>NC_071513.1:25600000-26225000 GCF_027887155.1 Malaclemys terrapin pileata
AGCAGCCTGCATTTTCCATCTGAATTTACAGCCACCCCACAATCCCTCTCCACCCCAGCCAGACAAGTCACTCAAAGGCAGCTCTAGTTTCCTCAGATTACATTCCTAGCAGATCCCTGGGTCGCTGTTAGTCATCAGCACACACAGCTACCCCTCTGGGTAGGGTTAGGGGCAGCTTAGTTCTGTCAGTTCTCCTCACTGAGTCATGGTGAGCTAGCCCTATCAGGTGGTGATGGTGGGAGAAGAGAGACCGCAGTGGGGTTGCTTCTGAGGCCCATGCTGGGTGATGATCGGGGAAGGGTAAGAAAAGTGAATGTACATCCCCCTGGACTCTGAGGCTGGATGCAGGGCTGGAGTGGAGTGTCTGGCAGTAAATAGACAGGCACTGGGGGAATTCTACTTGACTTGTGTAGACCAAATACTGAGAGCTCTAGGGGCTGGGCCCAGCAGTGAGTGTGTGGACAGTGCCTTGCACAGTGTGAGTGCTGCTATAATACAGAGAAATAATAACCATAACCAAATACATTTGTGTACCTGGGCACATTCATCCATGTAGACCCTTATCCTGCCCTTGGCAGTGACACGTGTGCCCGGTATTTCATAGGAAGGCAAAAATACCCACAATGCACTTAGCTAATTGTGCAATGCTGTAACTCTTGTGGAGAAGAATTTATTCCCAAAGCTGCAGGTCATCATTTCATATGCAAGAAGCATAAGAGTTGCCTGCCCCAGCACCAATTGGAACAAACCTCCCAGCCCACCGTAGTCAACTATGTTTTTAATGTATTCCAATGTCCATCCAGATTCCTTGTAAATTACATGAAACTCTTCAATCATTTCTCATGGAAATGACATAAAGACTTAATCCCCATGACATGACTCTTTGAACTTCAACATGTTCAACAGCCCTTGAGTGAGTCTGATGAGATTTCCTGACTTCACCTGTGCAATCTCCCTTTGGCTGCTATGTCCAGGAAATGTAACTGTCTTGTTAAATTATACCTGAAACCTTTTCTCGGAGCAATTTCTTGGGGGGGAGAGAGTGTCTGTGTGTTATAGCAAAGGCTTTGCTTCCACATCACCTCACAGAGCGACTGTGTCAGCACTCACAAACTGACCAGGGTTGCTCTTGGTCAACACTTTTATGGGAGACCTCTAAGGAAAACTCAGAGCTGCAGTAAAGGTACTTGTGATGCATTAATTGGTGCTCTTCCCCCCAAGGAAGTACTGAACTAACACCTTAGTACGGTGCTGGCATATGGAGTTGCTGCTGCAGGTACCAGCTGTCAGGTGATGTGAAATTGAGATTTTGATCATCACTTCCTGACAGTTTTTGTAATGAACCTTTTTGGAAAGATGTTAGCCCTGTTGTCCTGGGAAAGTTCCAATTTGGGTAATTACATTCTGCCTAAATTCTTCCTGCTGTTTCAAAGGTATATGGTGTTCGGCTTACACTGAATTGTTTTATATTGCTGCTCTGCTCTGTTAAATTGTTGTCATATTCCACTGGAAAATGACTGCATTATTGCCATTTATTATTTTTATTGCAGTAGCTTCCAAGTCCCTAGTCAGGAATAGGGTCCCATTGTGCTTGGCACTCTACAGACCTGCAGAAAGAGATGATCTCTGCCCCCCAAAAGCTCAGAATCTAAGACACGGTCATGGAAGAAGTGTAAAAAAAAAAAAACCAAAAGGAGTGAATAGGGGAGGAAGGAGAAGGGTAATAGTGATAGGGATACATGGCTGCAAAGACTAGCTACAGTCACAACTTGATGGTACTGAATCCTTTAATAAATAAATAAAACAGATATCAGCAAGCCCCACTGGCAATCTACCTGGGCATTTTCAGATGGCAGTTTTCCATAGGCATCACAGACAAAGCGTATCTTAAGGAGGGAGAAGGTAGTGGCTTTATGGATCAGTGTGGGGATTGTGTTCTATATGTAAGGAGCAGAGTGGAAGAAAGTACAAAGACATTTGTGGGGCAGGGGACAAATGGGCAGGCGTTGTTGGTGGGGTGACTCAATAAGCCACAGGTACGGAGTGGCAGAGATGTGTATATTTCCTGTGTGCATAATTTTAAAAGCATGTTGGCATCCTTTAGGATAGAAGGCCTATAGGAAAGTCAGACACTATCTGTGTGTAACTATCATAGAGGAATTCAGAAGTGTGAGTAACCAAAACACAGGAGACGTATATCAGGGGAATGATATAGAGAGGGAACTTTGTATATAAGAATATAAGAAAGGCCATCTTGGGTCAGACCAAAGGTTCATCTAGCCTAGTATCCTGTCTTCTGACAGTGACCAATGCCAGGTGCTTCAGAGGGAATGAACAGAACAGGTAACCATCAAGTGATCCATTCCCTGTCACCAATTCCCAGCTTCTGGCAATTACAGAGATACTAGAGACACCATACCTGCACCTCCTGGCTAATAGCCATTGATGGACCTATCCTCCATGAATGTATCTAGTTCTTTTTTGAACCCTGTTATAGCCTTGGCCTTCACAACATCCTCTGGCCAAGAGTTCCACAGGTTGACTGTGTGCTGTGTGAAGAAATACTGCCTTTTGTTTGTTTTAAACCTGCTGCCCATTAATTTCATTTGGTGACCCCTAGTTCTTGTGTTATGAGAAGGAGTAAATAACACTTCCTTATTTACTTTCTTCACACCAGTCATCATTTTACAGACCTCTATCATATCCCCCCTTAATTGTCTCTTTTCCAAACTGAAAAGTCCCAGTCTAATTAATCCTCAGTGGCCATCTACCTGGGCATTTTCAATATAAAGTTTTGGCATTAGTTCAGCAAAGCACTTAAGCACTTGCTTAACATCCACCTCTGTTGAGTTTAACATGTGCTTTGTGGAATAAGCTTTAATAGATAAACAGATTAAAGTACTAAATAAATTAGTGGATTGGGGGCTTAGATTAAAAACTGACACCACTGAAGTCTAAACACTTAGAAATAGATCCGTATGTAAACGGGTACTCAGATACCATGGTGATAGGCTTGGCCTGGGAACTTAGAAAGAATAATAGGTAGGGGTCAAGGTAGTGATAATAAGAAATATATCAGGTAATTTGCTAGATTGTCAAGTATTTACTGTGATTATTTATATCACCAAATAACATCAGTTTTACAAGTTTGACAAGATATATTTGAAATGTAGCATTAGAGTTCTCCATTTGCAAAAAGAAGATAATACCTAACTCATCAGTTGTGGTGATTAGTGAGTTATGACCTGTTTTGCAAAGGTTCTGAGCATGTGCAGCTCTCATTGCCTTCAGCTAAGGTTGTGGTTATTCAACAGGTCTGAAAATTCAAGCTATTAATGTATAAAGCAATTTAAATTTGTAAAGTACTATTCAAATGCTGAATACCATTGTATTTGAAAATATAACTTTGGGCTATATACTGTTCAGAGAATATCTGCATTTAGGCAACATTGCAGAGCACTTTTCAGCTGTTTTGTTTTGTTTTATGTTTGTTTGTTTTTAATGATAAAAAGAGCGAAAATGTGAGAATTAAAGGAAAATGCAGCAAAATCCGATTGGAAAAATCTGTGGCTTCTGCAAAAATCCTGTATAAAAGGACCCTGGCCATAAAGATTTTGGAGGTTCAAGTAACACATATCTCATTTGGTGGGTTCTTTGATTATACAAGTTTTCCTGAACTGAGTAAATATGCAACAAGAAGGAACATTAATCCTTACTGTGAAATGCTTTTTTCACCAGAGGAAAATGCTTCCTGCAAATGATTGTGACTTCCCTTGTTTTGCTCCAGATCAGCAGAGGATGAGAGCAGGACTCTGCAGACAACATTTTTGTGCGGCAGAGTGAGAGGAATTTTTGAGACATATTTTTGCCTGTCCCTCCCTGGGTTGAGGGACTCCAGAGAGAATGATACAGACCCAAAGTGGGGAAGGCAGAAGCAGGGAACCCCAAAGGGCCTCCCCTAAAAGGACACAACTCAGGGTTGGTTGTTGCTTTAGTTTTTCTTTTATTGACTTGAACACAGATGAAAGGTGCTGCACTGACAGCTGTGGAGGGTGGGATGTCTCTGTACACAACACATACAGCACAGACAGGGGGGACAAACTTCCTCTATGTGGTGGCTCCTGTCAACATCCTTCAGCCTGACCTGGAGGAGAGGACCCCCGCTAGGGGTGTGAGAGTAACTTGGACTTCATGGCCCACTCAGTCCTTGACATCACTGCAGAGAATGCCAGAAAGCAGGCCAATTAGTGCCAGTTGTGGTGATGGTGGCTTTTGTGATCTGGATATCTGCCCATGAGGAACTGGACTGAGACCCACCAAACCCATTTCACAAAATGGACATTAAAGCCATCAGAGAGTAATGATTTGGGGGTTGCACTGGAACTGGTGAAAGGCTCTAAGTCTCATTCACTATCCCTGGCCCATCCAGTCTTCCAGCAGTAAATCTTTTGGCCCTTTCTCTAATTCAGTGTTTCCCAAACTTGTTCCACAGCTTGTGTAGGGAAAGCCCCTGGTGGGCTGGGCCGGTTTGTTTACCTGCCGCGTCCGCAGGTCCAGCCGATCGCGGCACCCACTGGCCGCGGTTTGCTGCTCCAGGCCAATGGGAGCTGCTGGAAGCGGCGGCCAGTACGTCCCTCAGCCCGTGCTGCTTCCAGCAGCTCCCATTGGCCTGGAGCAACGAACCACGGCCAGTGGGAGCCGCGATCGGCTGGACCTGCGGACGCGGCAGGTAAACAAACCGGCCCGGCCCGCCAGGGGCTTTCCTTACACAAGCGGCAGAACAAGTTTGGGAAACACTGCTCTAATTAATCTCTTTCATGATAAGCCATGGAAAACCTAACGCCAGAAAACAATACAATCCCAGCTCTACTGGCACAAAATTCCTCAGAGACCCTTCCATCTGTGGAGGCACATCTCCCACCAGTAATTTCCTCCAAGAGGGACTATATAACTCAATAAATATCACAAATGCAACTATTAGGGAACCCCAATGATTTCAGTGACTTTTGGTTTTTTATTGGCTGGTTTATTTAAAAAAAAATCAGCCAGAAATAGCCACTCCAATTTTGCTGCAGCAGCTTTGACCCTTAGCAAAACCTATAAAATTTCCAGTGAAATGTGAAAACTGATATTCCATGAAAGGGAAAAAAATCTGATGAATTCTGTGAAAACGGTCCATTTCACTTCATTCAGAGGGTAAAGGTCAAGTGGCTGGGAGAGGTAGTGGGGGTTAGAAGTCTGGTGGGCGAAGAGGGCAGCAGCAGAGAAAAGCAGTGTTAAGGAGTTTCACTTTATTAATTTTATTATTATTTTTGTTTCATTTTCTTCTTGCCTGGTCACAAAAGCAACAGAGGCAGGGAGAGAATCCCCGACCTTAACTAACAGCTGGTGGGAGGAACTAACTCCCAGAGAGCCTTGACCAATTTTGAACTGCTGTCTGCCATAGGTACCTCGGATGTGAACCATGAAGGTCCTTAGGCTCCTAAATCCCATAGTTAGGCACCATGGTGATTCACAAACTCCCACTCAGCTGTCACTTAACACAGCAGGTGCCTAAATTCAGAGCGCCCCTAAGTTTTTGTCTCTGGACAAGCACTCTGTAGCCTCACTTTAGGCATCTGGATGCCCATCTCCCACCTGATCGCCAGAGCCGTTCACAAATTGAGAAAATTAAGTGTTCGGCATGGGCAAAGGCAGTGGCATCATGGGATTTTTTAAAAATGTTTGAACCTATCTGGCTTCCTCCAATGCAGAAAATCCTTGAATGCCCACTGCTGAGTGGCAAAGGACCAAGGGATACCCTCTGAGAAATGCCACATGCTTAGCCCACAGCAAGGCACTGCCATGTGTACACAATGATGTGAACTGAAAGAAGGAACAAGTGTCCCATGTGTGTGCATGCTATTATGATGGCTTACGTTCTGTGAATTAAATAACATGCATACATCAAATCAATCCAGTTCAACACATACACATACACACATACCCCTGTGTTGACAAGCCCTATGTCAGGTTCAGGGACCTGATCCAATTGTTTAGAGGCACCTTCCCTGAAGAACAGAGTCCTGAACTGTAGAATAGCATTCCACTGTAACTCGCAAAGGAGAAAGGTACATGCTAGCAAATGTTCTCAACAGAACAATGAGACGTAGGCACCTTTAGCTAGTATAGACTCTGTTAGCAAACATCTTCTCTTGCGGTAGGTTCACAGGTAAATCCCGGCTCCAAGATCTGTCTCTCCTGTTTTTCCTTCCAGCCTTTCCAGCCCTCCTGGGCACAGGAAGAGATGGAATGATTTAAAAGGCCAGAGCTCTGTGGTGAGTGCTTGACCACTTGCTGGTTTGTTTGAATAGAAGTAGGTACACAGAAGTCACTGTTTCTTAATAAATCAGCTGCAACCATCCCTCCTCAGGCAGCCCAAGCTGAGTGGAGTTGGGCCTGGTCAGTACTTGGCAAAGAAAAAGGCAGGTGTTGCAGGAAGTGGTATAGATAATTCAGTATTAAGTATTTGCTAAGTGTCAGTGTGTTTAACACCTTACAAGATACAGATCCTGCCCCAAGGAGCTTGCAGTATAAAAGACAAGCAAAGATTAGACAAAAATCACACTTGCAGATCCAGAAGATGGACATTACTTAATATGGTGGGGTCTCTATATAAGGAATAGAGCTGTTTAGATTATTCATTACAAAAATATTCAAAGCAAATGTAGACCATGTTTGTGTTTGGGAGTCATTCATAAACTTATTCTGATTTCTGCAAACAACTTTGGTATTCTAGAGGGACACCATCAACTTTAAAACCACACTCTGTCTGAAAATGTTTTACTTATTACTGTTCCAACTAACAAGAGCACTATGGCTAACAGGTTAGATGAGGAAAATTCTTTTCTCTATTTTATTGGTTCAGTACATTTGGCAGCACTTGTGTAGTGTCAGTTTCACTGTCCCCCCTGTTTGCTCAGTTAATTGGTTTCCCCTAGTTGGTTGTGGGGGTCTATTTCACACCAACAAGGGAAAGGCTAAAAAGAAAGAAACTGCAATTGTAAACCCACAAAAATTGGCAGAGGGGATGCAAAGTCAGGTGCAGTTTCTGTGTCAGGGGTGGCTTGCCCCTTTGTAGAGGGCGTATTGTAGAGGCACACCTGACAGAGATCAGCAGTTTCCCCTCCCCAGGGCAGCAGGAAGCTGCAGAGAGGAGAGGGAAGCTCAAGAGACTATAAAGAGTGAGAAAGGCAGCTGTAGGGAAGACCCTGAGACCAAGGGAGTTATTCCAGCTGGGATGGGCTGGGACTAGCCTGCTATGGTAAGGTGCCTGACCAGACCAGGGCAGTTTGGGTTGTACCAAACTGAAAGGAAGATTCTTGTATTTAGATGTGAGTTATAAGTTAATAAACCAGACCCTAAGTATGGTTGTTGTTATTGGGATTGAAAAAGTTTTTCTTTTTAAGCTCAGTTTGAGGAACTCAGAGGGGGAAACTGATGTGAGGAATTGTCTTCATAGCTGCCATGAGACCACAAGGGGGTGCCTCTGAGGAGACCACTTACTGACCATCTGAAACAACTTCAAACCTGGCTTGTTTGTTTGTTGCAACTAGATTTTAGGTTGACTGTGGTTCCTTGCTTTGGTTCTTATAAACCACTTAGTGATGGCTAGGTTGAGCACCAATGGTGTATAATTGACTTTTGCTCTTCCTGTTCATAATGACAGACAAACAAAAAAGCAAATGTGTATATGTGTTTGGCTGTCTAACATTGGCTGTTTTTCCTCCACCCTTGGTATGTTTCTTGTCTTCTCAGGCCCTGGTGCCACAAACACTTATACATGTGTGTAAGTGAATGCACAGAGCAGCTCTCTTGAAGTCAATGGATGAGTTTTTTTTTTTCCAGAAGAGTCTAAAGGTGTTAAGGACAGAAGTTCTATTGAATTTACTACCTGAATCCCAGTCCATGTGGGACTGCTCACAGTGTGTACAGTTAGGCAATTGCAAAAGTCTTTGCAAGTCTGTGTCCTTAGACTGTAGGATCCTGAGGGCAGGGACTGTGTTTGTAGAGCACCACGCATAATAGGCCCTAGTCCGGGCCTCTGGGCACTCCTGCACTATGAGGACCAGATTCTCTGCTGGTGTCAATCAATGTAGCTCCATTGAAGTTGATGGAGCTATGCCAACTTACACCAGCTAAGAATCTGCCCCTAAATAGTTAATAACAATGGTCCAAATATTATGGACCAACAACTTTCAGTTCATGGGTTTTGTTGTTGGTGTGTGGGGCGCGCTTTTTTTTTTTTTTTTTTAAACAAGCTCTTTACTCTGATTATTTACTGCTACTTATCTGGTGGCTGAAGGCTCACTTATGTTACATGGCAATACTGCTACTCTTTGACTGGATGAACTATTTTTTTTTTCCAATAAATCCTGAATAATGAGTTAAGCACTTCCTGGTACAAATGACCAGAAAAATCACCTTTGGTGCTAAAATGTGTGAAACTTCTAGGAATGCTTTCACGAATACCCTGTGGTCACCCGATTACTGACAAATTAGCTATTAACTCTTTGTATGATGGATGTGTCTAAAGGTCCCAGCCAAGATCAGGGCTCCATTGTCAATAGTAGCAGAGTGAAGTTGGCATTCATAACCGTATTTGGTAAATTTGGCTTTTCCTCATTTGACCAGCTGTAATTCAGAAGGTGAAGGCTCAGTGCTGTGAGGGTGATGGCCTAATACAAAGATGGATAAATCACAGAGGGTGCTACTGGCCCACTTAAGCCAATACTGAGTCAATATTCTTCATGATATTTATAGATGGAAGTGCTGGAGGTGCCCTCTTTCAGGGCAGACAAACAGACCAATGCTCTCTAGCTCTGACTACACAATTAAATATTTTTTCTTAAATGTGCCATGCCCTGTATTTATATTTTCCTCTACAAATAGTTATTCCAAAAAGCTTTAAGTACTAACTCAGAACACAAAGTCCCTTAAAAAGTTATTGAGGAAAATAAATAACCCTGGGACAAAGTACTGTTGTGGATTAAGAACTGATTGTGTGGTAGGAAACAAAGAAATGTGGCTGGTTACTTCTTAGTGCACAGAGAGGTTAATAGCAGAAACCCCAGGCTCTGTATGGTAGTTCCTCCTCTAGATCCCTGATCTATTGAGTTCCTCTAAAATTGGTGGCATTTGCTGATGATACTAAACATAGTTTCACAATAAAAACTAGAAATGGGCTGAAGAGGTTGAATTATGTTTGCAAAGCCAGCAGTGATACATGTCTAGGTTCAACTTTTTTTTTTTTTTTTTTTTTTTCCTGAACCACCAAAAGGTAGGAGCGGGTAGCTGAATAAAAGGTTCTTGTTTAGACATACTAATTTTTATTGAAAGACCGAGACTAGTGTGAAACTTTGTATGGACTTGAAGTCATTATTAGACTGAGCAGCCAGGTGGCTGCTGAAAGTCACACTGGATAAGCGTATTGTAAAGCGCAATACAAACCTCTCCTGTAGCCTGATAGAGGAGACACACTGGCAGGGTCTGACACTAGGATTCTGTAGCTGGCAAGGTCAATCTTGGGCTTATGGGGGTGGGCGGCAGAAGTCTCCTGCTGTTTCCTAGCTGAGAGCCATGAAAACCAAGTGATATTCACTCATTCCTGGGGTAGAGGGTTTGTCATTTGTGAATCCTCCTGCAACCTAGATCATGACTTCAGAGCTGTGAGGAGCAGGAACAACTGCTGATGCTGGAGCTAATGCCAGTTTCTCCCCTGGTAGCTGAGATGCTCTTTGCTGAGTAGCTAATGTGGCCTCAAGGAGGCCGCTCAGTAATATGTGGCAACAAGCTCATCTGGACTGAGCAAGGGATTTCTGTGGTCTTGTCCCAGTGCTGCCACCGACAACCTCTCTGGCTCATGGCTGCAGAGGTTATGTGACTTGGCCAAGTTTTCCCCATCTATAAACTCTACTTATTAGAGGTGATGGAGTGCAAGGAGATAAGAGCTTCATTTCAGAGGGTTTTTTGCACAGCTCTCATGATGATTTAATCAACTTTTATGTTGTCCAGATGTCACTTGTCCAAATTTCAAGCTAGATCCAAGCTGCATGTCATTAATAGACATGCTATGATACAAGTTACACAGCTCAATGAGTGTGGCAGGCCCAGAGCTAGAGCAGCTGGAAAGAGACTTCACAGGTGGCCCAGGTTAAACAATAAAACCCTCTCTGGGGTTCCCCTCTTATCATTCTTGTTCAATCAGAAACAACACAACCATGAAAGTCTCTGGCTGCCTTTCTTTACTGCAGCTTCTCAGGCTGTAAATTCCAAACCCACAAAGGAAATTAAACAAAACACACATAGGGCAGTTGTTCTGTCCCCAGAGTTTTCTGTCCTGGCTTCTGCTCAGATCACTCTCTTATTCCCAATACTAGCCCAAGCTCAGCTGCCTCTCAGTGCCTCAGGTCAGGGAGTCCCCCAGCCTGGACTCTGAAATCCCTTCCTGTAGTGAAGCTGAGGCCCACATCCTAAGGGCACCAATAGGCATGGTGCAGCAGGGCTGTGGGATCCCCTTGGGGACCCCAGATAACCTGCACATGCTCTCAATGAGTCAAAACAGAAGCATGACAAAATGCTTCCCTGGATCTGAAACCGTCAAATCTGTAGTTATCTAAAACATTTATTATATTTAAGCTCCAACAACGTGCTCACCATTGTACAAGACAGTTCCTACCCTCGAGACCTTCCAGTCTAGGAGACGGACTGATAAGATGTGCTGGGAGGGTCATGGAAAGGACAATTTCCCTTAGATCATTTTTTAAACCCTTAATTCTTTTCTTTGAGCATTCCAGAAGAAGTGAGCCTTTCAGAGGGATTGAATGAGGAGAGGGTGGGAGGGTAGTAGATGAAGATAGGGAGGGGAAGGATGGGAGCAGGCATAAAGGTGGCAATGGGTGAAGGAAACTAAGGTCTAAAGATTGATATTGCTGGTGGAGCAAAGAGGGCTAGGGTTACCAAGATTAGAGGTGGGAGCTGAGATAGAGGCTGGCGCTGAATTGTGTGGGTTCTGAAGGTGGAGAGAAGTTTAAATTCAATATGATGAGCAAGAAGGAGCTAGTTGAGTGATTCAGAGATGCACTTACTTCCTGGCTGGGTGAGGAGAAGAGAGTAGAGTCCAAGATGTCCCTGAGATTGCAAGACTGAGCAATGGAGAGAAAGCTGGTGCAAGCAACAACAATGGTGAAAGGAGAGAGAGAAGAATTCAAGTGCTGAGCTTGGTCCATGTTCTTGAGCTGGTGGTAAGTTATCCTGGATGGTCTATTGGAGGGACAGCATGATATACAGGCCTGGATGGGGGCTAACTATTACTTATCTCATTAGAACTTACAAAAAAACTAAAGTCTGTTCTGTCTGTCAGACTGCAAGCTCAGCAGGGCATGGACTATATTTACCTTTGTATATTGTACAGTACCAAGGACATGGTCAGCACTGAGCACATTAATAATGAGTTAATGTTTGTAAAGTGCTGCATCCATGATAGTAGAACTTAATGTTGATGTTGAGAAGACCATGGAATGCAAAGGGGAGCTCGGGTGACCCCCACTGAGACAATGGGGAGCAAAGAGAACAGCAGTAGGGGAGAGACAACATAACCTGGGAGACAGCCAGGGGGCTCAACAGAGAATGGGGCAACAGTGGGAGGACAGAAGAGGAGGTACTGCTTTTCAAAAGGGGGTGGGGTGGAAACTAGACCAAAGTAGGTATGGAAACGAGACACAAGAAGGAAAATGGGAATAAAGGGGTGGAGGAAGGGAATAAGCTGGAAGAGATGCACACTGTTTAGGTTAGTGAATTGTATTGAATTTATGGTGCTGCCCAGCATCTCTAAGTCTGGAGGCCAGGGCTCTGAGCAGATAGGGTACACTAATGTAATGGGTTACTCCGGATCCTACTTCAGTTATTTTTTCTAACACTCACCACTTGCATTTCAGCCTAGTGTCTCCCAAACTACATGGTTTTATAGAAAATTGTCCCTTAAATTTTCTTTTCAATACAGATGCACCCCAGGTTATGCAAACCCGACTTATGCAAATCCACACTGACGGAAAGTTCCATAAGTTGTTCCCCCCACCACCACCACCAATAATTGTCGGGTACATGTTCCTGATTTACGCAAAAGTTTCAAGAATACCTTCTGTAAGTTGGAGTGTCTGCATTGATAGCTATAGGGGAGCCCCATCCACAAGTTTCCACAGCAAAGAAGCTGGTGGTGAGCTAAGCCAAGCCCAGAATGCAAAGGCCAGCTGTGGGATCGGAACTGTAAGATATCTGTGGAAAATAAGACCTGGTGAGAGAGCTCCATGGAATCCTCTGCAGCTAATTCTGTCCCAACATTCTACTTGCCTTTTTAACACCGGCCATGATCTAATATATTCCAAGAGGTGGGACATCATAGCTTTGCCCAGTGATGGGCTCCTTGTCTTAGATGTTAAGCCAAGATGGAAAAGGTCCAAAAAGGGGCAGAAAAGATATCAGTAGCAACATACAGGGTTCTTTAGCATAGCAGGTAGAGGTTGTTAAAGAAGAGTTGGTCTAGTGCAAATGGATCAGTCCCCCTGTCATACACTGTCTGAAGTATCAAGTCAGTGGGGCCTGATGTTCACCTCAGGGTGCTGAATGAATTAACTGAAGAAATATTGGAGCCACTGGCAATAATATTTGCAAATCCATGGATGACAAGAGAAGTCTTGGAAGACTGGAGAAGGACTAACCTGGTACCCATTTCTAAAAAGGAGGAACTAGGAAATTATAGACCAGTTAGCCTGACCTCAGTACCTGGGAAACTACTAGAGCAATGTACGAAACATTCAACTTGCAAATATCTGGAGGATGAAGGGGTAATCGCTAGCAGCCAGCATGGATTTACTAAGAACAAGTCATGTCAAAACAGTTTTGATTTCCTTTTTCGATAGAGTAACTGGTTTGGGGGGAATATGGTGGGCATAATATCACTGGACTTTAGCGAGGCTTTTGACACCATCCCACATGACATTCTGATAAGTAAGCTGGAGAAATGGGGGCTCGATGGCACTACCATTAAGTGGATACAAAACTGCAAACAATGAGTAACTATTAATGGAAGATGTCAGATTGGAAGGAGGTCTTGAGTGGGGTTCCACAGGGATCTGTTCTGGGTCTGGTGTTTAACATATTTATTAATTACCTGCATGTAGGAATAGAGAGTACAGTGATCAAATTTGCAGATGTCACAAAGCTGGAGGGGTAGCCAACACTTCTGAATTTTATCTCTTTCCTCCAAGGGGTCTTAATAAATTGTTGAATTTCATTGTCATCTATATCCCAGTTCTCCACAGACAAATGTAAGGTGCTACACTTGAACCAAATGCACAAATACAGAAGGGGGATAGCTGGCTGGGAAGCAGTGCTGCTGCCAACAATCTAGGAATTGCAATGGATCACAACCTCAACATGAATCGACAGTGCAATACGGTTGCAAAAATAAAGCAAATGCAATTTTAGTTTGCATTAACAGAGGCATAACATGCAAGTCACAAGAGGTGATAATACCACTATATTGGGTGCTGGTTAGGCCTCAGCTGGAGTAACATGACCAATTTTGGTCACCAATGTATAGAAAGGATGTAGAGAAACTGGAAAGGATCCAGAGGCGAGTGACAAAGATGATCAAAGAGATGGAATGCAAATCATAAGAGCAAAGGCTGAAGGAACTGGGCATGTTTAACTTGGAAAAGTGGTGATTAAGGGGAGACATGATATCGGTTTTCAAATACTTGAAAGGCTGACATAAAAAAAGATGGAGAAAAGTTCTCTCTTGCCACAGACACGGGACACGAGGCAGTGGGTTCAAACAGTATAGCAAATTTAAATTAAATCTCAGGGAAAAACTTCCTAACAGTAAGACAATGGAACAGACTGCCTAGGGAGGTCATGGAAGCTCCTAAACTGGATGTTTTTGAAAGGAGTCTGGATAGCCACCTGTCCTGGATGGTGTAGGATTTGTTGAGTCTAAATCTTGGCTAGACTAGATCAGTGGTTTTCAAAAAAAATTTCTGTAGACTCAGTTGAAGAAAATTGATGCCCACGACCTAACAAAGCTGGGGATGAGGAGTTTGGGGTGTGGGAGGGGACTCAGGGCTGGGGCAGAGGGTTGGGGTGCAGGGGTGAGGGATGTGGTGTGGGGCCAGGATGGAGGGGTTCAGGATGTAGGAGGGGGCTCAGGGTTGGGGCAGAGGGTTGGGGTGTGGTAGGGGGTCAGGGCTCTGGGCTGGGGGTGGAGCTGAGGGGTTTGGGGTGCAGGAAGGGGCTCTGGCTTCCTGCCTGTCCTGGTACTGCAGACCACACTGTGCCCCCAGAAGCAGTCAGCAGGTCTGGCTCTTAGGTGGAGGTGGAATTGGCCAATGGGAGTGCAGAGCCAGTGCTCGAGGTCAGAACAGCACGCAGAGCCCCATGACCCCCCTGCCTACAAGCCAGACCTGCTGCTGGCCACTTCTGGGGCACAGCGTGGTGTCAGAACAGGTAGAGACTAGTTTTTACTGGCCAGCATTCAGAGTCCCTGGGTGCTGAGCAAGGCGACCCAGTGCTTTGCATTCAGTGACCCAAACTTTGAAAACCACTGGACTATAGGATTAGAAAGGACTGCAAGGGTCATCTAGCTCTGTGATAAGAGAATTGGTATCACTGAAATGAAGTTAGTGGCTGATAGATTCAAACTAGGGCTGTTGATTTAATTGCAGTTAACTCACGTGATTAACTCAAAAAAAATTGATTGCAGGTTTAATGCAATTAAAACTGCAATCAATAGAATACCAATTGAAATTTATTAAATATTTTTGGATGTTTTTTGACGTTTTCAAATATATTGATTTCAACTACAACACAGAATACAAAGTGTACAGTGCTCACTTTATATTTTGATTACAAATATTTGCACTGTAAAAATGATAAAGACAATATTTTTCAATTCACCTCATACAAGTACTGTAGTGCAATCTCTTTATTGTGAAAGTGCAACTTACAAATGTAATTTTGTTTTGGGTTTTTTGGTTCATTTTGTTTGAGTTCAGAGCCTACAAGTCCACTCCGTCCTACTTCTTGTTCAGCCAATCACTAAGACAAACAAGTTTGTTTACATTTACGGGACATAATGCTGCCCACTTCTTTATAATGTCACCTGAAAGTGAGAACAGGTGTTCACATGGGACTTTTGTAGCCAGCATTGCAAGGTATTTACGTGCCAGATATGCTAAGCATTCATATGCCCCTTCATGCTTCGGCCACCATTCCAGAGGACATGCTTCCATGATGATGCGTGTTTTTAAATAAATAATAATAAAAAAGGGTTAATTAAATTTGTGACTGAACTCCTTGGGGGAGAATTGTATGTCTCCTGTTCTGTTTTACTTGCATTCTGCCATATATTTCATAGTAGTCTCGGATGATGACCCAGCACATGTTCATTTTAAGAACACTTTTGCTGCAGATTTGACAAAATTCAAAGAAGCTACCAATGTGAGATTTCTAAAGATAGCTACAGCTCTCGACCCAAGATTTAAGAATCTGAAGTGCCTTCCAAAATCTGAGAGGGACGAGGTGAGGAACGTGTTTTCAGAAGTCTTAAAAGAGCAACACTCCGATGCGGAAACTACAGAACCTGAACTACCAAAGAAGAAAACTAACCTTCTGCTGGTGGCATCTGACTCAGATGATTAATCTGAACATGCTTCAGTCTGCACTGCTTTGGATTATTACCGAGCAGAACCAGTCATCCGCGTGGACGCATGTCCCCTGGAATGGTGGTTGAAGCAAGAAGGGACATATTTACCTGCCAGATGCACTAAAGATTCATATCTTGTGATGCTGGCTACAACAGTGCCATGCAAACGCCTGTTCTCTCTTTCAGGTGACCTTGTGAACAAGAAGCATTATCTCCTGCAAATGTAAACAAACTTGTTTGTGTGAGCGATTGGCTGAACAAGAAGTAGGACTGAGTGGATGTGTAGGCTCTAAAGTTTTACATTGTTTTATTTTGAATGCAGTTTTTTGTATATAATTCTACATATGTAAGTTCAACTTCAATGATAGACATTGCACTACAGTATTTGTATTAGATGAATTGAAAAATACTATTTCTTTTTTACAGTGTAAATACTTGTAATCAAAAATAAATATAAAGTGAGCACTATACACTTTGTATTCTGTTATAATTGAAATCAATATATTTGAAAACCTAGAAAAAATCCAAATATATTTAAATGGTATTCTATTAGTGGTTAACAGTGCAATTAATCACGTGACTGATTTTTTTTATTTGCATGACAGCCCTAGTTTAAACTAAGGAAATATTCCACCCACAGTCTGAGGAATTCCTGGAGGCTGGAGTGTCAAATGCTATCATTTTGGAGATATAAAAGGAGCTTTTTGATTTTTTTTTTCTGACGAGTAACAACCAGGTTTGCTAAGGGAGGAGTAAGCAAGCTTCATGCTTCAGCTGATCCGTGCAGGAGACGAGAAGGATTTTTCCCCATGCCATGTACAGTAATTGGACAAACACTTTAAGGGTGGTCTTCAACATCTTCTAAGATATCACAGGCCACTGACAGATGTGAGACACCAGACCACTGGTCCACAGCTAGTATGACCTATGTTCCTACAAATATAGACAGCACCAGGGTCCAAAGGAAAGGGTTCTCCCCAGCTGGGGCTCCCCTGGAAATGATGTCCCAAGCTACAGCATTCACTGACATGATCTGTGCTGGGTCTCTCAGGCCTTGGATTTCACTGGAAGTATGCCAGGAGAGAAAGCCTTCACTGATTGGTTGAGGATAAGATGGCCCCTGTGTCAATTCTCCTCCAATCTAAGTTTATTAGCTAATGGTTTCCCCTTTGGGAGTAGAACACCCAATACTGTTATTTATTAATAGCGGTTATGTAGTGCCTGGAAGTCCTGGATCACAATCAGGGCTCCTGTTGCCCAGGGTGCTGTACAAACACTGTAGGAGACAGTCCCTGCCCCAAAGAGCTGACTCCTTGCCTATTTAAGATTGGCCTGTGATCTCCCCAATAGTCATGGGGGTTGTTTGTCTCGGTTCTGATTTCAGCAGGATCCTCCAGTAAGATTAAGAGGAAAATTGGAAAGAACTCTTGCTTCCTGGACAGTAATGATGAAGAGGGGAAACCTGGTGCCTCTCTGGAAGCATCAGAAATGTCAGACACCAAGAAGGGAAAGGGTCTGTTGTGGGGAGGGAGGACAAGGGATAGACTTAAACAAAGGGAGATTTAGGCTGACTACTCGGAAAATCTTCCAGGCAGGAATGAGTCTTCAAGGGAAGGGTTAGACATCCATTTAGTCATGTAACTTGAACTGGACTGCAGAATATACTGGAGAAAACGTTCCTGCTTCTCCCCTCAGGGAGATCCTGGTTCCATGGAAGTCAATAGCAAAACTCCTGTCCTGTTGACTGTGGTGGGGTCAGGATTTCACCAGTGAGGTGGAGACAAGCTATGGTCGAATGGGTCTCTTCCATTTCTATTCTCTACGCAGCTCTCTAGGAATCGGGAAAGGCTTCAGTGTAAGATTTGTTCCTGTTAGGTTACTGTTGGGCCTCAGATAGTCCTTGACTGGAGCAGCAGGACCCAGCCAATATAGTGACTATGACATGGAAGCTATTGTCACTAACACACAATGAGCAACAGCCCTTCTCCCTGACTTCACAGAGAAGCAATGAAATCTTGCCACAGCTTTGCAAGTCCAGACTCTTAAGTCTGCTGCAGATGTTAGTAATGATAGCATTTAGCTCGTCTCAACTAGAGATCTCAGAGCATCTCCTTAAGTTACACTATTCTCATTTCACAAATGGGGAAACTGAGGCACAGAGGGGAAGTGATTTTCCCCATGGTGGCAGAGCTGGGAAGAGAACAGCTCTCCTGATTCCTACTCCAGTGCTTTGTCCACTGAAGAACACTGCCTCTGTTTTGATTTCCCCTTTATGCTCAGGTGTGGGTGTACAGGGGGTGGGGAGCAGCCCATGCTGCACCCTGATAAAGAATGTAGGTACTGGAAGTTTGCTCAAATGAATGTACCAAGTGCTCCAATGAAAGCAACAATGAGGTTTCATTTATAAACCTCTCATCTGTACTGGCTGGGCTTCAGCTGCTCCTCCTCCTTTCAGTTCCTGGCCTGGTTGCAGGTGGAGGCAGCATGTACATATCTCATGCACTCACCATATGGCAGCTGTTTTCCATTTCACTGCATGTGCACTGGCCTCTCTGCGCTCCAGTCAAGGGTGCCTTCTTGGCTACCGCACAAGCCAGAGAACTGTTATGTGAAGCCAAGCGGTCATGTCTTGAGCCTGGGGCCAGCATTCAGCTCTGAGGAAGTGTCATGGAGTGTGGGGGAGTCAGGGCCCCACACCCCCCACTTCCTGCAATTCACCGTGACACTCAGCCAGCCAGTAAAACAGAAGGTTTATTAGATGACAGGAACACAGTCCCAAGCAGAGCTTGTAGGTACAACCAGGACCCTCAGCCAGGTCCCTCTGGGGGGCAAGGATCTTAGACCCCAGACTTGGGGTTCCCTGTGTCTTCCCAACCAGCCCAAAACTGAAACCAAGACCCCTCCCGCAGGCTCTCTCCCTCTCCTTTTGTCCAGTTTCCTGGGCCAAGGTGTTGGGGGGTGGGGAGAGTCTTCCTGGCTCAGGTATCCCTCACCTAAAGTCATCCCCTGCTCTCCCATCCCCCATGCAGACAGTCCAGTAAAACTAAATGACATTCGCAGGTCAATCCACCCCGCTCCCTACTGCATCACAGGAAGTTTTTCAGCTAAAGCACATTTAACATTCAGGGGAATTTTTTAAAATTCACCCCTCCAACAATATATCCCTGTAGGTCCCTTTCCAGCCATTCTTACTTGGCCTTGGAAGTCAGTGGGACCTCTTCCCAGCTAAGGACTCAGAACTTGGGCTTTAACACTCTAAACAGAGTTTGATTCAGTAGAATGTGGTGAGCAGCTAGTGTGTGACCCAGTTACTTCTGATAATGCAAACAAAATACGTTGTAAAATGGCCGAGACATTTAGCTTTGGAAAAACAGCATGTGCCGTAACCGCTTTTCATAAGAACAGTGACTATGCATGCTGGGAGTAGATATTTAGGAAAAGCTGCTGCAGTCTAGCAAGTTTCAGATTGCCTACATTTGAACATTACACTTCTGTGTGTCATAGTCTATCCTGCCAGCTCTCACTGCTATGGAGGAGCTGTTTCCTTAAGTGCTATCTAAAATATATATTTTTAAAAAATACTACTGTTGTGCTCAATGCTAAAGTTGTGAGTCAAATACAAGCAAGGAAACCCAAAGATTAGGCCTAAGCACTGACCTCAATTCATCCTGCTAGACCATGTTGCTTGCTTAAATCCAGTTATATTTTTAGTTTTGTTACATTTTTATTTATGGAAGCCTATCGCCTACATCAATACTGGTGTTGCAAAGTTGGGCCTCTGTGGCACCAGTGATCAAAATTTCATCTGCATTGCCTTTGCTTTTCATGGATTTTGTCAGTTTGTCAACTACTCACTGAGGGGGAGTATGTTATTGATCAGCCATTTTCTAAAGTTACTTCACACTTTCACATTACATCCTGTAATAAATCAACAAGGTTACAAGCCCTTCATAAAAAGCAGCCCCAAGAGCGCTCCTGCCAGACTAACTTAAAAAAAAAAAAAAAAAAGCAGCAGTGTTACTTTTTATTGATGACAATATGAATTTTTACCTGTATTTCATGGGGCAAAAAAGAATTTGAGTCCACAAGGAACCAAGACAGCATTTAACTTGCTAGCCTTTACCAAGATCACTTCACTCTTGTTACATTTAACCCCGACCCCCAGAACACTTGGTATACATGAACTGATCAAAGGAGTTGGCTTGAGTAAAAGGATTGATACAAAATATATTTTTTTACAACAGACATTTTTTTTCATATTTAAAGTTCCAATTCCTGGAATTGGAAGGGTGGCAAGGCACTGTTAGAAGTGGCTACTGATTGCTCCACCACTACAGCATTTGCTCATGCTTCTCAGACTAAAGGTGCTTTACAACCCCATGAGCACAGCACTCCTGAAAGAGTGTTCTCAACTCCAGTGAACGCATCATGAGCACTGACTTTTTGCCCTTGCTATGGGAGCAGTCTTGAAAACGCAGTATGCTCCTATCTTGACATGATTTTAGGGACACACAATAAGAGGGAGACCAGACCCATACACAATGCCCTATAGCTTTGCAAGTGTTCTAATCCTAGCTGTTTAGCAGACTACTAATATTTCTGTGCCCTTCCCCATGCATACTGTTAATCAAAGCCTCATACAGCTACCTTTTAGGGGACATAACCATCAATCACTATTTTACAGATAAGATAATTGAGAGCCTGCACGGGGTCACTTCAGATAGTGACTGGAGGTTTATCCCCATCTCTAACTTAATAATAAAGCCACAGATCCATGAGTGGCACATGAGCCCCCCTTTTGGGGAGGCTAGCCATGCGGTTCTGCCCCTTCTGCCCAAGGGCCCCCAACACCCCCACCCCTGTGGCTGGAGGAGCCCAAGCCAAATAGCTCTGGACCACTGGCCTGCTGCCCTGGTCACCCCCAGCCACCTCCTGGCCTCTGACCAGAGCTGACCTGCCACCAGCTTGGAGGAGAGGGCTTTGCATGGGCAGAGCCAGGACTTGGTTTAGGGGAGGCTTAGCCTCCCCGGGCTGCTTATACCCACCACCCATGCACAGATCAACCACTTTGCCACCGGCTCTTTTTGAAGGCGCGGCTGAAATGGCGTACTTGTATAACCCATGCTGCCACTCCGTGGCTCTCAGTCACTCTAATGGCTAGACTACGTGTATAAGTTATGGTCTGCTACTCTACTTCTATTAATGGGGCAAGTTCTTTGGTTCAAGTACCAGATAATCGTGCTTTTTTTTATATCCTGGGGATGCAGGTTCAATCCATGCAGATGACCCAAACAGGTGCTTTGTTAGCTGTGACTCTAACCACTAGACTATACTCTGCTCCCAGAGCCAGGAATTTCTGATCTGATTTGGGAGTCAATCTGATTTGGGGGGGGAGGGGCAAGTGACTCATGCTTTTGGAACAGGTGGAGATGGCAATATGCTAAAATGCAGCTTCCTCTGGAGTAGAGGACAGAGCCAGGAAGACAACCGTGTAGGGACAGGGAAGTTTTTGCTAAGCATACCCAGGGCCGGCTCCAGGGTTTTGGCCACCCCAAGCAGCCAAAAAAAAAAAAAGCCGTGATTGTGATCTGCGGTGGCAATTCGGCGGGAGGTCCTTTGCTCCGAGTGGGAGTGAGGAACCATCCGCCGAATTGCCGCCGCATAGCTGTACCTGCTGCCCCTCTCCGGAGCAGCTGCCCCAAGCACCTGCTTACCAGGCTGATGCCTGGAGCCGACCCTGAGGATACCAAAGTTGAAAGTAAGACCCTTCTCTTATGGAAAGTGTCAAATGACCTTCACTAGCCATGCAGAACAGACAGGGCCTCCGTTTGTAGTGACTAACATATCCAGTAGCAAACTGCCTGGCACTTGGCTTCTCTGCTTTGGTAGGATGAAGAGGGTCATAGCCTGACAAGTCAAACCTCTGATTCCAGAGAGTACATGTGCTGTAGATCTGCTAGTCAGAGCACTAAGACATCCTTCTACTCCTAGAGTTTTTAGTGGCTTCCACTGAGGATTCCAGCAGTTTCCGCTGCATGAATATGTAGCTAGGCCAGGTTTGAACTTCTTTCAGCATGGTAGTTTGTTACAGTGCAGGGCAAGTATTTGTAGACATGTCTGCCTATATCTTAGTAATGCTTGATATCACTTGTGCCCCTGTTTCCTCCAGATCTTCAGTGCTGCTCTGCTTGTCAGTCCGGGAGAGCTGCTGGAGAGGTTGCTGCCCTCTCTCTCTCTCTCTCTCTCGCTGCCCGAGGGGCTGGATATGCTGTTACCCTCTGCAAAGTTTCCAGCTTCTGTCAGAAAAGATCTGGGGGGATCCAATCCTTGGGGATCTGATCCAAAGCCAATTGAAGTCAATGGAAACTTTCCACTGAGCTCACCGGGAGCTGAACAGGACCCTAATAAAAGGCTGGGTCTGTTTGGCCATATGTACATTATGCCTGGATTTGCAGATAATCATGGCCATTCACATAATTCAAACTTTGGGTTGCCAACCCTCCAGGATTGTCCTGGAGTCTCCAAAAATTAAAAATAATGTCATGTGATGACACCCCCATGAATTCATCCAACCAAATTTGGCAACCCTATAAACTAGGCCACTTGTCTCCAATGAACACAGGCTGTCTGGTGGTTTAGAAAACCACAACACAAAGCCGTGCTTTGAGGTTCTGATCCTACTTGCCAGTTGTGTAGTGGATCTCCACTCTGATGCGGGTGAGTTGTCCAGCCCAGAGTAGGATCACTAGTGGGCAATGCCTTTGGGAAAACCCGCTCTCCTCCCTGAGACTGAGCATCAACATCAGCTCAGTCTTGATGATAGGCAGCACCCTAAGCATAACTCTTTCAGCTGCTGCAGAGATTCTACAGGTGTGTGTGTGTGTGTGTGTGTCCATCCCAGCTATAATGTGGTGGTGTCTCAAGGCAGAACCCTGCGGGGTACTTACCTCTACTCTGCCCAACTTTCTCTGTTGGACGCATAACCATTAAGAGCTTGGGACTACAGTGAGCACTTGGCAGTCATGTTCACCTGATTTGTTAAAATGGCTCAGTCCCAGGAAATGCAGTCCTGCTGTCTGCCCACTGCTACAATCTACAGCAGTAGTTCTCAAACTATTGTACTGGTGACCCCTTTCACATAGCAAGCCTCTGAGTGCAAACCCCCTTATAGATTAAAAACACTTGTTTATATATTTAACACCATTATAAATGCTGAAGGCAAAGCAGGGTTTGGGGTGGAGGCTGACAGCTTGTGACCCCCCCCCATGTAATAACCTCACAACCTCCTGAGGGGTCCCAAACCCCAGTTTGAGAATCCCTGATCTACAGTTAATGAGGGATGCAGTCAAGATAAAAATCTGGTGTAACTCCTTCCTTTCGTTACCCATACTTTTGATCGTGAATGCTGAAAACTGTAACAGTCTCCCCTTTATTATTCACATAATGAAAAGACTCCATCTGTACAAAGACACCTGGGCTATGTACATAGACTAACAGGAGAGCTGGACAGTCATCAGCTGGAGCCAGTCAGCCCATTGATGCCATGGGGCAGATCGTCACCTGGTTTAAATTGGCATCACTCCATTGACTTCTGTGAAGCCAGGCCAGTTTACAACAACTGCATATTTGATCCCATGCATTTGGTTATTGCCTCCCACCCAGCTGGGGCAGTGACTCACTGCACCTCAGTTCACCTGCAATCATCTGCTGCGTGTGACAGTGGCACTAAGAAGCTGCCTGCCCCCTGCCTTAGTCTCTAAGGGCTCAGCAAAGTTTTGTCTGACCTCCTAGTTAATGGGATAACTCTGCTTGGGTGAAAACTTCTGTTGGTGCATGGGGTGGTCACTAAAGACTTCTGTTGTTAACAAACCTAAATGTTGGGCCTAACAACTGTCCCTTTACTCTGCTCGTAAAACAGGGTCTTAACCTGGTCCACACACTCAGCTACTGGTAGGATAGATTTTGATTTACCTTTTATTTGAACCGGGGAGCTCAGTCTTTGCCCAGCTAAGGGAACCTCATTAGAAACTGGTCAGGAGTTCCAGGGCCAACCTCAAATTGTATAAAACAAATTACAGCTGCCCCCTCTTCATTATGGCAGCCAGTGAGTGATTGGGCCCAGCATGCTTGGTGCACGGTGCCCCTTCCATACTAAAGATGAAGGTGGTAGATGTGGCATTGCAGACCCCCATAGGCCACATGTTCGGTGTCCCTATTATGAACTAAAATACATGTGTAAAATTACATTAAAATAATGCTCTTCTGTTCACCCAATACTGTGCTGCCAGTCTGCCTGAATTCTCTGGATCCAATGTCTCAAACTGCAGCTGAGGAGAGGATTCCCTGGAGGGAATTCAGTGTATTCCCTCGAGGGAATTCAGTGTATTCCCAGAGGTGATCGCATTAGGTGTCTCTCTCTCTCACATATCTGTCACCATGGTATCTGGGTGCATTGCCTATGCACAGATTTGCAGGAGTTCTATTTGTAACCCTTGGTTAACACTGTTGTGCCTCTGAAATGTCTCCAGATGAGGATTTAATGGGGCCTCAAATCTGAAACTGTCAGTCAGTGGGAATGGAATCTTTTATGTACTGCATAATTATTTACAACCTAGAGCAATGTTTAAACATCTGCCTGGGATTGTTGCAGAGCTGGATTTACCAGTGAGGGGTAGAACAGAATCTATGGAGCAGCAGCCAGAGCTCTAGCATGAGAGTCATGGTGCAATATTTCAGTGGCTAATGATTTCTTTTGGAAAGCATCCAATGTGCAATGGCCCTGTCAGGTTATAGGCAGTTTGTGGGAGCCAATAAACTCAGCCTAAAGTGTCAATCTCGGCAAACTACGTTTATCCTGCAGCCACAGACATTCACTTTCAGCTCATCATGTGTGTCCTGCTGTGCCCACCTACCCTCTGTTTCTTCTTCACCCTGCTGTCTCACACCCCTCATTCTCCCTCACCAATGTACAATGCCCTCAGTTGTCTGTCTCACAGTGTAGAGTGGCTGCAGTCTGAGACCTGCACAGATGCTGTATAAACTTCATTATTTAGGTGTTTTTAATCTAAGAGTCCCAAAATTGAAGGATTCAGGGTGTGTCAGATGGAGGGAAGAGATGGGACAGTTGCTGCATTTATGTGCCCATCACTGGACTATCTATGCCACCTCCAGTCTCTGTTCCTTCTCTACTTGGTAAGGGCTGGACTTGAGTTTGGGAGCCAAGTCCAGTATCAGGGAGCCAGTCTGGCTTTGCACCCCATCTTGCAGACTCGACAGGGATCCAGCCTGTTGATTTTTCTCTCCCACTTTTTTAGACCATTTTGTGTGGAAGGGGGAGAGGACAGCAGGGAAAGGGCGCTGTCCCTCCCACTTCTGGTGTCTGCACTGAACCCCACAAGGGATGCAGAGATGGAGATGGCCAGGCTGAAGAGGGTAAGTGACCCTGAGAAGAGTAACCTCTGCAATCCCACCACAGCCACCTGGCCCTGCTCAATAGCCATGTCTGTCCCTTCAGAGATAGAACAAGGAGGCACATGGCAATAGGAGCTGCCTGGCAGATGAGGTGCTGAGCCAGTAATTAGCCAATACTGGAGTAGCAGGGTGCAGGTATGAAGGAGGAGGTCACAAGTGGGAAAAGATGGAGAGTCTGAGTATAACAGGCCTGTGGGCAAGTGCAGCAGTATGGGCAGGAAGCTACACGCACCAGGGAGCAGACTGGGGTGCACAGAAGAGCAGTAGGATGAATGGGGCTGTGCATTGCTGCACAGGGTTGTGTGTAATGGTGGCCTGGGGTGGCAGAGGAGGAAGGGCTCGGCTTAGTAGCAGTGCATAGCAGTTCATGGTGTTCATAGGAGCAAAGTATGACGATTATCCTTTTATAGTAAATAGTTTGGAGTGAATAGCCCATAGCTGTAGATGGGAGGCCAATGCCTCTGGGAATAGGGAAATGCTCATAGCTATGGGCAGCGGGGTTGTTTTGGCCTCTAGATATGGGGGGTGGTCTCACATGGCCCACAGCTAGTGAGATGAGGCCTGTAGCTGCCAGGAGGAGACAGTCTTGCCCACCAGCTATAGGCTGTGCAGGAGGTGTCACACTGCCCACAGGTTGCAGGAGGATTGTCTTGCCCACTTTTAGGAGGTTGAGCATGTTTGGGTCTTTGCAGGTGCCACATGTGCCCATGTGGGTTGTCAAGAATCTGTACACGGCAAGATAGTTATTTGGTGAGACAATGGGTAGATGACTAGCTGTGCTAGGGTTCCACTCAGTGCCAGTGAGGCTGCAGGGGGCAATTGTGCTTTCTCTAATCCCTGTGGTAGCTGTGAACTGCTTCAGCTCCCATGGAACTTAGAGCAGCTTGTAATGGACATGCACCATTCCATAACATGCACCTGGCCTCCCTCAGTACAGGAGAATCCTTAGCTATCAGAGCAGTGCAAAGGCAAGTGGCATGGGCCAGAATCTGGACCGGTGTTTCCCAGGCTAGCAGTCATCATGATCCACTTGTTGTTAGCCCAATAAAGCTCCAATACATCCACCTCTAAAACTACCACTGCATCTTAACCTCATTTATAAACTGGGGTCTCCTGACTGCCCTTGTGGTTGGCTCCATACCTTTATGGGACTCCAAGGGGTTCATCATTAGTGATGGTTGAGCTTCAAAAGGTTCAGTTCAGGTTAGCATTACCCAAGCTTAACTGAGCTCTCCAAATCTCTTGGGTCTGCATATCTGGACTAAAGAGCTCAAAGAAAAGGCTTCTCTTGAGTCTTCCCCCAGATCCACTCCTGCTCTGAGGCCATGTCTACACTACAAAGTTTGGTTGACATAAGTTATGTGGGCATGCAGCCACCAATTCCGTATATCACTTGCTGCTTGTGTCAGCACTGTGACCTCACCACTAGTGGTTGCATGGATTGGAAAATGCAGTGCACTGTGGGCAGGTATCCCAGTGTGCCCCATGCCACCATCTGGCACAATGCCTTATGGGACACTTTTTTTGCAGTGCTTTGTGGGATATCAGCAACTTGCCCAGGGATTTCTCAAAACTAGGAGTCAGGGTCCCTCGGTGTCACTTTCCCCATCCCATAATGCTTGTCCCATCCTATAATTTTGCAGCATTTATAAAACTCCCACAGTCCAGTACACCACATTTTTGTCTCTGCTATATCTCTGGCAGAAGCATGGACCCTGCAGAGCTCAGCACAAGTCTCATGACCATTGTTAATTCAGGATGCACAATTCTCCTGTATTTGTGGAACTTCAATGACTACTACTACTACTACAACTGGCTGTATGAGGAGGAAGAAGAGATTTCAATAACTGTTGCTGATGAACATGGAATAAAAGTGCCAGACGGTAGTGGAATTAACAGAGCAGCTTCCCAGGGGGGATCACATTTCTGGGCACAAGAACCAAGCAGTTATTGGTGGGATCACATAGCATAAGCTTGGGACGATGAGCAGTGGCTGAAGAACTTCTGGATGCAAAAGGCCACATTCCTGGATCTGTGTGCTGAGCTCCCTGCAGCATAGGACCCCAGAATCAGAGCTCCATTGATATTAGAAAAACAAGTGGTGATCCCACACTGGAAGATTGCAACACCAAATTGATTTCCCACTGTCCAAGAGCATTTTGGAATTGGAAGATCTATACGGAGGGCCCACCGTCATGCAAGTGTGTAGGGCCAACAGTTGTCACCTACTACATGGGTCTGTGACTCTTGGTGTTGTGCAGGCCAGAGTGGATGGATTTGCAGCAATGGGGCTCCCAAACTGCAGTGGGATGATAGATGTATATCCCTATGTTGGCACCACCATACCTTGCCACAGAGTACAGCAGCAGAAAGAGCTACTTTTCTATGGTTATGGAAGAACTAGTGGATCACTGAGGCACTTCTGATATCAGCATGGGCTGGTCAAGGAAGGCACATAATGCTCTTTAGAAAAGTCATGTATTCTTAAAAGCTGCAAACAGAGACACTCTTCCCCTCCCCCCCCCCAACCACTACATTCTCATCAGTGATGTTGCAATGTCAGTAATGATTCTGGGGGACCCAACCTACCCCTTGGACCCCTGGCCCACGAAGCTGTACAATGGCACCTTAATAACATCAAAGATTCAGCTACCAGTTCAACAGGTGCAGGATGACTGTTGAATGGCCTTCTGGTAGACTGAAGGGTTACTGGCACCTTTTTACTGACTAGATGAATTTCAGCAAGGTCAACATCCCCTTGGTAGACCTGCATGCTATGTATCTGTGAGGAAAAGAGGGAACAGCTACAAGCAAGGGGCAGGACTGGGGTGGGCTTGGCTGATTGCTGAATTTGAACGGCCAGAACCAAGGGCTATTAGAAGAGCTCACCATGGACCTGTAAGGCTGTAAAAGAGCATTTTAACAGTCATCCACAGTAGTGTTGTGTGATATTTCTATGAAGTACCATGCCTTCATGTGTACAGAGCTCAAATACAATGGGTTACTAACTCTCTCCTTATGAATTCTGCTTGGTGTAAACCATTAAATGTACTTGGGTTTCCAAAAATAGAACTTCTTTGTGTGAAAAGAAACCAGAAACAAAGTGCATTTACACAAGGTAAAAAACACTTTAGCAGCACTGTAAGAGGGTGACCCATATTCTAGAAACTCAAGTAAACGTTCATGTTCATATATTAAAATGTGATGTTTGTCATGTTACAAAACATGTAGTGCATTGTGGCTGGTCCTGTGGATTTTTTTCTCTTCTTCTTCTTCTTCACAGGTCTGTGTAGGTGTAGTTACGTTCTCCTTGTTTTTCCCCTGGCATGGAGTGATAAGGGGTAAGGGTTTATACCATGCTGTCACCTATTCTGTCAGGGTAGAGGGAGCAGCAATGATGGAGTCTTCAATGGATTGGAAAGACTGCTTCATCTGGAATCTTTGGGCATAGATCTTTGTCAAGCTCCTCAACATCTGAGCCTGAATAAACACACAACATCCTGGTGCACGGGGAAGTCTATCTCTTGGTCCCTTTGCCTCTTCTACAGCAACTACTCTCTCCATTCTTAGCCAAGACCAGGGAAAATGATCACTTGGCTTCTCCAAGCCCTGTGTTCATGATTAGCAAAAACTGGAGGATATTGCAGAACACTTCCTCCTTGATCCCCTTCTTTCTTTTCCTGAAGAAAGAAGTATGGAGAGGGTGGGGTGGTGGCCTTGAGATACGAAGGCTGCTTATTAGAATAGAAAGGTACAGCTCTAGACTTAAAGTCACAACAGAAAGGGAAAAATCTCAAAACTCTTGCATTATTCCCATTGATACCTTTTTAATAAGAAATTAATTATCACTCTAGGTTTGGAGCATACTGTTACAGCACTGCTCTGAGGCCCAAGCCATGGTGAGTACAGCCTAGTGGGGGCAGGGGGAGGAAAGCATGGTCTATCGCCTGGAATATTGAGTAGGGTTACCATATCTCATAAATAAAAAAAGAGGACCCTCCATTTCCCCACCCCTAGCCCCGCCCCAACTCCGCCCCTTCCCCCACCCTAACTCCGCCCCCTCCTCCCTCCCACTCCCAGCCAGGGGGAAAGGGCTGCCCCAGTGCTACCAGCTTCACGGTTTGCCGGGCAGCCCCCAGACCCTGCGCCCCCGGCCGGCGCTTCCCCAGCGCAGCTGGAGCCTGGGAGGGGAAGCGCCCAGCCGGGGGCGCAGGGTCTGGAGGCTGCCCAGCAAACCGTGAAGCTGGTAGCGCTCGGGCTTTGGGCAGCCCCTATGCCTCCGGACCCTGCGCCCCCAGCCGGGCACTTCCCCTCCGGGGCTCCGGCGGCTCTGCGTAACTTACACTGTATAAGTTACACAGAGCCGAAGAGGAGCAGAGCCCCCGCAGCTGGAGGCTCTGCTCCTCTTAGGCTCTAAGAGCCGGGCTGCCCCAGCGCTACCGGCTTCGGGCAGCCCCCGTGCCTCCAGACCCTGCGCCCCCAGCCGGGCACTTCCCCTCCCGGGCTCCGGCGGCGCAGGGTCTGGAGGCACGGGGCTGCCCGAAGCCGGTAGCGTTCAGGCAGCCCGGCTCTTAAACAGAGCCGCCATTTTCCCGGACATGTTCGGCTTTTTGGCAATTCCCCCCGGACGGGGGTTTGACTGCTGAAAAGCCGGACATGTCCGGGAAAAAGAGGACGTATGGTAACCCTAAGAGCTACCGGGTGCCCCTGGGTATGAGGATAAGGAAAGTATGAAAATATTTTCACAATATTCACTATAGAGAGTGCTCACTCTGGTTGTCACTCCCACAAGTGAAATATCAAAGGCACAGAGAACCCAGCTGCTATTGGTGTCCTCGAGCCAGGGTGGCTTCTTTTTTGCTAGCCCACTTACTACAAGAGTGCCAGCAGAGTGGAGCTCATCAGAGTGGCATGGGAAAGAAACAAGAGTGCCATTCCTAGCAATGTTCAAAAGAGGAGTGCAGAGTATCTCCATGAAAGTTTCATTGAGATTGCTCAAGAGGGTAATAGGGACATCCCTATTCAGAAAAATCAAGTACTTTGCATGGGGGAAATTGTGGGGGTACCTGCCTAGCACATCAAGCCAAAGAATGAAAAAGCAGATGCAGCTTCTCTCTCTTCTTTCAACTTCTGAGCACAGGACACAGATGATGTAATTCAGAGTACCCTACTAACTTTTTAAAAATATTATTTTCCAACATTTTTGAGTCAAGTGAAGAACCAAAAGTCATGTCTTTGTTCTCTAAACACAGGGATGCATGGGGTGCTATTTTTAAAGGCAGAAGAAGGGCAGTGGGTAGGGAGAGAAGGTTTAAGGCAATCCAGTAAAAAATGGTTGAGGAATAATATACATGTACACAAGCTCCCTTCACCACATTCATCTGAGCTCAGCTGGTGGGGACATGCTTGACTCCAGTGGAGTTCCAAACAGTGCCTCATTCACTGCATGGTTTGCATCTCTTCTGGTCCTTCCCCCTCCCCCACCATTGGTGTGCACAACAGGGGTCTTCACGTCAGGCTCCTGCAAAGTGTCCAATGGTATGCAGTCCATGCCAAATATGGCATGCAGATTGTTGTAGACACACAGCTGTTCCTTAGCTGGGTTTGCAGTCTCTTCTCCCTATAGGCCAACGATATCCATGACTTCTTTCCTGCATCAGCCAGGAATTTGTCTAGTACTCTCTGTGCATGAAGCCAACATGGTCAGATGCTCACAACAGGGGTCTAACTAGGTGTGGTCTCCAAGGTGGGCAATCAGTAAAAGGCATTTCAATAATATACTGGAGACTTAAAGTGTGGGGGGGATGGAAGGACTGACCCTTGGACAATGGAAGTCAAAATTGTGACTAGAGTGACCAGTGGTGTGGAGAAGGGCATTGTGATGCAGCTACTGGAGGACTGTTAGGGTGCAGACAGGTAATGCAGTGTCTATACTCACTGCATTAATGGAAGTAGGTCAAGTGCCTCTGCTTTACTCAGGGATGTGGTGGTATTGTATAACTGTAATGGGGTGCTTATATTGGTGGGGAAACTAAATGTAGGTATCAACACATTCACAAATAGATAGGTCAACCTAAGTCAATTTGTTAGTGTGGACCAAGCCTCCGACAGATGCCATAAGAACAACCTGCAGCATTTCAGAACATCCACTTTCAATTGAATCCTAAACCCAGAAGTGTGAAATCACTTATCTAAACGTTTCAGAACCTTAGGTCTGGCTCTAGAAATGGGCTAGGGGGCTTCTCTTTCCTGAAACAGTTAGCTTAGCCACATGTACCTGGCCATCTAAAGAGGCCTCGCCACCATTTGGACTCTGCTGCTTGGCTTTGACCTCAGAGCTGTGGACCAAATACTAGAAAGGCAGCTGCATGTGGATGTAGGCTGGGCTGCATGTGGCTGTCCCTACTGTCACTCACAGGCATTAGGATGCAACTCATGCCTGGTGTTGCAGAGCACTAAACTCAGCTGTCATTTGAAGGGCAGTGACTCAAGGACAGGAAATCTGTGAATGAGACACAGGCTGGCTGGGTAAGAAACCTCCATCCTTCTCCATCCAATGTAGCCCTAGCTCCCCTCAAGCTGCCAGCTGACTGGTGAGACAAGCCGCATGCAACAATGGAGCTCAGCCAATGAAAAAAGGACAAAAGCTTGACATGCAAGACACTGCAAGCTATTCTATGCCATGCTCATTCAGCCCAGCAGTGATGTGTCCAGCAATGATTCTACTCTGGAAAGAAAACCTGGTTGCATTCCCACTGTCCATTGCATTTCTCTTTCCTCTGTGTTTTCTTTTCCCTTTCTAGTCTGCCTGCATTATGATGCTGTTATAAAACTCAGCCCTGCACATGACGGGGTGGGTGGGTGGGGGTGTGTGTGTGTGTGTGTGTAAAAAAAAACTCTACATGGGCGAGATATTCTGGCTCCTGGCTCAAAGATTTCCAGGTTACAATTCTCTCTCTAGAACAGGGGTAGGCACGCGTGCCGAAGGCAGCATACGAGCTGATTTTCAGTGGCACTCGCACTGCCCGGGGTCCTGGCCACCGGTCCGGGGGGCTCTGCATTTTAATTTACATTTTAAATGAAGCTTCTTAAATATTTTAAAAACCTTATTTACTTTACATACAACAATAGTTTATAGACTTATAGAAAGAGACCTTCTAAAAACGTTAATGTATTACTGGCACGTGAAACCTTAAATTAGAGTGAATAAATGAAGACTTGGCACACGCTTCTGAAAGGCTGTTGACCCCTGCTCTAGAAAGAGCAGTGGCAATATGGCACTAACTGAGCAGATTGTCTTTATTAAAAAATAAAAGAAAACCCTGTGTGAATGGCTATACTGCAAGACATGTCTGTTGCAAGGAGGCTGCATAGGGGAAAGAAAAGAGGAATCACTAAAATGTTCCTTACTATGCTCTGGCCCTGGGACTCAAGCATTTAGCAGATCAGCTGACATCTTTCCCCTGCAATGGAAACAGCAAAGCTGCTAATGGGTGCGGGGAGGCCGAAGGAGGAATAGGAAGGTAGTTCTAGCACAAGCTCCCCCCATAGTGAAAGGGCAGTGTACTTCAACCCTGCCCTGGAGGGACCATATCTGGGACAGGGGAGAGAAGGCCCCATGGCCCATTCAAACCTTAGCCTGCTCCCAGCAAGGAGAGTGCTTAGCATAAGGTCTGACTCACTGTCTCCCTGATCTGCTCCATACTTTCTGAAACATGCATTAACAGCAGCGAGCTAGTTGGGAGGGAAATACATTGGTAGTGTGGACAGGGAAAGAGGTAAAAGAAACATAAAATGTGGAGTAGGAGGGGACTTTACCAGATACTTAGACATGAAGCAATGTCTGTAATTATCAAACATACCCAACTATACACAGATGTAATGCCTCAGAAAGATCACTTTACCATATTTGAAATGGAGGTGAAAGCTCCATTTGTGGTGAGAATGGTGTCTGTCCTAACTCCAGGTGCCCAGGCAATGGCTGGCAGCCTGCTCAGCACTGGATGGAGCAAAGAAGAGCAGCTCTCTGCAGAGGAGATAGCAGAGTCAATATTTATAACTTGTCATTTCCACTCTTGCCAAATAACAAGGTGGACGGAATAAGTGGAGCTTCCTTTTCTTAGGGACAAATCCTATCTTGCACAGCTCTGCAAAAGCCAAAAAATCAGTGGTAGGGGTGGTTCTCTAGGTACCTGTTAAGATCTCACACCTGTGGAATGTGGGGGAGCAGTGGTTAATGCTCTATTGGCTGCGTCTGGGACAAGCTACTGCTGAGGGAGCACCTGCTATGGATTAATCAAGCTAAGAAATTACTTTTTAAATGGTATTGTCCACCATGACAGCTGACAGCAATCCCAGGCAGAAATAGACAAATCCCCCCCACAAATTACTAAATGAGAGGGTTCTGTCACTTTAATCCAGGGGCAATGGTGAGTACTGCACATGATGAGTTAGAAACAGATGGAGCAGCCATTAAAGTTGTTTCCATCATGGCTATTAAGGAAAATGTCGTGCTGTCAAGGAAATGAGAAGTCTTGGAAAGCCCCTTCCAAGGCCAAATTCTCCACTGATGTAAACCGGTGCAGCTCCATTGATGTGTAAATTGGCACAGCCCTGTTAATAAGCAGAGATTTGGGCCTTGGTTTCAAATCTTGGGGGCAGGACTAGTAGCCAGAGAACTCTGGGCATGCATGCTGTTATTGCTACTGCTCCATTTTTTTTTTTTTAATTCCCCTCTCTCCCCCTTCCCCACCACCTTCCAGCTTCTCCTAGATACAGTAGAACCTCAGAGTTACAAACACCTCTGGAATGGAGGTTGTTCATAACTCTGGAATGTTTGTAACTCTGAACAAAATGTTAAGATTGTTCTTTCAAAAGTTAACTGATTGACTTAATGTAGCTTTGAAACTTTACTGTGCAGAAGGAAAAATGCTAATTTGCCTTTTTTAGTAGTTTACATTTAACACTGTACTGTATTTGCCTTTCTTTTCTTTTTTGGTTCTGCTGCTGATGATTGTGTACTTCTGGTTCAAAATGTGGTGTGTGGTTTGACTGCTCAGTTCGTAACTCTGGTGTTCATAACTCTGAGGTTCTAGTGTACCAAATTTGGTCTCTCCCTTCCAGGCCCACTCCCCAAAGTTTTGGCTCCAGCTAGGTCAATTGTCCTAAAACACCAAAAGAGAAGCACTGTGTAATCCTAACTTTTTTTTGTTGATGTAAACAGATTTTAAGCCAGAAAGACAGTGTTGTGTTTTTGTGGGTGGAAGGAGAGTATGGTTTGTTGAATGCACACTTCCAGGTGTTTCTGATTCTGTGCAGCTCAGATTAGAGAGATTTGTTTCTAAGGAGAATTATTTTATTCAAATTGGAGCACAGGTGGCAGCATCCTAAACAGCAAAATTCCAGGTGTTTTTGGAAAGTGTTCAATAATGGGCAGCAGATTTACTATGAGAGAATTTGGATGAAGAACAAGTTAAGGAACCAAGATCAATAGCTTCTCTCAGCAAAGCTGTGAGAGAATCTCCCTTCTGGACTGATATCTAATTGTTGGTTGGTGTATGACAGCAGTGCTTAACTTTTATATTCATCACTTGGGGCTGTATTATGCTTGGAATTTAAGGTCTTTAAAAATCATTTGACTGATAAGAAGGCCTATTATTGGACTTGGATATTTTTCCAGTGGATCACAATGATTAGGCTCTACAGAAATACTTTTTTTTTTTTTTTTTTTTTCCTTGTTCATCCAGACTATAGATTTGGACTCTTCCTTTAGGATGAGAGGTTTCAATTTTTTTTTTTTTTTTTTTTTTTTTTTTTTTTTTAGAAGATGATTTCATAGAGGTCAATGCCCTGATTTTTCAGAGGAATGGAACAACCACACAACGTCCAGTAAAGTCAATGGGAATTGTGGATGCTCACTTCCAGTTTGTTTGCATCTGGTGACAGCCAAGAATTTCCCACTGCTAGGAGTTTACTTGTCACAGAAGACTGTTCAGATTTAGGCTGAGCAGTTTGCTTCTTTGCTAGCAATCAATTTTCAAGTGAACAAACACAGTTTCCCTGTTTGAGTCTTGGCTGATGAATCCCAGCAAGTATCTAGACTTACTGGAGGATCAGCATGTTATGACCTCAGCTTTATAGAGCTAGTGAAAATGAATGTGGAATTGCTGGGGCCATTAAGAAAGATTGGCAAGGTCTGCTTTTAGGAGGGAGGGCAGGAAGTCTGCCTCTCTGAAAGAGGTGACTGTTTCTTCAGCAAGACTCTCTCTTGTCACTGGCAATCCCTCCAATTATTACAACTTCCCTTTTGAGAGGCATATTATTGGAGACATGGTAGGAGGCATCCTCAGCAATACCTCAGATCTTTGATCCCCATCAACTGAGTTTTAGGTATAGGTACAGTGCAGAGCATGTATAGGTGGCTTTGATCTCTCCTGGGCAAAGAATGTAGGTCAGGTGTCCATACCAATTATTTTAGATCCATCAGCTGCTTTCCATTTGGTTGAGCATGAGCTGTTACTGACCTATCTACTGCCACTAGCGTGAATAGATGACTTGCTCTTCAGTGTGCCTCCTCTGTTTTTCTTTCTGAGAAATCACAGACGGTAATCTTAAGCAGTTCCACTCTGTCACCTCTCCTGTCCAACATGTATCTAAGGAAGGTTAGTAAGAAAACATGGTCTGTGGTGTCTTGAGTATGCCAAAGAAACCCTGCTCTGTATTTCCATTCCTTCTAACCCAGATGTCTTACCAAGCATTCAGCAGAGAATGGATTTGTAAGAGAGCTAACTGATTTGAGATTCCATCTAGAATAACTGGGGAAGCAACTAGCAGAAGTGGCAGATATTAGCTCCCTTTATTGAATGGCTATTCCTGCCACATTTTATTTATGCACACAGCCTCATCTGCTTCATGTTCTCCAGATAACAGCATTTTTGTAACTGCTGCTATCATTTGTGCTGGGCAAGAAGATTGCATGCTCTCCAGTCTGAACCCCAGCCCCGCTATCCAGGCCTAGATCACTGCACTCTATAGGAAGCTGGACTGTAAGACCATTTGGAAACTGCTACTTCTTCAGAATGCATCTACCTGTTTATTAAGCAGAGTCTCACACAGGATGCATATGACCCCAATGCTCCATGATTTCCGTTGGTTGCCATCAATTTCCACGTGAAGTTTGGATGTTTAACCTTATAAAGCACTAAATCCCTTGTATCTTTACTATCTGAAACTGCCTTAATCCTTACATAATATCAGTTCAGTTAAGATCAGCCAAGCTGGCCCTAATATTAACAAATTCCAGCTCTGCCAGCGTTGTATGGAGGGTGATGAGGTAGAGTTAAGGATTCCTTATTGAGAATGCATCTCCACCAGCACCTCAGCTGATTGCAACAGCTGCTAACAGAGGGGAAAAAATAGGATCTACAATATTTAGAGCTGTACAGGTCACAGTGAGAGCTGGTTGAGTGATGGGGAATGTGTGTGTGTAAAATCGAACCATCTGATTTGGCCATATTTGTGCCTCTTTCTGTTAATTTTCCAACAAATATTCAGAATTCCAGTCCCTGTACAAATGTTTGTGGAGGAGATATACATACAACCCATGTATTGCATGCAAACCATGGCCATTATTCTCTGTTAATTAGTTACTTACTAGTGATCATTCATTATTCTCTGGTTAAAAGTTTGTCATCAAACCACAGAACAGAAACAATACCATGTGACTTAGGTGACAAAAGGAATATGAAATAACCATAGTGCTCAATTTGAGGCTAATCTTTAGGCTGTAGTTCAGACTAATGATTCCACAGATTCTCACAAATAACCAAGAGATTAGAGACCATCCTCAGCAGTTCCCATATAGTTTGGGAACAGAAAATTGGCTCTGTCACTTGTTACAAATAGTTTGCCCTACTCAGGTCAAAAACCAGTGTCTTGAATTGCACCAGAAACAACTTGACAGCCAGTGTTAGACTTTGGAACATGGGTGTTAAGTCCTTGCTGCAGGAAGCACAGAGAAAGTAGGAAGCTAGATTCTGTACTAGATAAAACTTGTGTGGTCTTCAGGTATAAAGTGCATCATGAAAGCAACACTTCCAGCCCCATCAAATCTGTAGCTCTTCTCAGGATTTCCTAATCTGTTGACCTCTGCTACTGAGGGGTTCAGAATAGGGTTGCCAACTTTCTACTCATACAAAACTGAATACCCTTGCCCTGCTCCCTGCCCCGCCCATCCTCTGAGGCCCTGCCACTTCTCTGAGGCCCCATCCTCCCCCTCCCTCTGTCGCTTGCTCTCCCCACCCTCACTCACTCATTTTCACTGGGCTGGCTCAGGGGGTTGGGGTGTGGGAGGGGGTGAGGGCTCTGGCTGGGGGTGTAGGCTAGGGTTACCATACGTCCGTTTTTTCCCGGACATGTCCGGCTTTTCGGCAATCGAACCCCCGTCGGGGGGGAATTGCCAAAAAGCCGGACATGTCCGGGAAAATGCCGGCCGGGCACTTCCCCTCCCGCGGCTGCTCTGCTCCTCCCCTGACTCTTCAGCTCTGTTTAAGAGCTGAGCTGCCCGAGCGCTATGGGCTTCAGGCAGCCCCCTTGCCTCCGGACCCCAGCCGCCGGCTGGGCACTTCCCCTCCCGGGCTCCGGCAGCGCAGGGTCCGGAGGCATGGGGGCTGCCCGAAGCCGGTAGCGCTCGGGCAGCTCGGCTCTTAAACAGAGCCGAAGAGTCAGGGGAGGAGCAGAGCCTCCGGCCGTGGCGGCTCTGCTCCTCCCCTGACTCTTCGGCTCTGTTTAAGAGCCGAGTGCTACGGGCTTTGGGCAGCCCCCATGCCTCTGGACCCTGCGCCGCCGGAGCCTGGGAGGGGAAGTGCCCGGCCGGGGGTGCAGGGTCCGGAGGCATAGGGGCTGCCCGAAGCCCAAGCGCTACCAGCTTCACGGTTTGCCGGGCAGCCCCCAGACCCTGCGCCCCTAGCTGGGCACTTCCCCTCCTGGGCTCCAGCTGCGCTGGGGAAGCGCTGGCGGGGGCGCAGGGTCTGGGGGCTGCCCGGCAAACCGTGAAGCCGGTAGCGCTCGGGCAGCCCTTTTCACGTGGCTGGGAGTGGGAGTGGGAGGGAGGAGGCGGCGGGGTTGGGGCGGGACTGGGGGTGGGAAATGGGCGGGGCCAGGGCCCCGTGGAGGGTCCTCTTTTTTTATTTGTTAAATATGGTAACCCTAGTGTAGGCTCTGGGGTGGGGCCAGGGATGAGGGGTTTGGGGTGCATGAAGGAGCTACAGGCTCGGGGTTGGAGCTGAGGGGTTTGGAGTATGGGAGGGGACTCTGGGCTGAGGCAGGGATTGGGTCTCAGAGGAGATACTGGCTCTGGGCTGGGGGTTCAGGTTGCAGGAGGGGCCTCCAGGCAGAGGTTTGGGTGTGGGGGGAGGGCGTGAGGGCTCCGGCTGGGGGTGCAGGCTCTGGTGTGGGGCCAGGGATGAGGGATTTGGGGTGCAGGAGGGGGTTTCAGGCTGGGACTGCGGGGTTCGGAGTACAGGAGGGGAATTAGGACTGGGGTTGAGGTGTAGGGGAGAGGTGAGGAGTGCAGGCTCTGGGCAGCACTTACCTCAAGCGGCTCCCAGAAGTAGCGGCATATCCCCCTTCCAGGTCCTACATGGAAGCATGGCCAAGCAGCTCTCCATGCCACCCCATCTGCAGGCGCCGCCCCCGCAGCTCCCATTGGCCATGGTTCCCAGCCAATGGAAGCTGCGGAGCTGGTGCTTGGTGCAGGGGCCACAGGCAGAGCCCCTTGGCTGCCCTTACATGTAGGAGCTGGAGCGGGGACATGCCGCTGCTTCCAATGAGCAATAGTGCCACTTACTTCCCTTGAACTATCCCCCCACCATCTGAGCAAACAAAGGAATGTAAGAGTTGGTCAGTCACTAATGGGTAGAATGTGTATGCATGTAAATTAAAATACACAAGCCTTTAGTCTATCATCTTAGCAGCAAAAATGTAAAAAAAAAAAAAAAAAGGAGGGGGGGAAAGGTGCTTGGATTAGAAGGATGAAATCTTTGAAGGGTCATGGCACATTGTTCTACAGAACTAATTGGACATGCAGGAATATCACTGCCTTCTGGACCTCTCACAGCAATGAGGATTCAGCTTTCAGGATCTCTTTCAGGCAGAAGAATTCCTGGGGAGCTCAGAAGGAGAGAATTTAGTGTGGCTAGTTTCCAACAAGAGGAGAGCAGCAGCGGGGAGGAACGACACAGAGTGGTTACCAACGTGAGCCCAGGCATTATAATAGGGAACCAGGTCAGATGGGGAGAGAGAATTTGATATACATTGATTCAAACTGGACAAACTCTGAAAACTGGCTAATGGAGCTTAACTACATAGGAACATCAGTGCGAACATACTATGGTTCTACAACACAGAGGCTGTCCTGTGGGGGAAGGGGTAGAGACCCTGGAACATTTGAAAACTAGACTAGACAGAACATGAGTAAAATGTACATTTGGGAACAATCCTGGTCTGCCTCTGGAAGATTGGCTGGATAGTCTCTCCTAATACTAGCATTTATACAGAGGTTTACAGTTCCAAAGCACTGTGCAATCATTAATTATTCTGATTAATGATAAATGGGGATATATCCCATTGAGGGAAAGAAATCTGATGAGATACCAGAGATTGATACCTGGTCTAATTTTAAACACCTTTAATTATTTAAAAGAGGAAGTAAACAGCATGTTAATTACATTTGTTAATTATACTGAATAGTGAGGTGTTGTGAACACCAGCAGGGACAGAGAAATGATAAAGATACCCAGGGAGGTTAAGATATATGGGCAGGAAATAAATGAGATTCATCTTGAAAAATGCAGCTAATTGAACTGGTAAAAGTCATTTCTAAGGAGCCTACCATCACAGAATATAGCCACAGTAAAAGCATTTCAAATGAGAGCCAGGACTCTCCAGAGAGAGCCAATTCTTCAGGCTGTTCTTGGGTTACTCATTGGCTTCTGCTTTGGAGTAGACAGATCTTTCTTCTGCTCTGGTTCTTTGAGGAATGGCATGGTGAAAGTGGGCCTGGGGCACAACCTCAGGATGTAGAAGATTGGACCTGAAATACAGATATTCAGAAGGGAGGAGGCAGATGGAAAGCAGTAGTGTCAAAAGGGAATTAAGAGTGATACTAGATATCAAACTGAATAGGGAATTCCTAATTGGAAACTGCAGTACTATATGGTAGGGGAACATTAGCCAGTGTTGTGTACATGGAGGCATCAGATCATGGCCTGGGAGTCTCCTTCTCTGTACACCAGTGGTGAGACAGCACTGTGAATTCTGCATTCATTTCTAGAGTAGGGTTGCCAGGTGTCTGTTTTTTGACTGGAACGCCCGGTCGGCCATTAAAAGTCTGGTCAGTGATGCACCGGGGTTAACGCAGGCTCCCTGCATGCCTTGGCTCTGCACGTCTCCTGGAAGCAGCGGCATGTCCCCGCTCCAGCTCCTACAAACAGGGGTGGATCACTCCATAATTTCCCTGTTCTGCACACTCACCCTAAAGCTCTACTAAGGGCTCTGGTCAGAAACAGGAAACTGGGCAAGGTGGACCATGGGTCTGACCCACTATGACAGCTCTTATGTTCCTCTCTTCCTCAGGGGAGGGGATCTCTCTAAGGAAGCCCTCCCTCTGCCATGCTATGTGTGGGGGGTGTCTGCCAGATGTTAGAATTTGCTGCAGCTAGAGGGATCTGATTCATTTCTGTTCTCTTCCCTGCTTTTTATTGATCCACTTTCCCCCTTTGCCTGGGGACAAGGAGCACCAGCTCCAGCCTCAGCCCTTCCCTGAGCTCCCAGCACAGAAAAGGCTTCCCCCTTAGTGTCTGCGTAGGAGTCTCTCTCTCTCTCTCTCTCTCTCTCCTACATGTTCCTTTGCAGTCTCGGGTAGGGAGATGCTGGCCTGGGAGTCTCTCACTTCCTGCTGGTCACTATGGAAACAGAGAGATCCTGGATTCCTCCTAACCTTTCATTTTCTCTCAGCCAGCAGCCCTTAAGGGCCCACGTGGAAGGGATGTTCCCAAGCTGTGTTCAACAAGGGGTAAAAATGAGACTCCCAAACCAGTTCTGGTTCTGACAGGGGCCAAATCTGAGCTAGTTACTTCTCTCAGCAGGAGCTACAACTTCTGCCTATTTCACAAATGCTTAGCACATTACTAGCTTCCCCTGTACTCATTGTTAGTTTGAGCATCTTCCACACACATCATGTATGACAACTGGCATCTTCAGACAGCTGAACACCCAGCTGCCATGCCACACCCCCATAGCTGGGGAGGAAGGTAATCTGTTTATCTTTCAGTTTGTCTGTTTTTGGCATCTGAGTGGCCACCTCACAGTGCCCCCAGGGTGGCCTCGGGGCAGCCCTGTACACAACCCCTCATTTCAGTTTTCCTTCTTGGATCCCCAAATAAACTCCCACACAGGGCTTTTCAAGTCCAGTCACAACAGCCCTCCTTAAGGTCTGATTTATTAAATTAAAATTTAAAACTAAACATCAGTCTTGCCTTCAGCTGGGTACATCCCAAATTCCCTGGTCTGGTCAGAGTCCTTCCTTCCTAGCAGGCTGCTCCTAGCCCTTCCTGGTCTCAGGATCTCTTCTACAGGAGCTTCCCCCCATCCCTTTTTTCCCCTCTCCCCAACCTCCTGAGCTTCCCCCTTACTGCAGATACCTTCTGCTCTTTATCAGAAATTGCCCAATTCCTCTCATGTGGGGCTCATTCTGTAATCAGGGTTGGCTTGGCCCCATTATTGTCTACATAGCATCAATCATCATAGCATCCAGGGGCTGTACTGCCAAGAAGGGATGCTCTCCTCTCCCTGACATGCCGTACTAAGGAACTGGAAGAATGTCAGAAGCTGCTTCCTTCATCTATATTCAGCTAAAACCCAGCATCATTGGGACAAAAGACAGCTCAGAATCTGCTCCGAGGGGCTGTGGAGTGTGGTAAAAATTGATAAATAGCTTCAAGTTATTCCCATATTCATAAAGGACCTGATTGTGCAAAGTGTAATGTGCCCTTGACTATATTAGCTATAGTGTCAGTTAGGTGTTTTTGGCAGCTCAGAGGATCGGGCCCTACCTTCCCATGTCACCAGGACCATGAGTACTCTGAAGGCAGCTCCTCATATTGCTCTGCAGTAAACCCTGTAGAACATAGGAATTGCTGTAATGGATTGGGCCAGTAGTTGGTCTGTAGAATGTCCTCTGTGTGAGGTGGCCAATAGCAGTTGCTTCAGAGAAAGATGGAAGGAGTGTCTTCCAAAACCCTATCATCTAGTGGCTGACTTATGCCCTGTACCACAAGAGTCTGTCATTTGTTTTTATTACCTAATGTAACTGGATATTCTCATCCATATAAATTCTTGATTCACTTTTGAATCCTACTAAGCTTTTGGCCGAATAATATCTAATGGAAGTGAGTTCTTCAAACAATTCTAATAGATTTGAGAGACTTGATTTTTTTTTCCCCCTTACAGAAGTCTTGCTGGTTTACCCTATCATGTTCATCTAGATGTTTCATAACTGTCTTTAATTGTTTCAACTGTTTTACCTGGTACTGAAGTAAGGCTCACTGGTATATTCCAGGATCACCCTAGTGTGTGGGGCGGAAAGGGGGTTGTTTCAATAATTAAAAAAAAAAAAAGATGGTTACACATTTGCTACTCTCCAGTCCTCTGGTACAGTGTGAGAGATTGAAGTGGCTGAGCTGCTAACAAAAATACGCATTCTTGAGTTTCTTCAGAACTCTTGGATGTACACCATCTGGTCCTGCACTATTCCATTGTCACCTCAGTCTAACAGTGTCTTTAGTAGCTGAAGAGAGGTGGTGACTTCCCAACATCCTCTGTAGTGTAAATTGATGCAAAGAAATAATTTAGTTTCTCAGTAGCATTCTTCTCCTCCTTTATCGCCCCCTGGTATCAAATAGGCCCACTGATTCTCTTCACAGGCTTTCTGCTTCTGATGTACTTAAAAAAATTACTTTTATGATGTTGACAAATTGCTCTTCAAATTCCCCCAGGTCCTTTGTAATCTTCATTTTGCATATTATTTGTCATAGTTTATGTTCCTTTCTGTTGCTGAAGTGGAGCTAGATTTCCATTTGGACACTTGTTTGGTTCTAATAACCATACTGCCATTTAACCATAATGATTGTCCCCTTGCTGTTCTCTTTTTGGTTTAGGGGTCTGCATGCCTTTTATGATTCTGTTATGGTTGCTTTTGTAGCTTCTATGCTGGGACCAAATATTTTCCTTTCCTTATCTCTGACTTCAGAGTCTTTCTGCCTAGTGCTCTCCATTAGTTTTTTTTTTTTTTTTTTTTAAATCCCCTTCTCTGAAGTTTGGCATCATAGTGCTTGTTTTTAGTATGATCCCTTTCCCAAGGATGTCTAACTTATTTATTGTTAGTGTTGTCGTTTAATGATTAACTAGAGTTACCTCTTGAACCAACTCCTGCACATTACTTAGGGCTAAAGCAAGCAACCATGTGGTCTAGCAATGGCTATTCTGAGAGGCAATCGTTTAAGGTATTGGAAAATTGCATCTCGAAACCTTGTCCTGCTGAGACATTTGACCAGTTTATGTGCAGTTAGCTAAGGTCATTCATCCATGATTACTGTTTTATTGCCTCTGTGATATCCCTAAACATTGGGCACTCAGTATCCCTTTCCTGCTCAGAGATCAGTGGTATAACCCTGCTAGTATTTGCATTCTTATGACCTGGGATTTGTATCCATTCAGACTCCCCTGTTGTAATGCTCCCCACTCAGAATGCTATGTCATTAGATAGAGGCAGCACTATACCTAAAAAGATACCACAATGACCTAATCTGCCCTTCCTACTCACTGGCCCCCTGTGCCAGCAGATGCTGAGAGAGCTGCAGAGGCAGCAAACAGATCCTATTGCATTGCATTCCAAAAGCTGGCAGAAGCTGGGGTGCTCAGAAATCTGTGTGAGTGGTGATAACTGCTAATTTGGCCAACTAAAGTGTTGCTACTACCCCGGTTTGTAACCATACTTGAAATCCTCCTTTGGACCTCAGCCTAGGAGGCATTTGACATACTTGTTGTGAAGGAGATCCTCTCCCACCCTTCTTACCTGGAAGGAGAATGGCCACAATCCAGGGCATTAGGGTAGCGGTAAGAATTCAGGAGAATTATCATGGCTCTGAGGCAAACTGGGGGCTCTTCCTTCCTTAAAAGCAAAAGCTCAGTTACTATTCTTCTGTAAAAATCAGAGAAAATTCAATTTATCGTAAATACTCAAATCGGTTTATCTTTTATTTGCAGACCCAGGACCAATTCCTGGTACATGAATCCTTTTTCACCAGCAGAAAAAACATCACCAGTTTGGGAGGGGTCGCCCTGTTCCCCAATCTGTCTGTGTTTGTTAATTTTTGATTCGTGAAAGAAAATTGATCCAGAGCTGTGAGATGGGAAGTAGGTGAGGTGCAAAAACCTACAGCCCTTTGCAGCACAGCTCTAGAGCCAGCAAGTGACTTTACAGTCCTGCTGTGGCTTAATCAAAAAGCCTAACTACAATAGTTGGCTTTGCCACAGGTTTGTGCAAGTTGGCTTTCTGTGCTCCGTTCCCATCTGACTGTGGTCCATTGGCACGGCCACAAAGTGTGAGACGAGTGTGGTTGTGCAGAGTGAAGTCAGCTCCTAGACACAAGGCTTGTAGGTGAGGGGAGTGAAAATAAAGGACAGGTGCAATGCCCCCCCACCCATTCCTGATTCCTGTCCCCTAGTGCCAAATAGCAGGCCCTCTTGGATGAATGTATGGATTACAGCAGCTCCAGGTGCTGGGGGAAGAGCAGGAGTGTGAAATGTGCTGAAATTCGGTCCAGAAGGGAGTGAGTGACAGACAACTCCAGAACATGTTAAACAAAGGCTCCCACATACATTTTGTGAATTAATTTCAATCAGACGCTTATTGTGTGTTACCTAGAATACCAGCTGACTGGTCACAACACTTATTAAAATGAATGTACTTGTAACAGTGACGTCTTTCTTTGGGAATTGGCAAGTTACAGTCGGTGCTGGTTTCCCCTCCGGATTGTAGGCAGAGCCTCTGATTAGCTGGGAACAGCCTGTGCTAACGCAGTGCCTCACACAGAGCACGAGGTTAGCTTCCAGCTATAAATAGGGATACCAGAGCATGGGATGCAACTCCGGCTCAAACACAGAGCAAGTCAAAGCTCCACTAACCTGAGCAAAGGAAGCAAAACTCTCTCTGCCCTGAAAGTTACAACCACAATGCGAGCTTTCTCTCACTTCGGTAAGGGTGTGCTAAGGACAGTGCCAGAGCCCTCAGGTCCTGAGGGAGCTCAAAGAGTGGGGGAGAGACGTGGGTAGTGTGGGAGAATGTGCGAATGCAAGTCCCACAGCTGGAAACTGCCACGCTCCTCTCACCACAAGGTCTGCAGAGTTGATGAGATGATAAAAAGGTTAACAACCATCTGGCCTGGAGAAGGCATCAGCAAGGAGAGGGCATGAGGAGCTGCACCCAGCGCTCTTACCAAGTGTGCCCATCCCAGATTTTGTGGTGCCCAAGCTGGATTTCAATGGATGTTTCTTTCTAGAGGGAGAACGTGGCAGTTTCCCATCCCCAATATAGGACTGGTGCAATGAGGTCCACAGCAGCCCCATTCCAACAATGCCACTTTGGCAACCATCTAATTAGCTAGGTAGTCCCCAAGCCTGGTTCAGGGGGTGAAGTAAAAGGGCCTGTCCACAAAAACTTGCCACATTTGGCACTGCCTTAATTTTCTGTGGGTTTTCTATTGTCTGATTTCACATCACGGTGCAATTCCTATAGTTTTGCTGTAGGAACTTACCCATTGTTTCACACTGGAATCTGAGGTAGTAATGCACACTTAAAAAAAAAATTATTTATTTTTTAAAATCCAATGTTTGTATTTTTGGGGCATCATAAATTAGCAGATCCACATGCTAGAATTTGTTTGGGTTCATGGACAAAGTTGATCCCCTATTGTTGAGTCGTCCCACTGCTAACATTTAGCAATGCTGAATCCTCCGAGTGCCCCCACAGGAAGTGAAGGACAGGCACCACCAGGGCAAGCTTCCCTTATCTCTGATCCCTCCTGAGACTACTGCAGTTGCCATTTTTAGGATTTGTCCTATGGACCACAGGAGGTATGGTGCACGGTGTCCTACCCACCCTCTAGCCATATGGCCTTGGGAAGAGAAACTGCAGGCCATAACCAAGCACACTGAAGCCAGCACAACAGCTGCAGAAACAATTTAAGCGGGGACTATGGGACACAGTGTCATGGAAGTATATTTTACAGTTTTGACTGGATTTTCTCTGCCCTCTGCTGATTGGCTGATCAGCCTCACTCTATATGCTTTTTCCCCTTCTCTCTTTGGCCCTGTCCCTTCCCTTGCCTTTCATTTAGCTAATGCACTCCTCACTATACCCCACTTAAAAAAGAAAAAGCAATCTTGACAGTTGCTGCTATTCTAGTGATCACTCGGCTAGTGTGTTCATACACCTTCCTCTGTCCCTCTTGTCTATATTGACTGATGTTCTTTAGGGCGGGAATTGTCTGCTACTCTGTTTTCATATGGCACCTGGCACAATTAGGCCCCAATCATGGTTGGTCCTTAGGCAGTACTGTTATAAACCAACAAATAACAGCAAGGGGGTGACAATTATTAACTTGTATTACAGTAGCAACCAGACGCCCCAACCAAGCTTGGAGCCACATGGCTTGTACATCTCCTAGCCCAAAGTGCTTCCTGGCCTAAGGAGCTTACAATCAAAATAAACCAGTCAGCCACAGCATGGGGATAAGGGATATATATCCTATTGAAAAAACGTATGTGCCAAAGTCAGTGCACGAATGTGAAATTAGGTTCTTTGTGTTCTGTTAGCGCATCAACATCTGAGAAATTACAGTGGGCAGAGATGTAGAAGTTAACCTGTCCCATCATTAAGAAAAGTCATCATGCAAATTATTAATGGCTGTTCGATGTAGGGAAAAAACATATTGAATTTCTGCTTCCCCCCGCATCTACTGTTATTAAACCTGTAGGTGATCAGCAAGCCAAATGCTGGAGCTGGATTTGATGAAGGGTTGGATAATTCTATGAACAATAATACTTGTAATTATGCCTGTTGAGACAATGCTCATGGAATCTGGCCCTTTGCCGTAGTGAGAGAGAAATGGCCCTTTTCAAGTTTAAGTGAGCAAGCAACTCTGGTTGCAGGAGCAAGGAGATTGCCTGCAAGACCAAGCTTAATTGTTAAACTACTCTCTTTCCTGCAACCTGGAAAACAACATTTGAAATGTAGATTTGTTACTAAGAAACTTCTGTAGCTCATCCAGCGTATGCTATTGGCTCAGACCTGCAGGTGAAATCATGTTAGAAGAAATAGAAAGGTGATCACCTCAGGCATCTGGAAATAAACCTGCACCCAGTGGCAGATTAATAATTTTGCTGCCCCTAGGCCGGGAAATAATTGCCGCCCTGGCTCCGCCCGACTCCGCCCTTTCCCCGCCCCCATTCCAACCCCCTCCCCATAGTCCCTGCCCCAACTCCGACCCCTCCCTTCCCCTATTGGATCCTTTCCCCAAATCCCCGCCCCCGGCCCCGCCTCTTCTCCCAGCGCGCCGCATTCCCCCTCCTCCCCCTCCCTCCCTGCCTCGCGAAACAGCTGTTTCGCAGCGCAAGCACTGGGAGGGGAGAGAAACAGGACGCAGCGGCACGCTTGCAGAGGAGGCGGAGGTGAGCTGGAGCAGGGGGGCGGGGCGCGGAGGGGAGCTTCCGCCCTTGCAAATTTGCCGCCCTAGGCCTTGTTGGCCTAGGCAATAATACGGCGCTGCCTGCACCTCAACCATATATGGCACTGAACCATCAGTAAGTCAAGTGTAGTATGGGATTTGTTTGCCTTCCCTTGAAGCATCAGGTACTGGCAACTGCTAGGGACAGGAGACTGGACATCATGGACCAAGTCGGATTTGCTTGAGCAAATCCTTGCTCCTTTCCTGACACAAGCCTAGCTGCAGTCATACACTTCCCCCCCCATATCAACCCCCTCTCTTTTGCTGAGTTAGGAAGGTGTCTGGATATTAGCTAGTAATAGCTGCCTACACTACAGCTTGCCCTTCAGCCCACCAGGCTGAGAGAGAGTTTGTTTTTCTTCCCATGGGCCCTGTTTGTTTCCCCTGGAAAGCCCTGCAGCAGTTTCCCTTACACGAGTTTTAGCTTGTTCTTGGGCTGGTTCATGTAACCCATTGAAGTTACTGGGGCTTTTGTCTTCAGTTGCTTTTTGTGTGTCATGAATTTGAGGGAAGAGGGGAAAGCTGTTTGTTCTTTCAAGCAGCCACTTCTCTTAGCAAAGCCAGGGAGCATAGTGAGCTCAGAGGCTGCAGTAACACAGAGGCCTTTGGGCTGCCTCTTAAATGTCCCTCTTCTCACAGCACACACTGTCTGCCTGGATAAAACATTCAGAGCTTTGCCTTGTTGATTCTGGTCTAATTGTTGCTTCTTCCTTCCTCTCTGCTCCCACCCCCCTCTCTCCACCACTGGAAACTAACATCCACAGGTTCCTATGGCAACAAGGCTGCAATGACAAATGTTGCATTGGACTAAATCAGAGATTATGTATGGTGTGAGTGACAGCGGTGGAGGGAAGATTAAAGGGGCCTCTGGGAGCCCAGGAAGCTCTAGGGCCTAGAATATAGTCAGATACAATAAGGTTCATGGATCACTAGAACTATGGGCCCCCTCCCATCACTACTATAGAGCAGTGTGTACCCGTGCTCACACTCCACACATGATTTGTCAATGCCCCTCCCTACGGGCTACGGCCTTGCAGCACAGCCTGCTATTCCAATCTTGGCCTCCTACCCAGTTATGCCAGTGCACCTCAGTTCTCACCTGCAGCACCTTCTGCTATTCCAGTTTTGGGTCTTCATACACCTCTGCCACTGCACCTCCTAACTCTCTATCAGAGGTTAGAGTGTGAGGGCTCTTTGCCAGCTGTGTGGCCCTGAAAGTCACACTTGGGCCTTGCAGCTGTTTGTGGTGCATGCTGATTGCGTGAGAGACACTCTGTGCAGAGGGAGACATGGGGTTCCAATGAACATGCATATGCCCACACACAGGTACAGGCCAAGGAAAGCACTGGAGTTTCCCAATAAATTACTGACAATGGCAATTGTGGCTTTTATTAGTGTTGGATCTTTTCCTCTTTACACAGCAAATGTAATATGAAGGAACCATATGGACAGAGTGGGGTTTAAATAGCCATGTTACCTAACTATATGCAACATCCAAGGCCTACATGTTGCTGCTCTGACATGGATCTGACGACTTTGGAAATACTGTGAGGGCACAAGCTCTTTAAAAGGATACCACCCTACGCACTGAATTTAGGATCCAGAAGGTCTCGTTTCCAGTTGTTACTTCAAGACCCATTCAAAGCTATAAAGTTGAATTTCCTCTAATTACGTGACCAAGCCTTGTCATTGCCTCATCCTCCGTGCAGGCTTAGCTCCTGCTCATGCTGAATGGGTTAGCAAAGGGATATTGGTTCCAACGGGTTCCTGACACTTGCACATCACTAGTAACTCACCACTGAAAATTCTCACCATTAATAAGCATGTGGATGCCCTTATAATGAGAGGGCAAGATTTGGGTTCCCACTGAGATAGTTTTGTGCTGCTCCAACAATATAATGTAGCTTCAAAGCCAGCTTAACTGAGTTCCTGGGGATTTCCCTGGCAGACAAGGAGTTCCTGGATGGTGTAAGGTGAGTGTAGTTAACTCTGTGCCAACCTCAGTTACAGTCTCCTTTCTGTTGAGGGCAGGACCTGGGGAGTGGGACCAGAGTGTCACAAACTCCAGCCCATCCCTGCCTGCTAGGTCAGCCTATGAGGGCATGGGCAGCTGGAAGTAAAAGAGAACATCCCTGATTGTTCTATTTTGCATCAATGACTGGAGCAGAGCCCAGGAGCTCCACAATCAAGCAATGCAAAGGAAATCTACAGCTAGCTAGGTGCCCTGGCACTCTGGTGCTGTGCCAGTTACAGCATAGCCAGTCACCAGAATCTGGCCCAGTGTGTGTATGCCGTTCCAACTCCCTGGATCTGGCAGCCTACAGAGTGCAGTATAACTCAGCAATTGGACCAGAATATGTGGTTTAAAATTGTTCTTTGCTTTTCCCCTGAAATTGATTATTATAGGCTGTAAACTCTGATAAATAGCATTTCCTGTTCCAGGCCTTCTCACAGCTAGTGCTAGCCATAGATTCTAGATATACCTAAGAAGCCCTGTTCCAGGCCTCGTCCATAGCTGGTGCAAACCCTCTGTGGCTCAATATATTCAGCGGCGTATTATTGCCGAGGCCTAGGCCTGGGCTGGCAAAGTTGCAGGGGCGACAAATTTATAATAGCAGCATTTTTTAATCACAGCATCAGTGACGCAGGGATTCTACCAATCATAGCGCGTATTGAAACCACCAATGACGGCGTGATGCCATTTAGTAAACATACTCATGATAATCCCAAATGTTGTTAATATGACCGGAAGGAAGAAATTAAGCGGTTCTCCGTTTTAAAAAAAATGCTATACAAGAGAAAGAAAGGGAAAATGAAATGAAAGCAAAAATGTGCAAAACAGATTCCTTTGTTGTATCAATGCCGACAGTCAGACAGAAAAAATAGTTGAAAGTAGTAGTGAAGTAAAAAGTGAAAATATTAGTGTTGATATTGAAAATATTGATGTTTAATAAGTTCATATGGGGTCAGGGGCGGCAATTATTTCACGGCCTAGGGGCGGCAAAATCATTAATCCGCCATGGAATATATTCTTATCTTCATACCCACTTGTTCTGAGGTGAAGTGGCCACTTTAAATGTGTCTCAGATCTATTTCCTAATATACATATATATCTATGGATGAGAGCCCTAGGTCTCTATCTTTCTCTCCCCTGTGCAGGATTGCCAACCCCAAGCATTCAAAAATCATGAGATTTAATACACTCTTATTTTGGGTTCTTTTTCTTTGCCATCTGGTTTCTGAGCCTTTAGGGTATGCTTGGGTCATAGTTTTAAGTTTTTCTCTGAAATCGCGAAGACTAGAAATTTTGTTTATTTTTTATAAAAGTTAAGATGTTCATGTAATCATTTGACTGCAGGAGCTGAGGATTTAAGAGAAAACACTAAATATCATGAGGTTCATAATGAAATTACAAGAGTTGACAAAGATGCTGTCATGTGCCTCTTATTGAGCTAGATTCTGATCTTAGTACATCAGGGTAAATCCAGAGTACTTCCACTGAAGTCACTAGGATAACTACACCAGCCTCAACTGAGATCTGAATCTGGGTCCCGATCTGGAAAATCTGGAGCAATGAATCCACCACAATGTCTTAAATTTAGGGGCTATTTGCCATTAGGACCTTTCCCATCTTGCATAGTATCCATTCATTTCCCCTTCCATCAGGGACATTCTTTTGCTAGATACCCACAGAGCAACACTATTTCTTTCTATTGCATCCCCACAACTGCTGCTGCCCTGTCACCTTCTCAGCAACTTGTGCTATTGAGTATCAAAGGGGTAGCCGTGTTAGTCTGGATCTGTAAAAAGCGACAAAGAGTCCTGTGGCACCTTATAGACTAACAGCTTATGCTCCAATACATCTGTTAGTCTATAAGGTGCCACAGGACTCTTTGTTGCTTTGTGTTATTGAGAATCCCCTGCATATTGTGCACACACAAGCACCCCCACATGGATAGCAAATGAGATTACCTGGGAAATCAGGTAGTCATGGATTAGTAAGTGGGATCAGGGGCCATAGTAGGGCACCCCAACTAGAGTACACACTGTATGAAGATCATGAGCTCCCTGGCAGAAGGGCACCAGGATGAAAGAAGACACTGGTGACTGTATCTCACTGCAGTGCTATCTTCTGACAGACAGTCAGTGAGGACAGCATGTGGGATTTCCATGCTCCTCCTAATGTGCTGCTTTCACCAAATGTTTTCTGTTCAGACATGTACTTTAGAAAGCACAGATGGGGGTTCAGGGGGGACACGGGATACATTATGGAAGCTGTTTGTTTGTTCAGTGGCCTGTGTGGAATGAGTCTGGTATTTGTCAGTCCAGGTCCCAGTAGCCAAGTGTCCATATCACAAACAGCACAGTAACAATTAGTGTTAATTGTTGGCAGTCTCAGCGGACAGACCGAGGGCTGAAAGAGCCACAGAGACTGACCTCCCCTCTCTGCCCTCCTTCCCAGGGCTGAGACATACTGACAGGGCAGTGGGAGGAAATGTACATTGCTGCTGCCTCGGCTAAACTCATTCAATTGCGAAACAGAGAAGCCCAGGCTCCAGCACTGTCATCACGAAACAAAATGTAATGTTCTTAACAAAATAAAATCTAAGTGTTTTTCCCAAGCCAAAGAATCAGAACGTGCAAACACTCAGCCAAGACTGGAATAATACAGCCAAGATGCAAGTCCAGACCTAAACAGGAAAAGAGTCACCAAAAATGCAGCTGCTACAGATGTAACACTAGAACAGCTTTCAGCGAAGCCAGTGGGGGGGGAGGGGAGGGACTGTGAAAAAGTTCAGTGTTGTAAATGTCAAAATTCCAGGTGGCTGTAATTGTGTACAATACTAATTGGGCTTTGGCGCTTTTGTTAGTCTGTGATTCCTTCTGGAGGGTAGCGGACTGTTTAGATATTCCCTTGTATTCACTGTTAAAGAGGGGCTCTTCTCTCCCCCTTGTTAGAGCTACTTCCTCCCGCACTCTATCCTGATGTGCCAGGGCTTGGAGAGATGCCCAAGCATCTCATTAGCAGTATTCATTTCCTTGCGTCCAAGATTAATGAGGCGCGGCCACTCCAGATGCTCATCTCAAGTCACGATGGAAATACAAGTCCTGGCAACTATGCCTTCAAAGAACCAAGGAGAAGGTGAGAGGGAGAGACAGGAGGTTTTTGTGTTGGAAAGGATGTACTTGAGGACAGATTTATGAGCTCTGTTCCTCAATAGCTGTGCACCTGCAAACTTCCAGATCAGCACCCTTATCCACATGGCGTGCAAAATGTAAACAAAATCTCTGTGTGCCGATGAAATCAAAACTTAAGGCAGAACAAATACTGAGGAACAGTTCAGCTAAATTCCCAAGCAGTCAGTGGGGTTAGGTGAGAAGGCAGCAAATAAATACCACAGGATGTAGAGAAATTAGTGTGCAAACAAAAAGATCAGCTAGGGAATGTGGTTGCCAAATGGAGCAGTCACCCAACTCAGTGACTGGGAACAGGAGCTGGGGTTTACTATGAACCCAGGGCAGCAGGAAAGACAGTCAAAAGACATGCTGGGCTGTATTAGCCAAGGAATGGAATACAAAACCAGAGGCTGCAGCCATGCCACATTGTGCTTTGGCATGGGTAGCTCTTACAAATGAAGCCAGGCTGAGCCAGGCCAGGAGACGTTTTAAGATATCCAGGTATTTCAGGAAGTAGTGTTGATTTTTCACTCACGGGTCTCTTCCCTTTGGATCATCATCGTGTGGGATATTTAAAACAAAACTTAATAAAATACTCATAAACTGAACATGGAGGCACAGTCCTGGCCTGCCTTTATGTCATTATTCTGTGGAAAAGTGTATTCACCCTGGTATTCCCAGTCGTGGCCACTTGGTAGTTAGTCTATGGCCTCTGACATTGAGACCAGCACAGAATGGTAGCATGGCTGACAGCTGCTGCCAACAGGAAGTTCCAAAGTGCCTTATGGAAGTTTTTAAATACATCTGAGCTTGTATTCATAGTGACGAGGCCACGTTCAATGTAAGAATCTGAGGAGACAGCGGACCAGTCTTTGTTAAAACTATCTGCTGAGGTTTGCATAATATGGGTGTTTAACCTTTCCCGGCTTGGCTGGGGCATGAGCTTCTAAATAGCAGTTATCAAGCCAAGCAGTGATGCCAGCTAAGGGGAGGAGGGTGGTAGGGGAGAATCTTGACAACTGAGACAAACCGTTTCCAAGGGGAATCCCAAACCATTGACCCAAATACATTCTTGGAGGATTCTCCAGAACTGAATGCATAACAGTTCCAGATTAGCCTACGGCATCCAGTATTATTATAATAAAATCCCAGCTCAGCTCCAGTCAGCTTTGTCAACCTATAAACTCATATTTGGTCTCTAAAGCATCCAATTTGCTTGCACCAAATGTAACCACTTATCGCTGCCCCTCAGTGGTCTCAGTTGCCTTGGAAGGCTTTTCTTGGGAAGTTGTCACAGGGTTACTGGCTCTTGAGGGTAAGCTAAGGCCAGTGCACCTGTGGCTGATCAGAACACTCCTCAAATTACTTAATTAATTAGACCCTAGAGCCAGGGCATCTGATTTGAGTACCTTCCTAGGATGGGAACTTAATTGTGGTGATTAGTCCCGGTGTGAGGAGGAAAGGGCCAAAGGAATAGAGAGAGCTAGGAGTCTAGTAAGGGAAAGTGGACAAGGAAGGACTCTCCTGTAGAAACAGGGTGGCCATTTGCACATCTTCACAATAGTAGACATTCTGGTACTTCTGGGAACAGTGTGGGCCTGCCCCCATTGGTGTAACCCTGCCCTCACTGTTGTGACCTTGCATGCACAGCGAGTGTGAGACCAGGCCACACAGAGGATACTGTTTTAAAGAGCACAACGCTCCACCTCAACCAGTGTGACCTCAGATGTATGGTGTGTGCAAGGTCATGCCACCAAAGGTGGAGCAGTGCACTCTTTAAAATGGCATCAGCCATGCCTGATAGTGGACGATATGGCTGGTTTTGTACCAATACGGGACAGGATACAAACCTTAAACAGGACTGTTCAGCTTAAAACAGGATATATGGGCTGCCTGTGTAGCAAGGGACCCACAGGAAGCAAACCAAGATCACATGGGGAAGAGTCCTGAGGCATGGGGGCCAGCACAGGCTGGAGAGGGACCCACTAGGACAGTGTTTCTCAAACTGGGGTCGCCGCTTGTGTAGGGAAAGCCCCTGGTGGGCCGGGCCAGTTTGTTTACCTGCCCTGTCTGCGGGTCTGGCCAATCGCAGCTCCCACGGGACACAGTTCACCGCTGCAGGCCAATGGGAGCTGCTGGAAGCGGTGACCAGTATGTCCCTCAACCTGCACCGCTTCCAGCAGCCCCCATTGGCCCGGAGCAGCAAACCGCGGCCAGTGGGAGCTGCGATTGGCCGGACCTGCGGACGGGGCAGATAAACAAACTGGCCCGGCCCGCCAGGGGCTTTCCCTACACAAGTAGCGACCCCAGTTTGAGAAACACTGCACTAGGAGTAAGATAGGCTCTTGAGTGGGGAGCCCCAGAGAGAAGGCTTGAGGAATCTTGTGGATCCCTGTAGAAGAAGGGGAGCAGGCTGGTAAGGTTTATGAAAATTGACCTGGAAAGTTTTATGAAAACAGCTGGTCTTTGTAGGGATTAGATTTAGGGGTCAAGACAGTTGAGATTTGTATTTGTTAAATACCCAGTGAAGAGGCTTGATGAAGACCTCAAGGAAGAGAGGCTGGGAGAGGACTGAGTTTGTCCCTGTGAAAGGGGAGAAAGGAACTGTTAATTTGTTATGATGAGCTAATAAAACTAGCCCTGAAGAAGATGTTTTTTTGAGTGATCCCGACCTTGTGTGTATGATTTGAAATGTCTCTGGGAGAATGGGCACCATTGGTTAGGTGACTCCAGAGCTACTGCTGATCTTTAAGGGGTGCTCCTGCATGGGTCTAGACCAGGGGTGGCCAACCTGAGCCTGAAAAGCACCCAGAATTTACCAATGTACATTGCCAAAGAGCCACAGTAATACGTCAGCAGCCCCTCCCCACATTCCCAGTGCCTCCCACCCACCAGCAGCCCCATCGATCAGTGCCTCCCCCTCCCTCCCGATCAGCTCTTTTGTAGTGTGAAGGAGGCTCTGGGCAGGGAGGATTGAGGGTACTGCTGGCTCGGGGGGGGGGGGGGCAGGAAGGGGTGGAGTGCGGGCAGGCCTGTGGCAGAGCCAGGGGTTAAGCAGTGAGCCCCCCTGGCACATTGGAAAGTTGGCGCCTGTAGCTCCAGCCCCGGAGTCGGTGCCTATACAAGGAGCCGCATATTAACTTCTGAAGAGCCGCATGTGGCTCCGGAGCCACAGGTTGGCCACCCCTGGTCTAGACCCTGACTGAAGGAAACTGATGGAACTGGAGCCAGATGCTCTCTCTGTTGTGTGAAATGTTTCTAGTGGGGAAGGGAGTGCAGCCAGCTGCCTGGCTCCAGCCCCAGAACTAGAAAGGTCCTGTTCCGTTGCTGGTGGTGTTCATGCTCTTGCCACCTGATGCTCCTATTCTGCAGTTAGATGGGATGAAATAATTGCTCTTCATCCAGATGTAATTTTAGCAGACAAGGAAGCGGCCACAAGATCTTACCTTTCTGAGCTGAATCAGATTAAATCATATCTGAAAGTTTCCCTGATTCCTTCTCTCCTCTCATTATCTTTCACTCTTGTCCTTGGCTACCTGTTGTTCCCTCTCTTACACCCACAGCCCTTGTATTCTTTCCATTCAATTTGCAAATCCTATTTCCTCAATAAGCAGATGCAGTTGCCATGGCAGCCATTACCAGAGCCCCCGTCTCTAATTAAAGAGAAGAGTTTTGTTCCAGCTGGGCCAGATATCCCCTCCCCCCGATGATTAGCCACAAGCAGGATTTCCCAGGGGAGATTTCCCTAAGCCTTACTTCCTGTTTTAATGGGAAAACAGCAGCTTGTTAAGTTAATTACAGATGATCCTCCCTCTGGGCCCCCAGTTTATCCCAGGCACAGTGTCCTCTTGAAAAGTGCTGAGGGGCTTGATGGGTGAATCCCAAAGATTTATTTCCACCTGAAACCCAAACCCCTGCAGCACTCTGAATTTGGCTAATGAAGTTTATAGGAAAATGTCAATGTCTGCAAAACTCAACATCAACTAGAACTGCAGTTAAATTGCTTCAAAAATAAATTAACATGAAACAATGTAAACAAAAGGGTAAAACTTTCCTCTTGGAGTCTGCCATTTTTCTGTTAACAGGCAGGCAGTAAGAGAAATTTGAACAGGATGAAACTCTTTCTGCACTGAAATTAGTGCGGAAAAGCCTGGACTTTGAATGTTGATATTAAGTGTCAATGACTAGGAGGGCAGATACATTTAGTTCAGCTAGCTATCATATTTTTATATCTAATCTATTTAAACGTTTATTTGATTGCCCTATGGTGTCTTGGAAATTCAAGTGCAGATAGATAACCCATCCCTCCTCCTCCCGGGAATGGTGCATCTTTGCACCATCCACTCCCTGAAGTAGTCCTCTGGTCAGACTTGTGAGCTGAAAAAGCAGGGAAGGTGGCAGATATCAGAGGTGCACCACGTCTCGGGAGTGCCGGCTATTTATCTTCACCTGAAACTGACAAAATAAAGAAACACCTGTAAAGTGTAAAACCAAGCTTCACTTTTCTGAACAAAATGTAAAACAATGATGTAAAAGTAGAGTTCATAGCTGAGTCCCTTTGATTTTAATGGAGAATAAGTTTCTTTCTGTCCTAACGGCTCTCACTTCCTGCTGGTAGGAAAAGAATGGAATAACCTCAGAAACATCCACAGCAAGAGAAGCCATAAGAATTGCTGCTTCAGTAATCTTTGTTATTTTTATTCCTTTGACATAATGTTGTTGGGATATTTCTCAGTCTGTTCAGTATTTGACAGGAAAATGCCAGTTTCTGTTTGAAGTCAGCACTTTGTTCTAGTCCTAGAAAGCTGGCTCTGTGATAGTCTGGTTGGCTTTGGTGTGGAGCAGCTGCAAGCTGTATTTAGCCAGTGGCCCTTTGCCATCTTTATTTTTGACCAAGAACAGGAGATTTCTATTGTGCAGGGCGCAAGGATTTCCTAACTGAACACCCACAGAAATCACAAGTAGATTTTTCCTTATTCAACATGTGCTAAAGAGAAAGTATCAGACTTGGAGCTGTGCTGTGAGGCTCATGTGAGAACAGTGCCCATGAATTCTCCAGACAAAGAGGGGCTTGGTGCCCAACAGAGATGGGGCAGCAGATTTTACACAGTAGGTGCTGCCAATCTGCCACACGATGCTACCAGCAAACTGCAAGGCAGAAAGGAGAAACCTGATTCTGTGTCACCAAGGTGGATCATTAGCATGAAGTGCCCCACAGGCCAGGCCTAAGGTTCTAGAGGCAACAAAATTTACTGCTATGTTTGGGTCTTGTGGGAGGCTTCTTTGCCCCTCCCTCTGGTCAAATCAATGAAGGAGCAACATGAGGTGTAGCTTTTGAAGTGAGACACAGGAGAGAAATGAGAAGCCTAGGAGAACCCCAATCCCAAAGCAGAGTCTCAAGCAGCAGGCGCACTTGGAAGAAAGAACAAAGAACAAACAAAAAAGACTATTTGAAACAAGTTCTGTTCATGTTTTCTCTGTGATTTGTGAGTGGCTCTTGTTGTGTTTGTGATACAGGGACATTCCACATGGTACTTAGGCCTTTTGGAGACATGAAAAGAGCTCCTCTCTCTTGTTTTTTCCTGTATGTTTAAGATAAGGTCTCTTCTGCCAATTCCTGAGGGAACCCCATCTCCCCTGGCCTATATGGGTCTACTTCCTGTAACATAAGTAGGGCCCTACCGAATTCATGATCCATTTTGGTCAATTTCATGGTCATAGGATTTTAAAAATTGTAAATATCATGATTTCAGCCATTTAAATCAGAAATTTCATGATGTTGTCATTGTAAGGGTCCTGACCCAAAAAGGAGTTGTGGGGTAGGGGGCTCGCAAGGTTATTGTATGGGGAGCGGTTCTGCTACCCTTAGGGCTTGTCTATACTTATCGCGCTGGTTCGGCGGCAGGCAATCGAACTTCTGGGTTCGATTTATCGCGTCTAGTCTGGACGCGATAAATCGAACTCAGAAGTGCTCCCCGTCGACTCCGGTAATCCTGCTCGCCGCGAGGAGTACGCGGAGTCGACGGGGGAGCCTGCCTGCCGCGTCTGGACGGCGGTAAGTTCGAACTAAGGTATGTCGACTTCAGCTACGTTATTCACGTAGCTGAAGTTGCGTACCTTAGTTCGATTTGGGGGTTTAGTGTAGACCAAGCCTTACTTATGTGCTGCTGCAGGCGGCAGCGCTGTCTTCAGAGCTGGGCAGCTGGAGAGCAGCAGCTGCTGGCCAGGAGTCCAGCTCTGAAGGCAGACCCACTGCCAGCAGCAGCACAGAAATAAAGATAGCATGGTATAGTGTTGCCACCTTTACTTCTGCACTGCTTCCTGCAGAGCTGGGCCCTCAGTCAGCATCCGCCACATTCTGGCCACCCAGCTCTGAAGGCCACAGCACAGAACTAAGGGTGGCATGGTATGGTATGCCACCCTTACTTCTGCTCTGCTGCTGGCGGGGCACTGCCTTCAGAGCTAGGCACCCAGCCAACAGCCACCACTCTCTGACTACCCAGCTCTTAAGGCAGCACAGAAGTAAGGATGGCAATACCGTGACCCCCCTAAAATAACCTTGTGATCCCCCACACACAACTCCCTTTTGAGGCAGGACCCCCAATTTGAGAAACGCTGGTCTCCCCCATGAAATCTGTATAGTATAGGGTAAAAGCACACAAAAGACAAGATTTCACAGAGGGAGACCAGAGTTCATGGTCCATGACACATTTTTCATGGCCGTGAATTTGGCAGGGCACTAAACATAAGGCTTGTTTCAATGAGCTTTTCACCTGCTACTTAACCCAGGAATTGACTCCTGTTCCTGATAGAAGCCCCACATGAACTATTATTCCCAAGCTGTGCCACTGCAGGTGCTGTTTTCTGTGAGTCACAGGAGCAGGTGTTAGTCATAAGCAGCCTTCAACTGCAGCTTAGACAAGAAACACAGACGGGAAGACACATAAGGGAGGTTAGTCTGGCCCCACCATCCCAGGGATACCCGAGTTGAAAATCTACATGATAAATGTTAACTTGGTTTTAAATTAATGTTTTTCCTTTGTCTTCTAGTGCAGGTGGAGCCAGGAGAAACTTTATTAATGCATTTTAGTGGCACAGAGATATCCCATAATCTACCTATGCCAGATGGGGCAGCAATATTGGTGAGGCCCCTTTGATCCTGGGGGAAAAAGTAGGTGATGTCCTTTTATGGCAGGAAATGTATGCTCAGTAGGAAGCAACTGGTTGTTCATGAACTACACTTGTCGACACATCCACTTCCAATCAGTGCATAGTGCAAGAGACAGTTATAGTAACAAGGCGTCTGGCAAAGAATCTTGGAGTGATTACATGGTGCAGAGGAGGCCGACTTCACCTAACAGAATCCGGTCCTTGCCATCCTATGTTGACCAATTAGAGTAGACAGCACATCCTATAGGATATTGCATTTGGTTCTGGGAACCTTAATAACAGAAGGATTGTGACAAACTGAAGAGAGTTCAGAAAGAGCTGCTAATGATTAAAGAGATCAAAGACTGACTTACAGGGAAAGGTGAAAAGAGTTAAATCAGTCTAGTTTGGCTAAGTAATTTATTAAATGGACAGTGTGGTGCATCTACAAATATTAGAAACGTGTAAACACCAAGGAGGTTAGGAATGATTTATGGCAATACAAGGGGATGGGATTTCCCTTTCCCTTATGGAAGAGAAAATGTAGGTTAAATATCAGAGAAAACCTCTAGACAGTGAGATGATAGAAATGTAGGACTGGAAGGGACCTTGATAGGTCATCTAGTCCAGTCCCTTGCACTGAGGCAGAACGAAGTATTACCTAGACCATCCCTGACAGGTGTTTGTCTAACCTGTTCTTAAAAAGCTCCAAAGATGAAGATTTCACAACCTCCCTAGGTAATTTGTCCCAGTGTTTAACTTCCCTGACAATTAGGAAGTTTTTCCTAATATCTAACCTAAATCTCCCTTGCTGCAATTTAAGCCCCTTACTTCTTGTCCTGTCCTCTGTGGATAAAGAGATTAATTTACCACTCTCCCCCTTATAACAACCTTTTATATATTTGATGTAGGGCTGTCAATTAATAGCAGTTAACTCACGTGATTAACTCAAAAAAAATTTATCGCGATTAATCGCAGTTTTAATCACACTGTTAAACAATAGAATACCAATTGAAATTTATTAAATATTTTGGATTTTGTTTACATTTTCATATATATTGTATTCTGTGTTGTAATTGAAATCAAAGTGTATATTCTTTTTTATTACAAAGATTTGCACTGTAAAAATGATAAACAAAAGAAATAGTATTTTTCAATTTACCTCGTATAAGTACTGTAGTGCCATCTCTTTATCATGAAAAGTGCAACTTACAAATGTAGAATTTTTTTGTTACATAAATGAACTCAAAAACAAAACAATGTAAAACTTTAGAGCCTAAACCTCCACTCAGTCCTACTTCTTGATCAGCCAATCACTAAGAGAAACAAGTTTGTTTACATTTACAGGAGATAATGCTGCCTGCTTCTTATTTACAATGTCACCTGAAAATGAGAACAGGCATTCACATGGCACTTTTGTAACTGGCATTGCAAGGTATTTACGTACCAGATATGCTAAACATTCATATGCCCCTTAATGCTTCAGCCACCATTCTAAAGGACATGCTTCCATGCTGATGATGCTCGTTAAAAAAATAATGCGTTAATTACTTAGTGACTGAAATCCTTGGGGGAGAATTGTATGTCTCCTGCTCTGTTTTACCTGCATTCTGCCATATATTTCATAGCAGTCTCGGATGATGACCCAGCACCTGTTGTTCCTTTTAAGAACACTTTCACTGCAGATTTCACAAAACGCAAAGAAGGTACCAATGTGAGATTTCTAAAGATAGCTACAGCTCTCGACCGAAGGTTTAAGAATCTGAAGTGCCTTCCAAAATCTGAGAGGGATGAGGTGTGGAGCATGCTTTCAAAAGTCTTAAAAGAGCAACACTCCGATGCAGAAACTACAGAACCTGAACCATCAAAAAAGAAAATCAACTTTCTGCAGGCGGCATCTGACTCAGATAATGAAAATGAACATGCGTTGGTCCATACTGCTTTGGATTGTTATCGAGCAGAACCCATCATCAGCATGGACACATGTTCCCTGGAATGGTGGTTGAAGCATGAAGGGACATATGAATCTTTAGTGCATCTGGCACATAAATGTCTTGCAACGTCGGCTACAACAGTGCCATGCGAACGCCTATTCTCACTTTCAGGTGACATTGTAAACAAGAAGCGGGCAGCATTATCTCCTGCAAATGTAAACAAGCTTGTTTGTCTGAATGTTTGGCTGAACAAGAAGTAGGACTGAGTGGACTTGCAAGCTCTAAAATTTTACATAGTTTGATTTTTTGAATGCATTTTTGGTACATAATTCTACATATGTAAGTTCAAATTTCATGATAAAGAGATTGCACTATTGTACCTGTATGAGGTGAATTGAAAAATACTATTCCTTTTGTTTTTTTTATAGTGCAAATACTTGTAATCAAAAATAAATATAAAGTGAGCACTGTATACTTTGTATTTTATGTTGTAATTGAAATCAATATATTAGAAAATGTAGAAAACCTCCAAAGATATTTAAATAAATGGTATTCTATTTTTCTTTATCTGTGCGATTAATTTTTTTAAGCGTGCGATTAATCGCGATTAATTTTTTTAATCGCTTGACAGCCCTAATTTGAAGACTATCATCATGTCCCCCCTCAGTTTTCTCTTCTTCAGACTAAACATAGAATCATAGAAGATTAGGGTTGGAAGAGACCTCAGGAGGTCATCTAGTCCAACCCCCTTCTCAAAGCAGGACCAACATCAACTAAATCATCCCAGCCAGGGCTTTGTCAAGCCAGGCCTTAAAAACCTCTAAGGATGGAGATTCCACTACCTCCCTAGGTAACGCATTCCAGAGCTTCACCACCCTCCTAGTGAAATAGTGTTTTCTAATATCCAACCTAGACCTCCCCTCACTGCAACTTGAGACCATTGCTCCTTGTTCTGTCATCTGCCATCACTGAGAACAGCCTAGCTCCATCCTCTTTGGAACCCCCTTTAAGTAGTTGAAGGCTGCTATCAAATCTCCCCTCACTCTTCGCTTCTGTAGACTAAACAAGCTCAGTTCCTTGCCTCTCCTCGTAAGTGTTCTGCCCCAGCTCCCTGATCATTTTCGTTGCCTGCCGCTGGACTCTCTCCCATTTGTCCACGTCATTTCTGTAGTAGGGGGCCCAAAACTGGACTCAATGCTCCAGATGTGGCCTCACCAAAGCCAGATAGAGGGGAATAATCACTTCCCTCAATCTGCTGGCAATGCTCCTATTAATGCAGCCCAATATGCTGTTAGCATTCTTGGCAACAAGGGCACACTGCAAACCAAATCCAGGTTTTTTTCAATCTTTCCTCGTAGGTCATGTTTTCTAGACCTTTCATCATTTTTATTGCTCTCCTCTGGACTTTCTCCTATTTGTCCATGTCTTTCCCAAAGTGTGGTGCCCAGAACTGGAAACAATACTCCAGCTGAGGCCTTATCAGTGCTGAGTAGAGTGAAAAAATGACTTCTTGCGCCTTGATCACAACACTCCTGCTAATACATCCCAGAATGTTGTTCGCTTTTTTGCAACAGTATTACAGGTTGGCTCCAATTTAATTTGTGGTCCACTATAACCCCTTATCCTTTTCTGCAGTACTCCTTCCTAGGCAGTCATTTCCCATTTTCTGTTTGTGCAATTCATTATTCCTTCCTAAGTACTTTGCATTTGTCCTTATTGAATTTCATCCTATTTATTTCAGACCATTTCTCCAGTTTGTCAAGATCAGTTTTAATTCTAATCGTGTCCTCCAAAGCGCTTGCAACCCCTCCCACATTGATATCATCTGCAAACTTTATAAGTGTACTCTCCATGGGTCTATGCCATTATCCAAATCATTTATGGGGATATTGAATAGAACCAGACCCAGGATAGATCACTGCAGGACCCACTCAATATGCCCTTCCAACTTGACCATTGATAACTATTCTCTGAGTATGGTGTTCCAAACAGTTGTGCAACCACCTTAGAGTAGGTTCATCTAGACTATATTTCCCTAGTTTGCTTATGAGACGGTCATGTGAGACAGTATCAAAAGCCTTATCAAAGTTGTGATATATCACATCTACTGCTTTCCCCCATCCACAAGACTTGTTACCCTTTCAAAAAGGGATATTAGTTGGTTTGATGTGATTTGTTCTTAACAAATCCATATACTGGCATGATGTACCAAATCCCAAGGTAGGATATACTGTTCTCAGCTGTGAAATAGTCTCCTGAGGGTAGGTATTGAAGTTCCATTACTAGATAAAGTCAAGGAGAATGGGAGACTGTGGGAAACAATCTGGCCCTGGCCGTGAGCTGACTACATCCTAAATGGCCCTTTCCATCCCTACTGTCTAACTGAAATCCTTAGCATGATAGAAAAGAACAGACCTTGCACAGGCTGTGTATGGCTGCTACAGTCATTCAAGATTTCAAGTGCTGTATGTCAACTTTGGGTCATTTGGCCACCATTGTGTCCATCTCCCTCTTAAAGACTTCAGAGAAGGTCTTTCTGTTGCCTTTGGTACTGCAGATAGTGCCATTTGGGTGGCTTCAGTCCTCACAGAATATTTATTTTACAGATCTAGTTTCATTTTTGTATGAATCCATGTGCAGAAATTCTATCTCCCTTTGGCACAAAGCTATGGTGTAGCTCAGAAAGTAAACAGAATGCTATGGAGACTTGACTTGCAGATCAGCTATTTGTGATATCTTTGCATCCTCTTGTGAGGGGTTGCATCAAGGAGTTCTTTGCCTTCAGCATGTCACATTCAGCCATGCATCTGCAGTTCATGCTCATGGTGAGAGACATCTGTTCTGGAGTTGGTCAAATAATGAATGATATTCCCTGCAAATTTGACATCTTTTTCCTCTTCATGAATCATTCATGGACAGATCTTGATTTTTGTGAATGTGTACACTATTGGTTAGTATTCACACCAGAATTTATATGAACAAATTTCATCCTATGAGCTATGTACAAACTGTTCACCCATTCACTATTCATTACCCATGGATTGGGAGGGGTCCCCTAAGCCACATGGTATGACCCCAATAACAGCAAACTGAACTCAACACTTTCAGGCTCCTAAATATTTAGGAATCACTTCCTATTTTATTCAACCATATTCTGCTCTGTGCACAGGGAAACAGTGGATTCCCGTGAACACACACAGGTGCAGGATGAGAAAAGCGTGGGAGCTTCCCAGTAAGTTGCTGTTATACTAGTTCAATTGGGGCTATTATCAGTGTCTAAAACTGTCTGTTAATTCCAGTTGATGCTTCAAGACATGTTCAAAGTAGAAAGTTGAATCTGCTCCAACTATGAGATCAAGTCTGGAGCTGGCCATACTCTCTCCATTGTCCCCACCTCCACTGCAGGTTTACGGCAGCTCCTGATCACAATGAATGGGTTAGTGAAGGGAGAACAGTAATAGTGATTCATGTCAACCTGCAGAGTGGTTATCTAATATCAGCCAATGGAGAATAGAATGAAACTTTTATGAAAAAATCCCACTGAATTTAATAGGAATAAAGCCAATCAGGTTGTATACAAATTACTGTAAAAATGTAAAGAATACTATAAAGAATAAAATCCTTTCTTTATATTTTTTAATTATTTTATGGAGCTATATAACAGGGAGATAATTCTCTGTTTCATAGATTTTAAATCTAGAAGGAACCATCATGATCTTCTAATCTCAATTCCTGTGACATTGTCTAATTAAAATATAACTATGCAAACCATTGTTGCTACCACTGTTATATAATTGCAACAAATCTTATATATAGTGTAACACATGGCCAGAAAGGGTTAAGCATCCTGCAGGCTAAATGACCCAAAGCCAACCATTAAAGACCCATTAGAAAGTATGTGAATGGTAATTAGGGCTATTCCCTCTGAGATAGGCTAGAACTTTGAAGTGCAAACCTGTATTGTTAGAGAATTAGAGATTATGCTAATTGTGTGTGTTTACTTATATCTTGTTTAATAATTAGCCATGTAAACAGACGGTTCCTGTCTGTCACTATAGCTATTGATTCAGAGATATAAAGGGAATATTAACATTTAGATGAATCTTGAATGCAATAATGTCATTGTCTATATGTCTCTTTAAAGTTTGTGATAGACTGCCTAATGGATAAATAATTTGATGTTAATCCATGTAGTTAATTACTGGTGACGTTTAGGAAACTGAAGGTTACATCAAAAGCCTATTTTTCACCTAGGACTGTATGATCAAATGGCTGCTAGAAAACTGTATAAAAGACCCTTGGGTCCTGATCCTGTCATCTCAGATCTGCTTGAGGCTTCATGCAGGGGAAGCCTAAGTCATAAGGATTGAGATCCCAGTCCTGACTGGGCCACCCTGAATATAAACATTGGACTATAACCATGAACTGTTTCTGAAAGAATTCTTTGCAACTACAAAGCTCACTATCTCTGCCATGAATCTGAATCTCAAGAATTGTACCCATGTCTGTATGTATACTGATCTTTTAACTATTCTCTCTCTCTCTTTTTCTTTTGTAATAAATTTTAGTTTAGTTAATAAGAATTAGCTGTAAGCACGTGTTTGGGTCAGATTTGGAATATTTGGAACCTGGGAGGTAATGTGTCCGATCTTTGGGATTGGTAGAACTTTTTTATATGATGAATAAGATTTTCAGTAATCCTCATCATAGTTGACTCGGGTGTCTGGATGGAGGCCTAAGGCTGGGTTACTTCAAGGGAACTGTATTGTTGGCTTCTGGGTAACCAGTGAGGTATTATAGAAGCTGTTTTGTGCTGTTTTGGTAAATCTAAATATTGGAATATCCACCAGCTTTGGGAATTGTCTGCCCCATTCTTTGCAGTTTGCCCTAACTGAGTGACCTCAGTTGACTCCCCTGGGACTCTGGTAACATTTCCTATAGCATAACATAGGCCATAGAATTTCACCTAGTGACTCCTGCACCTAACCCAACAACCTGTGATTGAATTAGAGCATATTTTTAGAAAAACATCCAGTCTTGATATAAAGACTTCATGAGATGCAGTCTTAAATATTAAATCCTATAGAATGACAGAAAATTTCTCTAGAAAAGTTATCATTTCCTATTAACTTTTATAGGATTTTACTATGAGGACAAAGTTATTTCTCCTGTGGCCTAGTCAGGCTCTGAACCCAGATTTTAGTGTAGTAACACACTGTGCCCTCCATCCTCCCTGTCTGCTTTCATTTGTATGAATGTTACTTTTCTTATCCCACTGCTTTGATAATAGAACTAAAAGGCCCTGCAGATTCCTGCTAATGCAAGATGGAATGGAATGAATGCACCCTCTAATGGAGAAGACAGGAATAAATCTTTCCTAGGCATCAGAATAGAGAAATTGTATTTTGGATTCCTCATAGTGCGAGATATTTTATTCCAAGAAAGTTCCTTGGGGAGGGCCCTTTGTTGTCAGATGACTTTGCAACTGACCCATCTCTAGAGTTTGTTGCTATCACATTCCCTGCCAAAATGCCCACTTCTTAAATGGATTCTCCATTTGGTTATCATTTCCCAATGCTATGCCTCACCCTGAAGTCATTCCAGATACTGTTCCCAAATGGTATTACAATACATTTTAAAGAGGGAGCGAGAGAGAGAGAGAGCCGCTAACTACAAGCACATGTCACTAGCAGTTTATCTGATGGTTGTTCTTCCACCACTGTAACCCTTGCCTTCCCACACCCCCTTCCTTCATTTATTACCATTGCATGTTGTGTCATTTCCACAGCAAGCTGCTTGGGGCAGAGACCTGTCACTCATTTGTTCTCTAAAGTGCCATGCATAGCTATAGTGTTGTATAAGTAATAATATTGCACTGATAGGCACATAGAGATTGCCACACTGGACCAGAGCAGCAGTGCATCGAATCTGGGATCCTGTCTCTAACAGTGACCAGTGCAGGGCCGTCCCTAGCTATTCTGGGGCCCTACGCAGCTCCCCTGTGGGGTTTGTGTGGGGGGCCCCGGGCCTCTGCAGGGGAGGAAGCGGGGGGGCTGTCCCCAGGGTTCCGGGGGGGGGGGCGGGGAAGAACTGAGTTGTGGGGTAGGGGGGAACCACCCCCCAGCACTCACTGGCAGCACGGCTGGGTCTGGGTCTGCACTTCCCGCCACCGGTGAGTGCAGACCCGGGTCATGCTGCAGAGCTCAGGGGAGTGGGGGTGGAGCAGGGGTGGGAAGCGGCGGAGTGGGGCCCTGGGGAAGAGCCAGAGCAGGGGCTGGAGCAGCATGCAGCTGCCTACTTTGCGTATGGGTAAGGACAGCCCTGGACTAGTGCCACATAGTTCAGAAATAGACTCCGATATCTCCACAGTGGACAACTATGGGATAAACTGCTGCTATAGGAATTTTCTTAATTTCCTCTATTACTTAATTGCTGGCCCTGAACCATGAGGTTTTACTTCTCTTATCGCTTTTTTTTTATCCGGTCTAATATAATGGTTTATGTTCTCATTGTTCACGGAAACCTTGCTGGAATCCTACTAAGGTCTTGGTCCCAGTGATTTCTAATAGCAATGATGGAGGCTTCATGTCCCAGACGGCCAGCCCCTTTAAGGGGATATAGGCCCAACCCCAACTGTGATACAATTAGCTCACCTCCTGAAAATGAAGGTCCTGTGATTTGTGAGTAATATCACCAACCAGTCCTTCTGGGGAAAAGATAAGAGCAGAGGCCCATGGAAGAGCTGGAAGAAGTTAAAGGCTCCTGCAGGCTGCAGAGAGCAGGAAAGCTCCTGCAGGGGACACTGGGGCACCAGGGGGAGGCCAGAGCCCCGAAGAAGAACTAGGGGGTGAGGGACTGGATATAGAGAGGAAGAGACACACACACACACACACCCCGCAGGGAGAAAGGATTGGATCCAGCTGGAGCCTGGAGTGAAGACTTTGTTTCTTTTGGATCACTAGTGGAGGACACTATTGAGTTATGTTCTGGAAAGACTTGATTGCCAGCCTGGGTGGAACCAGTGTGGATGGTGTTGTCAACAGGCCCAGGTAGAAACACAACACAAGCACCAGAAGGAGGGTTGTGGAATTCCCTTAGTTAGGAGGAAAGGGCCACTGGAAATCATGCGTAGGATTAAATAAATTAGACCCCAGCCATAAGGGGAGACTTGTTTTGAATACCTTGGACTGTGAGGAGCTTATTGCAAAGGTGTGAGAAAGGGAAACAAAGGCAGGGTTGTGCAGCACCCCCTCCCCACCAGGCCACAAGGAGGGCTCTCTGCAGGCAATGACACTGTCACACCTCATTTATTTAACTGGGGTTTTGACTAACTTGGAAAACTAATCACCCTTTCTAAAGTCTACCATTGCCACAGGCCTGCCTCCACAGCCATCCCCTGAATGGTCCTGCTTCAAGCCCCAGTGCCCTGCCTCCTCCTGTTCCCTCCAAACAATGGACTCGATCAGGGAGATGTGTGTGTCAAATCTTACACTACTGCAGCTTGTGCTTGTTGTGGGGATAAACAGAGACATGTCTCTAGACCTGTCAATCCAGCACCTCAATCTCACCTGCATTGTTTTCCCTTTCAAAGGAAAGTTAAATTACAAATGCCAAATGACATTCTGCTTGTGTTTGGTAGCAGAAGGAGAACCAGCAATGTGCGGCTAGTGGACCTACAGGTTGCACCTGATAGCACAGGGATAAAAACTGGGGTCTAACATCTATTGGATGCTGCTTTAAGCAATACTACAGATTATGTTTTTCCTGGTGAATTAGGTATGTCCTATTGAAGTGAAGCATTTGGGCCAGAATTAGTCACTTCAGCTACAAAGTTCTGCAGCCCCAAGGAGGTGGGAATGCTGGCATGCCTTCACCTCACCCTGGGATACATGGGAGATTTGTGCAATTTTGTGTCATATATTTTCTTGCTGCCTCTTGGTCATTCACAGCAAAAGTGATAACACAGCCTCTAGCACAGCACAGGAGTTCGAGCTAATAGAGTTTCTGTGCCATTGGATCATACAATGGGAGCTTTCAGTGCTGTGGGAGCCTGTGCTAATTCAGAAGGCTGATAGGAGCCTATTCTCAGTCTTTCCCCCAGGGAAACCTCCAACCCTAGGGGCTCCAACAGCCAGTCCCTAAATACTTCATACTAGCAAAGGCAGGAAATGTCCATCTGAGCTAGCTTGTCAGCAGGGCCGGCTCCAGGCACCAGCGTAGGAAGCTGGTGCTTGGGGCGGCCAATTCAAAGGGGCAGCACTCCGTCCGGTATCGGGGCAGCACGTCCAGGTCTTTGGCAGGAATTCGGCGGCGGGTCCCTCATTTCCTCTCTTCCTCTTTGAGCTGCCGCCGAATTGCCGCTGAAGAAGCGGAGCGATTGAGCTGCCGCTGAAGTGCCACCGCTCGTCTTATTTTAATTTTTTATTTTATATTTTTGCCGCTTGGGGCAGCAGAAAAGCTGGAGCCAGCCCTGCTTGTCAGGGCCATGATTTCTCACTATGGGTCCCAGCCAGGTCTAACCATGCCCAGCTGATGTTAACTGCTCCACTTCATTCTGCAAAGCCTCACTTTCCTGGGCTCTAACAGCAGCTGAGCAGTGAAAAGGAAGATGCCCTCCCATGCTGCAGGGTAAGATAAGGAGTTTCACCCTGATACACCCTTGCTGGGTTGCCAGTGGAAATATCTGTAGGCACCTGTTCTGCTTTGTACTGGAATACATTAGGCTGTTTCCTTAAGACTCTGGCTGGGTATTGGGATACTTAGACAGAGGGAAGGAGTAGCAAAGAGCTTGGGAATGGGTTCTTGTAAGTGGGATACTTCCAGGACTGGGTAATTCCAGACAGTGCATGTATCACTAACTCAGCATTACTTTGGTTTGCATGATAAAACAGATACACAGTAGGACAGATGCTCCGTGAGGCCTCTGTGGGGTTAACATGGAGCAGCTAGTCCTGATGATTTTGCATGCAGAAGTGAATTTGCTTCTTTTGGGTGTTCTGTGTTGACCAACATCATGTGTGATTATGTCACAATGTGTCCTATTAGACATTCCAATTTGGGTTGTGAAAGTGCTCACCTCTTCCATTGAACTGCACCTTGAATTGAATGGGTGATAGAGCATGGGATACCAGGAATCAGCTTTCTCAGCAGAGGGTGGCTGACTGTGGAATTACCTCTCAGAGGAGATCACAGTGAACCCAGCCTTCTGCAAAAGTCTTTCAAATTGTACATATGGCACACTTATCTAATCTACCTTCATCCTCCCTCTCCCTTCCATCCTAGTGTTTGTTATAATTATTTCTTGTGTCTTGTTTCAGTTTAGACCAGGGTGGCCAGACTGTGGCTCGCAAGACACATGGCTCTCGCAAGACACATGTGTCTCTTTTACTGTTAAAGTGAGGCTCATGGAGATCCCCAGGCCCCTCCTCCCCCATTCTCCACTTACCAAACAGGGGTGGAGGAGCTCGGGACCTCTGCCTTGCGGCGGGGTGGTGGGATAGGGGCTTCTGCCCAGCGGAGAGGGCGGGTCTCAGGGTTTCAGCCCCACAGGGCACACCTGCCAGGGCTCAGGGCTTCAGCAGGAGCGGGGCTGCAGCCCCAAGCCCTGTCAGGCACCTCCTGTGGGGATGAAGCCCTGAGACCCAGCAGGTGCGCCCCGGCTCTTGAACTTCTGAAGATTGTCGTATGCAGCTTAGCGCATCAGTAAGTTTGGCCACCCCTGGCTTAGACTGTAAGCTCTCTGGGAAAGGGTGAATGTCTTCCTATGTGTCTGTGCAGCCCCCCACACAAAGGGGTCCTGTTCCTAAGGAGGGGGGTCTTGTGGTGCTACCATTGTATAAACAAATACTAATAATATCCTCTCTGTACAAATGAGGGCTGACAAAAGAGTAAAATATTCTTGTAAAATTCCAAGTAAGGAAACTGAATGTAGAAGAACAAGATTCATTTCAACACACACAAAGATTTACCCAGTTCTCATTGAACAACATGGGAATCTTTCTATTAAACTTCAATAAGTGTTGGATGTGGTCCTTAATATGTGTCTTAATTTTGTATTCAATGCCTAGATATTATAGTGATATGTGCACTGGGGATGCTGGTTTCTTGCTGTTGTTGTCATGGATTGCATGGAAAATGGGAAATTGACCATTTTCTGTGAAAAACATGAGATCTCTGTTTCCAAGAAACTTTTCACCAATTTCCGCTTACTGTGCATATACCTGAGATGAGGATGTGGCAGAGTGAGCAAGGAGACAAGTGGATATGGAGCCTTAGAGGGAGCCATCTGGCCTGCTCTTCGGTTCTCAAGCTGAGCCTGCAGATCAGACCACTGAGGGCAGTGGGAAAGAAACAATGGGAAAAAGCAACAATGAAGCTTAGGAGGAAAGGGGACTAGTCCCACAAAGAGGAACGCTTTATTAACAAATCATTGGAACAATTTACCAAGATTTGTGGTAAATTCTCCATCACTGATCATTTTTAAATCAAGATTGGATGTTTTATTAAAAGATCTGCTCTAGGAATTATTTTGGGGAAGTTCTATGACCTGTGTTATCCAGGAGGTCAGACTAGATAATCACAATGGTCCTCTCTGGTCTTAGAAACTATTAATCTATTTTCTCTGGTGGGGAGGGGCATCTCCATTAGCCAGTTCTTGAGGGGTATTTCCTCTCCCGCATTATTGCATGGTTTTGACTCCTTTGGGGCAGGCAGACCTTGCCTATGCTGTTTGCACTAGAGGAGTTGCTGCTGTTGATAAGCCTGATAGACTTCAAAGCCAGAGTTTATGGCACATGTGGAGTATGAATGTTGAGGCAGGCACAAGCGGAGCCTAAGTTACAAGCTACACGCAAGCTAGCCTTTGATTCTGAGAGTTTTGCAAAGTTCAGCTCTAACCAGCTAAAAGATGAATGTAAAATCCTCATTTAGGGGCATACAGGAACATTTCTAGCACTGGTTAAAGCATTGTTTGGTATGTATTGGCAATTAAAATACATTTGTAAAATGCAATGTTGCCCATGAGATATGCCCATCTGAACCAAGAGAAATGGCATGTTTTCCATGAATAAAGGATTCCACCTAAACAACAGGTAAATGGATGTAGAAGATTAAATAGATTTAACAGTGAAGCAGAAGAGGAAGAGACCATTCTAACTAACAATGAGCTACCTCTTATTAACACCATTCAGAATAAAGTGTACGGCAGGATTGGTAATATCCACAAATCTCCCCAGTGGCTGGAACTAGTGTAGATTTTCCAGGAGTCATACACATATGGGTATTTTCAAACTGGACCACTCCAAAGGTCCATCAAGCCAACTCTCCAGTCTCCAGCAGTGACCAATGCTGGACACCTCAAAGGAAGGTGTAAAATCCCTATAATGATTATTATTGTGCAGTATTGTCCCAGAGGTAAATTCCTTCCTGACTCCAGCTGGTGAGCAGTTTACATCCTGAAGTGTGAGGATCAAGAAGCCGGGTAATTTTATCTTACCTAGTGTCACCGCAGGTGCTATTCTGATTCATATAAGTGTGCGTGTATCTTTAATACCGCTGTCAATTGTTATTTTTTGTGGGGTTGCTCACAAGGGCTAGATTTCATATCCTGATTTGTTATACTGGCTGCCGATGCTGGTTTGCTGTTGTAGAGTTTCTCATTAATGTTGGGCTGCACAATATAGTTTGTTATTGTAGGGCTACTTACCAGGAACCAAGCTACCAGTGTTATTTTGTTATTTGTAGGGTTGCTTATGACTCATGGTCATAAGAGGAAAAAGCATTTCCACACTTATTTTTAAAGAGGAAACAAATAATTTCATGAATTTTACAAACAGGTGAAATTTTGAGCCTACCAACCTTGACAGTGTCACTAAAGCCTCTAATGACTCATGTCTAAGGACCTACAAGTGGAGGACAGTAGCCTATCTGTTCATTTGCTTTACTCACGTAGATGTTTTAGGCTGTGAATTGAATTTCACACTAACATCTTTCAGTTTGCTTTAAATGAAACAGTTAATTCAATAAGTAACCCTGATGTATTAACAAATATTTATTGAGATTAAACAGTGAGATAAGAGCTCACCATTCATCTGCCTTTAACTTGCACTAAGCCCCAAGATTATTAAATGGTTTTAATATACATGTTTTTGCTGATGTGATGTTGTGTCTTGCGGTGTCTTGTTTTTTCCCTTAGGCTGTCTACAAGGCCTGGCTGTGCTCCGAGTATTTCAATGTGACACAACAACAGTGCCAACACCGGATTCCATGCAAGCAATACTGCCTGGAGGTGCAGACCAGGTGCCCCTTTGTGTTACCTGACAATGATGAGCTGATCTATGGAGGATTGCCTGGTTTCATCTGTACGGGTAAGAAGGTCATGGAAGTAGGACAGGTGTCCCCGTAATGACTTCTTGTCTCCTGCCCATTGTACATGTCAGGAAACGGAGGAAATACAAAAAGACAGGCGGACAAATGTGTGGGGTGGATGGGGAGGATTTTCAACTCATGTTCGAGTAATAAGTTCCATTTCTCTAGAGCCTTTCACCCTGAAGACTCCTATAGCACTGTACCATGGGCCAAATCTTGTGTAAGGACTTCAGGATTTGGTCATATATATAAAATAAATATATATATAGGAAGTACATTATCCAGTATTAAAATATTTCCATCTCTGAGGTGAAATATAGCTGTTCAGCAGCCTCACAGCAACACTACCTGACAGTTTAGGGCAGGAAGTGAAAAACAGTCCCACTGCTAACTGAAATTTCAAGGGTCTATTTAGTGAGGCAAAATGTGACTGGGTTAAAGTTTGACCAGCTCATTGACACTAACTGCTACAAAAGATGTCAGAGGATTTCCTTTTTTAAAGTGTGTTTAGTATTCATAGCCGCTGCTCAGAGAGTGAAGTCCTCTATTTATCCATCCATACAACAGGTACAGTATAGTTAGGGACAGTCAGGGCCGGCTCCAGGCACCAGGCAACCAAGCACGTGCTTGGGGCGGCACCTGGTAAGGGGCAGCCAATCTTGGGGTGGCGGGGGGTAACGAGGCGTGGCGCTCGGGGGTGCGGGGGTGGTTTGGCAGCGCGGTGCTCAGCGGGGGGTGTTTGGCAGCGCGGTGCTCTGCGGGGGGCGGGAGGGTGTTTGGCGGCGCAGCGCTCAGCAGGGGGTGTTTGGCGGTGCTCCGCGTGGGGGGGGGCTTCAGGAGTGCAGCGCTGCGCGGGGGGTGGAGGTGTTCGGCGGCGCGGTGCTCCACGGGAGGCAGGGGTGTTCGGCAGCGGGGTGGGGTGTGTTTGGCAGTGCGGCGGAGGGGCGGGGGCTGTTCAGCGGCGCAGCGCTCGGCGGGGGTTTCGGTGGCATGGCACTCCTTGGGGGCGGGGGTATTCGGCAACGTGGCGGGGGACGGGGGCTGTTCAGCGGCCCTCCGCACGGGGGGGGTTCAGCAGCGCAGCGCGGGGGGTGTTTGGCAGGGGGGCGGGGGCTGTTCGGCGGCGCAGCGCTCGGCAGGGGGTGTTCAACGGCGCTCTGCGCAGGGGGGTTCAGCAGCGCGGGGGGGTGGGGGAGGTGTTCGGCAGCGCGGCCAGGGGGCGGCGGTTGTTTGGCGGCGCTCAGTGGGGGAGCGGTTCGGCAGCGCAGCACTCGTAGGGGGGGTGTTACGGCGGGGCGGCACTTTTTTTTGCTGCTTGGGGTGGCAAAAAAGTTAGAGCCGGCCCTGGGGGCAGTACAAACTTTCCATCCTGCCACCTACCTAGCACTAGGTTTTCCTGGCAGTTCTCCCATCCATGACTGAACCTGGCCTGATCCTATAGTTTGTAAGATCTGATAAATACACAGCCTGAGATGTTCACAGCTTTGTCCCAAAATATCATTACACATGGTCCTTGGATCTTGGAATAAAGTGGACCTGGACCATGGTTGCTTTTTCTCTGGAGGAATGTGGCCTAGGGACTTAGTCCCAGAGAAAATCTGCCCAAATGAAGGTGCTTGGGGTGCCAGTCCTTAGGCTGAAAGTTGTCCAGGAGCAGGCAGCCAATCAAAACTGAAACCTTTTTTTCCTACTGCAGGTGGATTTTCTGGCAGGCCCTATGGCTTTACTCTCTATTGGACTTCCCCTGCACGTTCACTGATTCTCACCATCTGTTTTTATGTTTTGCCAGGGTTGCTAGAGAACCAATTATCCAATGAGGAAGCGAAGTGCTGCGATGTGCAATGGGACTCTTGTGACCACCCACCAGACAGCAACTACAATGCGTCCCCCAAATCCACAGAGTCGGAATCATTCCATTACCACCGTCATGACCCCCACCTTCATCACCACCAGCAGCATCACTATCACCTCTACCAGTACCACCAACCCCACCCACCATCTTTGCTGCCTGTCTCCGCAGGGTCTCGCCTCAGCAACAGCAAAATCAGACTGTGCGTCCTGGTCCTTATGCTTCTCCACACCATGGTGTCCTTCTCAAGCGTGCACAGCAGTGAGGGGACTGCCAGCAGGGGGCTGAGCTTGGAGGCCCTGCCTGCCATGGATGAGAGCATAACAAGAGATGAGTGACCCAGAGGGGAAAGGAAACGTCCAAGCAGAGTGCCAGCTCTTTTCCTGCCAAGGGGGGCACACGCTATTCCTCCAATGGGAGGCACAGGATTGGGGGTGATGCACACACACACACCCCTAGCCACACCCCCAAGAGCTGCTCGCCACGGGGCATCCCCGTGATGAAGAGTCTTTAATGCGCACAGGGCTGCAGGACTCAGCTTTGAGAAGGGTTCAGTTAACAACAGCCTTTCAGCTGTGTGCATCCTGCCTGGGAGAGGCTCTGGGAGCTAGCGCAAAGAGGTATAGAAAAGGGGAGGGGGGCTGGGATGGGAGAGGGTCCCTTTGAAAGAGTTCTCCCCATGGAAATGCCACTGCTCTCCCTGCCACCTATGAGGTGTCTCATGTGGTGCCCCTATTTTTTATACCAGCTGGATAATTCAGTGCAATGGGTTCAAGAAATTGGTTTATCCATTATTCCTTCCCCACCCCCACCCCCACCCCCAGTCTTTAAACCTCACCATCGTATATCGCCAAAGCTGCTAGGTGGCATGTACAGCAACTCAAACACCTCAAAACAAACCCCAGCTAACTTCTCCTCAAACCTTTCCCTGCTGAGGGACAGTCTTGGGTCCTTAGTGTGACCTGGTGACCCTTCTGTCTGGGTAGCATGGTGTTAGGCTCACTCTCTTGCCAACAGACAAGATCCATTTCTAAGATTAAGTTGTTGGGGTGGAAGATGTATTACACGGCATTGTGTGTGCCATTTTGGGTTGTATTTCTTACCTCAATCAGCCTTTCCTTGTCTGTGCCACTCTTTTCCTTCAATACACTGAACATAAAGAACATCCCCTGTGGATGTTGGCAGTAAGTAGAGAGATGGATGTAGTGTGGGATGAAACAGGAAATTATATTCCCAGAGTTCTTAACACTTCACTCCCCAATGTGTTCCCAGAATTTTCTTAAACTCCTGTACTTTGTTTTCTCTAACAGCTTGTTTGAGTTTGGAGAGGGCAGCAGTTAGGGAAACAAGAATCTGCAAGAGGCAGATGTCACATACTTAGTGCTTAGGCTGAGGGAGATGGAAGTGTCATGTCACAGTGAGCAGCTCTGCAGGGGCAGAGCTGACTGCACTAGTTTGCAGTGGGGCCAGGGATGGTAACAAATGGATAAAAAGCCCCAACTTGCACCCTCTAAAGTTTCCCAGTTACGAACTCGTACAGCATGTGGGAAGAGGACTGGAGAAATCCAGCCCATAGGGAAATAGTTTCCCAAATAAAATGCCACCAGCTAATAAAGCACAGGTGAGGAAGAGAGGTTTCATGTGCACTATGTGCAGCACTGATCATACGACTCCTGGAAGTCCTGCTGGAACAGCCACACTCAGCCTGGCAAGATGTTGATTAGCAACAGCTTAGATTGACTCAACTTTATGTCCAAACACTGTCATAGACTGGAATTCAGCCCCATCCAGATATAGGATCCCACCTCCAACTCTGACCTTTCAAATTCTCCAGCCCGAGGACTGAGATTTATACTCATAGGGAATGTTGTAATTTGAGGCATGTGGCACCCCTCCACCCCTTCTATGTCCCTTTATAGCTGATATTTCCTCCTGCAGAGCCCAGGTTCAGGGTGATTTCTCTCATACTCGCAGTGATGTTACTGTAATGGGCTGATGATATTAGGAGGAGTGAATGACATTTTAGGAAGGAATGCCTGGGGTCCTGGCTGGAAACAAAGACAAACTAATCAGGAATGAGAAAGGAGTTGAGGGTCAAATATTAGTGAAGACAAAGCTCACTTTGGAGGGGGAAGGCAAGATGAACTTGTTGCCCAACATCAGTATGAAGTGAAGCACAAGGAGACAGAAAAGAATATTGTGCACAGTTAGATGCTCTCCCTCTCTCCAGGTCACAGTGACCGGGAGCATTTATTATTCATCTTGCATGGCTCATTTAGGGAAAAATTAAGATCTAGATCCCACCACCTGAGACAGCATATTCAGTGGCTGAGTGGTTGTAACTAGGGGTCAGGCAAACCAACTAAAATCAGAATTAGACTGGTTCTTCTGTCAAATCTCAAACCAAGCCCAGATCTGTCTGAAGGTCAAAGGAATTTCATAAAGTTCAGGATTTATAATACTTTTGTATTTCCTGGCTTCTGTTGAATTGAAGCAGAAATAACCAAAACACCATGAGAAAAGCTACTTCCTGCCTGGCTGGAAGAAGGAAGTACCAGAAATCTCATGGGAAAGTTGGATTTTCTGACATTTCCAGCCCATTTCCAGACCAAAGAGGATCGGAAAAGCAGCTGAATGTTTGGATTCTTATTTGACTTGAACCTCAGAATTTTGGAGGATGTTTACATATTATTATTTCCCATGCATTAACAAAGTCCTGAATGCATAAAGCCTGTGAACACCATTCTCATAGCGCCAAACAGACCCATTGGCTATCGGGCTAAAACTGTGTAATAGGGCTAATACAACTAGTTTTCAGGGCACATCCTGGGGACACTTCTCAAGACAGATTCTGTTGCTGTTTGCACCCATTGTGGCTAGGACAGACCTTGTGTGAATATTCACCACAGCTACCATGTATTTGCAGTTTGGTTCACTCTGATGTAAGAACAGATATGTGCAACAGTTTAGCAAATATGAATCAGACCTTTTTGATCTTGGGATTTTTTTGCCTTGGCATTTGAAACCAGCTTTTGTGGTAGCTATGATGACTTGAGCAGATGACTAGGCCAAAGGAACATGCACAAGCATGTTTTTGTATCAGGATAACAGACTCTGACTCATTTTTTAAGGAAACTAAACTTCACAGGAAGTTTTAAGGACACTAAACTTGTTAAGGTTTGAGTGGCCACCTAATTCCAAGTGTCTACTTCAGAGATAGGATGAGTCAATCTTTAAACCAGGGGTGGGCAAACTTTTTGGCCCGAGGGCCACATCTGGGAATAGAAATTGTATGGCAGGCCATGAATGCTCACATAATTGAGAGGGGGTGAGGGCTCTGGTTGGGGGTGTGGGCTCTGGGTTAGGGCTGGGGATGAGGGATTTGGGGTACAGGAGGGTGCTCCCCCAGGCTGGGCCCAAGGAGTTTGGAGGGTGGGAGGGGGATCAAGACTGGGGCAGGGGGTTGGGGCGCAGGGAGAGGCTAGGGGTGCAGGCTCCGGGTGATGCTTACCTCAAGCGTCTCTGCACACTGCCCCATCTGCAGGCACCACCCCTGCAGCTCTCATTGGCTGTGGTTCCCAGCCAATGGGAGCTGCGGGGGTGACGCTTGGGGCGGGGGCAGAGTGGAGCCCCTGGCTGCCCCTACGCTTAGGAGCCAGAGGGGAGCCATGCCCCTACTTCCGGGAGCCATTTGGAGCGGTCCCTGACCCTTCTCCCCAGCTAGAGAACCCAAGCGGGGCAAGCCCCAGACTCCGCTCCCCCATGGGAGCTCAAGGGCCAGATTAAAACGGCTGGTGGGCCGGATCTGGCTCATGGGCCATAGTTTGCCTACCCCTGCTTTAAACAATACAATAGGATGGAGAAGAGCAGACCAGTTTGCACATCAGCACATGATCCTGAGTCACCAAACTTGTTCAATGTCTGGTCTGATTCTGTTCAGGTCAGACACCAAGCAGAAAACTCTGAGTACTGCTCAGCCCAGGTGGGCATAGTGGCCTGTTTCAAATTTTTTTTTCTTGTCATTTCTGCTCTCTGTGAATGCTAGGTAATCCCATAAAGACTGTGGGCCTGAATCTCATTTATACTAAGGCAATCTAAAGGAACCATAAAATGGGTGTAAATGTAATTATGCCCACCTTAAAGCCCCTTTACCGTGCCAGAGCCTTTTATACTTCCAGGACAGTGTGAAAGATCCTTAGGGTAAATGAGAATCAGGCCCTACATGTGTCATATGATAAAAGGAAGCCACATATTGATATAAGAAAATTTTGTGTAGGTCTGTATTATGTGACTTGTTTACAGTCCCCCAAATCTGGGGGTACACAACCTGAATCTGAAGAAAAGAGAGAATCTGCCACAGAAGCTGCCTACATTTTCAGGACAGGCCTTTATCCACCAGTTCACAGCTCAGTGCCAAGTGTAGAAATGCTGTCTGACTGAACTAAAATAGAATAGATAGGGTTTTGTGGACATGGAATGGGGCTAGAGGAGGTTGGGTAGGGTTTTGTTGGAATACACTATATGCTTCAAGACATTTTCTGACCTTAATCAATATGAATTGATGAACTGCACCTCTTTTACAAAGTACCTTGGCACCTGTTTCAGGATTGTCATGGTTTGTGATTTAGATCAAGCCACTGTCCTTTCTCCATTTGCTTTATTCCTTCTATCCACCACCCACTGTAACTTTCCTGAGACCACTTTCTAGTTTCCAGATGACATAGTTACTGTGAGAAATGCCACTGCCCTTTGATTGTAATACCATCTTGTTGGCACAGAATGCAGATGCATTCCTGTTTGGTCTTTGATGACCAATGCTAAATCAGAGCAGAGTTCTGCAAAGATACCCTCTTCTGAAGGATAGTGGAGTGACCACGTAACAATGTGAGCAAATAGAGTTCAACCCTCTCATTCTTTCACCTTTAGTACACAAAATATTTTCCAAATGTTCCTTATTTACTTGGTAAGTGCTGATCATTTGCTTGCCTTGATTGGGCAAGTAACTTACTACATCCCAGCAAATGATTTGAGAACAGTGGGAGCAGAGGGGTGCTAAGCCATTTTAAAAATCTAGGTCCAATTGTAGGTGTTGAGGCTTTCAACAAACCTTGCCATAAGTGTAATTAGTAAGAAACCTACAGGAGCATGTAACTACCATGTAATTGCACAATTTTAGTCTATTGAATGCTAGAGAGTTACACAGTAATTAAAGAGGCCTTGCAGCATAGCTATGCCGTGGAATTAAAATGAGAGCCAAATAATTTTTCAGGTTATGGTCTCCCATAAGATTCACAAATAAAAGTCTGCTATTCCACCAACAGGAAGGCCATCCCATCTGCATGGCATGAGGGAAATTCAGGGAAGCCTGGTCCTGGGTAAGGTGACCAGACAGCAAATGTGAAAAATCGGGACAGGTAATAGGAGCCCATATAAGAAAAAGCCTCAAATATCGGGACTGTCCCTATAAAATCGGGACATCTGGTCACCCTAGTGCTGGGTTTCCATTGGCCTGGCAGGGTCAGGACTGTCCCCTGACTATGCTGTTTTGTGCTAGTTCTTTCTCTCTGCCCATGAACTTACTTGGTACTGAGGGTGATTGGGGGGAAAGAGTTGTATCTTCACAGAAACAAACTTTTGAAAAGAGTTATTTTCTCTAACAGGTCCAGGCTGTTGTCAGTAAGTTCTGTGGTTTTAGTGCACCATATGCTGTATTCAACACGTTGCCAGTCTAGTTAAATGAATCCAGGCTGGGCTGCTCTCAGAACAGGACTGAGCAGCTGGAAGCCATGTTTATTACATTTCATTATTATAAGGCTGTCTGATAAAATCCTCTTTCTGGTCTGACTGTGACATTACACTCATAATAAACCTCTGTCTATGCTAGTCCTCTCTCTGGTATACAGTGGGATGCTCCCCTTTACTTAGACTGTAACCCTGCCTCAATAAAGCCCATTTACATTGCTTACATTATAACAATGTTTCTCACTAGTCCTGGTACTATTTAGCATGTGAGATAAGGAAAGAGGAGAGAGCATGAGTCTCTCTGCAGAATGTATGCACAAACATATATGTCCCACATAACTCAACAGGGGCTCCAAGGCTGAGAAACCTCTCTGGAGCAGATTTCAGCACAGCCAGATGTGTGCTGAGAAAACACTGATCCCAAATGGACTTATCTTACTATGAATTCAGAATCAAGATGCTACTTACTTTCCCTTCCAGTTCAGTGACTTGGATTCTTGTCTCTGGAGAGAGACTCCATGCATTGGTATGGATATGTAAAATCAAGTGTTCCCCACAATGCAAACTGAGCTCTGCTCTATTGAGAGAAAGAACCTGTTCTCACAGCAGTAGCTCCTTACAGATGCATGCAAAGTGCTTCCTTTCCCCTATAGGGTCTGTCTGAGTCAATGTGGGGATCTGATGGGGTAGAGTTAGCCAGGATTCTCTTACTTTTCCACAGGACACATAGACCTGGTGAATATTTATTCACATACTTAGCCACCATATGATTTGGCATTATTGGCAAGTTCTACTCAGGAGAAGCCCACAGCCTGAATTAGCAGGGAGAGCAGCAGGTCATGACTGAGGTGCACTGGTAAAGTTGTGAAAGGAAAGCTCGTGAAACAGCTGCCCATTTTCTATCTGGATCTAGCTGGGGTATTTGTTTTGGGTTTTGCACTTAAAGTAAAGTACAAATTCTATAAAATTATCTAAAATAAAGAAAAATCTGAAAAAAGGCTTTGTTTCCTCTGACAGAGCTGACTCATTACCTGAACCTCTTTCTTGTGAAAATATGGATACCCTGCAGCCCCAGATGAAGGATTCCCAGGGAGTCTCATCTTCATCCAGGCACTGAATTAGAGAAAATATTTTGAAGGAGTCTGATGACTAAAGCAGAACACATCAAGTAACTTGGTAAACTCAGAAAACACCTTGAAGTGGTTTTATTGAATATATTTTTGCTCTGCTTCAGTGGAAGATGTTAGGACAGCTCAGCCACTGCCCCTCAGCACCCCAGATAATATTTGGAAGGAGGCAGTTCCCCTTGCCCCATCTTAAACAAAACTTCACTCATGATAGCTACCACTTCGGTTGCTGCTAGTTTACAAACATGGCACCTGATTGGCAGTATGGTGGCACCTTCCATTTCTAAACACCCCTTACTTTTTCTCACCATCATGGTTTTCTTATGCTGCACTTGAAATTAAGGGTTATGATTGTGGAACATTCCATGATGACTTCTGCTAGGGAGGGTCGCTAGTTTGTGTTCAGACTTTATTGCTATGCTTTTTATAATAGTCTCTACCCAGAAAACTTTACAGTGGCTTATAACAAAGGAAAATATTATACCTAGCCACCACATCTGTGTATTTACCATAAAGAAATGTCTAATAGAATTTAATTATGGGTGATAGCAGTAGAGTTCTACAGAAATTTAGTAGGATTTTATGGAACTCACTGTAAAAACCTATATAATTTAATAGAAGATGGGATCCTTTCTATAGACTGTTGGAACCATCCTAAAGAATTCTAATAACAGGGACAGAATTCTCTATTAAATTATTTTCCATGTGGGTTAGGAAGGACAGTCTCCAATATTTAGCCAAAATGTTACAACCTTTTCATGATGACCTTTCCAAAAAATCTATTCTAATGCATTTCAGTGGGACGATAGAGGTGTCTAGTCAATGGGAAGGTAAGGATTTCTATTTTTCCTTTCAAGTGGTCCCTATTTACAGCCTTCAGATATTGGAATATGTGTATAAGGATTGTGTGGATCCTTCCTTTCCATGTCAGTGTTGCTTTGTTCTACATTTCAGAGGTGCAGTAGCTTATTGGCAGCTCATTAAGATTATTCTCAGACCTATGTTGCTCCTTAGAGAGTGCTCTTGTTGGGTGATTATTGTCATTTACTCACAGTATGGTAGGGGAATGTAGAGGATGATACAGGCCTTGCATACTGGCTCAATTAGAAAGACAGTAGAGCTCAGATACACAACTCAATATGAGCAGGGCCCATCTCAAAAATGTAATTTGTTCATTTAAGAGTTTTTATTTTGGTGGATTAAAATTGAAAGGCCTTTTGGAAAGTATAGTTTAAGGAAGGATTGGAGCAAAAAGTCAGTTGACACATGAGAAGTGGGATAAATGGTATCTCCTCAGTTGTATGGATAATTGTAGACACCATCTTTCTGATTTTATTTAATCTTTCATTGGAAGAACCTGATACAAATTGCGTAGCTGTCAGACAGGAGCTGTGATGCTGTTGAACACGTGGGGCCTGACTCTCCATTCACTCATACTGCTTTTACCCTGATGTATCTGCATTGACTGTAATGGAGCTACCCCTGATTTACACTGGTGTGAGCAGGTAGAGAATAAGGTCCATGGGCTGTATAGTTCGTCTCCATCATTCTTACAAGAACACTGAAATCCTTGAAGATTTGCACCTTTCCTATAGCTCCAATCCAAGAGTTCTGCCATCCCTAGCCAGAAGTAGCAGTGTAAAGCTGAGGAAGCCCACCATTGACCCTTCTTTCCCAGGACTTGTTATGCTTATAAGAAGCACATGGGATCTTTTTCAGGGGAAAAGGCAACATGCCGCGTTTATTGAAGATACAACAATTAGCATATGTATTCAATCACACCGCACACCCGCACACACACACTGTCCCGCCACTCGATGTTATATTTACCAGCTAGGTTGATCACCAGTAGGGAGCAGCCGGGTTCCGTCGGTCGCAACACGATTCTCCGGGGAAGTCTTGGCAGGACAAACCCAAAATTTCATGGCAAGGCACCCTGTTTATATAGTGATTTTCCTTAATTGGGACCAATGAGTTTTGCTCTGTCATGCTGTAATCAATTGTTGTTTGACGAGTGCTTGTTTTCTTAAATTGTCCTTTTCATTCTTTATCACAGCTGTCTCGTCCTCATTGATAGGTGCCTGTCTTATCTTTAGACTCGTCAATCTGCCCTCCTCTGACATTTCAATAGAGGTGTGTTGCAGCCTCCTGACGCCCTTGCATCTGTTTCTGGTTCTTCCCTTGTACATCTGGTTCAGCGATGGCCTTCACACTTATCTCTTAACAGATACATTCCTCATTCACACACAAAACAGAATTAATTTACACAGAACATTTTGAACAGGAGCATCAAATTACAATGCAAAAGAAAAAATATCATGGCATTCTTTTACTTATGTTAAAATGCTAAACCTACAACAAATTGGTGACCCTCAAAGGTCTGGCACTGCCTTGAAATCAGTCCAAACACAGATTCTGGCTGATGCATCTCTGCCCATTGGCCCATTAGGCCATTACTTTCTGTTATTCAAAAAGGGTGGCTGGCAGGATATGATCAAATCATACACCAATACATTTAATACATGCTACATTATTATTCTTTATTCTAAATTATATTAATACAAACATAAAATCCTACTACTACAGACTGACTGGACTTACTTTGCACTCAGAGGGCTTTCCATTAGATGCGTCTCAAGTGTATTTACCAACATTTGCTCTGGCCTCTTACATTTTGGGGAGCAGTCCTCCAGGCTCTCTAGCCATTTTTTCCCTTAGGTAGGTCTCACGTCACAGCCATACACCATCCTTCTAGCTAGGAAAGGATAGACAAAAGTGAATGAGCGGTCTCATAACCCATTGGCCTGGTTAGTGTGGAACCTGAACTCAGATCCTCTGTGCTGCCCCTAGACCAGAGGTGGGCAAAGTACGGCCTGCGGGCCACACATCCAGCCCATGGGACCATCCTGCCCGGCCCTTGAGTTCCCGGCCGGGGAGGCTAGCCCCCGGTCCCTCCCTCGCAGCCTCAGCTCACCGTGCTGCCAGCACTCTAGGCAGCGGGGCTCGGAGCTCCTGCTAGGCAGCACAGCTGCAAGAGCCGCCAGGTGTAGTGTATTAAATTGCTCCCTGTAGGAATGTGTTACTTATGGAGCACCAGGACTCATAGCTGTAAGTAGTACACCGTAAGTAGCACGTTCCTATGGGGAGTAATTTAATACACTACACCCTGGCTAGGGAAGGCTGTGCCTCCCCAAACAGCCTGGCCCCCACCACCTATCTGCCCCATTCCCCTGACTGGCCCCCTCAGAACGCCCAACCCATCCAATCCCTCCTTCTCCCTGTCTCCTGACTGCCCCGACCCCATCCACACCTCCGCCCGCTAACAGGCCCCCCCAGGACTCCCATGCCTATCCAACCATCCCCTGCTCCCTGTCCCCTGACTGCCCTCCTGCCCCCCAGAACTTTCGCCCCATCCAACTGCCCCCTGTTCCTTGTCCCCTGACTGCGCCTGGAACCTCCTACCCCTCATCCAAACCCCCACTCCCCACCCCCTTACCATGCTGCTCAGAACACCAGGACTGGCAGCCGTAAGTAGTACACCATAAGTAGCACATTCCTATGGGGAGCAATTTAATACACTACACCCGGCCCTCCATACAGGTTCAGAACCCCGATGTGGCCCTCAGGCCAAAAAGTTTGCTCCCCCCCCTCCCCCCCCCACCCTAGATTGTCAAGCTACCCCTGGTGCAATTCTTAAGGAGACAGCACCTCCTCCAGCCTTTCAGGGCTCCCTTCTTTGATGAAGGGAGGTAAACATGGGGGTCATGTACAATGCATAAATCATTTTCAAATAGGGACATTTTTAAAAATCTTTGATTACTTTTAAATGTTGATGGAATTTTAATGTCTTCAGTTTTAGATTTCTAACCTATCCCCAGCAGACATGCCCCAAGCACATGGACATGATTTATAAACCATGTGCAGAACTCACTGACCAAGGACCCACCAGTAGTCTCCCTCAGAAGAAAGTTGACACATTTTGGAATACATGTCTTTGGTATATTTTAAAGTTCTCCTCATGTAAAATAAAGTATTCCATATGCTTCCCAGAGAGGAGCCCAATGGGTGCAGCCTAATGGTCTGATTCCCAGCAAGTATCAGTGAATCTCTCCTCATCTCTGAGTGAACAAGGCAGCAGCAACTGCTTATGAACAAATTGACATGATGGTGTTTTCCAGAACTTCATAGATACATTTCCATTCTATTCTGATACTTTGAGGTGTTGCTACTTTTTGTGCTAGACTTATCTGCTAACCTGATCCTGCACACCCCATCCTAAGGAACCAAATATCTAGACTCCGAATCCCTCCCATAGGGTACAATCACCTAATCAGGTATCTTTCTCAAGCATCTGATGGAACCCAGCTTGTAAAGAACTTCTGAGTCTCATTCAATATACAACCATCAGTTCTAGTGATCTTCACCCAAATCTCAATGCAGGGCAATGGTGGCACTACTCACTGGGCTCCCAGTCCATTTGCAAGAGACAGACTGGATGACTGAATAAGATTTTCTCCTGCTAGAGTACATGTACTGTATGTCTGAGTTATTAAATATTTAATTAAAACATCATCTATCTCAATTCTTTGAAGTTCCAGGTACAGCAGGTCAGCAGCAAAACTGAGTCTGAGTTTTCTGTTTTACAGTGATTATGTTCATTTAATCCAAGATAACCTACCTGGGGAATTGCTTCTGCACGTTCTTGACTGAGAAGTGTGTAACTGAGATGCTATCAACTTCAAGGAGGCATTACTTCTTACTCCTCCAAAACCTGACCTCATGCTGACTGCCCCCAACCACTCTACTAAACAACCTCTGATTTTGTTTTCCAAATTAAAAATCAATCCAACACCTTCTAACCCCATCCACTCACATACCACAGAGAGGGGCAGCCTTTTAAAAACCAGAGATTCCCCCACACACTTAGAGGAGTTTAAAAGGGGGAAGAAACTAAACACACTGTTCCAGTGGATAAACCACAAAGCTGCTGTCTTGGAAGTGGGAAGAGCAGGCATCAGGTTTTCCAATAATTTTTTTTAAGGGGTGGGATGGGGAAAATCTAATATGGATCCTGAGGAAGACATTTCTTATACAATCCTCCTGACTCTTCCATCCCAAGCACAGGAGATGCTGCTTCTGCAGCTACAGCTCATGCACCACACATGCCCTCTCCAACCCTTTGCTGATAACTGGGGCCAAGCACTGGAGAGCATAGCTCTGGGAGAATCACATGGAGTGGGGCAAGAGAACGTCATTGGTGATCAAGTAAGCCCCAGTGGGATGAACTTGTGTGTCCGTAAAAAAGGTTGGTTGTGACCAAACCCTTCTCAAGTGCTTGTGAAATATTGGTGGTTACTGAGCTCAGACCTGCAATAGGTCCTTTTACAGTACATGGTGGCGAGGTGAAAAAAAACATACTGCTGAAGTAAAAATATTCTTTCTACTCCCCCCTGCCCAATTTCTCTTTCTTTCCAGCTTTCTTTTCTCTCTGCCTTCTCCTTCCCCTTGCTTTCTCTATACCCTCTTTTCCCCTTTCTCTATTTCTCTCTCTTCTCCCCTCTGTCATAAGAAAGTGACTGTGTCCTTTGAGGGGACAGTTTTCTTATGCCATTTTATACACTGTGCTTCATGTTTAGAACTTTTTTGCACTAGTTCCTATTACATTTATTTTCCAAGATGGTTTGACAAAAAACAAAAAAAAATAAATAAAAAACAAAACCATGCTATAATTCAGTTGTATTAAAAATATTATCCTACTACTCTCTGTGTTCAATAGTCTCTGTACCTGTAATGCTTTCAGTTCTGTTGTACTTTGGGGCAGAGGTTTTCTCGGCTCCTTGTTTAACCCAGTAAAGAAATAAAATGTTAAGAATTGATGATAACTTCCCCCTCACTTTCTCTGTGGCTTTATTTGGAACTACTAGGTTATACAATGTGTCTTGTATTCTGAGGTGATTAGCTGGGATTGTACCTTGTCTAGCCTTAGTGCCCAATTGGCCTCTTACATCTGGGTGAATAGCAGAGACTGTCCTGCAAACCATAGCAAAGAGATGCCAGTGTTGATCAAATATAAATTTGGGAAAGTGATACAGCATGAATGAAGGGTCCAGTGGCTCTCATTTGTCTGTCCTATTGGTGGTTTCCTTCAGAATCCAATATCAAATGGGGACAGAGCAGGCAGAATAGAGGGACAATAACACTGTCCTGTTGAATTTTTTGCAACCTTTCTTTTTTCTTTTCTTTCTACTCATCACATTTTTTCAGTGGGTTTCACCTCAGGACAGTCAGAGGCAATGACAAACACCCCAATTCCAACAAGGGATTTATATAAGAATAATAACTAAACCACTGAGGTCCACTGTGGCAACTGCCATAATTCTGATGCCCGTCTGGAATTTATTGCATCTGGACTAAGAGCCCAGCATGCAGTGGGACTAGGACATGCAGCACCAAGTCAAGTACTTTATATTGGTACCCAAGAGGCTACATAATAACTCTGAAGGCTACATTTTGGCCATCCAGCACTACGCTGAAATTTCCTGCTTTTTCTCTCAAAACAGTTAAAGAAAGCAGAAGGGGAATGAGAGGGATAGAGAGAGAAAGGAGGAAAGTGAGAACAACATACACTTAAGATGAATGGAGGAAAAAGATACCAAGGTGTACCATAAGAAAAGGATAAAGACGAAAGAATGGGTAGAGTGAAGACAGGAACAGAAAATCCATTAAACAAAACCAGGGGAGATGGAGTATGCTGTATTCTATAAAATGTATAAAGGAGAAAATTGATTGCCAGGATAGTAAATACCAAATATGTTGTTTGATTTTGGACACAATAAAAAGAATTTATCACTCTTAGATTGAAGAGGTGATTTTGTGGCCTCAGGCAAGGTGTATTCCCTCTCCTCTCCCTTGGTTAAAGCTAAAATCATTCCTGCCATAAAAGCTTTTGTCCATGACCCACAGAGATACTTCAGAATAATATATATTTTGCCTGTGAATACCAGATTTCACGAAACAGTAGAGTTTCAAAAAGCACACACAGGAGAAGAGATGCCTGGAGCCTTTCCCCACAAGGGCTTTTGCCTCCAGCAAAATTGATAAAGGGCAAATTCTATGGTCCTTGGTTGAGCAATACACCCATTGAAGGATGGCACAATTTGGCCCTAAGTATTTTGTGGAATATTCAAATGATATTACCTAAGCTGCTGGTCCCTGCCAATCCAGGTATACTCATTTTGCAACCTTACTGAATAGCAAATTAGTGGACATAAGAGTATTTATTGCTTACTCCCATTTTCTGACCAACTTACATCCTGTTTATATAATGAATTGGGCCCATTATATCTCAAATGAGAAGCAAATGAATTTCCTTTCAGTTTTCCCACTCCCTATGCTAGTGAATGAGTCCTCCTGAGGCCTAAACCTGACCTGGTTAGAACTGCCTCAGACTCTCTTATCTGGCAGTAACACCTACTCACCATCCTCCTATACACTTTCATCTCTCCATTCCTTTCCATCACACATTCAGTCCTTAAGCCAATATCACTATTCTGCTCTGCAACCTCAACATGAGCCTGCAGTGTTTCAGGGTTGCACAGATTGCTTGCCAACTGCCTGCTTTCTTGCTTCTTCCCACATGTACACACACGTATGTATTTTCCTTCCCGGGGTGCCAAGCATGGCTGTGTACACAAGACTTGCTCTCTCCTCAATAAGGCTGGCACCTGATTTTCCTCTCTATAATGTTCTTCCCCAAGGACCTATCTGCTGTGCAGAAGATTACACAAAAAATTCTCTTGGAAGAAGCCAATATGTTTAAAACACACTGTCTGGTCATCTCCCCATGCACATCTTCATGGTGTGGAGTCCAGGGGTACATTAGTGATTCCCATCTCTCAGGGAAGGTGCTTTTGATTAGTCCCTGCTTAGATTACTCAAGATCAAGATGATCCAGGCAGCCTGAGGCTGGAACAATTCTGCTTATTGGTTTGGTAAATTACTAGCTTTGCAGCAGTCAGGGTCCAAAGGTTATTAGATCTGCCTAGGGACAGAAATATTAAGCAATACAGTGAAATCCATTCAACTAAAGAACTGAGGGGTAGAACCCTGACCAAAAGACATGCAGCAGTGTTATCTGGGGTCAGTCTAAGCCATTACATTCTGGAGCTCAGTCAGTCACATAAAAACAGTTCCAGTCCCAGGTCCCAGTTTCAACACGTACATTGTTTTGCTTGCTCTGAAGGTTTGTATTAACTGTCTAGATGTTGTTCTCCATGTTCCCATATCACTTAAGACAACAGAAAAAAAAGAGTAATGTTGCAGCCCTCTCTCCACCTTATGAGGCAGACCTGCTATCCAGATCCTCCCTCCTGTTTGCCCTGTAATAAATTATGACTCTCCATTCCCCAGTTGTTTATAGCAAGGTCCCTGACATTTTCTTTTTGCGGCTGGTATAATGGGCAAAGTGAAAACACAATTGGCCTGCCTGCTGCAGGCTGAGGCCTGCAAATCAAAGCAACTGCAAGGAGGGGCCAAGGCCACGTGGGGAGCTCAGGTGGGATAACCTGAAGAAGCTCTTTCTGTTGAATTCTAGGGAGAGCTAGCAGTCCCAGGCCTTTATTTCAGGGTTTAGACTATGACGGTTGTAGTACCACACAGCTCCCCTTGCCAACTGAAACAACTGCTTCTAAACCTGGGGGGAGCCAGTTAGAACTAGAGAAGACAAGGGGAAGGACCAAGGTCCTCCAGTGCTCCAGGACACCTGCCATGAGAGGAAGCTGATTTTGTCAGATAAATTTACCTGATCCCAATGATGATACCTGTTAAATGCCATGGCAGAAAAAGAATCCTCCAAGATCACTGCTAAAGGGCAGTAGCAATAATTATATAGCTCCCTAGTGTAAATCTCAGCTTTCCACACAGTCCAGTTCTGTTTTGTTGGTGCCTTAGGGACAATAGTTGTAAATGACTCAAGGTCTTAAGTTAAAAATAAAGACATATGGAGGTGCTCTTCATACCTTGGGAGGGGAAGGAGTCAGGGAGTGGGGACAGTTGTTGCTTGTAGTGCTAGTACTGGAAATGAAGGAGATAGGGCAATGATGGGATAAAATAAGTCTCTAGGGGTGGGTCTGTTCTTCTAAGGTCAATTTGTCATAGTTTGCTTGAGGTTTGTGGTTTTGATTTTTATAATGAGCCTAGAGAATATGATCATCACAAATGAAAAATCTTAATTAGTTAATTAATTAGGCAGGATGAGATAAGGAGTTTCACCCAGTCTGACTGGAGCCTAATTTGCATGGCCTTTCATGCAGTTTATTAGTAAAGGAAACCTGATAGGACTTGGCATAGAGTGCTGGGAGTTACACTGGGATAAGGGACACAGATTCTATTTTGATGGGGGCTGGATACATCCTGGCAGTAGTAAAGAGTTCAGATGTAGCTAGCTCTTCTTTCCAGCCCACAGCAAGGTAACAATTTGTAAATGCAAACATGGTGTTTTGGATTTATTAGCTTGGTTTGCAATCTGTTGTAGGGTTTGAGAGTCTCTTTGAAAATATATAAATCCATTTCTGGGTTTCAGACACCATCAGATGCTTTAACTAAATCAGATGTTTGGGAGAGGAAAGAACATTTCACCTTACACGTGGCTCAGATTTCCTGGCAGGTTTTATGGATCAGCTGTGATTCTAAGTAGACCAAGTTTATAGCTCTCTCTTGGAAAGCCCCATTCCCACGGAGTAACTGTTTTCATACTAAAGATTAGCACAGCTTGTTGCTCCAGCAGCCAGTCCCATCAAAGATTGCCCAAGTATGCAGACAAGGGAAAGTCAGGATGATTTCCAGTAAGGAGGGATAGCTCAGTGGTTTGAGCATTGGCCTGCTAAACCCAGGGTTGTGAGTTCAATCCTTGAGGGGGTCACTTGGGGATCTAGGGCAAAATCAGTACTTGGTCCTGCTAGTGAAGGCAGGGGGCTGGACTTAATGACCTTTTAAGGTCCCTTCCAGTTCTAGGAGATGGGATATCTCCATTATTATGTTATAAGGAAGCACAACCATGAGCTTCTCAAAAGCGACTTGAATGTGTGTTACCGGGAGCAGCAGTTTCTCTGCTTCTGTGTATATAGTGAGATCACCTTTAGGCCCTAAAAGGAAAATATACACCAAGTTCCTTCCTTCATCACTACCTTCCTAGAAGGGAAACACTGAAACACAAATGGCCTCACCCCACTCATCCTCTTTGGAGCATTTGTCTCCATTCCCCTTCAATGGTTTTAGACTATGAGCCCTTAGAGCAGGGACCCATTTTATGTCCAGCTCTATATTTTCCAGTGTACAGCACCATACACATTTATGGAGATCTATTAGTACTTAATCAGAAATAAGAGCAGCTTTCAATAACCCAGTGTTTCCTGTTGTCAGATTCAAACAGGAATGCCAGAATCCACAAAAGTATTTAGGCTCCTAACTTCCATTGAATACATTTGTTGATCTGGGCCTAATAGCTCTCACTAGAAGCAAGCATAAGAGTAGGAAGGCCTACTGATAGCTTCCCACATGGTCAGTGCAGACCTGCAGTCCTCCCTGCAGTGTTACCAGTGTACTTCATTCCTGGCCTGTAGCATTCCCTGCTATTAGAGTTGTAAGCCACCCCACATATATGCCAGGGAGTCTCACCCCTCTAGACATCTCCAGAGCAGATGCTATACAACAACAGCTGAAATGTGTGGTGCTTTTGCGATGTGGGCAACATATGGCGAGAACAGAACTAAGGTCCCTTTGCTCCTTTCATATATGGCCCAGTCTGGGTTGGAATCCATGTCTAAAGAGATGAATGGCTCACAGCATTGCCAATTCCATGTATACAAAAAATGAATCTGGTCCCAAAAATCATGAGATTTAAAAATCATGGGATTTTTAAAAAATATTTTGGGGTTCTTATTATTTGCCTTCTGGATTCTCAGCTTTCAGGTCCATTGAGGCCTCATTTTCAAGCTTTTCTAAGCAACCATGAGGGAAACTGACTTTTGAAAATGAAACTGAAACTCTCATATAATCACGTGACTCCAGGAGGTAGGTCTTTGAGAAAAACAACAAATATCTCAAGAGTCCTGATAAAATCACAAGAGTTGGCAACACCTTCCCCACGCAGTGTTCCAGATTCATTTCTGGCTCTGCTTCCATTTCACAGCTATGTAACTCAGCTTTGTTAATTCAGTACTCAAATTTCTCATATTTACTGGACATGCAGGTTTATCAGATCTGTGACTACTCTAGACTACCACACAGAAACAGGAGCTGGCCCTGGCATAAATACCTAAGACCATATATGAGGAATGCATCGAAATCCATACTGAGTCTAACCACTGTACCATCTAAGCAAGAAACAATGACTAGTAGAGCAGAACTTCTAGGACACCCATCCATGAATGAAAAACGCATCTTGGTTCATGTAACTGTGATTCTTCCAACTGACCACTGGATGTCACTGGTGTTCCTCATAAAAGCATCAGAAACAGCTAAGCTGCTAAAGGAAATAGCACCAGGTAAGTCCTGAAGAAAACAGTTGAAGTCTGACTTAAGGGGAACTGAAATATCCACTGAACTGCGGTGCCCTATGGAACCTTTCTGACCACCCCATGGATCAGACTGACAACTTTCCAGGACTCCGAGGGCTGCATTTAATTTGCATATATATATCCATGTAGTTTAACACACGCAACTCAAAATATTTTCTGGGACTTTTATCTTTTTTTAACTAGAAATTGCTTGTGGCTTGTGTGTGGTAGCAATAGAAACTCCTGTATCAAGCAGAGTGCCCCAGGGATCAGTTCTGGGGCCGGTTTTGTTCAACATTTTTATTAATGATCTGGATGATGGGACGGATTGCACCCTCAGCAAGTTCACAGATGACACAAAGCTGGGAGGAGAGGTAGATATGCTGGAGGGTAGGGATAGGCTTCAGAGTGACCTAGACAATTGGAGGATTGGGCCAAAAGAAATCTGATGAGGTTCAACAAGGACAAGTGCTGAGTCCTGCACTTAGGAAGGAAGAATCCCATGCACTGCTGCAGGCTGGGGACCAACTGGCTAAGCAGCAGTTCTGCAGAAAAGGACTTGGGGATTACAGTGAAAGAGAAGCTGGATATGAGTCAGCAGTGTGGTCTTGTTGCCAAGAAGGCCAATGGCATATTGGACTGTATTAGTAGGAGTATTGCCAGCAGACCAAGGGAGGTGATTATTCCTCTCTATTCGGCACTGGTGAGGCCACACCTGGAGTATTGCATCCAGTTTTGGTCCCCCCACTACAGAAGGGATGTGGACAAATTGGAGAGAGTCCAGCAGAGGGCAACGAAAATGATTAGGGGGCTGGAGCACATGACTTATGAGGAGAGGCTGAGGGAACTAGCGTTATTTAGTCTGCAGAAGATAAGAGTGGGGTGGGGGGGATTTGATAGCAGCCTTCAACTACCTGAAGGGGGGTTCCAAAGAGGATGGAGCTAGGCTTTTCTCAGTGGTGGTAGATGACAGAACAAGAAGCAATGGTCTCAAGTTGCAGTGGGGGAGATCTAGGTTGGATATTAGGAAACATTATTTCACTAGGAGGGTGGTGAAGCACTGGAATGGGTTACCTAGGGAGGTGGTGGAATCTCCATCTTTAGAGGTTTTTTAAGGCCCGGTTTGACAAAGCCTTGGCTGGGACGATTCAGTTGGTGTTGGTCCTGCTTTGAGCAGGGGATTGGACTAGATGACCCCTTGAGGTCTCTTCCAACCCTAATATATTCTATGAATAAAAACCCTACTATTGATCAGCTGTATCCTCACACTGTAAAACACTTGGAATGCATATGGATCAGGGGGAGGTATCCCTCTTTTTCTTATCCTGTTGATGTTCCACTCAACAAGCTGCAAGACTTAAATATTCTCAATCCTAGAAGCCTCACTCCCCTGCTATTTCCCACCTTGCACCAGCAGTGATGTCAGGGCCGGCTCCAGGCACCAGCTTAACAAGCAGGTGCTTGGGGCGGCCAAGGGAGAGGGGCGGCACCTGCAGCAATTCGAGGGCGGCAGGTCCCTCACTCCCTCTAGGAGCGAAGGACCTGCCGCTGAACTGCCGCCACCGATCACAGCTTTTTTTTTTTTCCCCAATTGCCGCCGCCGATCGCGGCTTTTTTTTTGTTGTTGTTGTTGTTGCTTGGAGTGGCAGAAATGCTGGAGCTGGCCCTGAGTGATGTGCAACCCAAATGGAGAGATGATGGCAACTCAAGAACAGGCAAGACCACTGGTCCATCTGGAACAGTTAGATGTTGTGGTATGGTGTGAGAATTTCACAGAAGCAGCTTTTTGGTTCTCCCTTGCAAAAAGCAATATTAGCCAGTGTGAATTCTGTGGATATAGGTGCTGGTGCGATCTGCTTGGAAACTACGTTCCTGGTCAACTCCCCCAACCAAGGAGAGGTTAAATGAAATATAAGTTGCTCAAAGGGCTTGTCTACATGCAAAGTTGCACCAGTTTACCTAAATATGTGGTTTAAAATTGTGACTTAGTTAAACTGTTGGAAAAGGCTGTGTGAACACCCTTTCATCTATATAAACCTGGTTTATACTGCTTTAGCTTGTTAGTTTGGAGTGAGTTTAAGATTAACTGAAATCTGCTACTTTTAAACCCAAATTAGGGGGTTGCATTGGTTTAATTAATATGGTTTAAAAGCTGATATGAATTAAACCAAAGTAATTTCTGTATGTAGATGAGGCCATAGATGTAAAAGCTGGCTAAAACAAAGGGAATCGCTGTAAATTCATCTTGTGATTCCATAAAGACTGAAATGAAAAGTGTCAAAAATTTCTCCTGTAAAAATCAAGGAAAATGCAGCTGTCCAGAGAAAAAAAAAGTAGAAATGTTGGAGAACCAAGTCAAAACTGAAATTTAAGAAATACTTGGAAGGAAAAGGAATGATTCCAAAGCTGAAATGATGGATGAGATCAGGGATCTAACCTTACTTCTTTAACGTGCACTAGGGAACTTTTAGTGTGTGCACCACGCCAATTAGTGCACAACATATTAGTGAACACTAGAATTTACACCTCTGGTGCAGTCTGATGCACAGTGTAGACAAGCCCTGAATGGATTTTGGTTATGAAATCTGAACTTCTATTATTTGTGAAGATAGTTTAACGGATTACAGATAAGGTTTTGGATGCTCCTTTTGTTGTCAGAGAAAGTAAAGCTATAGTTTCAAACTGGTTTTCCTGTGGGTTGGCAATTAAATACAGATTTATGCATCTAAAAAGGTGACTTAATTTTCATATATATTGAATACCTGCAGTTCCCTTTAACTTCTCTGTGAATTAAGCATTCAGAACCTCTGAAAACCAGGCCACTTTTATTTAGGTACCTAAATATGGATTTAAGGATCTAACTTTTGGCACCCACGTTTGAAAATTTAGGCCTAAGCTGTCTGAGGAGAGATGGTGGGTGTTCATTGTCTCTCTTGTCTCATCTTTATCTAAAATGCAATTTGAAATCATGTTTTCTATTGTTCAGAAAGTAGAACAAGGAAGTTTCCTGGCCTTCCCAAACAGCACACATGAAATGTATTGGATATGTTCAAATTGGGATTTATTAATATTGGCATCAAGGTTGCAGTTATTTATTTTGCACAGCCAAATTTCTGGTTACCCTTCAAGACTTTTATAATTAGGTGGAGTTGCAGTGATTTTCACAGTCATGTTACTGGGGTTTGGAGCAGCTCAAGATCCATCATGTGTTACAGCCTACATGGCTGAATGTGAGGAGGGCAACAGCAGTGGTCCTGTGATCATCATGGAGGTTCATCATTAAAGTAGGAAAGGGGAGACTAATTGGAAGTACTAGTATTGATCTGAGTGGGAAGCATACAGTAGTACTTTCTTCCTGTCTCCCTAGTGAGAAATAAGTCCTGGAAAGTTGGCTTTGCTTTAGAGTTTAATAATTTTTAGCCTGGCTTTATGACCCAGCAACAAATATGTATTTATAGCTGGTCCACTGATCTCATCTTTTCCCTTCAGCCGTAATGTCTTGCTCCTCTTGTGCATTCAAAATTCTTTCTTGTTTTGTAGCCTATCCCATCTCTGAATTCTCACAGACCAGTTTCTTATTTCTGTATCCTCTACAAACATCTGAACCTTGCTAAGGAATCCATCATAGAGTAAAGGACACCTTGCTCGTGCTGGTGAAAGATGTCGGTCCTTGTAGAGAGTGAATTTGGTGTTCTTGTATCAGGGAAATGATGCTGCAATATGCCATTCTGAGCCCAAAATGCTATATGTGTTCATTCACTATCATCCAAGATTAACTCTGTAGCTTTTACAGATCCTCCCCTGCCAGCTCCTTTGGGCAGCTCTTCTTTTCAGAGGAGTGCAAAGAATGTATGATGCATTGCTAGAGAAATAACTCACTTTGATTAAAGGAATGTTAATGGACATTAAAGGTCAAAAGGGCCATCCCAGACTGAGAAATCCAAGGTATATCAAGTAAGTGACATCATATTTCTATATTTTAATGCCAAAAATATATGTGTACACTTACATTACAAAAACCCCAAAACAACTCTCTCCCCACCAAGCCAGTAGCAAAAAGTATTATATTTCAGCTCAGTGATATGGCTGAAGGAGTCAGAGAAGGAGTCTGTATTTTTATTATATTATCAATAGCATGTCATCTCCTCTGCACCCTTCTTTTCTTGTCACTGGGGGACCCTCTCATTGTTTTACTTTGTGAAGAATGACAGGCTGACTGAGCATGTTTAATAATTTTGCATGTAGTCTCTTTACCACAGTCGCAGGCTATCTATTCACTCCCCTCATTGTCTGGCACTCTCTCCTAAATTCAATCCAGCTACTCTCCTGCACTGTCCTCTCCCAATCTCTCTCCTACTCTCATTCACATCCACTCACCTCCTGATTCACTATTTCCCCCTTTTACTCCTTCACTCACTTAATCACAGCCTCTCCTCTCTTTCTCCCTCTTCTTCTCTACCTTGTTCCATTTTGCTCTTCCCTCCAAATCAATTTGTATTAGCACCATCCTTCTCCTCCTAAAATAAATTACCGCAACTCCTGCCCCCAAGATGGCATACATCTTTCATCCAATATCATTTATGTCAGTCCTCCCCAAAAGTCAATTAGCAATGCCTCTCTTCCCAAAATCACTTTGTCTTTAGCTTGCCTTTGAAACATAGTTAAGATCCAGTCTACAGAGCAAACTGGAACCATGTCTGTCACTGGCTGAGGGGCAAGCTGTGATGAAAATAGATCCTGACATGGTTGTTTTCATAATATAGATGACCAAAAGCATGTCAGCATTAGATTTTTTTCTCTTGAAAAATGTCCTGCTATTGCTAACTCCATTTCAGTTCCCCTGAGTCTAGTGTGGACAAGAGACCAGCATCCCCTGGTATTTTTACCACCATAATGTAGATCTGTTCTGAGCAGACTTAGGGCTTGGCTACACTTGTGAGTTACAGTGCATTAAAGGAACCCCGGGCACACTAGCTCACTACCTGTCCACACTGGCACGGCACGTAGAGTGCTCTGACTCCACAGCTAGAGTGCTCCTGGTACTCCACCTCGGTGAGTAGAATAATGTTTGATGCTCCCCCACTGGAGTGACCCATCGTCAGTGTGAACGAGGTGTTGCATTACTGCGCTCTGATCAGCCTCCGGAAATGTCCCATAATCCCCTTAAGTCAAGTGGCCACTCTTGTCATTGTTTTGGATATGCCCTTTGAAAGCTCCGTTTGACAGCCGGCATGCTTATCTGCTCTGAGACACAGCAACCGTTACTGTGGAATGCTGTGTATGAGAGAGCAAGGCGGGGGCGGGGGCAGGGGGTGGGAAGGGGGAAGTCTGCTGCTGTCTGAACTTACAAAACAACATGCTGACATGCTCTCAGCCCCCCCAAAACCCACTCTCTCACCCCCCACATACACACAACACACTCCCTGTCACACTCCCCCCTTCCCCCTTTGAAAAGCACGTTGCAGCCATTTGCATGCTGGGATAGCTACCACAATACACTGCTCTCTGTGGCAGTTGCAAGAGCTGCTAATGTGGCCATGCCAGTGCGCTGGCAACTGCCAGTGTGGACAGACTACAGCGCTTTCCCTACTGTACTCTACAAAGGCTGGTTTAACTCAAAGCGCTCTACATCTGCAAGTGTAGCCATGCCCAGAGACAAAATGATGATTAAAACACTGCCCTGTCTACACTAGTACTATTGCTATTGACAGAAAAGATGAAAGGGTGGGAGGAAACAGCCACAGAGAGATTGTAAGCTCTTCACAACAATGATCATTGTCACAGTTTCAGGATTAACTGCACTTTTGACACTGTCACTTGTCTCAAGCGGAGACCTGCATCTCTCTCCCTCCAGGCTGGGGTTTAGACTAAGTCCAGAGATGCCAACTCTCCCAACTTTGTTGCAAGCCTTGTGATATTTGATGTTTTTCTTAAATGGCCAGCTCCTGGAGTCCTGAATCTCTGCATCATTTAAAAAAAGAAAAGTTTCTGACCCTGGTGGTTATGGAGAAAAGCTGGAATTAGCAACCCCTAAAGACAAAAAACCAAGAAGGCAAATAAACAAACCCCAGATGTATTATTTTTCAAAATCTCATTATTTTTAAGCTGATCTCCTGTGGTGGGGGTCCTGACTTGTGATTTTTGGACCCTCCAAGTTGGCAATGCTGCGTGACTGCCCCTCTTTATCTCACTGTGGTTTTCCCAGCAACTCTGACCAAAGTCCACCACCTGTGGTTAACTTTTCTCCAGAGGCTACTACAACAGTTTATGCCAATTACCAATTACCACCTTCACAAAGCAAAATATGTTTATTCCTAGGCAAAAGCATTACAGAGAAAATGTATACAAAACCAGTAAACATTCTACACACAAGCTAAAAGCTTACCAGAGCTCACGCATCAGTCTTATGGGGCCCTAGTAAGCTAACCCTTCCACAAGTTTTGCCCCATGACAAAAGGTCCTGCCTGTTTTCTGAATCAAAAAGAAGGTCCTGTGTCAGTTTAAATTCAGCCTCTGTTGGTCTCTGGAAACCCAGGTTGAATCCGTATATGCAAGCCACCCCAAGAGGTGGTACCTCTCTGGAGTTGTATACAGTTTCAGTGATTAGCTTTAATCACCCCCCACTGTTTTTAGTTCCTGGAAGAGCTGTGGAAACCTTCCTCCCCAGAGCTGCATACAATCCCTGACCCCCGGTAATACATAAACCATGCATAAACTTAATATAATATGATCCCCATGTGGTAGCAATATCTGTCACAAGTATATCTGTCTAATACGTACTGAATGTGCCCAGCATACCTTTGTATACTGTAAAAATAATAGCTGAAGTGGTAGAAGACTGAATTTGGAAAAGCAGGTTGCGAGTTCTAGAAATATTAAAGTAAATATATCATGTTAATAAGTAAAGTAGATCTAAAAATATATATATAGTAAGACTTGACAATTTTTTGTAGATACTTTTAACATTTTTAGCTCTCTATAAAATAAACCATATGCCTTTATCCGATTGATCCTGAGAATCTGGCTAGCACATCCAAAATGTTATTTAGAATCACAAGTGGATTGCTTATTTCAAAAATTATGTGCTTTTTCTACAAAAAAACTGTCAAGTCTTAACATCTTCAGATCTCTGTAAAATAAACCAGATGCCTTTATCCGATTGATCCTGAGAATATGGCTAGCACATCCAAAATGTTATTTAGAATCACAAATTAATTGCTTATTATAAAAATTATGTACTTTTTCTGTTTTTCAATCACTTTTCATTTTGAGATGGAACACATGTTTACATGGGCAAGTCAAGTCTAGAAAGCTAGCAATCCACAAATCTAAAAATCCAGAGCTGATAGCGCAATTGCTGCCAGAATTGTAGTTGAACAGCTAAAGGAAAACAAATATATCAGTGAATTTTCCTTAGAAGTGTATTGTGTCTGCTAGTTGTTTGAAATAAGCCTCTTTTATAGGCAGTTTAATTTTTACCATTACTCACAAGGCTTTCTCTTTCAAAACCTCCTCACCAATATCCCAAAGGGAGTGGTTTATCAAATCTCTGTTTAACCTTGATCCAATGTGAGTTCCAAAAAGGAAATTGCTGTTTTACAAATTTTCTGCCTGTAAGTTATTGCCTTCTGAGCCATGTGACCATCTTTCTCCTCACTCAAATCTGTAATTGCAAGGATGCTTCTAGGAATGAATGGGGAGTGAGGCTTTCCTTCCCTCATTCACTGCAATTACCTAGTATCAATAACTACCTAGGCCCCGAGCCTGTAGAGCACTAAAGTCAATGAGTGTCTGTACAGGTACAAGGGGTCTCTATATGGATCAGGATCAGGGTCTTAGTCATTTAATCTACTGCATGAAACCAGAAAAAATATTATGTGCAGAGAAAAGTCATCCCATCCATCCCCTTTATGGCTGCTCTTGTTTTGTCATGAGACCTTCAAACCCATCCTCTCCAGAACCTGGGTTTTATTCATTTAGTTCCCATTAGAAATTAATTTCTCTTACCCACACCTAAAAAGGAGTCACAATGGAATAGTTCATACAATTTCCACCTCTCTAACCACTCCTGCATGCTCAACTTTTGTGAGGTACAGACAAATGGGATCACCTCTTCAACAGTGCCAATTTATTTTGTCACTTTTACTTTACTGATCCACTTTAGGGGGATGAAGAAGTGCAATGACTGACATCAGGCAGTGAATTGGGGACCTCCAAAGCTAAAAGCATGAATTTCCACAGCTTGACCTAACCAACCAGGCCCTGTAGCAGACTCCTGTCCTCTGTGGATCAGGCACAGGGGGTACATACCACACTAGTGAGTGGGGTATGTATTTGCATTGCAGTCCAGCTCAATTCACAACTGAATTCTTTTCTCTTACTCTCCTGAACATTCTTTAACATCCTTGATCTACTTCTCTTCTTTGTTATCTCAATTTCATAATTAATTGATTTCTCTTCCTAACCTCTTCAGTGTCCACTCTCTGCTACCCTTTATCCTAATCCTTTTGGCTACCCTTTTTATTCCCCCCCCCCCCCCCCCCCGCTTTAATTTCTCAACCTTTGATCTGGTTATTGTAGCTGTACTCCAGAGACGCCTACCCAGTCTCCTCTGCCTCTGCCTGCATGAATTGTTTGTGGGCTAATGTGCAAGTGACAGAGAGATCTGGCTGAGTGCTTCGAAAAGATAATTAAGTAAGAGCTGAAGAGCTTGGTGGGGTTTCACTTGATACAGTGCTGGAATGGAAATCTATAGTAGTGCCAATGATGGGGCAGGAAATCTACATTGAGTAATTCTGTTTTTGTCAAAAACAATACTGTCATATGATTAGAATTTAATTTCAATAAAGCTTGGCTGTTTTTTTTTTTTTAAGTGATGTTGTACTGGCAAAGGGAAATGACTGCAAAACAGGGCTGGGATGGGGAAAGATGCAGACTAAGGAAAGAAAATACCTTCTAAAATTACTTGCAAAGTCTGACAGTTAGCGATAGAGACCCTGGATGAGAAGTGTTATTTTAAGAGCTATATATTATTAATTATTATTATTAGGCTTTATCTATTAATTTGTTTGCATATTCATCTGTTTGCAACCTTAATGCATGGTAGGAAGGGTGTGTAAGTGCCAGGGTGGAGGGGAGGTGTGTAATGTGGTAATAGCATTTTCCTCACCCAGAAGGTGGATTGTTTTAATTCAGTGGGGTGTCTCTTTAATAGATTCTGTGGCAGTTGTGGGGAGCCCAGAAGATTCCATGGCAGTTGGGGGTGGGCGGAAGGTTCAGTGGAAGGTGGGGGGAGGAAGGAAGGTTCTGTGGCAGTTGGGGGCGGGGGAGGAGGTCCTGGTACTGCCAAAGGTTCTGTGGCAGTTCTAGGGAGCTGGAGGGGTCTGAGGAAAGTGCTGGGGCAGCAGCAGGACCTCCGGGGAGGAGGGGCAGAAGGGAAAGTTAATAGCAGCCAGGTCAAGCGTGTGAGAAGAATTGTGTCCAGGGGACGGGTGTGAGGGAGGGAAAGGAGAAGGTAAAAGGGGCAGCCAACCAAGCCAGGCAGAGTGAGAGAAGAGAGAAACTGAGTGAACAGCCCTTGCTGATTCTCTTAGTGCGAGGAGGCAGGGCCAGCTCCAGGCACCAGCCCAGCAAGCAGGTGCTTGGGGCGGCCAAGGGGAAGGGGCGGCATGTCGGGCTCTTCGGCAGCAATTCGGCGGCGGGTCCCTCGGTCCCTCTCCGATGGAAGGACCTGTCACTGAATTGCCGCCGAAGAAGAAAGCGGCACGGTGGAGCTGCCGCCGATCGTGATCGCGGCTTTTTTTTTTTCCTCACTGCTTGGGGCGGCAAAAACCCTGGAGCCGGCTCTGCGGGGAGGGCCCGGGGAGCTGGTTGCAGGAAAGTGCCAGGCAGGCAGCTGCACTGAATGCCCCTGCTGGAGGCAGGAGGGAGACAGTCATCCTTTGTGCAGTCAGTAGCCCAGGTGGAACAGCTTCTTGAGAGAGTGTTGCAACATGGAGAAGGGCATGGCAGTCACCAGAGAGCCCCAGCGGGATACAAGGAGTTACTGCCCTGCTAAGGGAGCAGCAAAACAAGAAAGGTGATTCCTAGAGCCTTGAGGAGTCGGTGCTGCACAGGGGAGTGCCACACGCAGGAAAAGAAGCTTCAGGTAAACTCTGTGGGCCTATGTGAATAGAAAAGGTGTGAGATCTTTTCGACTGAGCTAGCTTACAGTGTGACCAGTTCCTGCAGTTTTATCACAAAACGCACAATATTTCTTGTTTCAGTCAAAGCGCTCGCTACTAGAGACAAGGGAGTACGTAAGAATCTCAGTTTTCTTTTACAAAAAAAAATAAATTCTAGACCTCCTGATTGCAGAGGAAAGCTTACAAATGTTAGTCCTGGTGGAATTCTGTGCCACTGTGCGTGCACAGAATTAATGTCCCCTGCAGATTTCTTTGTTTCCCTGCAGAAAAAAAACTTTCTAACGAGGAGCCGCAAGAGTGGTCAAACACCCCTCTCCAACAGTACTGGCGCATCGTTTCAGGCTCCCGGAGAGGCCAGCAAAGAGGTAAATCAATGAGGTTCTGGAGACGCCATAGCTCGTGGCTCCTGCCTTGCGCACAGCTCAGCAGCTATTCCCAGCTGGACTGAGGACAGGGGAGGACAGAGGTGCAGGATCCCAAGGTGTTGCTGAGGCAGGCCTGACCCTTGTGCTGTGTCAGGGTAGGACGCAGCCTCACTGTCGAGTCTGTGCCCTGCAGAGGAGAGGGGGCTGAAGGGCGATCTCTCACCTCCATGCATCCAGTGTCCTGTGCTCCCCACTTCCATGCTGGAGCCTCCACATTTATTTATTGAGAAATAAAATTTTGCAGAATTTTAAAATATTGTGTGCAGAATTTTAATTTTTTTTGGTGCAGAATTCCCTCAGCAGTAAAATGTGATCCAAGGGTGGCCCGGGGCTGAAAAAGCAGAAAGCAAATGAAAAGACCACAATTTTTTTTTACTTATATGATATTTTTAGCCAATCTCAGGATTTTTGGGATCCTGACTCATGACTTTCGAACATTTGGGCTTGGCAATACTGAGCTTAATCAGAAGCCTTCAGGCTTCCATGCAAATAGCTTAAATGATTTTGGGATGTTTAGCTGTGTCTACGGTGATTGACTGATTTTCCATTGAATAACTTGTTTGAAACATGCACTTTTTTTTGCCCATGTAGATGTGGTCACAATATGTGGTGGGGAGGTGGATGTAAAAGGGGACACAGGGAGCTCTTCAGTGGCTGATTCTGCCCTCTGTGCTAAAAAGTGTCCCCCTTCCTCCATTGCCCTCGCCGCCAGGCATTTATTGTACTTTCTCTGAAGATTAGTAAAATTAGCTCTTATGTGTGAAAAGGGTTTGCACTGCCCCTGACACATCTCTGCCACATAAGAATAGAAACTCTTTTTTTCACCCAACTTAGTCTCTATTTAGGGGCAGAGAGGCAAAGGAGCTGTTGCTGTGATCCCAAATCCTAGACTTCTCAGAAGTAGCAGCACCATCTCTCCGAGTAGATGTTTCCAAACTATCTAACCCTAATTACATGTGTCAATGTTAGTTAGAGGTTGCATGTATCTGTCTGAACAAGGACAAAGGGCATGTGATCAAGGGGTGCACATGTAATCACATGTGGATACATAGCTTTCCAAACATAGTGATTATTTTTGACAAGGGAAAGGAGGGAATGTTGACACTGAAAGGCTGCATGGGCAGTTGGAAGCCTGAATGCTTCTGTGGCAACTGGGGAGAAGAAGAGAATGGAGTGAAAGCAGTAGGAAATCCTGAGTGGGAGAGGCAGGGAACAGGCTAGGAGAAAAGATTAATTGGGAGCTGAAGAATTGTCAGGAATATGAGTGGAAAAGTGGAAAAGAGGAGTGAAAGAATTCAACCAAACCTATGAGAATACGAGAAGAATGCAGCTTGGGTGCAGCATATGTAATCCACTGCTCAATATGTACTGAGTGTCTCCCTCTGCCAGATCCACAGGGGGTCTGTTACAGCTTTACCCTTAAAATCCTGCATCCTTAGCTGACACTATAGAGGCTTATGCTTTTAGGTCTGGAGATCCCTGATTCAATCTCTGGGATCAGCAAATATGGCACATGTGCACAGAGGCATCATATCATGGAGTATAAAAGGTTGGAGCGCTTGTGGCTGTGACAGGATATGTCCCTGTGTTCACACCCTACGTGCTATTGTAATAATGTTTGTACAAGGTATGCTTTATGAGTTATCACTTAAAAACTCATAATTTGCTGATGAGTAATATCATGTCAGAATGCACGTAGCAGTGTTGTATGTGAAGTTATAAACATAAGCTGAAATTAGGACTAAAAGTATGTTTTCCAGATATATGTGGGCAGTGGCCAAGCAAGTTCCTCAGACACAAAGGGCAAGCTGACACCTCAGCCAAATGTAAACAAGGCTGATGGACCATTACCTGCTGAGTGGCCATACTTTGGCAGGAAAGGGGGCAGGGGCAAAAATCTACATTTTAGCAAAGAAACAGCATGGGGTTTCCTTCCGCACAGACTACCTATCTGTCTCATTGCTGCCAGCTGAAAATGTTTTTCAAGAGGAGGATTGAACCTATAAAAAGCAGGTTTCAGCGTAGCAGCCATGTTAGTCTGTATCCACAAAAAGAACAGGAGTACTTGTGGTATCTTAGAGACTAACAAATGTATTTGAGCATAAGCTTTCATGGGCTAAAACCCACTTCATCAGATGCATGCAGTGGAAAATACAGTAGGAGGATATATATATATACACAGAGAGAGAATATGAAACAATGGGTGTTACCATACACACTAGAGTGATCAGTTAAGGTGAGCTATTACCAGCAGGGGAGAAAAAAAACTTTTTGTAGTGGTAACCAAAATGGCCCATTTCCAGCAATTGACAAGAAGGTGTGAGGAACAAACAGTAGGGGGGAAGAATAAAAAGCAGGGCACCGCAATACACCCTTGCTCTCCCTGCCAATCACATTCATTGCACCTGAAGAGGCAAAGGAAGCAGCTCTTGGATTCTGAGAGAGGGGTCCTGACTTGAAGAGTTTGGTCAGTAAGACTGATGAAAGCATGTGGTGAGAAAACTTTGTTTTGAATCTTATATAGTTTGTTAAGTTAGGCACTAGTAAAACATTTTATCTGTATTTTTCTTGCAAACCATTTCTGACTTTTATGCCTCATTACTTGTACTGACTTAAAATCTCTCTTTGCAGTTAATAAGATTGTTTTATCTCATCCAAAGTGTTTAAACTGAAGTGTTTGGATAATTGCATTTGGGGTAACAAGTAGTGTGTATATTATTCCTGTAAAGGCATAACGGACTTAATATATTTATACTGTCTAGAAGAGTGCTGGGCACTACAGGACATATGTTTCTTCAGGGAAATCTGAGACTAAAGCCTTGTCTACACTGCCACTTTACAGCACTGCAACTTTCTCCCTCAGGGGTGTGAAAAAACACCCCCCTGAGCGCTGCAAGTTTCAGCTCTGTAAGGTGGCAGTGTAGAGAATGCACCAGTGCTGGGAGCTACTCCAGCAGGGAGAGCTGCACCATCTCTCCCAGCGCTGGTGCCGTGACTACACAGCCATGTTAAAGTGCTGTCACGGTAGCACTGCTGCAGCAGCAGCACTTTAACGTTGCTAGTGAAGACATACTCTGTGATGTGTGGTAATCTTTAAAACTGATAAAAGCCAAGGTGTGGCTGGCTGGCTGAGGCACATGCAGACATAGCTGGGAGTGACTTACACGCTGGAGGCTGTTTGTGAGCGGTCCAGGTTGGAGGCTACAGCAGCACAGCATTGTAAAGGGCATGCCAGGTTACAAGGATGACACAGCTAGGTTACAGAGCAAGGATGACACAGCTACTCATTGGTCTGGATTTTACTGATATGTCACAGTGGCTATGGGGCAGTCACTCTAGAAATACTGATTTCATTTCTAGGGCCCTTATTACCAGAAAGATATTGACAAATTGAAGGAAGTTCACAGAAAAAGCATGTGGGCGAGGGACTGACTACTGATAAAGGATTAAAAGAGTTACCCAAGCTAGACAGGTTTCAGAGTGGTAGCCGTGTTAGTCTGTATCAGCAAAAAGAATGAGGAGTACTTGTGGCACCTTAGAGACTAACAAATTTATTTGGGCATAAGCTTTTGTGGGCTAAAACCCACTTCATCAGATGCCTGCAGTGGAAAATACAGTAGGAAGATATATAGATATACACACAGAGACCTGAAAAAAATGGGTGTTGCCATACCAACTATAACAAGGCTAATCAATTAAGGAGAAAAAAAATTTTTGTAGTGATAATCAGGATGGCCCATTTCCAACAGTTGACAAGAAGGTGTGAGTGACAAGTGTGTGTGGGGGGGAAATTAGCATGGGGAAATAGTTTTACTTTGTGTAATGACCCATCCACTCCCAGTCTTTATTCAAGCCTAATTTAATGGTGTCCAGTTTGCAAATTAATTCCAATTCAGCAGTTTCTCATTGGAGTCTGTTTTTGAAGTTTTTTTGTTGGAGTATTGCAACTTTCAGGTTTGTAATTGAGTGACCAGGGAGATTGAAGTGTTCTCCAACTGGTTTTGAATGTTATAATTCTTGACGTCTGATTTGTGTCCATTTATTCTTTTGCGTAGAGACTGTCCGGTTTGGCCAATGTACATGGCTGAGGGGCATTGCTGGCACATGACAGATTTAAGTGAAGATGGAGTGAGGATTTAACAGTCTGCAAATATCTGAAAGGTGACAATAGCAAGGGGGGAAATGGACAATCTATGGTGGTACACAGGATTGCAGCTGGAAGGAAAGGGATGGAATTACATCAGGAATACATCTCACTCACAGAAAGTTATCAGGCTGTGCAATTGCCTCCTAAGGGAAAGGATGGAAAGCCCTATTACTTGGGATGTTAAAAACTAGTGAAGAAACCATTATTAATTTTACAATAGGTTACAATTCTGCATTGGTGCATAGAGGAAGAGATAGACTAAATGACCTAATAGCGCTTTTCTGTCTCTAACAATCTTATTGTTATTGTAGAGAAAAAAACTGTAAAATAACCCTGAAAAAGGTCATTGAGCTCCTGGCTACTCTTTGTCATGCTAGGGAGTGGACATGCTGGGAGTGAATTACAACTTCACCCATCTTTTGTTTAAAAAGGAAAATAAAAAATTCTTTCCCGCCCCCTAAGTTATTGTTGCTAGTGGCTGAATCCTGATATTACCAAGCCTGTTGCATGTGCATTTGGTAGATTGAAGGGGTGCTGGAAAAGTCTAATGAGAAGGCTTGATTTCATGGGCTAAATATTCCTATTGTTGTGCTTCATGTTGTATCTTACATAATATTTGTGAGGTAAACAGGGAGATGTTACCAGACTGTTGGCTGATTTTGAACAGCCAGACACAAGGGCAATTACAAGAGCACAGTGAGGTGCTATACGACTGAGGGAGGCCTTCGGAGCACATTTTGACAGAGCACCATAATTGCATAATGTGCTTCTTTGTGTTATGTGTCACGTCATGATTAAACTGTAATGTGCTTGTGTATGAACCATAACTGTAGGGTTACCATATTTTGAGCCTCCAAAAGGAGGACACTCCATGGGGCCCCGCCCCCAGCCCCGCCCACGCCCCCCCGCCCCAACTCCGCCCCTTCCCCAAAGTCCCCGCCCCAACTCCGCCCCCTCCCCTGCTTCCCGCGAATATTTGATTCGCGGGAAGCCTGAAGCAGGTAAGGGGGGTGTGGGGGGAGGAGACGCGTCTCCAGCCTGGGTCGGCCCGCCCAGCACTGCCGGTCCCCAGCCCGGCCCCCGGCCGAGCACCTCCGGCCCACCCAGCACTGCCGGCCCCCGGGCCCCCGGCCGAGCACCCCCGGCCCCACCGACCGCCGGCCCCCGAGCCCCCGGCCCGGCACTGCCGACCGCCGGCCCCCAAGCCCCCGGACCCCAAGCCCCCGGCCCGGCCAACCGCCGGCTCCCGAGCCCCCAAGCCCCCGGCCCAGCCCCTGAAGAAGGTAAGGGGAGTGTGGGGGGAGGAGGCGCGTCTCCAGCCTGGGTCGGCCCACCCAGCACTGCCGGTCCCCGGCCCGGCCCCCGGCCGAGCACCTCCGGCCCGCCCAGCACTGCCGGCCCCCGGGTCCCCGGCTGAGCACCCCGGCCCGGCCCGGCCGACCGCCGGCCCCCGAGCCCCCGGCCCCCGAGCCGCCGGCCCCCGAGCCCCCGGCCCGGCCAACCGCCAGCCCCCGAGCCCCCGGCACCGCCGGCCCCCGAGCCCCCGGCACCGCCGACCGCCGGCCCCCGAGCCCCCAGCACCGCCAGCCACCGAGCGCCTGGCCCGGCCGACCGCCGGCCCCCGAGCCCCCGGCCCGGCTGACCGCCGGTCCCTGAGCCCCTGGCCCGGCACCGCCGGCCCCCTAGCCCCCGGCCCGGCACCGCCGGCCACCAACCGCCGGCCCCCGAGCCCCCTGGCCCGGCTGACCGCCGGCCCCCGAGCCCCCGGCCCGGCCGACCGCCGGCCCCCGAGCCCCCGGCCCGGCCGACCGCCGGCCCCCAAGCCCACAGCCTCCGAGCCCCCGGCCCGGCCGACCGCCGGTACCCGAGCCCCCGGCCCGGCACCGCTGACCGCCGGCTCCCGAGCCCCCGAGCCCCCGGCCTGGCACTGCCGGCCGCCGGCCCGCATGTCCCGATTTTCCCAGACATGTCCGGGTTTTTGGGATTTCCCCCCGGACGGGGATTTGGAGCCCAAAAAGCCGGACATGTCCGGGAAAATCCGGACGTATGGTAACCCTACATAACTGAATTGCTAGCATACTGTATGAATCTTCAGAAGGAATACTGATTTGGGGGGCTGTTTTGTGAATCAAAATAAATACATTTTAGCGATCCACTAGGAGCAATAAAAAGACTTTAAAAAAACATTTAAAACCATTTTTAATAGTGCAAGGTGCTGTGCTTTCCTGCATTGGTCACAGGTCATTCTATGTATATTGACAGAAATTCTTGTTTTCCACTGGGGTTGAGTGGAAGAGATAGTGTGGCACACTGTGCTGGCATCTTGGAGGTTATATTGGACAGGGTCTGGAAACATGGTATTGTCTGTTCAATGGAATGGCTGCTTGGATAAAAGTCTTTTGGAGTTTGGCTCCATAATGCTTTGCAGTATTTGCATTTGCTGTCTCAGGAGCATTTGTTGGACTTATCTACATATCTCTCAGTCCTTCTGCCTGTCATCAACATGTGCTCCATCCACTGTCTTGTCTCATGGACCCTAAACTCGGGGGTCCTGTAGAGATCTGAGAACATATCAATTTCTTCTTCCTCATCAAGGTGAGCTGATGTGGAAGGGGTACTTCTCCAGGATACCCCAGTTGATGCCACTGATAACAAGATAAATAGACATTGTTAGATTCAAACCTTGCTGGAGTGAAAAAGATAAAAACACCCTAAAAAAGTTTCCATAAAGATATTAATAAAAGTCTGAAGTGGATCAGACTAGTTTCAGGACAGCTAGCTTTTAGTTCAGCCAGTCCCAGTACGGTGAGTATATTCTGGGCACTGGGTCTCCTCGATGCTAAAACAATAAAACTTTTGAAAATCTGTAGTGTTGGGAGTTATCTGCCATCTGTACCCGGCAACACTTGCAGAGAGAGTGCAGTAAATATTAAGAACATCAGAACGGCCATACCCAGATCTGTAAAGATATTTATGTGGTGGTCTGCTCATAGTTGCAAGACCTAAGGCCCAGCCTGTCACTTTGCTATCTATATTACAAAGTTCCAGATTTTTAAAGGTATTTAGGAGTTGCTGCGCTCAGCATTGCAACACCTAACTAATTTAGGAGCCTAAATCCAGGGCCGGCTCTAGGCACCAGTGTTCCAAGCATGTGCTTGGGGCGGCACTTTTCAAGGGGCGGCAGTCTGGCCTTTTTTTTTTTTTTTTTTTTTCTTGCTTGCTCCAAAAAACCAGGAGCCAGCCCTGCCTAAATCTCATTTTAAAAAGTGATTTAGACATAGGAGCCAAAATCCTATTGAAAGTTGATGGGATTTAGGTTCCTAAGTGCCTAAAGTACTTTTGAAAATGAGATTTAGACTCCTAAATTAGTTAGGTGTTGCAATGCTGCGTGCAACAATGCCTAAATAGCTTTAAATATCTGGGCCCTAACTCCTGAAGTCATGTAACTACGTCAGCTGTACTGGGAATCCCAAGCCAAAAAATGAGTGGCTTAAAAATTATGAGGGTTTTTTTTTTAATTATAACTTTTAGTTCTTTTTCTTTGCCTTTTGCAGTCATTACAGTACTTTGAGGGTTAAATTTTCAAGCTTTTCTCCACAACCATGAGGATTGGCAACTTTTCTTCTTTTCTTAAATGAAAGTGAGATTTTTCTAATGTGATCCCATGCCTCAGGAGCTGGAATTTAAGAGAAATCCAAATATCCAGAGAGCTGACAACCATTCAGTTTTTTTAAGTAAGTTTCTAATCCTTGTGATAATAAGTAACATTTAAAATGTTACCTAGTGTTGCAGATGCAGTGATGTCTGCTTGAGTCTGCAAAGTGGGGCTGCCAAGTGATTAAAAAAAATTAATCACAATTAATCACGCAATATAAAAAATTAATTGTGATTAATCGCATGATTAATTGCACTGTTAAACAATAATAGAATACCATTTGGATGTTTTCTACATTTTAAAAAATACTGATTTTAGTTACAACACAGAATACAAAGTGTACAGTGCTCACTTTATATTTATTTTGATTACAAATATTTGCACTGTAAAAACAAAAGAAACAGTATTTTTCAATTCACCTAACACAAGTACTGTAGTGAAATCTCCTTATCATGAAAGTTTAACTTACATATATAGAATTATGTACCAAAAATTTAATTCAAAAACAAAACAATGTAAAACTTTAGAGCCTGCAAGTCCACTCAGTCCTACTTCTTGTTCAGCCAATCACTAAGACAAACAAGCTTGTTTACATTTGCAGGAGATAATGCTGCCTGCTTCTTGTTTACAATGTCACCTGAAAGTGAGAATAGGCATTCGCATGGCACTGTTGTAGCCGACGTTGCAAGACATTTACGTGCCAAATGCACTAAAGATAGGGTTACCATATTGGTACACTGAAAAAGGAGGACATTCCATGGGGCCCCTAGCCCCGCCCCAACCCCGCCCCTTCCCCGCCCCCATTCCAACCCCTTCACCACCCAAAGTCCCTGTCCCAACTCTGCCCCCTCTCTGCCCTATTGGCCCCCTTCCCCAAATCCCAGCCCCGCCTCCTCCCCTGAGCTCGCCACATTCACCCGAGCTCGCCACATTCCCCCTCCCTCGCAGCCACCCAAAACAGCCACTTCCTCCCCAGGCTCCCCCCACTCTCCAGTCCCTGCACCCCTGGCTAGGCGCAGCAGCAGCCGGAGCCGGGGGGCGGGAAGTTGCTTCAGGCCCCGGGCCTGCCCCCGAGCTGGGCATCCCAGCCCCAGCGCGCTCCCACCTGCGAGGCTGCACCCCAGCCGCAGGCTCCCTCTCTGGCCGGGCTGGAGCAGATAAGTGCTGCGTGCGTGGCCTAGGCCATGCCCCCGGGCTGAGGGGAGCCTCCACCCCGCTCCCAGCTGGACTCAGCGAAACTGCGGCAGCTCAGGCCAGGTGGCTGCAGGAGGTGCTGCAACGTGGGCCCTTCCCTGGTGGGGGAGCTCAGGCTCCCGGGAGCAGCCACTGCTCACCGAGAAACTTCCCCCGGCACCGGCTCCGCGGGGGGGGGGGAGGGGGAAGAGGCAGCCCTGGCTGCACGGACCGCTGGTGTGGGGGCTTCTTGCATGGCCGGGACGGAGGGGGGAGACTGAGGCTTTGCCAGAGCCATGGGGAATGCTCCAAGGAGGGAGAAGCGGCCAGGGGTCCCCTGCAGCTGCCTGCAGAGACGCCACCGCGGGCGCAGGGTTGCAGCAGCACGGGGGGAGGGGATTTGCAATCCGCAGGCTGCAGCGAGCTGACACCCCAAGAGGAGAGAGGGCAGTGGGTAGGGTTATCATACCTCCGTATTTTCCGGACATTTATATATATTTAAAAAATCCTCCCGGACGGTGATTAACAACTAAAAAGCAGGACATGTCCAGGAAAATACAGATGTATGGTAACCCTACTAAAGATTCATATGTCCCTTCATGCTTCAGCCACCATTCCAAAGGACACGCATCCATGTTGATGACGGGTTCTGCTTGATAATGATCCAAAGCAGTGTGGGCTGACGCATGTTCATTTTCATCATCTGAATCAGATGCCACCTGCAGAAGGTTGATTTTCTTTTTTGGTGGTTTGGGTTCTGTAGTTTCTGCCTCAGAGTGTTGCTCTTTTAAGATTTTTGAAAGCATGCTCCATACCTTGTCCCTCTCAGATTCTGGAAAGCACTTTAGATTTTTAAACCTTGGTTTGAGAGCTGTAGCTATCTATAGAAATCTCACATTGGTACCTTCTTTGCGTTTTTGTCAAATCTGCAGTGAAAGTGTTCTTAAAATGAACAACATGTGCTGGGTCATCATCCGAGACTGCTATAACATGAAATATATGGCAGAATACAGGTAAATCAAAGCAGGAGACATAAAATTCTCCTCCAAGGAGTTCAGTCACTAAGTAATTAACACATTATTTTTTTAATGAGCATCATCAGCATGGAAGCATGTCCTCTGGAATGGTGGCCGAAGCACGAAAGGGCATACGAATGTTTAGCATATATGGCACATAAATACCTTGCAATGCCGGTTACAAAAGTGCTATGCGAATGCCTATTCTCACTTTCAGGTGACATTGTAAATAAGAAGCGGGCACCATTATCTCCTGTAAATGTAAACAAACTTGTTTCTCTTAGTGATTGGCTGAACAAGAAGTAGGACTGAGTGGACTTGTAGGCTCTAAAGTTTTACTTTGTTTTGTTTTTGAGTTCATTTATGTAACAAAAAAATTCTACATTTGTAAGTTGCACTTTCATGATAAAGAGATGGCACTACAGTACTTGTATGAGGTGAATTGAAAAATACTATTTCTTTTGTTTACCATTTTTACAGTGCAAATATTGTAATAAAAATAATATGTGAGCACTGTACACTTTGTATTCTGTGTTGCAACTGAAATCAACATATTTATTTTAAAATATAGGGAAACATCCAAAATATTTAATACATTTAAATTGGTATTATATTGTTTAACAGTGCGATTAACACTGCGATTAATCATGATTAATTTTTGGAAAGGGCTGCCATCACATGTATGCCTCCTCCCTCCGCAGGTGCCACCTCAGCCTGCTGCCAGCACCACTCCCTTTTGTATCCAGCAGCAACTCTGTGCTGTACTCCCTCGCCAGTTGCTGCTGGATACAAAAGGGAGTGGTGCTGGCAGCAGGCTGAGGTGGCACCTGCGGAGGGAGGAGGCATACATGTGATGGCAGCCCTTTCCCCCCCACCCCGGCACCCACCACTGGGGAGGCGAGGGGGCTTCCTGGACCTGAGAGGGGCCCAGCCCCTAGGAGCACGTGCAATGACAATGGTTCAGGGTGAAGGTGCTGCCCGGGGGGTGAGGGGGCGGAGAGGGCTGGGGGGACTGTGGTGACCAACTCTCTGGCCCCAGCCCTGGGGCAGCCTGCCTGCACCCCAAACTCCTCATCCCCAGCCCCTCCTTATCCCAGAGCTCACACCCCCAGCCAGAGCCCTCACCCCTGTGCACCCCATCTGCCCTAGCCCCGAGCCCCTTCCATATCCTAAACCCCTCATCCCCAGTCAGAGCCCTCATCCCCCCACACTCCAACCCTCTGCCCTAGCCCTGAGCCCCTCACCCCCAGCCAGAGCCCTCATCCCCCCCCCCATTATGCAATATAGGGAAACTGTTAAACGCTTACTGTTTCCAGTCCATTTTTACATTATTTTTAAAAATATATATTGGCTTACAAGGCCGGGGTGGGGGGACTTGGACCCGTTCTGGGCACCACCAAAAATTATACAAACCTGCCGCCCCTGTGCTTACCCATGCACATAGATATGTCTTGACTGCTGAGGGTAAGTACTGGCACCCTCTCTGCTAGGGTGACCAGACAGCAAATGTGAAAAATCGGGACGGGGGTGGGGGGTAATAGGAGCCTATATAAGAAAAAGACCCAAAAATCGGGACTGTCCCTATAAAATCAGGACATCTGGTCACCCTACTCTCTGCTGCTATCTCTGTCTCTCTCACCTGCTGCTGTCCCTGCAGGTCCCCTCTAGCCACTACTCCTGCAGGGTGGGCTCCGTGCTGCTAAATCATGCTATCTTTCGGCAGTGCTACCAATAACGTGATCTTTGTCTGCTCTTAAAAAAGAGCATATTTCAGCTTTGCTTTATATTTTTATTGCTTTGAGCAGTGTCAACAGGGAAATAGTATGCATCCTAAGCTTCAGATCATTTCTTCCTAAGACTTGCTTTTCTGGACAAGGTGATCTGCATCTTTACCTGACATTGACTGTGATGTAATTCCAAAAGGAAATAACATTTGGAGGGGCAACTACAGCTGTTGTCAGTATTCTTCCAGCCTATGTCTTTATATTACTCAACATATCTCACAGTGGGAAATTAAACGGAAAGTCTTTTGTGGCAAGTATATGTGCCTGGACTATAGGGAAAAACCTTTAGAGCAGTGTTGTGAGCCTCTGCTTGTTACTCCAGCCCCTTCATCATGCCTTAGATAGCATCCTAATTGAGAGCTCCCTTAGCACCAACATTCCATGTTTTGCCACCATTCGTTGTCTGATTTACTATTAGTAGTAAGATGTATATTCTCAGACAAAAATCTCCTGATGATTGAAAGAACGTATCAGTGATTGACTGTAAAAACTTACAATAATTTTTAATTGCCACCATGTCAGCAGGGGGCGCTAAGCAGGGAGTTAGGTCTCTGTTTTTGAGGGGGTAGTCCTGGGTTCTAGGCTGTACCCTGTGCTCCTAGGCAGATTCCTCTCCCCGGGATAATGAGGATGAGATAAAGGCAAACCTAAGCCGCCAGAGCCCAACCGCCAGGGAAGAGTTAAATAGAGGCCTGGCGAGGTAAGGCGGAGTCCCCTAGCTGCCCCGCCTCCAGGCCTTGTCTGGACAAGGAGCCAGGCGTGTCTGAGGCCGTGGCGGCTCCTCCCCTGCGGGCTCCTCCCCCTGACCGGGCGCTTCATGTGGCTGTTCTGGCCGCACAGCCTGGCTGCGGCTCCGGCTTGGGGTTCCTCGGGCGAGGATGGAGCAGTAGCCAATCCTCTTTTTCCTCGCAGGACTCGCCTGCGGTGGTACTGACCATGAGCTCCGAGCGTAGGGAGCAGGCGGCGCCCCGGTCTGACGGAGGGGGCTGCGCCTGTGGCCGCCGGGGCAGCGGCGGAGGTAGCTGGCGCCTCTTCCTGGGCTTCTTCGCGCTCTCGCTTGCGCTGCACCTCCTTACCCTGGGCTGCTACCTGGAGCTGCGTTCCGAGCTCCGCCGGGAGCGGGACCCCGATCCCACGCCTTCTCCCCGTCACGGGGGTACCGCGGTCGCCCCGGGCTCCTCTGGCTCGGCCCGCCTGCAGCGCTTCGCCGAACCCACGGACCGCCGCCAGCAGGTGAGTCACGGGCACTGGGGAACAATGGGGTGACTCTGGATCTTGGAGGTACTAGGAGTGTGAGCACGGGGGCGGCTTTGCGGGGTATGCGAGTGGACAGGGGAAGTACAGGGCAAGTGTCTGCACTCCTTAGATAGCCGGCGTTTTTGCAGCTGCTCTTCAGGGCTGATCGAGTCCGTCTTGGAAACAGGTGAGGGTGGCTGCATTGGGGAGAACGTCCTGCTGCTTGGCATGCTCTCTTCTCGATCACTGTGAAACAAATTCTCTGTCTTGAAGAATTTCTTCATCTCCCCAGCATGATGTTAATGTCACCCAATAAACTAACGCTGGGGCTTCTGTTTCACCTGCAAGAGTGAATTCCATCCAGTCCCTCGCCCGTGTTAGGGCTTTTTAACACAGGCTTGGTACAGCCTGTTTGGAAAGGTGAGTCTGGTCCTTCCCTCCTTCCTCGAAGCAACAGACTTAAGAACATGATGGCTTGTAACTGCAACTTTGGAATATCATGCATGCCTCTTCTGGCCAGGTGGGTGCATGCTTTCATCATATTCAGATAGAGGACTATAAAGATAGTTTGACCAAACATTTCAGGGGTAGAGAATGCATGGGTGAGAGAACTTGTTGCTGTCTCGGATTAGTAGGAAGGAAAACCCTTGTCACCAATTACAGAAATTCCAAAATTGTTTTATAATGCTATACACTCAACCTTTTTAGCCTTGTGAGGTTTTGTACTTCAGATATATGTTTAGATTGACCTTTTCTCCCCTCCTCCCCGCCCCCTTCATCATTTTCTTTGTTGTGAATCTTGGCGATTTAGTACAATACAAGCCTGAAGGGGTACTTCAAGTGACAATTGTCCTGATAAACATTAGAATCCTCCACGATGCTCTTGCAACAATTTTCTTATCTCTGGCTTCTTCCAGACCTTTTTAGCAGTTCAAGAAGCATTAACTTTATCACTCTCCCTTATGTTACTCAGTCTCATGAAAGTTGAATAGCTTTAAAAAAAAATAGTCTGATATCCTTCATAAGGGTCCTGATCACCTGTTTGATTTTTATACCCCAGGTACCTATACTTTCAAATACACGATGGAAATTTAGGGAATTTTTTTTTTCTGTTTTCATATCGTTATTGATGTTAATCAACGGGTCACTTTTATTCACGTAAATCTAACCGTTTTTTTTTAAATGAATTGAATGGTTTCATCTACAACTGCTATTGAACCCTCTACTAACTTCTGTGGCTTTAAATTACACTTTCTACGACAAAATGTGTTTTCTCCACTGTATTCTGAAAGGTTGGCACTAACAACTGGGGAAATTGACTATCCAGAGGGAAGGTGAAACTGTAGAACTGACAAGACACACAACGCTGTCAAACACACAGAGAAAACAAAGATTTTTACTTACCTTTTAAAATGCTGTAATCTTAGATGTTAATTGTAACAATAGTATTTATGTAATGATCAGACAGAATAAACATTCTTTAACTGATTGTTCTCAAATTTTAACTGCTTAATTTTAAGGTGGAGATTATAGTTATATAATTCTCTTGCCTCCTCTCATATCACTTTTCTTGGATCCCGTTTTGTGTGCTGCTCTTTCCTCTTCTGGTTTGGGGTGTCTATTACTTTTTTCCCCCCTATTGAGCCAAAAGTGGCATTTGGTTTTCAATAAGGATGGGGGAGGAGGGGCTGACTCTATGCTAATAGCTGCTGGCCTAACTGTCTGAAAGGTTGAGTGGGGACAATAAACTGGATTCTTCTCTTGTTTTCCCTCCACTTTCATTTTTCCTGCAATACCATTGGAGGAGGTGGAGTCTGAAGCCACTCTCCCTGTCCGGTACTGCCATAGACTGAGCGGAAATGGGGACTCAGGCTCCTGCTCATCACGTTCAGGTCCTCAACCCATATGTGGAGTCACTCTATAAACAATGGCTAGTCAGTAAGGTTGGGGAAAGCAGCCTGCTTTTGTTTAGAATAATTCTATCCGTCCAGTTACTTGTCTTTAGAAGTGTATATTCCTACGATTGGAGGTGGAATGGTGGTCCCTGCTGAGCATAAACTCCAGTGACACATTCTCCTTCCTGGGTGAAAAGCACAATTGTGTGTGAAGGGGTACTTGTAAAGAAAGCCATTGTGTAGCAAGCATAAAGCCCTGCCTCAGCCCATGTAGGAGTTATTACAGTTGCTTCCCTCCTCATTATAGAAATACATAGCCTTGAAAAATCCATGAATTTGGAATAAAAGTTTCCACTACTTGGCAGTTGACCATAAGCCATCGATCTCACTGTTCAAGTCTCAACAAGTCTGCAATTTTAATGTACTGTACATGAACCACAACTGATTGTGGGAAACAGACTCTGTTGTAGCTACAAACAGTAAAAATAAGCTACCTATTGAACTCAGATAAAAACTATCGAGTTCTAACAGTTTTTCGTTCTTTGTTAAGCCTTGTCAATGTAAAATTAATTGAAACTGACTATTTGATATATTAAATCTTTAGATTGCCTCGTACTGTATTCAGCTGTACAACATTACTCCTGCATGCTTGAAGTTCCTCAGGGGCCTTCATGCGAAATAAGATGACTCTTAAAAGCTATCCGACTGAACAAGTACCATGAAATAATAAAACAGTGATTCCACTTAACCAGATTAAGTAGTTAAACCATATGTGCTCTGTTGTATATGGATTTAGAGTAATTGATCAGTTTGGATACAGACTGAAGTCCAAATGTTGTCTGTGCAGTTGAATCACTCTAGGTAAGTTAATAGTCTAAATATGTTCATTCTTGTATAGGTGGGCAGTAGAACATTAAAATGCTTGATTGTGATGGAAATATTCTAAGTAATAATGAGAACATGCAAATGCCAATTTAAGGGACAGTATACTACACTTTTGTCCTTGAAGTGCTTACCTGTAGGTAACTGAACAGTATGTGCATATTCAGAACATGGTGCCTTTGACTATATGTGTAATTGATAATATTCAGGAATACTCTCACCTCCTTTTCACCTGTCTTTGTCTTTGCAAGGAGCTTGAAAAAGGATTACTTCAATCTTTGTGGGAAAATAGATAAATTTTAAGGCATGTAGTTTTATATTACATAAACTATTGTGGTTAGAGTGTGAGTAAGTCTGTAACTAAAAATCAACACCAACTGTGCTAAGTAATACAAAATACACAATAAACTTCTTCATTATGATTAAGGTTTCCAGTTGCTTTATAAAACATAATTTTTCAAATGGGGCTAATGTTATGTTGTAACCACAGTCCTATCTAGATATTATGAAATAATAATGCAAAATTATCAGAGGCACTGTAATATTTGTTAAAATTAAATACTATACACATCTCTGATATATCATTTGTTGCTTATATTCTTTTCTGTATGTCCAAATACCAATAGCAGCTGGCAGCATCCTGTGAATGCCATCAGAAGAAAATAAAATTGAGCAGGCTATTAAAAAAAAAAAAATTTCTTCTGTTTTAAAACTAACATTATTCCACAGCATTTACAATAATCATTAGATATCAATCTCTAAACTAGTTTTAAATATGCATGATTTTACTTACAACATTCATAATGCTAATAAATTAATACAAAGTGTGCCATGAATATACAAGTATTTATAATCTATCACACTTAAAAACAACCAAACGGAAATCTTATTTCAACACAAATCTAGAGTGATTACAACTTGTATTGATTATTGAAGTCATTCAATCTGCTGTAAATGTGGACAATTTTGATATTTTTTTAAAAATAGGTTTCCTGCATTTTTTGGGAAGGAATCTATCTGCAGCAATGGTCAGCATAGATATCTTCATTGGACAGAACAGGCTGTTGGCAGGAATCTTGTTTGGCTGAGCTCCAAAAAATGACCTCATGACAGGAGTGAGATTTGGCAGCTTAATAATTGTGCTTTCCTATCTCACAGGGTAGTCAAACATGTAACTGCATTTAATTTCAGATACAAGGACAGCTCTTTCATGGCAAAGGTTGAAGAATTGCAGTTCCTAACTTTGTCCCAGTAGGTCCTGTTGTTGCATCATCAGTTTAGCATCTAGGTCAGCAATTTGGTAATGCTACTTTATCTTTAACTCTTAGATTGCTGCCATTTTTGATGTTACATAGTGCACAGGTAGGTGTCCGAGCTAAAATAGTACAATACAAGCAGTCTGTTCAATTCAAATTGCTTGACTATAGAAATAGTTCAGTATCAATGCTGTATTTGAGTTTGACAGGCACTTATGACTAAGTGCATTTTCAAAGAATGGACAGCGGGTTGCATCACAGATGTAGGCTTAAGATGCACTAATTTATTCTTCAAATATATCCGAATTAATTTCTACAATATTTCATTGTAAAGAAGTCATTAATGTGGCATTTGAGCCCTGCAGCATGCACTCAAGGCTCAGTTACTTTGAGGGCTTATTTTGAGGAGTATCTTGAATTTTGCCTTTCTAGTTCCTGCATTTACTGACACACACTGTACAGTTCTAGAGTACAAATAGTTGCCTAATTTGGTTAAACATCACATCATAAGAAGGATCAGATTGACACTTGCATTACTGTCTGTGCATGTTTTGGATTACTATTTGACTGAATACAAATACAGTTCACTCCATTTATAAGAATCACCCACATATAGTGTTCAAAACCACTGGGACAAAATCATTCCTATACCTAAAATATTCCATTTGTAAGAATCAACCGCTTGTAAGAATCAAATCATCCAGGATGGATGAGAGTCTTATAAAAGGAGTGCACAGGGATTTTTACTTCTATAGAGTACAAAGAAGCCTGGGAAAGCTGGTATAACAGCAAAAGTCCTTTAATATAAAGAACCTCCAAGTTACTTTTGTGTACTTCTAATAGGATCTTGACTATAGTTGTGTGAAGTCAGGCTTATGTTTTATGAACCTCTGAATGGGAAGGGACTGAGACTAGTGTAGCCTGTTTCTCAAGGCAATGTTTCTTAGGTGTAATCTTCAATTAACCCCCTATTGAAAAGGAGAATCCCCTCTGTACTGCACTGTATAGACTGCTGTGACTTAATTCAGTTTGAAACCTTTGCGGTAGCTCCTTTCTGTAAGAAATTACCTCAAGATAAGTCAGTGGGTGAGAACTCCTGTTAAAGAACTGTATCTCCAGTAATTCTCCCCCCTTAAAAACTCTAAATTCTGTTTGAATCAGTCTGTTCCTTTGCCTATAATCTGAGCAATGATTCTGAATAATTCTCTGCTGACATCTAGCAGGTGATGGATTTTGAAGCCTTGCTTTTAACGAATGTTAGGTGAGACTATTGCCCCCTTGCGACTGCCATGGAAGAAACAAAAAACATCCTATTTCTTGGAGTTAAATCAACTATCTATCAATTGTGACTAAGGATATGATTCTGTCATGGGGGTCATGGATTCCGTGATATATTTTTTTTTTTTTTTCCCAGGACCTCTGGGACTTCATCTGCAGCAGGGTGGGAGCAGCTGTCTGCCCCGGGGCTGCCAGAGCAGCAGCCACTGGAAGAGCTGACCAGTGGCCAACTCTGGGACTGCTGGAGCAGTGGCTGGAAGTGGGGGCTGCCGAAGCAGCTGGCCAGGGCTGGGTCAGCTCCTCGGGGGCTAGAGCAGCAGCAGTCAACTTCTGCTACAGGAGCAGTTGTGGGGCCGGAGCAGCTGCAAGACCTGGCAGCGCTCCGTTTGTCCCTCCCAGGGTATTTATAGTAAAAGTCAAGGACAGATCACTGGCTTCCGTGAATATTTGTTTATTGCTCACCACCTGTCCCTGACTTTTACTAAAAATACCTGTGACAGAACCATAACCTTAATTATGACACATCAGACCTTTTCCTGAGGCATTATGGCTTACTTAATGAGACTTCCTAATATGTAATTTAGTTGCTATTAGAGCTTCATATAGAAAAAACCTGCAAAAGCAACAATTTGGTCACCAGTATCTACCATTATCAACATAGAGGATATCTTACTCAGATGTAGCCTTCGGATTAAAGGCCCTCTTGTTTGCCTTTGATGTATAAATGTACTGCACTAAGTTTAAAAAAAAAAAAATGGAGGGGGTAGAGATGGAACATTGGCTGGGTGTCAAGTTGGTATAAATGCTAAACAGAGGTATTCTCTCACGTCAGTATCTGCAAATCTCTAAGGTAACTCGTGTTTTTTGTTTTGTTTTGTTCTGTTCTGTTTTCTCACTGGTTGCATCCAAGCAGTTGTTCTTCCGGTTGTAGATAGATTTATATGAAATCAAAACTACAGATGGCACAAGCTCTCCTCTTTTTACCATTGATGGGCATTATCATAGCAATTATTGGCTGATATATTAATACATCATTACTTTTTGCAACAGACCCTGAGTATCATTCAAGTTTTCAGCAATGCATTCTAACACTTTGTCTGTTTTCTTGGTAAGGCAATGTAGGTGTAGGAGTGAGACTTCTGGGTAAGAATAAGATTTGGCATATCTACTGCAGAATGTTACTTAGTAACATTGCAACAACTAAGTTGCCTGGACTAAATACAACAGGAATAACTAGCTGTACTTGGAAAGGATTCTTCCACAGGAAGGAACCTTGCTCTGTTCCTTATATCACTTTATGGCAATAATGTTATAATAAAGGATGAGAATTCCTGATCAAATAATCTTGGGGATGGAATGATTATGGTAGACTGGCTTTTCTGCAGGGAAAAGGACAGTTGGTTATACAGTGTGGAAAGACTTGATATTGCTGTCCTCCTACATAAAACTCGGCACTAATACAAATACCTGTCTTCTAAAATCTATCTTTAAATTCTGTAGTGGACAGCAATTTTTATTCAGATGTCTGAAACAATATTTTTAATTTACTCCTTTCAAGGAGTTTATCCCATTCCTATCTTCAACACGTTTCACTAGTATTGTAATATTTTCAGAGATCATCTGCACATCTCTGTGTAAAATAGCTATATTCAGATATCTACATTTTAAGTATTTCATTACAATTTTGGTTTAACTACAACTTATATAATTGTATTTGCCTGCATCTAGAACTCTTCTTCAAGATGTGTTGCCCATATATGTTCTCTACTGTTTGAGGTGTGCATAGTACACTCAAGCTGGAGACTTCTGATCATCAGTAATTGTTCGAGTGGCACATGCACCCTGAGTATCCTTGTGCTTCTGAGGGCATATAGGGTGGGGATACCCCAGCGGCATCCCTCAGTTCCTTCTCACTACTTGGGGCTACAAGTTGGAGCTCACTTCTAGGACACTTTGCAGCCTTCTATTCTGTAAATAGCTATAAATTGTTAGTGGTAGGTTAGGTTTAGTATAGGAATTTTGTAGTTTCCTGTTGGGGAAACTGCATACTTTGTATTTTCCTTCCCAGGAGGTTTTTTGTACCAATTCAGTCAGCGTGACTGACCATAAACTCCTGAGATTCAAAAGCTACCCATTTTGTGAGGCAGTGATGCTGTTAAATGATGGCTACACAAGATGTTTGACCTACCTTGATGAAGGGCTTATTTCAAATACATGCTCCATTTAGAGAGCATTTACCAGGACGACTTGGTGAGCATGGGAATCTCACCTTAGGATGTTCCTCTTTGAAAAATCGATGCATCCTTTCTCTGACCTATGAATCTGACCTATGACCCAAGATTCCTTGCAGCAGAAACTAAGGATGAGAGAAGTGTTTCTGTATGTCTGTCTTCAGAGATTGTGGAAGATGCTACTGTGGCCTGGTCAATGCGTAAAACTTAGTTCAATATAACTATGGCATTCACGGATGTGAAAAATCCACTGTAGCTTTTTTGATGGATGGGTGTATTGATTAACCAATGCAGTCTAAGACATTGATCTGTAAAGGTTCACTCTCCTGAGGGCTACAGCATCAGGAATCTTATTAGTATTAAGAGACTCTAGGAGCACATGAGAAACAAGTCCAGTTTATTACAAGTTCCTTTATTAACAAATTCTAAACTAAAACTAAAATACAATAACCAAGAGAGAGAGAATGCAAAGTGTTTAGCCCTATGACTGACATCACTCATCGCCTGCTGGTGGACCCTGGAGTGGTTATCATCCTGGTATCTCCCTGTATGTTTCTTCCTCCCAGCACACAGGCTGGGCAACACCTTTTATCTTGGTTACACTTATGCCTGCTAAGATTTAGACATACGCATAAGGGTGTCAACCCTTTTTTCCTGGTTTTCACTTCCACGACCCATAAACTTTGAGATTCTCCACTTTTCATGGGTTATCCTCTTAGTTCTCCTATTTTTGTTAGCATCTACATAGGCTAGTCTGCGTGGTAACCTGCAGCTACTGCAGAATTTCTCATGATGTTACAGTTGGGTGTCTTGTGGTCTAGATGGTTACATTGTGGCATATTTCCCCAAACATTACCCACAGGCTTGTTTTTTACTGTAGTCTTGTATCTTAACTGGTACAAGCTTATTCCTGGGTCACCTACTTACATCAACCCTCCTTAGGCCTAAAGCCTAGTATGGCTAAACTGAAATCTTACAGGCGTCAGCCTGCAGGCTTTGCATTACAGCTTTACTTCGCTTGTATAACTAATACTCTCATAGCTCATAAATGCTTGTCAACCTTGTACTCCTATGATCCTATCCTATTTAAACCTAGCCATCACACATTAATTATACTTAACCACACCAATAAATCCTCTATTAAATTAAACAAATGGCTACATCACCATAACTACACCAGGCTTAGGTCAGTATAGACTCTGCTAGGTTGAGGAAAGAATGCTTCTGTAAACCTAGCTACTGTCATTCGGTAAAACCTCTTCCATTGCTGTAAGCTCTGTCTACACTACAGGGTTATGCCAGCATAGCTATGCCACTGTGGTGGCCGTAGTGTACACGTGACCTGAATCTTCTGGCTTGAGGGATCCCTCTGGAGACAGAAGTAGTGGGAAGCATCAAGTCTACAAGAAGTGATACAGATCCCTTTCTCTAAACATGTCATCAAAGCCCCCAAACCTCCAGATCATCTGACATATATGGCAGCTCAAAGCTTTTTTAAAAAAGTTCCCTTAGCACCCATCCCACTACTGGACTGGAGCTAATCTGGCCTTAGACTTGCCTCCGATCTTCTCCATAACTGTATTAATGATGCTGGATGACTTGGTACAGAGATTGCATGACCAGGCACTGGTATCACAGTGGTCGCACAAGGTAGCCAATGTCTAGTGCTCCTATGGCTCCAATGAGATTTTGCTAGAATCAGCATCTCATGGCACCAATCCTATGCCTGCTTTCAATTACAGTACCAATGTCATCATTGGCCCTTTCAACTTTGCGATCATATATTGCAACCTGAGACCTCTTTGTTACTGAATTCTCTATTTCCTCCTGCACTGCCTTCACTCCACCGTACTGGTACCAGATAGTGAATTCTAGTCTGATTCCCACTACTACAGCTTCTCCTTTCATGAGGACTCCTCCTTGTTTACCTCATCTGTTCTGAAGAAGATGGAAATCCTTCCCCTGAAAAATCTGTGTATCTGGACTCTCTGGATCACTACCCCTCAAATATTACTAAAACGGGGGATCCACATAGACTTAGAACATTGGTACCCACTTCCTTGGTCCCAGTGCCTTATTTTTCAGCATCCGTAGAATTTCTGGTGTTCTTGGGGGGACTTGATTTTAGGAGACCTGTTTCAGTAGCTTGTTCTAGACCTAGATCTCCTGAACTATCAAGAAGGGAACTCTCATCTCTACAGTAAGTGGAACCAACTCAGGAGGTGTCTCCTTTGAATGAGGTATTGCAAGTGAAAGATCAGTCCATCCTTGCACATATCAAGAAGTGGTAATCCCAGAGCCATTGTCAACTGCACAGCCAAAAGATTTTTCAGGACTTGGTGAGGAGGGTAGCCTCAACTCTTGATATTCCAGAGCAAGGAATTCCAGACCACATAAATTGCTGGATGCTGTGCATACTTCAGCACTAGATGCCTAGGTCTCCCAATCCACCAGGGTCTCTTAGACCAAACAAAAACTCTGTATGGTAGACACCCAGCTTCTTTAGCTCTTGCTTTGAAGTAAGCAGACTGATGCTACCAGTTATCATACAGTGGGTCTGAAGGGTTTGAACAGTTTTTTATACTCCCCCACTACCAGGCAGTTTGCTGACAGCAGTGAGCTCTTTCATTGGCAGCCGCTATCAGAGATCTGCTCCGAAGGACAAGGAGCCAAAAGGGCTAGACTTCTTCAGTAGCAAGTGGTGGTCTACCTCAAGACAAATTAAGATTTCAGATTACCAAAATGCATTGGTCAAGTACAATTTTTATTAATTGGGAATTGATACTAACATTTATTGCTAAATTGCCTCAGGACTCTAGAGGCGAATTTAAGTCCATTGTAGTAGAGGATCAGACAGCTCTCAATACAATTGATAAAACATATAGTTCATGGCAACATAATGTTCAGGTCTTCAGAGATTTCTAGAGAATTACAGACAACTTGTTTGAGGATCTCCCCTTTTGAGGGTTGTAATTTGTTCGATGAGACCGATGATGCTTTTCACACCCTCAAAGAGTTAAGAATGACTCTATGGTTGCTGGGTGTATATACACCAGCCCCTAAATGTTAGCGTTTTTAGCCCACAGGCTTACTATAGATAACCAGCTTAACATCAGTGCTTACCTACAGAATCTCTTAGAAAATAACAGAAGTTCTCTAGGAGAAAGTCCTCATCAGCCACAAAATCATCTCTCCCCCACCTCTTTCATCTTTTGAGACAAATTTGACTTCTCACAACTTAATTAATTAATTAGCCTCTTAGAGCTGGTATGGCATCTTTTCTCTGTGTGTGTGTGTGTGTGTATGTATATATAATATATATGTATGTATATGTATATACTCTTGTTATATGTTCCATTCTATGCATCCGATGAAGTGGGATGTAGAATCCATCAAGGATCACAATTTGTGCTTTATTTAAAGTCTGAATTTGTCAAGTTTCAACTTGAAGCCATTGAATCATGTTATACCATTCTCTGCTAAATTGAAAAGCCCATTATTAAATATTAATAGGTACATATGGACTGTAATCAAGTCACCCCTTAACCTTCTCTTTGTTAAGCTAAATAGATTGAGCTCCTTGTGTCCATCACTATAAAACATGTTTTTAATCCTTTAATCATTCTCATGGCTCTTCTCTGAATCCTCTGCAATTTTTCAACATCCTTCTTGAATTGTGGGCACCAGAACTCAACACAGTATTCCAGCAGCAGTTGCACCAATGCCAAATAAAAGAGGTAAAATAACATCTCTACTACTCGAGATTCCCCGGTTTATGCATCCCAGGATTGCATAGGTCTTTTTGCCACTGTGTAACACTGGGAGCTCCTGTTCAGCTAATTATCCAACATGATCCCCAAATCTCTTTCTGCATCCCAGGATGGAAACCCCCATCCAGGAAGTATGGTCTCCATTCTTTGTTTTTAGATGCATACAATTATATTTAGCCATATTAAAATCCACATTGTTTGCTTGTGCCCAGTTTACCAAGTGATCTAGATTGCTCTGAATCAGTGAGCTGTCCTCGTCATTATTTACCACTTACCCAATTTTTGTGTCATCTGCAAACTTTATCAGTGATTTTGTGTTTTTCTTCCAGGTCGTTGATAGACGTTAAATAACGTAGGGCCTAAAAACCATCCCTGCAGGACTCCACTGGAAACAGACCTGCCCGATGATGATTCCCTGCTTAGTTACATTTTGAGACTTATCAGGTGGCTAGCTTTTAATCCATTCATTGTATGACATTAATTTTATATTCTAATTTTTTAATAAAGGCATCACGTGGCACCAAGTCAAATGCCTTACAAAAGTCTTATTATGTCAATAGTACTACTTTTATTAGCCAAACTTGTAATCTCATTTAAAAAAATACCATGTTAGTTTGACAGGATCTGTTTTCCATAAACCCATGTTGATTTTCATTAATTACGTACCCTCCTTTAGTTCATTATTAATAGTCTCTTATCAGCTGCTCCATTATATTGCTCAGGATCAGTGTCAGGCTGACTGGGCTATATTTACTCCGGTCATCCCATTCACCCATTTTAAAAATTGGAACAGTATTGGCTTTCTTTCAGTCTTTTGGAGCTTCCTCAGTGCCCAAAGACATACTGAAAATCAATGTTAATGGTCCAGTGAGCACCTCAGCATGCTCTTTTGAAACTCTTGGATGCAAGTTATCTGGACCTACTGATTTAAAAATGTCTAACTTTAGTAGCTTCTGTTTAACATACTGCAGAGATACTAGTGGAATGGAAAGAGTTATCACTATATGATTAGACTGCATCATCTGTTTTTTCCCCCCAAATACAGAACAGAAATATTTATTGAACACTTCTGCTTTTTTTTGCATTATTTTTGATAATTCTACCATTTCTGTCTAGTAATAGACCAATATCATTGTTAGGATTCATGTTGTTCCCAATGTTATTTAAAAAAGCATTCTTATTGTGCTTAATTCTGCTGGCCATAGATTTCGCTTTGTGCCCATTGGCTTCCCTTATCAATTTTCTACAATTCCGAACTTCCCCTTTCTTCCATCTACTTATAATTTTTTGTTCAGTTGCCTTCACTTTCTCTCTAAACCAGGCTGTTTTTTTAGCTAGCCCGGGCTTCTTCCTAAATTGTGGGATTGTAGATTTTGTAGTGTTCTTAAATGGTTGCCCATTATCATTCATATTTTTCTGATTAAATTCTTTCTCTTACTGATTTGGCTCCTCATAATTGTTAAAGCACTGTGTGTGTGTGTGTGTGTATCTATATCTAAATCTATATCTATATATCAAAAAAACATTACCGGTCTGGATTTTATTCTGTGTGCACATTATAAATGTGATTAAGGCAAGATCATTTGTACCTAAACTACTGTTAACCTGTATATTTCTGATCAGTCGCTCTTTATCTGTTAGGATAAGGTCTAAGCTAGAATTCCCCTGTGTTGGCTGCAACACTTTTTTTGAGTTAGGAAATTGTCCTAGATAGTATTTAGAAATTCCAAGGATGTTTTAGTACCGGCAGCATGAAACCTCCAGCATATATCATTCAAATTGAAAACCACCATTATCTCAGTTTTTCCCCCTTCACATTGTAGATGGGCGCATCAGGATGACAGCTTCCTTTTCCCTAGTGTGATTTGGTGGTCTGTAGCAGACACCAACTAATACCCCATCTTTTGCTTTATCCGGCAGGCCGTTGATCCTTAAGCATTCAAGATCATTTTCTTCCGTGTTATCAGTGACTCAGAAACAGGTAATGCTATTTTGATGTAGAGTGCCACTCCTTCTCCCTTTTTGTCTCCATGTTCCTATGAGTAGGTTATAACCATTGATTTTTAACATTGCAATCATACAAATCATCCCACCAGGCTTCAGTAATACCAGCTAGATTGAATTTATTCTATTAAATGAGCAATTTCAATTGTTTGTAAGCCAAGCTCCTGATATTAGTGTGTAGGCAAGTTAAGAATTTATTCTCTTCATGCCCTTTGGTTCCTTGATTTAATTTTGTTCTCAGCATCTCAGTTTTGTGCTAATTGAGCCCTCATACCTTCCTTCTTTTTACCCTCCCTTTTTACTATTAATATAACCCCCTCCTGACTATTCTAGCCAGCCTGTCCCCAAGGAGATTGTCCCACTTTCTATGGGGACAGGGGTCTGTATAGTTTGATAGCCTCCACCTCATAAAAGGGGGACCAAAGCCCTCCACTCTCCGTTTCTTACCTAGCTAGCAATTCACTTCCGGAATCTTCTGCTTTCTGTCTTTCTTTGGTCGTGGGACAGGAAGGATCTCAGAAGATTGCTTGGATATTCTTTTCAGAACGCTTCTGAGTTTTCCTGAAGTCATCTATCTGTGAGATATCCCACGACACAGTGTTATTAGTACCAATATGAACCATCACCAATGGATCCTTGCCTGTATACTTCAGAAGCCTGTTGAATCTTAAAATGACATCTCTGTCCTGTTGTCCGCCTGCCCTTTTGCAGGGTTTTCTTTCAATTCTTTTGAATATCGAATTGCCCCAAAGGATCATCTTCCTTGGGTGGTTGGAGAGCTCTTTGCAGGTAAGCTTGTATTCTAATGACTCATTAGTTGGGGGGAATAGCTTGGCAACAGGTAAAGAACATTCATCATATCCTTCAGTTGTTCTTTTGACTGGATCTATTAATAGAATTCATTGGGGGCATTTGGGACTTGACCACAGCTATGGCTTGTTTGCCTCCAGAAAGGTTTCAAACAACATTTGAGCTGCATACACACTTGCAAGCCTGCCTGACTGCTATAAGAATATACCTCCGGCTTCTTGGCTTGATGGCATCACACACTTTTGTAATCTAACATGCAAGACTTCATCTACTGTGCTTACATAGCTGGTTGAGATCAGTATATCAACCAGACAAGCATCACTTGGACATGTTAGAGGATATGCCATCCTAAATCCTCCAGTCTATGAATTGCAAGTTTGCAAGGGTGAGTTCCCTTCTCCTTGCAAGGTGAGTTCCCTTGGGTCAAAAACTCTAGTAACAGTTAGTAATTCTAGCTCTCGCTGTAAGATAGGGAACCCACATGTGCAAGTTAAGAATTCAAAATGTGTCTTCACCTCAGGAAATGTCTCCCCCCATAAACATAAGTTTTGTTGAGAGCCATCCACTGAGCCTGCAACATATTTCTTGCAAAAATAAAAGACCTCACTAATCAAATAATGGACAGCACAACCACTGCACTGTGCTGAGAAGCAATACAGTTGAATTTTTGTGTTCTCCATGGCATTAGCTTAACAGCTCTTCATCTTCCTAGCATACATAATGTACTAGCAGATGCTTTAGGCAGGTGATTAGGAATAGTCACAAGTGGTCTATTGAGAAGATCATGCAAATCATTTCTTTTAATGTAGGGTTTTCCTTGCATGGACCTGTATGCAACCAAAGAGAACAGGAAGTGTCCCCAGTTATACTCTGGGGGTATGGAAAGACACAGGTGTTGGACAGAGGCTGAAGTCCAAGTTGGACACACTTCAAATCCCATGGTCCCCAGCTCTGTTCTATTCATACTCGGATTCCTCTACTTCCAAGAATAATAAAGATCAAGCTGGAAGCAGCCAAGTTAATTCTAATAGCTCCAGCATGGCTGAGACAATTCTGGTATGCTGGCTTTTGGAGCCTTTCAGTGTAACAACCTATAAGCTTGCCTGTATTCCAGCTCTGATCTCCCAGAACCAATGGCATATCTTACACCTGAATTTTCCAGTGCTCCATCTGATGGCATGGATGCTGAACAGCTAATTTAATCAGAGAGAGCATGCTCGTCAGAGGTCAGGGTTATATTTGTGCATAGTAGAAAAGATTCCATGAGGTCCATGTTCTTGTCTAAATGGATGAGATTTTTACATGGGCTCGACAGCATCACCTGTCACCTTCAAAATCTCAGATCCAATTATTCTGGACTATTTATTGATCCTTAAGAAATCATCCCTATCAAGTAGCTGTCTGCATGTGTGCTGGCAGCCATCTCAGCCGGTCATCCACATATACAAGAATCTTCTGTGTTCTCTTAACCAATGGTGGAATGGTTTCAGAAAGGCCTGATGTTCCAATTTGGGAATTTAAATGTAGTTCTAATAGGGCTCTGAGCCTTTCCTTTGAGCCCCTTGCTACATGCTATCTTTCATCTCTGACCTCATTCTTTAGTAGCAATACATCTGCCAGAATAGTGGATGAGTTTTAAGTGTGAATGTAAGTCCACCATACACAATTTTCCACAAGGATAACATTTCTCTAAAACCACACCAAGTTTCTACATAAGGTAGTTTGAGTTTCATGTAAATCAAATTATTTCCTTACAGTATTTTTCCAGAGTGGGGAGGGTCCCTGCTATTTTTTGTGACCAGCTAGTGCTTCAGCAAGTGTGTGTCTGCTAAAATTTGAGTGTGGATTGGTAGGGATGGCTGGGAGGAAAAACCTGATATGTCAAATTAGGAAAGTAGTATAGAATTCAGAAGAAAGGAGTAAATTTTACGGGAGAAAGAGGTAGAGAATCCTTTGTCAGGCAAGAGATCAGAGATGAAAAGAATGAAGAAAAAGAGGAAACACTAAAGATCACTTAGAAACAGACACTGATCGATTCTAGGAAAGAGGAAAAATATGGAGTAAAGCCAGGAAGGAGAAGATATAGTAAAGGCAAGAGAAGTAAAAAATATTTTAAAAATCAGAAGACTTATAATTGTATATGGCATTTAATTGTGTATTCCTTTAATTGTGAGGAGTTGTGGTGTTAGGGGCATAAACTTTGGGCTGCGTGCTATAAATGGCAAACACACAAGTGTCTTTCACTCTGGCTGGTAGGTGTTGGGTGCATTTTTTTTTTTTTCTTAAAGCCATTTCAATGTTTTTAGGTCTCTTTCTTGAGCAAAGAAACTTGTAATATTGAGCGGATGTATCATTAACTTCTTTAGGAAATGTCATAAAATAATAGGAACTGTAAGTTATGGTCATGCCAGTCTTAACTCTTCCCCTCTACCAGTGCCAGTCTTCCATTTGTTGTATTCTTTTTGAATCTCTGGTGGTGCTCTTTGACATGAATAATTTTAGAACACTGAATTCTTGTGCACCTACACCAGGTGTCAGCAGGATTTATTGTAATTACAGTATCTCCTCACTTAGCGTAATCTCGGTTAACGTTGTTGCGATACTGCTCAATTAGAGAATTATATATATAATCTTTTGTCTGTGAGAAATTTTTTTCCCTGGAACCCAACCCGCCATTTACATGAATTCTTATGGGGAAATTGGATTCACTTAACTTTGTTTCTCTTAAAGTAGCATTTTTTTAGGAACATAACTACAGTGTTAAGCAAGGAGTTACTGTACTTGATAAAATTCTCTTCCAAGCCTGAAATCAGTTTTTGCAATATTTGAATGGAAAGTTCCCATTGTACTTATAAATCACACTTTTAGATCTGGTTGTATGAGCTGACAAATATACAAGCTTATAAATGTAACAAAAGTTTTAAACACTTAAGAATAATACCTTTTTATATTGCAGTTCTCAGACCATAGATCTCAAAACACTTTACAAAGGTGGATAAATAGCATCTTAACTTTTTTCATTTTATAGCTGTCTCTTGCAGAAACTCAAAATACATCATGGAAAAAATATAGACGTTTTCTCTTGTGTTTGTGTTTTGTGTTTGTCACTTACAAAGAGGAGTTCCCTTCTATAAGACAGCTAATGTTGTGCCAATTCTTAAAATGGGTAAATGGGATGACCTAGGCAATTAGGGTCTATCTACACAGCAAATTAAAACCCACGGCTGGCCTGTGAAAGTTGACTCTGGCTTGTGAGGCTCGGGCTGTGGGGCTGCTTCACTACTATGTAGACTTCCTGGCTCGGGCAGGAGCCTGAACTCTGGGACTCTCCCACCCCACTGGGTCCTAGAGCCCAAAGTGAAAAAGATCTCTAAAATGAAAGAGGTGTTTAGAATCAAAAAGGCATCCTTTAAATATTGGAAGCCAAGTCCTAGTGAGGGAAAACTGAAAGGAGTATAAACTCTGGTAAGTAAAATGTAAAAGTATAAGACAGGCCAACAAAGAATTTGAAGAGCAACTAGCTAGACACAAAGCTAACAGCAGGTTTTTTTTAAGCACATCAGAAGCAGGAAGTCTGCCAATCAGTCAGTGAGGCCACTGGATGATTGAGGTAGCGAAGGAACACTTAAGGAAGACAAGACCATTGTTGAGAAGCTAAATGAAATCTTCACTGCAGAGGATATGAGGGAGATCCTCACATCCAAGTTACTCTTTTTAGGTGATAAATCTGAAGAACTGTCCCAGATTGTGTCACTAGAGGTGGTTTGGGAACAAAACAAATTGATAAATTTAACAATAATAAGTCACCAGGACCAGATGTTATTCACCCAAGAGTTCTGAAGAAACTCAAATATGAAACTGCAGAACACTAACTGTGGTATGTAACCTATCGCTTAAATCAGCCTCTGTATTAAATAACTGGAGGATAGCTAATATAATGCCAATTTTTAAAAAAGGCTCCAGGGGTGATCCTGGCAATTACAGGCCAGTAAGCCTAACTTCAGTACCCGGCAAATTGGTTGAAACTATAGTAAAGAACAGAATTATTAGACACACAGATGAGCGTGATATGTTGGGGAAGAGTCAACACAGATTTGGTTAGGCATGATTTCCCTTTACAAATCTATTAGAATTCTTTGAGTAAGTCAATAAACATGTGGTCAAGGGTGATCCACTGGATACAATATACACCTCTACCCCGATATAACGGTGTCCTCGGAAGCTAAAAAAATCTTACTGCTTTATAGGTGAAACCACGTTGTATTGAACTTGCTTTGATCTACTAGAGTGCACAGCCTCCCACCCCCGGGAGCACTGCTTTACCTCATTATATCCGAATTCGTGTTATATCGGGTCGCATTATATCGGGGTAGAGTTGTACTTGGATTTTCAGAAAGCTTTTGGCAAGGTACCTCACCAAAGGCTCTTAAGGAAACTAAGCAGTCATGGGATAAGAGGGGGAAGGTCTTCTGTATACCCTCCATGACCCTTTAACAAAAATATTTTTTTTCTATATCATGGAATTTTGCTTTTAAATCCTAAACATATAAGAAAGTTGAACACTTGATTCAGAGGTCAGGCTGCAAGGTAGTTTTGCAACACCATTGCAGCCTTCTGGATTCTGGAGGCATCTATGGATGGTTGAATAGCTCTGGGGCTCTTCTGACTTAAAGCTATCTGCCACAGAGTCCTAAGGCACTCCACTCTGGTCAGGTGCGTTTGGGAAGAGAAAGCATAGGCCAATTCAGCTGACCCTCAGATTCATGTGGTTCATTGTGCAAGGGTATGCTGAATGTGCTAAACAAGAATTAGATTAGGAAAACTATCATTGGTATATTATAGGCCAGGGGTCAGCAACCTTTCAGAAGTGGTGTGCCAAGTCTTCATTTATACACTCTTAAGGTTTTGCATGCCAGTAATACATTTTAACGTTTTTAGAAGGGCTCTTTCTATAAGTCTATAATATATAACTAAACTATTGTTGTTTGTAAAGTAAATAAGGTTTTTAAAATGTTTAAGAAGTTTCATTTAAAATTAAATTAAAATGCAGAGCCCCTTGGACCGGTGGCCAGGACCTGGGCAGTGTGAGTGCCACTGAAAATCAGCTTGCGTGCCACCTTCGGCACACGTGCCATAGGTTGCCTATCCCTGCTATAGGCACTAGGTCTGCATTACATGCTAAAGGTGATTGTGACCTATGGCTAGAAAGGGTTAAACATCCTGCAAAATAAATAACCCTCATAAGACATGTGGGGAGATAATGTTTGTGTTTTTGTGTATTTACATATGTATGAGTAGGGTGGACAATGTAATCAACAATCCCTGTCTATGCTGTATTCTGATAATTCAGAGGTCAAAAGAACATCCTATCATTTAAATGAATTGTAACCACGGGATATCTCGGTATTCATCTCTCTTTGAAATGTACTGTGAATGGTGGAGGAACAAGCAAATTGCCTTTTGCTAATTCTATAGCTAAGTACCGGTGATGGACCTCCTTCAAAGTCATGCTAATTACTTTTTGAACTCCCAACTTGTCAAAAGACATGAAATTGTATAAAAGATCCTTGAGTCCTGATTCTGTCATCTCAGATCCGCTTAGACTTCATCAGGGGAAGTTTGAGTCACAAGACTGAGGTTACAGTTATGTTGGTACCCCCTGAATATGATATTTGGACATTGGACTATAACCTATGAACTATTTCTGAAAGAACTCTTTGCAGCTACAAAGCTCACCATCTGAATCTGAACCTCAATAAATTGCACTCGTGTTTGTATGTATATTGATCTTTTAACCATACTCTTTCTGTTGTTTTTTAATAAATTTTAGTTTAGTTAATAAGAATTGGCTGTAGTGTGTATTTGGGTAAGATCTGAAACATTCATTAACCTGGGAGTTAATGTGTCCAATCCTTTGGGATTGGTAGAATCTTTTCTTTTATATGATGAAATAAGATTTTCAGAAATCATCATATTTGACTTAAGTACCTGGATGGAGGCCTGAGGCTGGATCACTTGAAGGGAACTGTGTTGTTTGGACTTCTGAGTAACCAGTGAGGTCATAAAGAAGCTATTTTAGGCTGGCTTGGTAAATCTAAGTATTGGAATATCCACCAGCTTTTTCGGGATTATCTGCCCCATGCTTTGCAGTTCACCCTAATTGAGTGACCACAACTGGCTCCCCACTAGAATGCTGGTCACAGTGATTCTAATGACAGCTGAGATAGGAAGCTAAGTCTAGTACTATTTAAAACCTTTTCTTTTGCAGAAGAAGGCTTAGCTACTAAAAGGTTTTGAAGCAATTCTTCAGTATCTAAGGAACTTTTCATTTTGATTATTTAAAAAAACCAGTTATATACGGGTAGGGGTATTAACTTCAACAGCATGAAAACTGTGTCTTGAATGCCATTTTGTTTGTTGCTTAAGTTTTTTCTCCAAGAATTGGCTGCTGGTTAAAATACATGTTTTAGAAAGGCATCTAAGTACCTTTCACTGGCTGTGGCTTGCGACTGCTGATCTGCTGACCACAGGCACAATAAAAGCTTCTCTGGATGTTTTCTAATGCATGCTTCAAAGCCAGTTTGGGGACTTAAAAACCAGGGCTGTCGATTAATCGCAGTTAACTCAAAAAAATTAATCAAGATTAAAAAAAATTAATCGCAGTTTTAATCGCACTGTTAAACAATAGAATACCAATTGAAATCTATTAAATATTTTGGGTGTTTTTTTACATGTTCAAATATATTGATTTAAATGACAACACAGACTACAAAATGTACAATGCTCACTTTATTATTATTTTGATTACAAATATTTGCACTGCAAAAATGACAGTATTTTTCAACTCCCCTCAGACAAGTACTGTAGTGCAATCTCTTTATTGTGAAAGTGCAACTTACAAATGTAGTTTTTTGTTGTTTTTTTTACATAGCTGCACTCAAAAACAAAACGATATAACACTTTAGAGGCTATAAGTTCACTCAGTCCTACTTCTTGTTCAGTGAATTGCTAAGACAAATAACTTGCTTTACATTAACTGGTGATAATACTACCCACTTAATTACAATGTCACCTGAAAGAGAGAACAAGCGTTTGCATGGTACTTTTGTAGCCGGCATTACAAGGTATTTGTACTGATGATGCTCACTAAAAATATAATACATTAATTAAATTTGTGATTGAACTCCTTGGGGGAGAATTGTATGTCTCCTGCTTCGATTAACCTGCATTCTGCCATATATTTCATGTTATAGCAGTCTCGGATGATGAATCAACACATGTTTAAGAACACTTTCACCGCAGATTTGAAAAAACGCAAAGAAGGTACCAATGTGAGATTTCTAAAGATAGCTACAGCACTTGACCCAAGTTTTAAGAATCTGAAGTACCTTCCAAAATCTGAGAGGGATGAGGTGTGGAGCATGTTTTCTGAAGTCTTAAAAGAGCAACACTTCGATGCGGAAACTACAGAACCCAAACCACCAAAAAAGAAAATCAACCTTCTGCTGATGGCATCTGACTCAGATGATGAAAATGAACATGTGTCAGTCCGCACTGCTTTGGATCGTTATCAGCATGGACGATGTCCTCTGGAATGATGGTTGAAGCATGAAGAGGCATACAAATGTTTAGCATATCTGGCACATAAATTCATTGTGATGCCAGCTACAAAAGTGCCATGTGAACGCTTGTTCTCACTTTCAGGTGATGTTGTAAACAAAAGCAGACAGCATTATTTCCTGCAAATGTAAACAAACTTGCTTGTCGGCGCTATTGGCTGAATAAGAAGTAGGACTGAGTGGACATGTAGGCACTAAAGCTTTACATTGTTCTATTTTTGAACGCAGTTTTTTTTTTTACATAATTCTACATGTGTAAGTTCAACTTTCATGATAGAGATTGCATTACAGTACTTGTATTAGGTGAATTGAAAAATATTTTGTTTTTTACAGTGCAAATATTTGTAATAAAAATAAATATAAAATGAGGATTGTACACTTTGTATGCTGTGTTGTGGGTACAGATGTGTATTCCATGACCCATCCTCCATCCCCTCTGCCGTGGAGTCTCTACTTTTGACTTTCGGTGTGAAGGAAATGAGGGCAATGGGGGTGGCGCCACCCTTCTATAGCTTGGGGAAAGGGCTAGGGCAACAGGGTGTGATTGCTGCCCTAGAGATATTGCTATGCAAAGTTCTCTGCTTTCAGTACTCTAGGTATGTGAACACCCGTAAGTGGAATATACAGCTGCATCCACATCTTGAAGAACAACAGTTATGGAACAGGTGAGTAGCTGTTTTCTCCCCACACATTTTTGTTTTTGACAAATTAGCATTTTACAGCTAAATGTTTTGTTTAAAAATTCCTGATCCCTAGTGTTGGACTCTTGCCTCTGACTCCCTTTGTAGTGCTGCAAAGCATTAACCATATGCTCTTTCATCTAATTGTAAATTAAGAATTTCACTCTGACATGGGAATGGTCGTTTTTGTTCTGTGTGCACAGTGCCTACCATAAAAGATTGGACCGTGACTAGGGCTTCTGGATGCAACCACAATATAAATAATAAATTTCAGTTTCACTTGCAGTATGTGGCATATCATGCTGTCAAAATCATGTAGGCATTTTGACTTCAAGATAAGTGATTAAATTAGTGGAGAGAGGAAAACCTGAAATCAGATGTTTGTTTTGTTTAGTAATACATTTGCCTTACCATTCACAAAGAACTTTCTTTCATATCAGTTCAGAGTAAAGGGTTTTCACACATTGCCCATAAGTGGCTTTATTTTCCTACAAAGAAAAACGCAAGGTCAATTACTTCTTTAAACATTTACTTTTAAATGTAAAAAATGTACTAATTTGTACAGTAAAAAAACCATATTATATAAATGAAAAGCTTGAAAATCTTCATGGTTCTTAATTTCTCTGTGTGCTGCGGTATTGACATTAGCATAGCTGGGAAGTATTCAGTTAAATGCTCTGTAAAACACCTTTCTTACTGAAGGCTTCTGAAGTGTTTTAGAAGCTAAATATACAGGTGACTTTTATTTTATATATATATAAAACAAATGCTTGTGACTGATAGGTATGATTTTTTTGTTTTGAACACCGTCCAATGAGTAGTGTTATGACTGATACTCTGTAGTACCGCTGTTTGCAGTACATCAAAGTATACTACAGAACTTTAGTGTGCCGGTTTGCAAATTAATTCCAGTTCTGCAGTTTCTCGTCTTGCAAACTGGACACCATTAAATTAGGCTTGAATAAAGAATGGGCGGTCATTATACAAACTAAAGCTATTTCCCCATGCTAATTTTTCCCCTACTGTTACTCACACCTTCTTGTCAACTGTTGGAAATGGGCCATCCTGATTATCGCTAAAAAGGTTTGTTTTTTTTTTTTTTCTCCTGCTGATAATAGCCCACCTTAATTGATTAGTCTCGTTAGAGTTGGTATGGCAACGCCCATTTTTACTGTGTGTGTGTGTGTGTGTGTGTGTGTGTGTGTATCTTCCTACTGTATTTTCCACTGAATGCATCTGATGAAGTGGGTTTAGCCCACAAAAGCTTGTTCCCAAATAAATTTGTTAGTCTCTAAGGTTCCACAAGTACACCTTGTTCAAATCTGGAGAGTTTCTTTTTGGGATAAATAGCAGGTACTACTAGGTAAATTTTTTTGTTGTATGTCCCTTGCCATCACACTGCTATTTATCATATTGGTTTTTTTATGTACACTTAAGTGTTGTATCCTTATATAGATTTTTAAGGTGTTCACTCAATGGAATAAATACAGTTTTGTGCAAACTACTCAAAACTTGTGTTTTTAAAGAATATAACTTTTTTTTTTTTTATTCGTCAGTAATCCAGAATCTATAACCAGTATAGTTAGTTTGGAGAGGAATGTATTACAGTTTCTTCTTTCATGTGTAGGATTCTATTTCAGCTAATCAGAAAATCAAAGTTTTTCTACCTGGTTTAGTGTAATGGATAAGTAGTTTGTTAAATCTTCTCATGTGAGCAAGTTGCTTCCTTGTTCTTTATCTTAGTAGCCTACTTTTAGAAGGACAGTGTTCTCAGCAAGCAGATTGTACATATGTCTGCACTGTAAAATAAATGTTCTTAACTTGGATTAGTTGATTCATGTTAGCTAACTTTGATTAGCTAATACTAGTTAACAATTTAAAAAACAGTGTAGATGTACCCTGTGACAGACAAGAGCAGGCACTGCCTGCTTGATTTGTGTAGCTGATCCTAATCAATATCTGTCAGCCCTTTGTCAATTGTCGGAGAAAAACTGAGTTCACACTATTCTAGAGGATGGAATCTCCATTGCAGGCATCCCCAAAGAGCCTCCTAGCATTCCTTATCAAGCTTCCGTAAAGTATCACTCTGGCTTATTGTACGAGTTCCATAGATATAGTAGGCCAATGCTCAAACCACTAGTAGCAACTCCTTAGTGGAAAGAAGGCACATTGTACATATGGTGAAATTAGCAGTATAGTATTCACTCCAAATCTGATAGTGTACCTGCCTTTAGAAATAAGGACCTACCTGTGAATTAAAATCTCTCCCCCACGTGGTGGTAGTAGTAGAAGAAGAAGAATTCTCCAGGAATGACTGCCACTTCTGTCGTGCTCAAGCACCCAAACGCTAGCAGATCTCCTGCATAGGGCCAGCCTTTTCTCCCCAACATGCCAGCATGCACCTTTCAATCCCCTTTGAAAAATTGTTGGAGTGTCTAGTGGTAACTCAGGGGCTGCAATTTCTGTAGTTTCTTCCCTGTGCTCCCCAAGGAAGGATATAGCAGAAGTAGTCATTTTTCCTCCTTTTTACCCAGTCCTCTTAGAGTTCCCTACAGCCGGTACCCTGTGTTTCCCCAGTAGCTTGAGTGGCATCACAGCCTCAAAGACATTTCAGTTCTCTTATCAGTCTGCTTCCAAGGTGAGGGGAAGTCAAAAACATGATTTAGAGACTTTCGGAGAGGTGAAAAACTTACTAAATGGTGAACCAGTTTAGGAGGGGAGAATTCCTTCTTTGGATAAAATGCTGTATTTAACATCCTCTATGGCCTTAAACTCTGTCCTTGACAAAAATCCCTCAGTCAAGTATTTTTCCTGTTGTTTAAGAACAGACATTTTCTAAAGGATCAAAGAGCTCTGTATGAAACTTTACATATAGAAAAAGAGATCCGTGAGATAGTAAATGGGAATCATGCCTCCAGGTTGATGGCTGAAAAGTGATGTCTCATTGATATAGTTCAGTCTGGTCATAGCACACCATGGTTTCCACAACTTTATGCTGTGGACCTTTGAGCAGAAGTGACTTCAGGGTGGCAAGTAATGTGAGCATTGGTCCCTATCCTATTGTGTAGGATAGGGATCAGCAACCTTTCAGAAGTGGTGCGCCGAGTCTTCATTTATTCACTCTAATTTAAGGTTTTTCGTGCCAGTAATACATTTCAATGTTTTTAGGTCTCTTTCTATAAGTATATAATATATAATTAAACTCTTGTTGTATATAAAGTAAACAAGGTTTTTAAAATGTTTAAGAAGCTTCATTTAAAATTAAATTAAAATGCAGAGTCCCCCGGCCTGGTGGCCAGGACCCGAGCAGTGTGAGTGCCACTGAAAATAAGCTTGCGTGCCACCTTTGGCATGTGTGCCATAGGTTGCCTACTGCGGTGTAGGAAATACTGGAACTTCAGGAAGACTGCTACTGAAACTGTCCAGTGTGCAGTAGTATCAGAAAATAATGGGACATTAATTTTACTGTTAGTACTTGCTGATGTTTCTTGGCATTTAATGGTTGTTGGCTACAAGCAATTGATAACTCTAGTTGGATAACATTTATTTTATTGCCTAGCACTAGTTGTTGAAAGAAAATGTTAACTTCATATTTTTGACTGAATGTACATAAAGCCAGGTCTCCAAAAAGAGTGAAAGGTAACTGTTTAAACTAGAAGACAGGGTAAACCTCTGCTGGATAATAAAAGACAAATAATATAAGTTTGAAACTGAGGTACAAGGAGGGAAAGAAGGTGAGAAACACAAAAGTACTTCCATTAGAAATAATGGCACAATTCAGAGCTCAGTATCCCAAGTTCTACTGTTGGGTTGGTTAATGTAGCCAGAAAGCTTTTAAGATAACCCAGCTAATCAGATTTTCTTTTTTATTTAAAAAAAAGAATGTTGTGCCAGGGCTGGATTTTCCCCCAAGATTTTCTGTAAGTGAGGGAGGCATACATAATAAATTAATGGCCCCTTGACAGATTGATTTAGTAAATTATCATTTATAGATTGCAGTCTTTCATGTATGTGTTTCAGTTTATAGTGCTGCTGTTTTGGGATGAAACAAAAGTAATCATAGGACTGGAAGGGATCTCGAGAGGTCATCTAGTCCAGTCCTGTGCACTAATGGCAGGACTAAGTATTATGACCATCTCTGACAGGTGTTTGTCTAACTGGCTTTTAAAAAGCTCCAATGATAGAGATTCCACAGCTTCCCTAGGCAGTTTATTCCAGTGCTTAGCCATTCTGACAGTTAGGAAGTTTTTTTCCTAATGTCCAACCTAAACCTCCCTTGCTGCAATTTAAGCCCATTGCTTCTTGTCCTATCCTCAGAGGTTAAGAACAATTTCTCTCCCTCCTCCTTGTAACAACCTTTTATGTACTTGAAAACTGTTATGTCCCCTCTCAGTCTTCTCTTTTCCAGACTAAACAAACCCAGTTTTTTCAGTCTTCCTTTATAAGTCATGTTTTCTAGACCTTTAATAATTTTTGTTGCTCTTCTCTGGACTTTCTCCAGTTTGTCCACATCTTTCCTGAAATGTGGCGCCTAGAACTGGACACAATACTCCAGTTGAGGCCTAATCAGTGCAGAATAGAGCAGAAGAATTACTTCTCGTCTTGCTTACAACCCTCCTGCTAATACATCCCAGAATGATGGTTGCTTTTTAATTTTTGTAACAGTGTTACATTGTTGACTCATATTTAGCTTGTGGTCCACTATGACCCCCAGATTCCTTTCCGCAGTACTCCTTCCTAGGCAGTCATTTCCCATTTTGGATGTGTACAATTGATCGTTCCTTCCTAAGTGGAGTACTTTGCATTTGTTCTTATTGAATTTCATCTTATTTACTTCAGACCATTTCTCCAGTTTGTCCAGATCATTTTAAATTTTAATCCTATCCTCCAAAGCACTTGCAACCCCTCCCATCTTGGTATCATCCACAGACTTTACAAGTGTGTACTCTGACATTATCAAAACCATTGATGAAGATATCAAACAGAATCAGACCCAGAACTGATCCCTGCGGGACCCCACTCGTTATGCCCTTCCAGCATGACTGTGAACCTCTGGGAATGGTTTTCCAATCAGTTATGCACACACCTATATAGTAGCTCCATCTGGGTTCCATTTCTCTAGTTTGTTTGAGACGGTCATGCGAGACAGTATCAAAAGCTTTACTAAAATCAAGATATACCACGTCTATCACTTCCCCCCCCATCCACAAGGCTTGTTATCCTGTCAAACACAGCTATCAGGTTGGTTTGACGTAATTTTGTTCTTGACAAATCCATGCTGACTGTTACTTATCACCTTATTATCTTCTAGATGTTTGCAAAGTGATTGCTTAATTATTTGCTCCAATATCTTTCTGGGTACAGAAGTTAAGCTGATTGGTCTGTATTTCCCCAGATTGTCCTTATTTCCCTTTTTATAGATTAGTACTATATTTGCTCTTTTCCAGTCTTCTGGAATCTCTCCCGTCTTCCATGACTTTTCAAAGATAATAGCTAATGGCTCAGATATCTCCTCAGTCAACTCCTTGAGTATTCTAGGATGCATTTCATCAGGCCCTGGTGACTTGAAGACATCTGGTTCGTCTAAGTATTTTTTAACTTATTCTTTCCTTATTTTAGCCTCTGATCCTACATCATTTTCATTGGAATTCACTATGTTAGACATCCAATCACCACAAACCTTCTTGGTGAAAACCGAAACAAAGGAGCCATTAAGCACCTCTGCCATTTCCACATTTTCTGTTATTATTCCCATCCCCCTTCCCCATTGAGTAATGGGCCTACCCTGTCAATCTTCCTCTTGCTTCTAATGTATTTATAGAATGTTTTCTCGTTACCCTTTATGTCTCTAGCTTAGTGGTTCCTGAACTTGTTACGCTTCTTGTGCAGGGAAAGCCCCTGGCAGGCCGGGCCAGTTTGTTTACCTGCTGGTTCTACACTTTCGGCCAATTGTGGCTCCCAGTGGCCACAGTTCGCTGCTCCAGGCCAATGGGAGCTGCTGGAAGTGGCGTGGGCCAAGGGACGTACTGGCCGCTGCTTCCAGCAGCTCCCAACTGCCAACTGTCTTCAATTGTTTTTCCCCTTAGACCTACTTCCCATTGGATCTTACCTATGCACTCCCTGAGTTTGCTAAAGTCTGCCTTCTTGAAATCCATCATCTTTATTTTGCTGTTCTCTCTCCTACTATTCCCTAGAATCATGAACTCTACCATTTCATGATCACTTTCACGCAATCTGCCTTCCACTTTCAAATTCTCAACCAGTTCCTCCCTATTTGTCAAAATCAAATCTAGAACAGCCTCTCCCCTAGTAGCTTTCTCCACCTTCTGAAATTAAAAACATTGTCTCCACTACATTCCAAGAACTTGTTGGATAATCTGTGCCCTGCTGTGTTATTTTCCCAACAGATGTCTGCAGGGCTGGCTCTAGGATTTTTGCCACCCAAAGCAAAAACTATTTTGCCCTCCCCCCCCCCCCCGTTCTTTAATTACCCCACCCCTGGCCCCGCCTCAACTCCGCCCCTTCCCCAAATCCCCAGCCCTGCCTCCTCCCCCCCAGGCTCTCAAGCCTGGGAGGGAGGGAGGGAGGCGGAGAAGCGGCGCCCGAGAGCCTGGGTGGGAGGGGGAGACTCCGAGTGGCTGCGGCGCAGGCGCCGCTTCTCCCCCTCCCTCCCAGGCTCTCAAGCCTGGGAGGGAGGGGGAGCAGCGGCGCGCGAAACGGCCGTTTGAGAGCCTGGGAGGGAGGGGGAGACCCCGAGCCACGGCGGCGCCGGCACGCGAAACAGCTGATTCGCACGCTGCTGCTCCCCCTCCCTCCCAGGCTTGAGAGCCTGGGAGGGAGGGCGAGTAGCAGCACGCGAATCAGCTGTTTCGCGCGCCGTGGCAGCAGCAGCGGAGGTGAGCTAGGGCGGCCAGGGCACATTTTATGGGGTGGCATTCTGGCGGCGGCCATGCCGCCCCTAAAAATGTGCCGCCCCAAGCACCAGCTTGTTTTGCTGGTGCCTAGAGCCGGCCCTGGATGTCTGAGTAGTTGGAGTCCCCCATCACCACCAAGTCCTGTGCTTTGGATGATTTTGTTAGTTCATTTAAAAAAAGCCTCATCCATCTCTTCTTCCTGGTTAGGTGGTCTATGTAGTAGACCCCTACCATGACATTACCCTTGTTTTTTACCCCTTTTATCCTTACCCAGAAACTTTCAACAAGTCTGTCTCCTATTTCCATCTCAACCTCAGTTTAAGTGTATACTTTTTTAATATATAAGGCAAAACCTCCTCCCTTTTTTCCCTTCCTGTCCTTCCTGAGCAAGCTGTACCCTTCTATACCAATATTCCAGTCATGCGTATTATTTCTGTGATGCCAACTATGTCATTATTATGTTTATTTACTAGCATTTAGAGTTCTTCCTGTTTATTCCCCATACGTCTCATGTTAGTATACAGACATATGAGATAATGATTTGATTCCCACCCCCCAGTTCTGTCTTGTTGCTCCCTTATCCCTGTTATAACAGCCCATGCTCCCCCCAAATTTTTACCCTTCTTCCAGGTCTCCATATTTTTGACTTACCTGTGGGGTTTGGTCACCTGCCCCCTTCGAGCCTAGTTTAAAGCCCGCCTCACTAGGTTAGCCGGTCTGTATCCAAATATGCTCTCCCCTTTCCTCAATAGGTGAACCCCACTCTGCTTAGCAGTCCTTGTTTCTGAAACAGCATCCCATGGTCAAGGAAGCTGAAGCCTGCCTAGCAACACCATCCTCGCAGCCAGGCATTTACTTCCAGGATGCATCTGACTCTGCCTGGGCCCCTACCTTTGATTGGAAGGATCGAGGAGAACCCCACGTGCACTCCCAATTCTCCCTTACTGCCAGAGCCGTGGAGTTACTTCTGATCTGCTGAGGGTCATACCTTGCAGTATCATTAGTGCTCAAATGGATGAGTAGCATGGGGTAGTAGTCAGAGGGCTGGATAATCCTCGACAATCCCTCCGTAATGTCTCTGTCTAGTTTAGTTTAAATACGAAAGTTTACAAAATGAGGGCCTTAGCCTGTTGCAGTTTGTCAGTGGAAATTTTACCATTAACTTGAGCAGATGCAGGACTGGGTCCTAAAGCAGTCAAAATTATTTGTTTGTAAAGTAATATTGAAATGGAGAAAATGGCAATACAGAAAACTTCTTAAAATGAAGCTAGAGTCAAGCCACATGCAAGAAGCCTAATTAATATTAGCCTGAAATGTCTGCAAAAATACAAGATGAGCTCTAAGAATGAGCTTCCTTCAACAGTTGTATAGAAATTAACATGAATTTATAGTGCCCTTAGCACTCTTGCAGGAAGAAGTGTTTTATAATTTTTATACATTTATAATGTATTTTAGAAATCTTGAATATTTACAGTGTTAATCTGTAATTGGCAAACAAGTGGGACTGCTAATATTGTATATATTTGATCTTATCAGTGAAGCATGCTGATAGTTCTTCGTAGTGGTCAATGCTTGTGTCTAGGTTATGCAGTCTGGATTGATTAGCTGGCTCACTCTGCAAGGTAGCTCTACTGCATTGATGGTATAGGAGTAGATTTGCTTTGCTAGTTCTTCTCAGGACTCTGATGTGATGTCTCTAAAAATCTGCCAATTGATGGCTAGGTTGAGTAGCTGTTGGGGATAACTGACTCAAGATAAATAACAAGGAATTTGTAGCACATCTGTGCCAAATCTGATTCAGCAGTGGGGCATTAGTGTGCTGTGGATACCAGTTTAGGATTAGCTTGGAGATTCTAGGCCAGAGGAACATATCTCTTGTGATTCAGGGGAAGGCTGACAACCTGGATTGTCCAGCAAGGTGTTTTCATTGCGTAGTTTTGGCTTTGGAATAGGTTGCCATACCATCCTATTAGCTTGTAGAGGAGCATTGTTTGTAGATGTTTTAAAATGGGAAGGAACTTGTGGGTTAAGGAAAAACAAAATAGTGGTTTCTTGGGATGAAGGGCTGTGGGAGTAGCCTAAGCACCTGTCTACACAAGGCCACTCGGAAAAGTTAATCCAAATGTATTGACAAGAGAGGCCATGCAGGGGTTTAATGTGGTTTAACTAATCCAATTTAATACCCCCCACCTGAGTTAATACAGATTCCGTTTCCTGAATGTCCCTGTGTAGACAAGTCCTTAGGTGTCTCCCACACTGCTTCATTCCAAGAAACCACTGTTTTGTTTTCCCTTAGCCCACAAGTTCCTTCCCAAGTGTCCCCATGTAGACAAGCCCTAACAGCCTGTCCAGCCCAAACATTTGGTTAGAACAGGGGTCGGCAACCTTTCAGAAGTGGTGTGCCGAGTCTTCATTTATTCACTCTAATTTAAGGTTTCGCATGCCAGTAATACATTTTAAGGTTTTTAGAAGGTCTCTTTCTATAAGTCTATAATATATAACTAAACTATTGTATGTAAAGTAAATAAGGTTTTTAAAATGTTTAAGAAGCTTCATTTAAAATTAAATTAAAATGCAGAGCCCCCTCCGGACAGGTGGCCAGGACCCGGGCAGTGTGAGTGCCACTGAAAATCAGCTCACGTGCCGCCTTTGGCACACATGCCATAGGTTGCCTACCCCTGGGTTAGAACTAGTTTTAGAAGTAGAACCCACACACAAGCACTTGATAGTTAACTATTCTTTTTCCATCCATTTTTATACTGACCACTTGTGTTTATCAAGAGCTTTTAATTAATTCACTTGACTAGAATTTGAGCAGCAGCTCTGGCTTTATAGCTAATTTTAAAAGTACAAAATGCATTGCACACTTCTAAACTTAGTTTTCAATTCAAAGTAGTATTTGCTTCCTATGAGCATCCTAATTAACTTTGATCTTTCTTGGACTCAAAATATCATGTTAACAATGCAGTGTTGCCAACTCCCACAAATTTAACATGAGTAATGTGATTTTTGTCTTCTGTAGCAGACAATCTTATGATGACTAAAAACGCTGAAAGCTTCATGTAATTTTTGGGAAGCAAAGTGAGAGAGACTGATTCCCCTGTAGGCTAGGGAAAGGTCTTCCATTGACTGCTTGTTAATGTATGTTCCCTTATAATGAACCAAGGATTCATACTTTGGAGATAACTATCATTCACTAATTTCACAAATGAGATAACTGAGAGCTTCAATCAGAGGTGGAAATAGAATCCAGGTTTCTCTGACAGAGAAATTTCAGCTGCTCTGAAAGACTTGGAGAAAGAACATTACAATTATGCCTACACTAACAGTGTAGGTCTGTGTCCCTTTCTAGTTGCTATACCACATATAGTTGTTTGACTGCAACTATTTTCATGTTAAGATATTTCGTTCTTTTATGTCCAGAAGTACAGGCTCAGTCCCTGCAGATGTCTCAGTTCTGAGCATGGTTATGTTTAGCTAATGCTATCTAACCAGTAGATCCAGTATGCCATCAGAGCTACAAAAAAAATCCCAAGAATCCTGATGCTCATAATATTCACTGCCGTCTCTCAAATACTTGTGTAATCCACTGGGAATGTGTGTTTGTCTCCTGGCATGAAATGGTCCACTCAGAGGGTAACTTCATGCTTTCCCCACACTAGTTACTCAGATAGCCAAAGTACCAGAAGGCTTTGCTTTGGATCTGAAGGTTTTGGGTCAAACCCTGCTAACAGCTCATGTGAGAGTGAAAAGAAATACATATTTATAAAAATTAAAGGACCCTGGGATAATTGTATTTATAGATTAATTTGGATGTTTTGTTGTAGTTTTATTACTTATACTTGGTTAATGGGAGCTTTGCTGTCCTTTTAAAAAAAATAATGTGGCAGACTTAGTGTGTATGAGAGGTGAGAACAAAATGTGAAAATTTTGTCAGTGTATCCAGAGAGTGGAAGACCCTGCCTATGTAAAAACCCAAAAGATCAAAACTTGATTAAATAAACGTAACTTTGAGAATGGGCTGCCTTCTGGAAAGGTACCACATTTGTGCTTATGGTAGACTGGGGATAGGGCATTGCTGGTCAGGGATTTTCTGTCACAATGATTTTCCAACTGAAAATACAGTTTCTGTAAAATGGGCATTTCAGAGTTTTAATTTTGCTAAAATATTTGATTTTTGCGCTGGGGAAAATTATAAATGAGTTTGGTTGGGGTGGTTGAACTGAAATCATAATATTTTGAGTAGTTGAACTGACACATTTTTTATTTAAAATCATTTCAACAAACATTAAACTGCATTTCCCTGTCAGTGCACTGATTTATAAGAGTTGTAGTCTGGGCCCCTGTTCTCTCCAAACGACCAGTTTACTGGCTGGACTACATCTCCTATAACACAATATGGATTTCTCTGATTATAGTTGCATGGTGCATCATGGGAGATGTAGTCCAGCCAGCAAACCACCCCATCCGGAAGAATGGGTGCAGCAGGCTCCAGAGTTACAATTCCCATGAATCAGAGGGGTAATCGTGTTAGTCTGGAGCTGTAAAAAGCGATGAAGCAATGCACCACTGAGTGACTTGAAACAAAGTGTTTTAGATCAGTTCAAAAAATTGAAATGACACATTTTGATTTTGGTAATGTCAACGCCTCATTTCAATCAAAAACGTTGACATTTTTGAATAATTTTTTCAGAATTTTCCATCCTGCAAAAAATGTGTGAAATTTCAACTTTTCATCCTGATGTGGGTCAAAAACATAATTTGAAATGTCATAATTTTGCTTGCTTCTTATTTTGCTAGTGAGCTACAGAGCACTTCACCTATAAATTACTAGTTTTAATCCCTGATGACTAGGCAGGATTCGGAGTTGTTTCCACCTAGCGGATATGTGGTCAGTCCCAGTTCCAGTTTTCATGTCATAAATACACCACTGTGGTTTGCACTAGGACTGTAAGCTCTTTAGGGTATTTGTTGTTCGCTGTCTTTGACGGAATAAGTTTCTTTGGGTTGGGCGTTTGAATGAATATGGATTGAGATCAGGTGTTTGGTTTCAGATGACTCATTTGTACAGCATGTTGACTCAATAGGGAATAATGCCAATCTGGCACGAAGTCCTGCTCTCCCTACCTTATTTTACATTCAGCAAGCAACTGCTGGCATTCCTACTTACCTGAGAGTAAAACAGAGTGGCAATCAAGATACCAACAAGAGTTTCAAGAATAAAACTGAAATGAGACAGTATGGGAGAACTGCAGCTAAATGAATAATATTTAAAAGCATACATCCCTTCACCACACTGAAACCAAAGATTGAAAAAAGGGGTAGTATCTGTCCCACTAGCTTTTTACCAGTTCCATCCAAAGATGTTGGTGTTAGGGACATAAAAATTGCCATACCAGATCATTCCAGTGATCCATCTAGTCCTGTAGCCTCACTGATAGTACCAAATGATCCAGAAGAAGCTGCAAAAAATCTCATGTGGGCAATTATGGGATATCTTATCCATAGAGAGAGCTTCTTCCTGATCCCATTGATTAGAGGCTGACTTAGGTCTTGAAGCAGAAGAGTTTGTCTCTTCTAGACTTTTTTCATTAACTGTATAAATGTATAGTCCTTTTGCTTTTATTGTTGTGAAGACTTGGCCCCAATGATATCTAATACACTGAATTCACAGGTAAGTTGAGGGGAATGACCCTAGTCACCCCTGTATTCATACCCTACATGCTACTGTGATATTTGTACAAAAGACTCTGAAGTATTATATGAAAGCTAATAACATGCTGGTTATTAATATAATTGTAAAATGCACATGTTCATGTTCTATGTGAAGTTATAAATTCTTCTGTATGACGTTACTGGAACATGTTCAAGACAAGACAGCCTAGCCTAGATAAAGGTGATAAACAGGTCAGACCTAGACAAAGGAATGCGGGTTACCTCAGTTTAAATATTAACAAAGCCATCAAACTAAACCAATGGAGGTGGTTCTGATCCAGAGAGAGAGAGAGAGAATTTAATCTGTTTTCTGCATCCCAGAGAGAGACAAGAGACTGAATCCCCAGGCCTTCCTGACTTGTAAAACAAAGATATCCCTTTGGGAATATAAACTACACAGAGAGATTCCATTTGGATCCTTCACTTTAGGAGACAAAGAAACCAAGTAATTTGATGTCTCCGATAGGTCCTGGCCAGGTTGGCCAGTAAAAGGCTAGAAAGGAGACTGTGGGTGAAAGAGAGCATCCTGAACAGACTATCTCTGGCATCTAAAACTTAGTCTAGTAAGTTTTCACTCTTATTTGCTTGTAACTATCTCTACCTTTCTCTCTTTTACTTGGTATCACTTAATCCATGCTCTTTTATTAGTAAACTTGTTTTGATTTCATTATAAATCATTAGTGCTGTGTAAGTTCACTGAAGTTTGTGCTTCCAGAAAGCTAATAGGTGGAAGTATTTTACTGTCTCTGTAAAGGCAGGAAACCTAACACTTTCTCTGTGAGGGTCCAACCAGAGGGACGGGTTTCTGCAGTAGGATGATTTTGGGTTGAACTTGGAGATAGAAGAATACTAAGATCAGCCTGCAGGAAATAACCAGGTTGGGCAAAGCCAGGATGAGGCTTGTGGACTACTGGGGTCAGAGCTCTGGATCAAAGCTACATAGCCACAAGATACCCAGGGTTACCAGGCAGACTGTGACCAAACCTCTTACTGTCTTAGTGAACCCCAATATGTCTTGGTGCGGGGAGCGGGCGGGGGGAAGTGATAAGTGTTGGCAATTTTAAATTTGATGCCTCTGTTTCATTGACTCTACTTTTGCTTCACTGAATATCCTTATTCTGAAATAAAGTAAATGTTATATGTACTGTTTGTTATTTTGTATGCTTTTATCATGTCCCATCATATTTTTTTCCTCCAGTCTAACTTTTTTTTTCAATCTCTCATGCACATCTTTCCATGTGCCTGATTATTTGTCATATATCTTTAACCTGCCTTATATGTTTACCATACTCCTTGTTAGTATTATGTGATCAGAAATTAACACTATAATCCACTATGGTTATACTTTTGATTTATATAATGGAATTATATTCAATATTCCTGTCTCTTATCATTCTTGTTTGCTTTTTTTTATTGTCCTGACACATTGGTAATTTCCATTAAATGGTTCATAATGAAACCTTTTTTTTTTTTTTTTTTCCTGAGTGGTTACAGTTTATTTAAAATCAGCAATCCAAAATGTCAATGACCAACAAGTTTTTTTTGTTTTGTTTTTTTAAAAGAGGTGTGTGGGTGGGAGAGAGAATTGATAAAATCCAAAAAGCCCTACTGGGTTAGGTTTTTCAGAGTAGTGGGAGGAAGACTTGGGGTTTTCACAAACTTGGGAAAACGCTTTGAGCAATTTCTATTCATTTCATTATTCCCTGTCTGGAGTGATACGGAACTTGTAGAAACTGAATTACTAGTAAGAAATTATGACAAATTAGTATATAAAAGTTAGAGTATAACATGCTCCTAAATCTGTTATTGTTAGTTTAACCCATGGAACTATTTATGGAGGTGGCCTTCAGTAGAAGGCTGCTTGTGATTATATGATTATATTAAATATTTTGGAAACTAGCTTTTCTTTCAAGTTTTAGAACAGGGAAACTGCACTCTAAATAAATTACATTCTATAATAAGTCATCCCACACATACCAGAAAACTCTTTATAACAGTTCCAGATATGTATGGTCCATGCTTCTGCTATTGAGTAGCAGTCAATGCAAAAATGTTATGTTGAATTTGGGTGGGTATTGTGAACAATTATATCTTTTACACTTCTGTATCATTCACTGTTTGTGAATTATGCCACATGGTAACTGAGGTAATTGGCACAAACCATCAGTTAGTGTAATAACCTGAGCTTAATGAAGAGATGTAACCACATAAAGAAAATGTCCTCTGAAGAGCATTCGTAATGTGCCCATAACCATTGACCTTAATAATTTTGCTGTCTGCATCAACTTACTTGCAATAAGCTTGCAGTAATTTGGAGCAGCATTCAGATCATGAGTGGTAGTTATGATGCTGAGCTTGTCTTTTCACTGCTGAGTTTAGAGTCTTTGAGGTTTGGATTAAAAAACTTCAATGAAACCACAAGAAAGACATCGGGTGAATAATTGAACAGGTGGAACAAATTTGTTAAATCTGTTGTTAAGAAAACAGCAACTTGCTTTTTAAGTAGTAAATCAATCTGCAGTTTAGTGTTCCATTTTGGGGTGGGGATATGAGAATCTAAAAATATCTATAAATACAAAGAAAAAATCTAAAAGAACTGATCCAAATTACAGTATTATAAGATTAATATACATAACATAAAAAAAAATAGGCAAAGTTCATTGGCATTGCCACTGTGATCCAGATGTGACTAAAAGTCGGTACATTTCATTTAGGTTAGTCCAGATTTTATTTACATGGTAGTTAGTCCTTATTTATATTGCACTAGCTTGTAAAGGCAACAGTCAGAATTGGGGCCCCATTCTGCAAGTTGCAGTTAAACACATATTAAGACAATACCTACCCACGTCTGTTTGACAAGATTCTTCATGGGTCTCATCTTTATAAAATAACAGCTTGTCTAGATGACATGGAATGCAATATGTAGGAGATGCAATATTTATGTATTGTTCCCTCCACTATATTTCCTAGTGCTTGGTCTAGTCTAGTTTCAAATATCACAACTTTTGGAAAGTTATTCCACAGCCTAATACATCTCAGTAGAATCTTCCTAATATTTAGCCTGGGTTGTCCCTTAGGTACTTCTAGTATTACCAGGTGAAATAAGTCTTCAGCCTTGGTATTTACAAATTTAAAATTCTATAGATTTGCTGTATGTCTCACTCCTTACTCAAGCTATGCATATTTTGCTTCCCAGGTTTTTATTAGGTCATTCACTTCTCCTTTCAAGTTCAATATCTTTCTGGTAGTAGTGAAAATCCAGAACTGAATGCAATATTCTAGATTATGCATCATAGCTGCGCAGAGATGTGGTACATCCCCAATCTATAATTTGATTTTTTGCACATTTTGACATATCCCTTCTCAATCTGATGATCTAATTTGATGTCTACTGTGTCTCAGTATTTGTTTTCCATGTTTCTCACTTGCACTGAATATAGTAATTTGGGTAAATTTCTTTCAGGCAGTACTGGCTTTTGTGTCTCCATGTTAATCTAACTTTGCTGTCTTCTCTTGTCTCCACCCTATGTCTGTTTGTTTGTTCTTTTCGCTGTTGCATACATCATTTTCCAATTTTAATAATTTCTGCAAATTTGAGTAATCTGGAGGGGAGAAAAAGCCTATTAAAAAAGATCTTAATTTCTTCATGTAGCTGCTCCATTTCTCTGGAATTTGTGTACTTCCTTTACTGTAAAATAACTGAATCACTTCTTTCCTTAAATCCTGTCTTAAAAGGTTATCTGAATAATGGGGATGGAGAAGAATTGGGTCTGTGCAATTGTGTTCCTTCTTTGATGTACAAAGAAAGCCAGAACATTTTTTAAGTCTCTTCTGTGCACTTTTAACCTTTTGGCTTGTCTACACTTAAAACACAACAGTGGCACAGCTGTGCTGCTGTACCACTAGGGTGTAGACACTACTTATGTTGAGAGGAGGAGGGATTCTCCTGTCAGAGAAGGGAATCCACCTCCCCAAGAGATGGTAATTAGATTAACGGCAGAATTCTTCCATCGACCTAATGCTGTCTACAAGGGGATTTAGGTTGGCGTAACTAAATTGCTGGAGGGTGTGGATTTTGTACACCCCTGACAAACATAGCTAACCAACCTAATTTTCTAGTGTAGACCAGGCCTTAGAAATATCAGGAATATCAAATATGGTATTCCTTCCATGGAGAATCCAAAGATGTGGGAACTTTGTCAGTCCCTAACTGAAGGGACTGAAAAGTTGGCTCTTTAACCTAATGATTCTCTTGCCAATAGTTAGGTATTTGAGTTAAATAGGTGTTAACAAAAACAGTAAGTCTGAATAGAAAATCCTGTTTGAATCAATTTCTACTCTCTTGATATGTAAAACTCTAGTTGCCCATAGTCTTCCAGGAAAAGCAGAGTAGATAAGACCTGATTTTCCTAAAGTGAAAATATATGAGGAAAGCCTCCCTCCCCGCCCCCAACTTTTTTGGCCTCTATTTATACATTAAAGAAAACAGCACAAACCTCTCCCTTCCCCCCCCCCCCCCCCCAGTCAATTTTAAACTTCAGCTTTCCTTTCTCTTTCTTTTGTAGGGTGACCAGATGTCCCAATTTTGGGGTCTTTTTTTTTTATATAGGATCCTATTACCCCTCACCCCAGTCCCTATTTTTCACACTTGCTGTCTGGTCATCCTAGTCTTTTGTGTCTTATTTGCCTTTTTCTCCAAGTCACTGTACCTAGCTATGGTCCCTTCCTCTTTCGGTAGGGAATTTTATTATACTTTGTATACCTGGAGAGGCTGATCTGTCTTGGTATTCGTATAGCCCTCATCACTGTAGGATCTGAGGATCTCAGTCATGAATGGATTTTATCCGCATAGCACCCATGTGAGGAGTGTGGGGGGGGAAGAGCATTAACCCATTTTTTCAAATGAAGAAATAAGGCACAGGGTAGCTTAAGTGATCTGGCCAAGGTCACACCTGAAGTGTTTGGCTCAACAAGGAATTGAGCCCTGGTCTTTTGAGTTCAAACTCCAGTCTAATTTGCTATCCATTAGATCATTTTTGCTACTGATTCTAGCCAAACCTGTGACTGCCTTCTAATTTGAAAACACTTAACTGACTTTTAAAGTTCAGATGAAAGGCCAGCTGCAATGAAAACTCTTGAATTGTGTTTTTATTTTTAAATCTACATTAACTTGTCAGATCAATGAATTGATGTCTCTTGCACCATGCAAAGAAATAAGCCAAAGCCATTAGTTTGCCAGATGTTGGGTTGTTAAAATCTCTATTCGTCATAACACAGTGTATGTAAGTAGAGAATGTTTGTTGTTTGCCGAAACTTCCTTTTCATATGCAAGCAAAATAATCCAGGAGATGCCTTTGGTTGTTAGCTGGAAATATCTTGAGTGATCTTCTGCTGAGTAATAAATTTTTCCTCATTCAGCCAACACATGAGCCAAAATGGACAGGAAACTCTAAGTCAGACAGCAAGCATCTGATATCTGCAAATTGACCTATTAGTTAAAAGGCAGCTCTTCAATATTCATCAGGCGATCTCTTCCTTAGCAGTGTGTTTCTCAAACAGAATCCATCATGGACTTACTGAAATGTATTGGATCTCAAGCTGATTGCATATGGTGTCATGATCTTAATTCTGGCCTCTTTTTAGGTATGCAAGACTGTGCAATTTAAACCTTAGCATTTCCTGTTTTATGAAACTTTATGCGTGTAATTAGATTATCTTAATCCATACCAAAGAGAAGGCCTTGAAAACCTACCGGATTAAAAAGTTATCAGGTGTCTCTTTTTTTGCATTTTTGCAGGCAGTTTAGATGTACTGTAAGTATGCGTATATCCAAAACTTTCCATTTCAAATGTATGCAGTTTGACAATTTTGGAAATATTATAAAGAGCAAAGTAAAATGGTTGCAAAGTATGTTAAGAGTTATGATTGTGCAACCACTTCAATATGTGAATTTAATTTTGCTCTAGGTAGTAGAGTAAGTGGGAAATATTACACGTGCTGCTCATTTATTTATTTTTTTAACAGAAGTTGCTATCTGTTTTCTGTCTATTTTGTGGCCCTAATAGAAAAATTGAATGGAGAGACATTCAGTATTGCAATTGTAAACACTTGTGAGTAGCTTCTACTGGTCCCTAAAGACTCTGATGCTAACTTCTTTTAATATTATTGGAAGAATTCCTGTAATTTAAGTTTAGCGTAAACAAAGCACACACATAAACCAGTTCGCATGGAGGTCACAGAGTCCAAATAGACACGGGGAGGAGTTTATAACGAACAACAGACTTAAGGAATGCCACACTGAAAAGAGTAGCCAAATCAAAGTCCAGAAGAATTCATGTCTCATTAAGTTTTCCTTTACAAGACATAGCATCCTATACTGAAATAATCAGAGCTCAAAATAAGGCAAAGACCCTCATCCTGTTTCTGAGGGGGAGAAAGTTCATCTTAGTTTCAGTCAACAATTACTACCTGAGTAGTACCTAAAAACAACAGAGCCAACCATCCGCTTACAGTTTCAAGAGACATTTATTGACTCTCATAAAAACACTTTTTATTACACTGGAAAAACTAACTTTTACTGTCCATTGTAATTAACACTGTAAAATGTTTATACAAAAGTCCAGATAGAAATTGAGTTTACATCTACTGAATTCAATAGGAGTAAAATAAGGTCTTTGATTTGTTGTTTTTTGTTGTTGTTTTTTTCTCCTTTGGCAAGAAAGTAACTGGCATAATTTGAATTTGAGGAAAGCTCTCAACTCGGAATGACTTTTTATAATGTGAAAACTGCATCATAAACTGTCAAAAGAAGATCCAGAGAAAGAGAGTAAGACTGAATTTCTGCTGTTGAAATTCAATAAAAATAAAACTTAACTTTCTTCTTTGGGTGATTGTCCACATGGATCTACTCTTGGTGCACCTGCGTCCCATATGCACAAGATAAGATTCTGTCCATTCGGGCCACACATGTGTCGTTAATATTTTTGTGTCCTCCACCCTAGGCATAAAGAGCAGAGTGGGCCCAACCATTCTTTACTTTCTTGTTACCACCTGTAACACCGCGATGGAGCTTTGACAGTGTCTACCTGCTTTTCTGTGATTGCTGGTGATGATTTAGTATAGTTGTTGGGAAGGTAGTTAACTTTTAGTTTGTTCTTTGGATCGAAAAACTCGCATCATTATTTCTCTCTCTTTAGATACTAGGAACATTTTGAAGGATCTCTACTCATTTTCCCCACCTTTTGGCAACTGCCTTTCTTTTTTTGGGGGAAGCCTGGACTGGGATCACCATGGACCAGTGGGTCCAAGAGATTTGTCAGCAACAGGTATTGCATACAATTCTGGTCCCTTCCCACCCCCATCCGTCATTTGAGATAATATTGAAGCAAGAAGTGTTCTCTCTTCTGCATCTTGGAACATTGGAAGAGGTGCCCTTAGAATTCAGGTGCAGAGGATTTTAATCCCATTATCTTATTTTTTTCATGCCAAAGAAGAAATAGTGTGTGATTGGAATTCTATTCTGGTCCTTCAACATTTCAACAGGCTCATCCGTTTCACATTCAGGATAGTAACACTGGCCTCCATAACTTCTTCATTAGAGTCTCAAGATCGATTTTCTGCTCTTGACCTTCAAGATGCCTATTTTCATATATCCATACATCCTACTAAAAATCAGAGTTATTTCCTGGGAACTGGAACATCTCACTATCCATACACAGTCCTACCCTTTGATCTTTCCACAGCACCAAGCATGTTCACAAAGTGTTTGGCAGTTGTAGCAGCTAGTTTAAGGAGACTAGGAATCCAGGTCTACCCATATCTCAATACCTGGTTGATATGGGGAAGATCACCCTAGCAGGTGACCTATTAAATCCAAGTAACCTTTATTGATCTATCCCACACTAGGCCTCAAAGTCAACAGAGAAAAATCAACACTTACTCCAACTGCAAGAATAGAGTTCATGGGAGTCATGTTAGATTGCATGTCAGCAAGAGTTTATCATCCACAAAAGGAGAGATTCCAAACTGTAGTGGACCTCATCAATGAACATAAAGTTCACCCAAAGACATCGGTGAAAGCATGCCTCAGATTTCTCAGACATACAGTGTTATGTTCCTATGTGATGTAGTTTGCCAGACATTACCTACACTCCATGCAAAGGTGGTTTTGAAATTATTTTATCTACCCTGTAGACACCACATGAACATGTTGGTCATGGATCCACAAGAAACTTTCTCTTCACTAAACTGGTGGAAAGACCTACTTCAGGTGTGCAAGGGAATATGCTTGTCTGCCCCTCTTCCTACCAAAAGTCTGGTGACAGACGCCTTTGCTCAGAGATGTGGGGGCCTATCTAGAGCACCTTCAAACTTGGGGCCTACAGCTCCCTCAGGAAGCTTTTCCACAGATAAATATTCTGAAATGCAGAGGCATCCATCTGGCATGCAAAGAATTCCTTCCTCTACTCCAGGAATGCACAAATCGAGAATAACCAACAATTCTGTTGACATAATGTGTAGCTGTAGAAGAGGAGGAGCCACTCTTGTCAGGAGGCCATTTGGCTTTGAATTCGGCATGTTCATCAATTGAACATATTGCTGTCTCTGTCTTCCACACATTCAGAATTCTCTAGCAGATCACATTATCAGGCAGTTCTTAGACAACCATGAATGATCAGTCAAATACTTGGTGTTGCAGAAAATCTTTCACAAGTTGGAATTCTCAACAATAAACCTATTTAGCATTTTTTTCTGATCTGGTCTGTAGCAAGTGTTTCATTCCCGAAGCAATTCTGATACAGGTTCTGTCGGATACATTTCTCACCTCTGGACACTGGGACTGATCTTTCCCACTGATCTCCATGATACTGAAGGTCCTCAGGAAGCTCTACAGCAAGATGCAGGATCAGTGATCAGAATAGCATGGGCCAGGCACTTCTGGTATTTAGATCTTGTGAACCTCTTCATGCAGCCCCAAATTACCTTATTTGCTCTGCCCTACAGTCTCTCAGATCCTGTACCCAGACCCAGCATCATTGTATTGGAGGGCTCACATCCACCAAAAGAAGCAGTTCAGCTGAAATGGAGGGTTGTTCCTGGATTTTTTTTTTTTAAATTTTGCAGGCGTTGCATCCCAAGGAGAATGAGCTAACAGGCTTCTGCTCCCTCTCCTATCTCCCTCCTCCTAACCCGTCTGGTACAAAGGTAGACTTGGGTGAGCTGTCTGACATAGATGGACTAGTTTCCAAAACATATTTAACTTCCAATGTAGAAAAGAAAGGTGTGAGTTCTCAGGGTAAAGAAAGATGAAAATGAGGAAAATCTAAGCTTGGAGAAATTGGAGAAATTGTAGCATCTGAATGATCAGTGCAACCCCCCCTCCTGTCAGATAAATATTGTATTCACTTTAAAAATGGGGATATTGGGCTTAACAGGTTAGGCAACTTTGAGTTAATATCAGTCTAGGTTAGAGCTGTGAAGTTTCTGGTTCTCATACTTAAGCCAGTGGTGCTTAAGCCACACTTCTGTCAACTGTTTTATCATATTTGGGGTGTTTTTGGGGGGAGAAATTAGCCTTTAATCTAGCTATACACTCTGAGGCCTTGATCCTGCGACCAGTTAATAAATACATGCTAATTTCAAAGCATGTAATTCCTTTGTAGTTCCACTGATGGGTGCCTAAACAATTTATTATCAGTATACATTTGAGATTATATAGTTTGTCTATATAGCAAGATGACTGGCATTGTGGACTCCTACCACAGGTCTCCTGTATCTGCAAGTGGGTTAGGGCAAAAGGAAAGAAGGAAACTGAGGTGAAATTTTAAGTAAGTGTTCAGTGGCGTTTTGAAAATAGATCTCATGAGAATTAATCTTATAATGAAAATGTGTTAAACTGCAGTTCTTTTGGAACAAAAACTGGCATGAGACTTCAAATATGAAGCCAGATGTGTAAACCTGATTGCATTTGCTAGTGCTATATTCCTGACAGTAAATTGGCATACAGCACAGTTGTCAGTAGCTGTAAATTTGAGGAGCTGCAACTGGGTAGAGACAAAATGTGACCTAAGCATACATGAATGGTAAACTTTGGTTTTAATTTATCTCCTCTGTATCTGTGTGAAAGACCAACAAAAACAATGGAAGCTGACTATACAAGGTAAAGAGTGAAAGTCACTGAACACAAAGTAGTTGCAAACACAAAGTAAACTGAAATAGATAAATATTATCACTAATAGCTAAACATTTCTCTACAGTAATCATAGGTGTTAACTGTAAGTAAACACTCCAGCAGAATTGTATGAGATATTTTAGGGTTACCATATTCAACAAATTAAAAAAGAGGACCCTCCACGGGGCCCTGGCCCCGCCCATTTCCCACCTCCAGCCCCGACCCAACTCCGCCCTTTCCCTGCGCCAACCCCACCCTAACTCCGCCCCCTCCTCCTTCCCACTGCCAGCCACGCGAAAAGGGCTGCCCGAGCGCTACAGGCTTCACGGTTTGCCGGGCAGCCCCCAGACCCTGCACCCCCGTCCGGCGCTTCCCCAGCGCAACTGGAGCCCGGGAGGGGAAGCGCCCAGCCGGGGGCACAGGGTCTGGAGGCTGCCCGGCAAACCGTGAAGCCGGTAGCACTTGGGCTTCGGGCAGCCCCCATGCCTCCGGACCCTGCGCCCCCTTCCGGGCACTTCCCCTCCCGGGCTCCGGCGGCGCAGGGTCCGGAGGCACGGGGGCTGCCCAAAGCCCGTAGCGCTCGGCTCTTAAACAGAGCCGAAGAGTCGAGGAGGAGCAGAGCTGCCGCGGCCGGAGGCTCTGCTCCTCCCCTGATTCTTCACCTCTGTTTAAGAGCCGAGCTGCCCGAGCGCTACCGGCTTTGGGCAGCCCCCGTGCCTCCGGACCCTGCGCTGCCAGAGCCCGGGAGGGGAAGTGCCCGGCCGGCAGCTGGGGTCCGGAGGCAAGGGGGCTGTCTGAAGCCCATAGCGCTTGGGCAGCTCGGCTCTTAAACAGAGCCAAAGAGTCAGGGGAGGAGCAGAGCTGCCACGGGAGGGGAAATGCCCGGCCAGCATTTTCCCGGACATGTTCAGCTTTTTGGCAATTCTCCCCGGACGGGGGTTTGATTGCCGAAAAGCCGGACATGTCCGGGAAAAACCAGATATATGGTAATCCTAGATATTTTTTATAGTTGACTGTCTTCTTAAAGCCTAGTAATGTTAAATTGGTGAGTCTGAGACTTCCCAACTTTTCCAGTGAATGGTTATTGAGTTGTTAATTTATTCCAGGGACCACTGAGATAGTTCACTTCTGTTTTCAATAGTGATCCATTTTCTTTGATGCACTATTTATTGACCTTTTATCAAAATATTGTGATATGCCATGATTCTATCTTGCGTTATTAGAAGGTTAAGGGTTGCATGCATGCATTGTGCTGGCTGTTAAGTTCAGCAGTTAACACACGAAATCAGGCCTGCAAATTATGGGTTTTCCCAGTGGACTACAGATTTCAAGCCCTCCTATAGGTTTACAGGGACAACTTGTAATTTATCAGGAAATTCCATTGTTGTTGGCTTCCCTATTCTGCCTTCCTCCTTAGAAAATAACCAATCAAAGCTTCCTGCGTATGCTGAGAGGCTACCTTCTCCTACTTAGCCCTTGTAGCAGCCAATGCTCCTGCCTTTGTTCATACCTGATCGTCCACTGTTCCAATCCCAGGTGTTACTGAGACCTGGTCTATACTAGAAAGTTGCCCTGGTTTAACTTGGGTAATTTTTAAAACTGGTTTATTTAAACTATTGCAAAAAGCTGTGTACATGCTCTTAAACTGAAATAACAAAGTCCACACTGCCTTTTGCACCATTTTAAATAAATTTTGTTTAGAGGTAAAGTAAAACCTATGGAACTCTTATGTAGACAGGGCCTGAGTTAGCAGCAGCAAAGTGCCAGTCACAGTCAAGAGGAACAGCTCCCACACCATTTTTTATAATCAAAAGTCTGGTGAGTTAACACAGATAGTATTATAGGATTCATAACTTGTAAAAAGAGAATGAGATAAGGTGAACACTGCTTTTGAACTATGAGTCCTCATAATCTGGTAAAATGGCTAGCCATTTTATTTGATACTAATAGTATTTTAGTTATAAGATAATGTGCATATTGCCTATCCATTACTTAGGGCATAGGACTGAATAATGTTTAACATGTTACTACAGTACAACCTTGATTTTTATGAATACCAGTCTTATGAACAACTGGTTTTATAAGACATTTCTCCTTCCCCATCAAGAAAATATCACATAATAAAAGTGATGTTGATGAAGAACTGGTCAACATCCCTTTCTAGTCTGTTGCCTTAAGTGTATTCAAAATCTCTCTGTAGTGGTTTGAAGGACAAGAAAAAAGATAGATACTGCAATTTATGTACCTTACCTACTGTAATTTTGAGATTTTCTGTTTTTATTAACTCCTCAAACCCCAATTTAGTTAGTTGAATAGGGTATTAATGTAACTTGAGTTTTCCTGATATGGTAGTTTTGCTTTATAAAAAGCTAACTTACTTGTAATACTTGCATCTTAAGCAAGTTGTCCAGCTATGATAAACTGAAACCTTCTGTTATATATGAGTGGGTGGTTAAATAACATAGTGTTCTAGTCTTGTACTGTCCTTATTGTCATCTCTTACCTTTCAAATACTCTCCAGAACTTTGAAAGCTCTTGACTTATCTCCACCAAAATAAACATTTTATCCCAGTGTGTTAACCTCAGTTTTTTGCTGAATATAACTGAAACTGCTACCTCCATTTTGAGGTACTCCTTTCTTGATTGATTTTCACCTCATATGACAGGGCTAAGTTCTGGGAAGAACAATAGAACAGTTTGGCCTTGGGGTAAGAAATATCCCTTTTTTTCTGAACAGCTTGAAGGAGTCTGTCTCACTGTTCCACCAACCACACTTGTGCCTTTTGGACCTCTCGTGGGAGCTCTGTAGCAACTGTCAACATGTATGGATTCTTTTCTAAAGCAACATCCAAAACTGCAACAACTTTTCAACTAAGGTAATGGCATCAAAGCCCACATGGACTCCAAGAAGTCAAATATTTTGCAGCATTATTGATTCTCTATTTTTAGCCCCCTCTCCATAGCAGTGGTACCTTTTTAGTATTGGTTTGTCCTCCATTTGGATCTTTTCAATTTAGCTTCTGTTTTGTGTTTATATGGATTTTCATTTCTCATTGTTTTAGAAACACTATTTTTTCTCTGATATTAACATTTGTAATTTATTTAGGTTAATGAGAAGAGATTGTCAGTTCACACAAGGAGCTTTCCCTTTAAAACTTGCAGAAGTCTATTGTCAGTCTTATTCTTTCCTCTAGACATCACACATAGGTAGTATTATCTCTTTCCTGAAACCTACTGAGTTTTATTGCATTCAGAACTGAATTCCACTGATTGTAGACTATACTGTAGCAGCTCTTGCTAAACATGACTTACAGCTGGCTAATTGCACCCCCACCTGCAACTTGCAGTCCTTTGTTAAAACTAGTTTTAAAAACTTCTTGAAACTACACTGTTTCCTAGTTTGGTGACTGTGTAGAGAGGGTAGACCTTTTTGCTTTCCCCACTTATGCATGCAGACCCACTGCTAGTAGTACTACTTAAGACTCTAAAAGTGAGAGAATTTGTGTGCTACACTCCTTATTCAAACTGTTTCATTAAAGTCCTATAGTTGAAGATACCCACTGCATGGCATTTTGTATGATGAGCAGTCTTCTTTGTCCTGTCTATATTAAAGATGCTCAAACTTAGCTACAGGGAGAACTGCACCTACTTTGCATGTGGAGTCATAAATAGATCTGTTTTATTTCACCCCTAGGCTGACCTTTAGAATAATTAATTTTTTTACAGCTATACATGGATAAAATGTTTCTCCAAATTTAAGTGTCCCCGCCCTCCCTTTATCCCTCCCTTTCACTCCTGTCATTTTATGTCCATTGAAATTTTTCTAACCTTTCTCTTTCCTTTTCTCTCTTTTTCCATGGGCTCCCCATTGCCATCCCTCCTCCTACTCATAGGGTCCTGCACAGCACTGCATTTTAGACCAGGGCTATGCTTCTACCAAAATATTAAAATTGAAGATGGTCTCCCACTGCATGAGAAGTCTCAAAATTATGCACCCATATTCTACGTTAATACAACTTTAAAGAAAAGGATAATATAAATTAAAGGAAGGCTCTGTGTTAATCTTTGCAAACTTTTCTCTACAACTGTTTCATCAGTTTGGATGCTTAGTTATGCTATAACTTGTTCACCCCGTTTTTTTGATCAAGTAATGTAATTTTCAAGTGTTAGAACAAAACAAAGAAGAATTTGTTTTGTACTTGTCTGAATAGGCAGGCTGTTGAAACAAAGAGGACAGACTGAAAACAACCAGCACCATACCAGCCCAAGGCTACAAAAAAGATCTTGTTACAGTGGCATGTTTCTGAGTATTAAGAAGGATTTTTCCAAGCCAAAAATACTGATTTTGAGGCATGAAAATAGATTTTTCATTTTTATTAGATCGGCTGATTTGCATTTTTACAGTACGTAGAGCCCTACTCAAGGTTGAAAGCTGATATCTTTCTGAATCAGTTTTGAAGAAAAGGAATGGAGATTTGGAAGTAGCTGTTAAGATACTGTAATGTAGAATTCATAACATTAAACTGTTTTCAAAAAATAAAATTACCATGTTTGCTCAGCACTGTTATTAAAGTTCTCATATAGGAACCTGATTTTTGGTCAGGAATAAGCTGAAATATTTGGAAATTGAAAACTAAGATTCCAGTAAAAGTTTTGATTGTGAAGTTCTAACCTTAATATCTTTCAGAGTGGTAGTCATGTCATTCTGTATCAGGAAAAAGAATGAGCAGTACCTGTGGCACCTTAGAGACTAACAAGTTTATTTAAGCATAAGCTTTCGTGGGCTAAAGCCCTCTTAATCGGATGCGTGCAATGGAAAATACAGTAGGAAGATAGATAGATATAGATATATATATATACACACACACAACATGAAAAAAATGAGTGTTGCCATACCATTTTTCATGTTTTCTGTGTGTGGTTTTTTATTTATTTATTTATTTATATCTATCTATCTATCTATATATATAGGGTCTTCCTACTGTATTTTAGACTGCATGCATCCAATGAAGTGGGTTTAAGCCCACGAAAGCTTATGCTTAAATAAATTTGTTAGTCTCTAAGGTGCCACAAGTACTCCTCGTTCTTTTTGCTTAATATCTTTGCATCTTCATTTTTGGTGTCAAGTTAAGTCAACTTATTCCAGCAAAAGCTCCCAACAGACATCATAATAATAGTTATTATGTATCCACACAAGTGCATGAAGTTACTCCAATGGCAGGAATGGAGGATGGCTTCCAAAGGACTTTGTATTGTTAAGCAAGTACAAAGACAGCAAGAAATAATAGTAGTAGGGCAATTTAAACATATACTTAGTATGGTGCTCTGTCCCCCTCTAGTGATGGCCGGATCACATGGAGGTTGAGACTGGAGTATCTTGGAGCTAATAGAGCTAGCTCTTTTAGCTCAGACAGTAGAAGCTCATTGTTTCAGAACCAGGAATCCTGGGTTTAGTCTCCACTGCTAATGACCCACCCATAGACCCCATATTACAACATATATGTTGTATACAATATTTTCAATTCCATATTAAGTGTGTGCTTAACACTTGGTTGTATAAGTAATGTATTGATACCTACATATACAGCTGGTGAAAATGAAATTTTGGGGTAGGATAGCTACTGAAAATATACGATCTAAATATTATTCACAGCTCAAACATCTTCTCTTTCTTAATTGCTCCCCCTTCCTCTGCCTGGTTTAATCCCCCAAATCCATCCATGTTTAACCTATTCAGGAATTTTCTAAAAAAAAAAAAAATCTCCTACACCAGTGTTCTGTTAGCCAGTGTTAAGAGGCCACAACTATACAATTTTGAGTGCAGGTTGGGAGGGGGAGACAGGTAGCTGTATGATAAGTACTCACCACTGCCATTGTAGAGAATCAGGCTGGGCCAGAGAGAAGGAAAGTTTTAACTGAAGAATCTGCTGTTTTCCTTGCTATCCTGTGTATGATGAATCTAACAAGAAAGTACTCTTTCTTTAACTTGCTTTATTGATGAGGAACAGAATTTTTGATAGTGTGAGTTACTCTTTTATATAAGCATTGACAGAATATCAGAAAAGATTTGGGAGTACAACTGAACTGAGGCAGTATAGGTTATGAGTTGCACTAGGGGATTACTTAAAGCAATAGACTACCAGCATCTCTGGAATTTACAGCTTTCTATTGGCTTTAGAATCATAGAATATCAGGGTTGGAAGGGACCTCCGGAGATCATCTAGTCCAACCACCTGCTCAAAGCAGGACCAATCCCCAGACAGATTTTTGCCCCAGATCCCTAAATGGGCCCCTCAAGGATTGAACTCACAACCCTAGGTTTAACAGGCCAATGCTCAAACCACGGAGCTATCCTTCCCCTTCCCTTTTTGTTGCCATCTTACCCACGAGTTTGAATAGCTCAGACAATCCCTGTTTTCCTATAGCCCAGTCATTGAATACTTACATATGTATAGAAAAACGTCATGCAACGTGTAGTAGTAGGTGCTTTTCTACTCTGTTTTTATCATTGCAATGTATGTTAAAGTTAATTTTTTTTTTAATCTTTTGAGAAGCTTTTAATGAAAATAGTAAGTGACCTTCTACTGGATGTTTTTGGGAGTATTATGTAGATCAAGAGCACCAGAAGCTTATTGTACTGTGATAAAAATCACTGCCAACTTTCATTCAGTGTTCTGCTTGATGCACGCATAATATATATCAGTATAATTTTAAGCATAGCTCATTGCCAGACACATTGCAACTAATCCATGAGACTGTTTACAGCCAATCTTTTGCTACTTGCTTCTTTGCATAATTCAGCAGAATAGGATGTGTCAACACTCAGATGTTTGAAAATGAGCCACTTTAGGGTGTGTGGGTGAAATGGTAAACCAAGACTGATTAGGTAGATGTTAGGACATGCTGATAGGCATCATGTCTGCTCAAAAAAGCTACTTCTAAATATATCTTATCTGACTATTAGTGGAAAATTTACAGAACGCCAGACGAAAGTAAAGTCCAGGATTTGCAGTATAAATTTGCCTTCAATTGAAGCATAATTGATTTCTTAAATGAGTCAACTAACATTATCTAGAACTCTGCATCTGTGCTCCTTAGGATGTTATAAGTTTGTCATCCTGTCCATATGTCCTTTCACTCCTATGATAATGAAAATCCTTCTAAAAATTAGAATAATACGTTTTTTCATCTCCTCTCCTCCTTTTAGGTATGCAGTTTTATTACAGAAGGCTGTCTGTGACTACTGCCTTTCCGCTATGCCTACTATGTGATACACAAGCACCTGGAAATGACAGACTTAATATTAGAATCTGTGTTTCTGTAGCTTGGAAACTTGCTTGCAAAGAATCCATAGTTTGCTTCTCCTTTGTATATTTGTGTGGATCATCGTAACTGAATACATTTAATTCACAGCTGTAACCAAAGTGCTCTAGCTAGTGCATCTGCTTTCAGTAATACAACCAGAATTAGAACTGTTTATTCTTAAGCTCATTTTGAAAGAGCTCTGGGATCCTTTCTAACATAATTCATAATAGTTTAGTGTAAATCTACAAATTATCTTCATATTCTGTGCATATATTCTTATTAGTCTAAACCAACTGTTTTGACACTGGTACATACACCAGTACTTTGTTTCACACTTTTTGTCTTTGATCCTATGGGCTGTCTCCTTTGCCTTTTAATGAAACTTTTTTTGCTAGGCTGTTATATACCACTACTGTGAGTTCTTTCTAAACAATGGAACTTAAGTTGGGGTTTGAGCAGCATTGGAGATCACTGAGAGTTAGAACACACATAGTTGCATAGGAGGCAATGGCTACGGCCAAGTATAGCTAGCCAAAATTTTATTCTAAAAGACCAGCATAATTATTTAAGAAGGCTGTGGGCTTCTGGTTTAAAGTGTTTGCTATATTGGTATCTAACTTAGTACTCTCACTGCCACTCAAAGTAGACATAGACAAATCCTGGAGCTTTGTGTGTCTTGCAGCATCTGTGCAGTTGTCAGCAGTTTCTGATGTCTTACTAATACTAATTTATGAGTAGACTGTAGTCCACATACATTATTTTTAGTTAAATTAATCAACTATCTGTTTATCATGTAGACTGCAGTTTGATCTCCATCTAGAGAACTTCTCAGACTTTTTAATAGGGTGGACTAAATCTTAATATAGTGCATCATGGGTACACCCTCCTTCCCAATTACAGTCACTTAACATTCCTGTGGAAAGTGCAATAATTACTTATCTGGAAAAGTGGTAAGTGTTTAATGTATTTCTTTTAATTTCCAGTTGCTAAAATGTACAAGATGGAGAACAGCACCATGTGACCAATAATAAGAATTGGTTGTCTAGAGCTTGCATTATACTGTACACAATACTGTAGCTATGTAGTAAAGTAAAACTACTACTTTCTTTCCTTGATTGTTTATATCCATTCATACTCTTGGGTATGGTTCCTTCCAGCCACCAGATGATGTCCAGTGTCCTGACATTATCCAGCCCCTACATATAGGGGGCTCACAGACATCAGTTGTTTCCAACAGGTATAGAACTAGGTAGCTAAAGAATTCTAACTGAATGGCTTGAACAAAGAAGGTGGTGGAGGAGTAAACTTCAGAAGATGAGGAAGATTAATGATCACATACTAATGTGAAGCTCTTCCTACTAAGCCAAGTGAAAGCTGGCTTGCAGTAGCTGAAAGTATCTATTATAGCATAGCCGATTTGTGGAGGAGCTAGCAGGGCCAAGAGATGCCCACACTGCCAGGGTCTACAAAGCCAAGAGTTGTAGGCTCATTCGTGATCAACTGTGGGGAAAAGTGGACTTACTGCATCTCTGCACTTAGGTGTTGGGTGGGAGAAGAAAATCATCAGCTTGTCCTTTTCTCCCCAAGCCCCACAAAAGACTGTCCTCTAAGAAACCCAGAAGTTCTCCTTCTCAGTGCTCTGCCTGTTGCTTTCACAGGTATGTTGGGCAACCTGTCAAGGGTTCACTTGTCTGAGCTGACTCCAGACAGGTAGCATGGTACCCAATCTCCAACGTGAAATCCAGCCCACTCAGAATATTCTGTTGACAAGAACAACTCGTGACATTCCAACTATTCACCCTAACCTCATGGAACAGTACTTTCGGGGAGTCTAAAGCATCTCTGGTGTGTTTATATTATCACCATAGTAACTGAACACATTACTTTGGGCCAGTCTAGCCTCTTTTGCAGAAGCAACCCTGTTGATGATCAAAGAGGCCATTCTTTCTGTTGGCTTCAGCAATGGTAAGTGGCAGCCTGGCTTCCTATACATTGCCACAGGGAGTGGAGCAACATAGGGGCCATGCCAGGGGCAAGAGAAAAAGAACAAAATGTTATCTTCCACCACCACCTTCCTCAGTCCCACTCAGACATGCTCTGGATCCCTTATAAGTTTCAGTCATCAAGACATGTCCCTGTACCTAAGAAGTTTCCCACGTGAACTCTTTCTGGACTGGAACAGTGCAAGGATAAGTACTCATCAGAAGAAAAACTGACTAAAATCCAGTATATGTTAGCTCTGGTCTACACTAGGCGTTTATGTCGAAGTTAGCGCCGTTACATCGAATTAACCCTGCACCCGTCCACACCGCGAAGGTATTTAGTTCGACATAGAGGTCTCTTTAATTCGACTTCTGTACTCCTCCCCGACGAGGGGAGTAGCGCTAACTTCGACATGGCCATGTCGAATTAGGCTAGGTGTGGATGGAAATCGACGCTAATAGCTCCGGGAGCTATCCCACAGTGCACCACTCTGTTGACGCTCTGGACAGCAGTACGAGCTCGGATGCTCTGAACTGCCACACAGGAAAAGCCCCGGGAAAATTTGAATTTGAATTCCTTTTCCTGTCTGGCCAGTTTGAATCTCATTTCCTGTCTGGACATCGTGGCGAGCTCAGCAGCACTGGCAACGATGCAGAGCTCTCCAGCAGTGATGGCCGTGCAATCTCAGAATAGAAAGAGGGCCCCAGCATGGACTGATCGGGAAGTCTTGGATCTCATCGCTGTGTGGGGCGATGAGTCCGTGCTTTCCGAGCTGCGATCCAAAAGACGGAATGCAAAGATCTACGAGAAGATCTCTAAAGACATGGCAGAGAGAGGATACAGCCGGGATGTAACGCAGTGCCGCGTGAAAATCAAGGAGCTGAGACAAGGCTACCAGAAGACCAAAGAGGCAAACGGACGCTCCGGATCCCATCCCCAGACATCCCGTTTCTACGAGGCACTGCATTCCATCCTCGGTGCGGCCGCCACCACTACCCCACCAGTGACCGTGGACTCTGAGGATGGGATAGTGTCCACGGCTGGATCCTCGGACATGTTAGCGGACGGGGAAGATGAGGAAGGAGATGAGGAGGACGAGGCAGTCGACAGCGCTCACAACGCTGATTTCCCCGACAGCCAGGATCTCTTCATCACCCTTACAGAGATCCCCTACCAACCCTCCCCAGCCGTTACCCCGGACACAGAATCTGGGGAAGGATCAGCCAGTAAGTGTTGTAAAAATCTAAACATTTATTTGTAACAGAACAGGAATATTAACAATTTAAAAAATGGGTTTCTCATGATTAGTTTGATTAGCTTAACGGTTCAGTCATGGGCAGTGCAACTATTGAAAAAAAATCTAGCAATGTCCGGTTTTGCATGATTGTCCTGCCCAAGCCGCTCTACTGGTTAGTCACTGCTACAGCAGCTACAGTAAAATGTGGTCTATATGTCCGGGGATGGAGCAGAAATCCTCCTGTGACATCTCGAGGAAGCTCTCCTGGAGGTAATTGGAAATCCGCTGCATTAGGTTCTTGGGGAGAGCGGCCTTATTGGGTCCTCCGTAGTAGGACACGTTGCCACGCCACGAGACTATCAAGTACTCTGGAATCATTGCTCTGCACAGCATGGCGGCATACGGCCCTGGTCTTTGCAGGCTTTCCCGGAGCATTCTCTCTTTCTCGCTGTCAGAGATCCTCATGAGGGTGATGTCGCTCATGATGACCTGCTTTGAATGAGGTAGGGGAATGTTAGTGTTGGGACTGCTTTGCCGTTCCTTTACAGAACTGTAACCGCTGGTTTGCAGCCACGCGGTGGAGGCGGGAGAGGGGCAGCCGAAAGGGATCGTTCCCGGGGACAGCCGCGAGGGTGTGGGACAGGAGCAGACTTCCTGCTTGCCGAATTGCTGGCAGCAGGGACCGACATTGATTTCAATGTGAAATGAGGCCATTGCTAATATTAAAGTTTTAAGCTGCCACAAGTCTACGGCTTACCATGTCTGCCTGCAACAGAAATTCCGTTCTCCTGAGAGGCTTCTCAAATGTGCTGTAGAAGACCCCAGGCACTGAATGCGAAGGCCGAGAATTCGACCTTGTGCTGAGTGCGCATGTGATAGGTGCTGTGCATGGTCTTGTTAACAGAGAAAGACTATGTTCTTTGTTCACAACTACATTTATCTTTCTGAGGAATTCACTCCCTTTTTCCCATTCCCACAGCCCCATCTGCGACTGTCTCACAACCTAGCCTGTCATCACACTCCCAGAGGCTAGCGCGGATTAGGCATAAGAAGAAGAGGACACGGGAGGACATGTTCTCGGAGCTTATAGCCTGCTCCAGAGCCCAGGCAGCACAGCAGACCCAGTGGCGGGAGAACTTGACCCGAATGCACCAAGCCAACATGGATCGGGAGGAGAGGTGGCGTCAGGAAGACCAGCAGGCGACTCAAACCCTGCTTGGACTAATGAGGGAGCAAACGGACACGCTCCGGCGCCTTGTGGATGTTCTGCAGGAACGGAGGCAGGAGGACAGAGCCCCGCTGCAGTCCATCTCTAACCGCCCTCCCCCGCCACCAAGTCCCATACTCCCCTCACCCAAAGTGCACAGAAGGAGAGGCGGCAGAGTCCCTGCTAACTCTCACTCCACCCCTGCAGAGAGCTCGAGCAGCAGAAGGCTCTCATTCCCCAAAATTTGACAAGTTCTTTCCTTCCCGCCTGACACAAGCCCCCGTCCAAGTTTCACTTTCCCAGTTCCATGTTTGGTTGATAATAAAAAATACGTTTCTGTTAACTACTGTTTCCATCATGTTCTTTTGGAGGAGGGGGGGATAGGGGGTTGGTAATTCGACAGGACAGTCACCTTTGGCAGGGTATATAGTCGGGGGCAGGCACAGCAGCAGGGCACATACATAGTGCAGTGATGCAGTGACTAGTTACCCTGGTTAGTCTGGGAGGTTGTTTTCATGTTATGTGGTGGGGGGTGGGTTGCTCTGTGACTTTGTGGCAGGGGAGGGCAGTTACAGATCTTAAGCGGCGGTCCTTAGGCAGGATCACAGAGCCACACAGCAGGGGATCTGTAACCGTCCTCCCCCTGCCACAAAGTCACATAGACCACCCCATACACACAGTCCCTATCAGGAGGGGTGACAGGCTCCGTTGAAACAAACATCCCACCGCAGCGGAGCCTGTCAATCCTTGAGTTTAGAAGCTGCATTCGCGCCACTACAGTACACCCGCTCCGCACCACAGTCTGCGTCCCAGTTTTAAAAAATTCCCGCGAATACAGTATTAAAGAAAACGGTGTGCTTTAACAAAGTAGAACTATTTTTATTTTGAAACGTGTGTTGGAAGTGGGGTGAAGGGGGTATGTAACTGGATAGGATAGTCAACATTAACTGGGTAAAGAAACGGGGGCAAGTTCAGCTTCTCAATACACAAACTTTAAAGTCACAGGTTACCCTGCTCACTCAGGAACTTTGCTTTCAAAGCCTTCCGGATGCACAGCGCTTCCCGCTGGTCTCTTCTAATCGCCCGGCTGTCTGGCTGTGAGTAATCAGCAGCCAGGCTATTTTCCTCAACCTCCCACCCCGCCATAAAGGTCTCCCCCTTGCTCTCACAGAGATTGTGGAGCACACAGCAAGCTGCAATAACAATGGGGATATTGGTTTCGCTGAGATCACAGCGAGTCAGTAAGCTTCTCCATCTCCCCTTGAGACGGCCAAAAGCACACTCCACCACCATTCTGCACTTGCTCAGCCGGTAGTTGAAGAGTTCTTTTTCAGTGTCCAGGGCGCCAGTATAGGGCTTCATGAGCCAGGGCATTAGCGGGTAGGCTGGGTCCCCGAGGATGACTATAGGCATCTCCACATCCCCAAGAGTTATTTTGTGGTCCGGGAAGTAAATACCTTGCTGCAGCCGTCTAAACAGACCAGAGTTCCTGAAAACACGAGCGTCATGAACCTTGCCCGGCCATCCCACGTAGATGTTGGTAAAACGTCCCCTGTGGTCCACCAGTGCTTGCAGCACCATGGAAAAGTAGCCCTTTCTGTTAATGTACTGGCTGGCCTGGTGTTCCGGTGCCAGGATAGGGATGTGAGTTCCATCTATGGCCCCACCGCAGTTTGGGAATCCCATCGCTGCGAAGCCATCTATGATCGCCTCCACGTTTCCCAGGGTCACTACCTTTGGCAGCAGTACATCAACGATTGCCTTGGCTACTTGCATCACAACAACCCCCACGGTAGATTTGCCCACCCCAAACTGGTTCGCGACTGACCGGTAGCTGTCTGGCGTTGCAAGCTTCCACAGGGCTATGGCCACTCGCTTCTGGACAGTCAGGGCTGCTCGCATCCGGGTGTCATTGCGCTTCAGGGCAGGGGACAGCAACTCACAAAGTTCCAGGAAAGTTCCCTTCCGCATGCGAAAGTTTCGCAGCCACTGGGATTCATCCCAGACCTGCAGCACTATGCGGTCCCACCACTCAGTGCTTGTTTCCCGTGCCCAGAATCGCCGTTCCACGGCATCAACATGACCCATTGCCACCGTGATGTTCTCGGCGCTGGGTCCCCTGCTTTCTGAGAGGTCTGTGCTACTCTCAGACTTCAGGCCATCACCGCGTTGACGTAGCCTCCTCGCCTGACTTTTCTGCATCTGCCTCAGGGAAAGGTGTATGATAAGTTGCGAGGCGTTGAGAGCGGCCACAACTGCAGTGATGGTTGCAGCAGGCTCCATGCTCGCAGTGCTGTGGCGTCCGCGCTGTCACTGACTAGAAAAGTGCGCGAACTGATTTCCCGCCGGCGCTTTCAGGGAGGGAGGGCGGGAGTGATGGACGGATGACGACAGTTACCCAAAAGCACCCTGGACACATTTTTTTTACCCAGAAGGCATTTGCGGCTCCACCCAGAATTCCAATGGGCAGCGGGGACTCCGGGAACTGTGGGATAGCTGACCACAGTGCACCACTTCCAATGTCGACGCTTTCCCCGTTAGTGTGGACTCACAAAGTCGAATTACTGTCCTTAGTGTGGACACACACGTTCGACTTTGCAATATCGATTCCAAAAATTCGATTTAAGTAAAATCGAACTACTCTCGTAGTGTAGACAAGGCCTTAGACTCTGCATTCTAGGTTTATAATAAGATGCAGATTTATCATTTAAAGGGAATAGAATTCCTTCAGCCCAGAGAAAGGGACTAGAAAGAATATCCGAGTGCCTTTTCAGATGACTAGCATATTTGGGAGCTGAATTTTTTGGGTATTTTTTGTGAAGAAGATGATGAGCCCCTTGAGGAGGATAAAATCCAATGGAAATATGTAAACTAGAGAAGGGGCAGGATGGCCCAGATTACCATCATGTAAGGGTGAAGTTTCGCCAAGTTAAAAAAAACTTTCTGCACTTAACTTCTAGGATTGCCCAATTATTGGGGGGAGGGATAGCTCAGTGGTTTGAGCATGGGCCTGTTAAACCCAGGGTTGTGAGTTCAATTCTTGAGGGAGCTGCTTAGGAATCTGGGGCAAAATCAGTACTTGGTCCTGTTAGTGAAGGCAGGGGGCTGGACTCAATGACCTTTTAAGGTCCCTTCCAGTTCTAGGAGATAGGATATCTCCATTAATTTAATTTAATTTAATTTTTTTTTAATTTTATTTTATTTAAACTAGAGGAATAGAAGTTGGCAGTCCCAGAAGATTCAGCATTTTCTAGTTCATACACACTCTTCAAACACCCAGCTCTTCATGGGTGTGCATATACATGAAGAATTTGGTGGGTAGTGAGTGGCATTTCCCTGACTTTATTAATCTGTTGGGTGCTTTCTTTTCTTTTCTTTTCTTTATTTCTGAGAAAGGATGTAGAGACTTTCACAGAGAGTTTCAAAATGTATGTAGCTATCTCTGATGCAGCTAAGAGAAATACTATTCTCATGGAAATGGGGGAAACTCTCAAGGACTGTAGACAAAAGAATATAGGTTTCTCTGTAGATGACCTCCATATCCTCTTCGGTTTCTCTGTAAGCTTTGTTTTTCACTGCTTATGCTACAGAAACTGAGCAGCTCTCTAGTAATCAGAGACAAGCAGTCAAACCTGTCCAAGACCTTGTTTTGGCCTGATCTGTCATGTAGGATGCCACATACAACACCAGCTTCATGCTGTATGGCAGTGGTGTCAAACACGTGGCCCATGGAGTTATTTCCTGTGGCCCCCCCCTTAGGCACCGACTCCAACGGCAGCCAAGCTCCCGCTCTCTTCCCCCTCCCCGAGCGCACCGCGTCCTCGTTCCTCCACCTACCTCCCAGCATTTCCCGCCACCAAACAGCTGTTGGGTGGCGCTTACGTCTTTCCAGGAGGGAGGGGCAGTAGCAGGGATGAGGTGCGCTCAGAGGAGGAGCCAGAGAAGAGGCGGAGCCAGGATGGGGATTTGGGGAAGGGGTTGGAATAGGGGCAGGGAAGGGGTGGGAAGAGGCGGGGCAGGGGCGGGGCCTCATGGACTAGACTGGCAGTCTGAGGTCTGAAGTTCAGCATGTATGATTCTTTGCTGTGAGTAGTTGGGAAGAATGTTTGTTAAAAGTAGCAACATATTTTGTATGAATAGTTACTTTAAAATGTTCCTGCCGTTATAGCTATATGTTGATAGACTGTTAGTGACGATCATTATCCGTGTTACTGACCACATAAGGAATAGTTACAGGTGTTTATATTTTATTAAAACCCCTCTTGGCATTACAGTTTTTAAAAAGTTAATACATTGACTTTTAATAGCATACTATATTACTCTTCCTTTTTTTCATTTTTGACTGTACTTTTGTATCGTTGTATGAAAAGGTTTCAGTGATTTGGCCCTCAGACCAATGTACTAGTCCTCATGTGGCCCTCATGGTGACTTGAGTTTGAGATCCCTGCTCTATGGCTTTGTCAGTTACTACTAGAAGGTCCCGATAGCCAAAGTTGGGGTCTGCATACCATTCTCCAAAGTCAAGTTGGAAGTCCTTGCCCCTAGAGATTGTTGTTCTTTTTTTAAAGAGTTGGAGGTAGGGAGTACTCTAAAAGTTTAAGCATTTACTTATGAGTGTGTAAACTAAAGCTCAGCCGCAAGAATGACACTCATTCACACACCCTAGTTTCATTCCAGTAGCTCTCAATTATCTAGGAGCCAATTCAGATATTAGACTTTCATATCCTTTTCATAATAGTTTGTTCTTTGGCTGGAAATCCATTGCTTTTTGACTTGGTGTATTTTTATATTATACGCATTTCCCATCTTCATTCTTTTAATCCTTTAAATTGTTTTCTAAGATTTTCCTACCTTTTCAAATATCCCCGTCATCCTTTCTAATCAGTAGTCCATGCATGAGTCAAAATTATGACAGACTCCAATTAATATTATTAGTGGATTCACACCATTTATATTAATGCTTTTGATACAAAAAAGCCTAATGGGATATAGTAAACTTTTCAAACTCTGCAAGTCAATATATATAGACAAGATTGTTTTCAGTTTCCTAACATAAATTTTATAAAATGTTAGAGAAAGAAATTACATGAAATGAACAAAATTTGTCATTACTAATATGGAAAACAGATTTGCTATTCACTGAGCTTATATGTTGAGCACTCTCAATATGCCGAGCACTGTACAAACTGAAGGCCAAACTAATAAATGTGAGATTCTATGCCCGTGTTATCAAGAAATAATCATTGATATTACTTGAAAAAACATACTATCTGAATATCCTCATGAACCCTATTTTAATTCATTATTAAGGCTACAGGGAGCTATCCAACCCTAATTAAAACTCATTTTTGTTTGCCTTTTTATGAACTGTTTGCACTAGTGACAATAAAGATGAAAGCAATACAAGTGTATTATATGCAGTTTCATTTGTAGAAGTGTCTAACACTGGTATTATTGATAGTACATTCTGTATTCAAAGCAGCAATTTGTCAATCTGGAAAAAAGAAATTAACAGGTTTATTGGATGTATACTTATAATTTTGTCCTTCAATAGCTTTCTAGTTCAGTACTGCTACAGTATTCCTGAAGTTTACTTTGCTGTTTTACTAGGACTACAAAACATAAATTGTGTCCAAATCTTGAAAAGCACAGGTTTCAAAAGCAAAGACTTTACACTTTGCATCTGATCTTAGGGCATACTTTGAATAGGCACTATTGATTGTTTCACTAACTGACTCATGATTCCTGTTTTTTTGACATTCTTGCTTGTATATTGCATAAATCTAATAGGGACAGGCCTGATCACTGAAGATGAGATCCAGATCTGGATTTCCCAAAAATGCAGGAAAGTTTGGAGCTGCTTTTGAGTTCAGACCTATTTCTAATGGTAAATCAAAGAAAAACTATTGAGTATGACATTCACTTTGAACCTTGTAAATTTTAGCCAGGTTCTTTTTAGTGACATACACTTACTTACACCTACTCCTGCCTCTTTGAAGGAGGAGCTAATTGAAACCTCTTGCAAGCAATAGGTGTTACTTGTCCTATACTTCAGTATTCACAAAAATTGTTATGACTGTTAAGGAGCCCTCAGGATCTCTTGCAGAAAGTGACTTTAGACTCTGGAATAATAGGAAAAGAACAGATGAAAAAACTACATATAAAAAAATCGCCTTTTCAGTGTAATCCAGACCTCTCTCCATTTCTGTTTTAGCTTCCCATGTGAGATGGGGAGAAGTTCCTGTGTTAGTGCTTCCCCCTCAACGCCCCATTATCTATTGTGTCAAGGAATCTAGGTTCACTGAACCACGTAATGATTATTGTGCTGCTTGTTTGTCTAAAAGCTTTGTCAATATGCATTTTTCTTGATTTTTATTTATTGCAATATCAGTTGTGTGATTATCTCTCCTGCACTTTCGTTGTGGGATTTTGCAAGGTAAGCTGGTGACTTCTACACTTGTGAAGGCAAAAGTGACATGTAAAACTCAGAACCACTATATAGTATTGGGTAAAGAACATAGTGTGTTTAACTCAGTCTTGAAGAGCCTTCCCTGTGTTTTTGGTAAAATTAAACAAGACCGCAGCCCAGTGATCAAAAATCATGATAGAATAGCTGCTCAGGTACTTTGTTGATTGGGGACCATATAAAAACCTAGATAGGATATTTGCAGTCCCTTCCATTTATCACAGTTTTCATAGTGAAGTGTCCCCCAACTCCATAGCAATTAGGACCAGATCACATCTTTGCCCTGTTTCTGTGCTTCGTTCCACCCCTCAGGAAGAACTCCACAGATGTTTTTGCCTCCGAGTGGCACACACAACAGATTCCAGGATGTACACACTACTTCTGCTCCCTTGTGCATATGCATTATAATATAATCCTATACTATTTTTCAAATACAGTAGATTAATATAAAAAACACTTGTGGAGAGGTAGGTTTGCTATGCACACAGTATACCTGACAAACCCACAAAAGCAAGGACATGCCAAGTTAAGCCATACCTTCTTTTCCACCCACCAGCACACACCTTGTTACCACAATTATGAGATATAGCACATGCTGCAACCTTAACTCTGCCACCTCAAACTGTTGTCCTCCTCATTCCACTTTATCAAACTATATTCCTTGCAACATTACTGAGTGAGGATGTTTGGTGTAGTATTTTGTGTTGGGAGGGGATAACGTAGAAAATGGCTGACACCACAGGGCGGTATACTAGTTTTCTAGGGTTTTTTTAAATGCTGAAGTGGAAACATAAAGCAAATTTACAGTGTGGCTCTCTAGTGGATGGGCTGCACAAACGTTTGAGTTTGTGACCAGCTTAAAGTTAACAGAGCTGGGTCTTTTGAGTTCAGGCAGTGGGGGTTCACACATTTTAGATCTAGGAGACCCAGGTTTAATCACCACTGCCGATGATCCACCCAGAGGGATCGCATTACATAAGATTAGTCAAAGTGTGGGGACATCTTTTAAAACAGAGAAGGCTTTAAAACCTTCTGTCTGTCAGAATAAAATTTGACAGAAAAGTGTAGTTGCTGACAAGTTTTTATCCATGATACATAAATTATTTTATGTGATAAAAATGTAATCTGTCATTAGTGCATGAACTTTGTAGAGAGATGAATATTATTCATCATAACAAACTTTCGTGTAGAAAGACTACAGTCAACAATTAATGGTCAAACTGCCAAGGACAAACTTCAGCTATAGCCTAATTTCAAGGACTTGCTATTAAAAATTTATGAAAAGTAATCGAAAGTCCTTTGAGTTGAACACTAGGAGAAATTTCACATATATTGGCATACTTACTTTTAGCAGAAAAACCTGAATTTCTACCGCGTTTTACAACACAACACAAAATATGGTGTTGCTACCGGGGACCACCAGAATACCGGTGGTCTTTCTCTCTATGGTGACTGGCACTCTTGTCTTAATTCATTTAAATCCTGAAAATAAATAATTTGAAATCACTGCACGATATTTTCTTTTTTTATATTTGTACTGTATGCTTGTTCAACAAAAGTCTCTCTTGTGCACCTATCAGTGAAGCAAAGACTGATCAGGATTTCTCCTGCAAAGACTAGTGCTGGACACCAGTCTTAGGGTGACAGCAGCAGTGAGGCCAAGCAGACTTTTTCTCTTCCCCTGTGCTCAATGTCCCCTGAAGGTATCCAGCCAGTATAGGGCTGTTGAGGAGGGGAAGTAGCTGCAGTCTCAGTGCCTTGCTAGTGAGGAAACAAGTTGTTGAGGGGAGAATACACTTAGGAAGGTATGAAAACATGCTGGGGGAAAGAGAGGACTCCTCTTGGAGCCTCAGTTCACCTAGAATAATCATCAGGTCACTCTCCAGTTTCAATTTGGGTCAGTCTTTCAACCAGTGATGAAATTGTGTGCACCATAACAAGTTTATCCATCTCATTGAAACATATCAAGGTTCAGGTTGTAATAACTGTATACTTCTTTCATAGTTGATGTCTGTTAATGTTGTCTCTAACCCATATGAATCATAGGACTGGAAGGGAGCTCGGGAGATCATTAGTCCTGCCATGAGTGCAGGGGACTGGACTGAAGTATTGTCTAGAGTCTGACTATCCCTGACAGGTGTTTGTCTAATCTGCTCTTAAAAATCTCCAAGGATGGAGGTTCCACAACCTCCCTAGGCAATTTATTCCAGGGTTTACCTGCCCTGACAGGAAGCTTTTCCTAATGTCCAACCTAAACCTCCCTTGCTGCAATTTAAGCCCATTGCTTCTTGTGCTATCCTCAGAGGTTAAGAAGAACAATTCTTCTCCCTCCTTCTTGTAACAACCTTTTATGTACTTGAAAACTGTTATCATGTCCACTCTCAGTCTTCTCTTTTCCAGACTAAACAAACCTGCTTTGTTTTTTTTTTTTCAATCTTCCCTCAGAGGTCATATTTTCTAGACCTTTAATCATTTGTGTTGCTCTTCTCTGGATTTTCTCCAGATTGTCCCCATCTTTCCTGAAATGTGATATCAGGGGTATCCCACCACCTGTGTACCCGGTCTCTTTGCTGAGGGGATGATGGGGGGGAGCCTGTATGTGAGAGGGTGCTGCTAGTGGCTGCTGCTGTCTGAACAAGCATTCAGGCTGGTGTGTTCTGCTTAAAGAGACAGCTGTCACACTCACTTAGGCACACATACACTCAGGCACACATATGCTGCCCCTCACAACACACGCACGCTCTCTTTCTCACACACATTCCACCCAACACACTTACACACACACACACACACACACACACACACACACACACACACACACACACGTTGTTGTTGCTGTTTGGTACTTTCTGTCGAAATCTGCAATGCACATATATTTTTTGTAATTTTATTCTTTCAAAGTTCATTAAGGATTATAGTACTGTTTTAATTTTGTGATTGGTCTGGGCATTTCAGAATTTTATTTCTCTCTCTCTCTTATGCTTAAATTTAATTCTTTGAGTAGTGAGTTTAAAATACCTAACCTGTCCTGGCTGGAGTAATTATCATTATTACTTTTATTACCATATTGTGCTTTCATTCATTATTTAAAGTGGTACAGCTAAATAATCATATTCTTCTAGAATATAAATGTAGCTTGTGCTCACCTTAGCGGTGCCAGTTTTTAAAAAACTAGCTAAACACATAACTTTAAACACTGTGCAGACAAAGGTCGCTTATTTTTAGTTATATCTGTAAAATAACTTAAAATTCCTATGAAAATAAATGCTGTTCCAAGTCTGCTACTGATAGTAATGATGGAGTCAAATGTTAGTGAGTCAGGAACATGATTGTGATTGGTAAATGTAAATGCCAAAATCGTTAGAAAAATAAATTCCCGTTCTTAGTAAAAGAGGAAAAAAACAGTTGTGTATCTTAAAATTAATAAGTTTTTAGTGTAGTGAAAAACAATTGACTAAAATAGAGTAGATAATGGCAGTAACACAATGTGTCTGTCAGAGAAAGTAAGCAGAGATTAAGCAGATTTTATTTATTTTTATTTATCTCTACTAAAGATAGTGTACAAAGTATAAAACTTGTATTTCTGTGTTAAAGCTCCAGAAATGATACCTCAAGGATTGGGATTGGGAATATTTTGCTGTATTATCTCCTGATTGTTCTAAATTTACATATAAACTTAAAACATGGCTTTAATTGGTGTTTGTATTTTTTTTATTTATATAGAAATTAGATACAATGCTCCTGCTAGCTAATCTCTACATTATCTGCAAAAAAGCCTAGAGTTTTCAGGTGCTTAAATAGCACCTGGAATCACAGTGAAAGTCACTCCACTACCACAACCGAAATCTGAAATGGCGCCCCTGGTAATCTAGGAGTGACCAGAGGGCTGCAGAATGGCCGTAGGCTCTGGCAAGATGCAACCCCCGTATAACAGCTTGGAGCCTGCCTTGAGTCACAGGCGGAGTGCCAGGCACCACAAGCCGCAGCAGCAGCGCAGAAGGGTGGCAATACACCATATACCATGCCACCCTTATTTCTACGCGGCTGCTGGCACCCGGCCAGCAGCTGCGACTCTCCAGCCAAATTAAGCCAGTGCTTAATTTGTGCCAGGGCTCAGCTCAGGCATCTCTTTTAATACAAATTAAGCACTGGAGGGAGGCAGCAAAGCCTGGAGGTGATTGGGGGGGGGGGAGCCCGGGGGAGCTGGGCCAATGGGGGGTGGAGGGTTTCCATGGGGACCAGAAGTGCCAAAATACAAGTTTGCCTAGGACACCATTTTCCCTAAGGCTGGTCCTGGATGTACTTCTCCTTCATTTGATTCTGGGGTGGGGGTTGCAACGAAGTGCAGTGGGGTAGCTGGTTGATGTCAAGGATTGCTATAATGGGAATCAAGAAGCTCAAAGCTTCTCTCTTCCCCCCCCCCCCCCCCCCACTGTTACTCTCTGAGGGTCTGATCCTGCATCACTGAAGTCCAATGGGAGTTTTGTCATTGACTTCATTGAGCACAGGATTGATCCTCGGAAGGAAGGAAGGAGGGAGATACATTTTTTCCTAGTGTCTCCACCGCCTCTAGAGTATGAAGCAGCCAAAACCCTTTGCACACCTTCTTAGGTGGCAAAACCTCAAACTTCCTGGGCCCATTCCCAGCAACACTGCAGTTACATATTGTCAGCACTAAAGTGTGTAGGGATGTACAAAATGCAGATGACAGTGTAAAATAAACTGAACTGAATATATAATTAAATAGGAAGAAAGGAGTTCTGCCCTGGCTGTATTATTTTGCAGATGTAATTCAGTGAAAATTTCCACGTGTTCAGCAGATTGGAATATGATAAATTTCCTGTGTACTACACAAAAAGAGCCTTACTATAGAATTTAGGTCTTATTGCAGAATAAAAGACCTTGGTCATATTTGTCAAGTATATCTGTGTTGACTTAAACTTTTTATATGAATAGCTTTCTTTGTAAGACATTTTAATATTTTATCAGCCCCAATTAACTATATAATTAAGAAGCTATTAGACAGATATACACTTCTGAATAATAACTTACTGTATCTCAACAGTTTCATAAAATTTGTGGACGACACAAAGTTGGGAGGTATTGCCAATGTGGAGGAGGACTGAACTATCATACAAGAAGATCTGGATGACCTTGAAAACTGGAGTAATAGAAATGGGATGAAATTTGATAATTCAATGTGCAAGATCATGCACTTAGGGACTAAAAACAAGAATTTTTGCTATAAGCTGTGGACTTATCAGTTGTAAACAACAGAGGAGGAGAAAAACTTTGGTGTATTGGTTGATCACAGGATGACTATGAGCCGCCAATGTGATGCGGCCATGAAAAAGGCTAATGCAGTTCTAGTATGCATCAGGCAAGGTATTTCCAATAGAGACAGAGAGAGATTATTACCATTGTACAAGGCACTCGTGAGACCTCATCTGGAATATTGTGTGCAATTCTGGTCTCCCATTTTAAGAAAGATTAATTCAAACTGGAACAGGTGCAGAGAAGAGCTAGTAAAATGATCAGAGGAATGGAAAACTAGCCTTATGAGAGGAGAGTCAATCAGCTTGGCTTGTTTAGCCTAACCAAAAGAAGGCTGAAGGGAGATATGATTGCTCTGTATAAATACATTAGAGGGATAAATACCGAGAAGGGGGAGGATTTATTTAAGTTAAGCACCAATGTTGACAAAAGAATAAATGAATATAAACTGGCCATCAATAAGTTTAGGCTTGAATTAGACAAAGGTTTCTAATCATCAGAGGAGTGAAGTTTTTGAACAGCCTTCAAGGGGAGTAATGGGGGCAAAAATCCTAACTGGCTTCAGGACTGAGCTTGATGAGTTTATGGAGGGGATGGTATGATGAGACTGCCAAAAGTGGCATGTAGCTGATCTGCGTCTGCTAGGAGCAGATATCTCCAGTGGAGTATTCTTTCCCAGGTGTCTGGCTGCTGGGTCTTGCCCTCATGCTCAGGGTCTAACTGATTGATTGCCATATTTAGGGTCAGGAAAGAATTTTCCCCCCGGTCAGATTGGCAAAGACCTCCGGGATTTTCACTTTCCTCTGCAGCATGGGGCACAGGTCACTTTTGCAGGTGTAAACTATTGTAAATGGTGGATTCTCTGTAACTTGAAGTCTTTAAATCACGATTTGAAGACTTTAGTAACTCAGCCAGAGGTTATGGGTCTATTACAGGAGTTAGTGGTTAAGGTTCTGTGGCATGCAGGAGGTCAGACTAGATGATCATGGTCATGATGGTCCCTTCTTGCCTTTAAAGTCTATGATAAACTAGTTGAAACAGAGTACGATCAGCAATGTGTTTTTTAGGATTTTTTTGTCTGAAGTCTACTTATACAGAGTTGGTAGCTCTGTCGGTTTTATTGCAAGTCTTGCAATATTTGGTGGGTTTAAGTTTCTCATGATCTCTCAATTTCTGACATCAAATTTGTGAATTATGCCCTTGTTCAAAATAGCTCCCGTTCCTACCTAATTTCATTGCAATGGAAGCCACAGTTTGCTTCTAGTCAAAAAGTCTTCTGTATCCTGACATCCTTTGCTTGTGGAAATGAAGCTGACCTTAGTAAAGATGGCTATCATTTTCTGGGTTCTTTTATTAGGAAACGGGGCAGGAAAACCCGGGGGGAAACAAAGGAACGTGGAGCAGGGAGGGAGAATTAAGTGAGGGGTAGACTAGACAGAGGGAAATGATAGATGGCATGATACTATAAGGGTAAAAGGAGGAAAAATATGGGGGCAAGAGATCAGGGTAGTGTGGAGGGTAAATGTGAGTGGAGCAGGGAGGGCAACTGGGAGAGAAGATAAACAGGATAGTGATGAGGAAGGGGAATGGAAATATAGAATGGCAATGCTCCACATCCTTAGAAGAGGATAAGTGGAATCCACCTCAGAGCAGCCAACAGGAAAGCCTGCATTTTCAGGTGTTCACTTGAACCTTAAATGATCAAGCACAAATCAGTGATAGGTAGTATGCTTGAAAGGCTTAAACAGAATGGAATTTTTTTAAAATATCTTATTTAAATCCTCATAATTTTTTATTTATTTGTTTTATTGTATTTATTGTATCTGGAGCTGGCAATACTGTTTAAAAAAAAAAAAAAGTAATTTTTTCTTTGACCTGTCCTCCGCTTCCTCAGAGTTCAGTTAATCTTTCTGTGGCTCAGTTTTCCTGTCTGTAAAATGTAGTCAAATACCATTCGATGTTCAGAGTATTAGTTAACTAACTCCTAATTCTACAGACCTTGTATACCTATCCAATTAAAGGTCAGGGCCCCAAATATTTTTATATGTTAATAAACTGAAATGGAAGATGTTATAGAAATGCAGAATATTTCCTGTATCACAAAGTAAAAATCTTTGAGTTTCTTTTTTCTTATTTAAAGTCACTTCCAATTTTTCTGGAAATTAACATTTCTCCAGTGACCTTATCATGCAAAAGAGCTTGTTAAAAAACAGCTGTCAAACAGCTGTGCACCATCTGGACTGCAATGGCTGAGGAGAAACAGCTGGCTATTCTACCATAGTGGATCCTCATTTACTAAGAAGTTGCATAGGATGAAATTTATTAGTACTGTGCAACATCTTGTCTAACACTATACTCGTTTGACGCAATAAAATATGCAGTTTGTCCTCCTAAAGAAAAAGTAGCCCTTGACTCAGATAAAGTAAAGGAAGAGAGTTATATTATTATTGCTCCTTGCATCCACAACCAAACGCTGCATGTTTTATAGCAGAGGAATCCTGATTTTGACAATTTACCTCAAATGGTTGATCTCAAAATGCAGTTGCTGATGTTATATCAAATCATGAATTCATGCTTAGCTGATCTTCAACTTATTAGTTGCTCTGCATTTCTATTTTTATCACCCGTGGTCACTTTTTTGCTCAAAAAAAAAAAGTGTAAATTTGGGCAATTTGTAACGCTTAGAAAAGTAAGTCTGGTAACACTTGCAGTGTAGCTTAGCCCACAGCTCTAGAAATGCACATTAGTCCTGAACAGTTACAATCAATCTTGCTAGTATATTATGGTTTTGTGATATGTAGAAATGTCTATCAGTGAATCTATTTAGACAATAAAATTAATCAGATAGGTAACTTTTGATTATGGTTGAACCATAATTCCCTAAGTAAAAGACCAATGTATTTATATGCCATGTCATAAAATCATAGAAGATCAGGGTTGGAAGGGACCTCAGGAGGTCATCTAGTCCAACCCCCTGCTCAAAGCAGGACTAATCCCCATACAGATTTTTGCCCCAGATCCCTAAATGGCCTGCTCAAAGACTGAGCTCACAACCCTGAGTTTAGCAGGCCAATGCTCAAACCACTGAGCTATCCCTCCCCCCAAGCATGCACAGCCCTGGTATGAACAGCACTGGCCTTACCCATTACCACCTTACCCCATGCAATGGCCACAATGGGGTCCTTGGACCATATACCAAAACCCCTCTTCTGGTCCTGCTTCCCCAGCTACACGAGGTTCCAGAGTACATCCATCATTACCGCACAGAGAAACCTCTGACCCCCCCCCGAGACAGAGATAGAAGAGGAAGAGAGACTATCACAGGCAGACCTGGATGATTCACCACCTGCCCCACACTCATCTTCCGCACCGGATGAAGTGGTGACACTGTCTACCCCTATGGCGCCAGATGACCTGAAACAGTTTCAAGAACTCTTCAAAAGAGTATCAAACAGCCAAAAAATTGCCTTACATGAGGTGCAGGAGAAACAACATAGATTGTTTAAAAAAATCTTACAACTGGCATCATCAACCAAGATTGCCCTCCCCATGGATCAGGCTATAATGGAGCCTGCGGAGGTAATATGGCAAACACCAGCATTGGCACCACCCACCAACAAACGGGCTGACAGGAAATACTTCGTTCCAGCCAAAGGCATGGAATTTTTGTTTTCACACCCTCAAGCCTGTTCTCTGGTAGTAGAGGCTGCCAATCAGTACAGTAAACAGCCTCATTTCTGCACTGCACCACACTACAAGACAAAGAACACAAGAGACTGGACCTCTTTGGGTGGAAAGTTTACTCGTCAGCCATCCTTCTGCTTAGAGTTACCAACTATTCTGCTCTACTAGCAAATTACGACTACGCTAACTATAGTAAAATACAAGAGCTCGTGGAAGACCTCCCTGAGAAAAAACATCCTTAATGAGGACATCCCATTATTAATGAGGGTCAGTTAATAGCCAGCACAGCGCTGCAAGCCTCAATGGATGTAGCAGACACAGCTGCCCGAACAACCTCAACAGCTGTGGTTATGAGAAGAACATCATGGTTGCAAGTTTCGGGAATTAAAAAAGAATTACAGCTAAAAGTGGAGGACCTCCCCTTCGATAGGGATAAACTATTCTCATCTCAAACAGATGCTGTCCTCCAATGCCGCGTACACTAGGCATACACCCACCGCCTGACAAACGGCCATGCTTTACACCATACTAGAGGTCACGAGACACCTCATTTAACTGTCAACAACCATGATACTTCACTCAGAACAGACCCACACAACTGGCTCAGAGACTGAGCTCCACAGAACCAGAGCATCTCCACCCGTCCATCTACATCTAAGCCACAATTTTGAAGTATTGAAGTATGCACGACTCCCCACACCTCTAGCGCCAACAAATACCCCATCCGACAACTTTGGTCACCACCTATGCCAATTTTACCATGCCTGGGACAGATCAATGGGTTTTGGAGATCATACAATCTGGCTACACCATTCCTTTCACAACCTCCTAGTCCCTCCTCAGGCACCTCTCTCATCAGCACCTTCTGCAACAGGAAGTAGACCACCTTGTACTGCTGGGTGCTGTAGAACCAGTACCATATCAATACCAAGGGGGAAGGGTTTTTATTCCAAATATTTCCTGACAGAGAAGAAAGGAGGGGGATGGAGACCAATCTTAGATCTCCGAAAACTCAACCGGTCCATGCACAACCACAGGTCCAAGGCAATATTACCAAACCACAGATTCACTACATTGACCAATCTTATTTCCACGGTGACCATCAGCCCACAAACTTCAATGAGGACATGCCTTCAAATTCTGAGACACATGGCAGCTACGACTTTTGTAGTAGAGTATGCCAGACTCCATATGCGCTGTCTGCAGTACTAGTTGAGCACGGTCTATGCACCCAGCAAACACTCTCTCAACAGACGTGTGACACTATCGCCAAGGGTTATCCTGTCCCTGCAGCGGTGGACACAACCAGGGAATGTATGCTCCGGGATTCCCTTTCAAGAAGATCTCTCCCCCCCCCCCCAACAGATGCCTCCCTGATAGGTTGGGGCACCCACTTGGGTCACCACAAGGTACAAGGCAAGTGGTCCACAACGGAAACCCAACTGCATATCAATCTCCTGGAACTCTGCACAGTACACAATGCATGCCAACACTTCCTCCACTCATATGAGAAACTTCAATCTCTATTCTCACCAACAATGTGGCGTGCATGTTTTACATCAATCGCCAAAGGGGAGCCAGGTCTCACTCGCTGTGAGTAGAAGCCATGAACTTACGGAATTTGTGCATCCACAACAATATAAACATCACAGCATCATACCTACCAGGATGCCAAAATACTACAGCTGACAACCTCAGCAGGCACTTCTCATAGAAACATGAGTGGGAAATCCAAGACAGTGTTCTCAGCATGATATTCCAAAAATGGGGTCACCCAGTAATTGACCTTTTCGCCTCAGCAACAAATCACAAATGTCCACTATTTTGCTCCAGGGCAGGCCTGGCACTGGGATAGTTAGGGGATGCCTTCCTCATCCCATGAAATGCGTCGCTCATGTATGCCTTTCCGCCGATACCACTGATCACACGTCTCATCTGCAAGATAGGACTCGACAGAGCATACATCATTCTCATTGTCCCCACATGGTCCAGACAGACTTGGTTTCTGTTCCTCTCACATCTAGCAGTCTGTGCCCCACAACCGCTGCCTTTACGGATGGACCTCCTGTCCCCAAAAAAGGGCCTGATGCTCCATCCAAAGCCAACGAAGCTCCATCTCAAAGCGTGGCTCCTATGTGGTTCCAACATGAGGAATTGAACTGTTCGGCGAAAGTAAAACAGGTATTACTAAATAGCCATCACCTCACCACTAGAATTACTTACCGCCACAAGTGGAGAAGATTCTCCCTTTGGTGTCAGCAAAAACAGCTGGACGCGACCAAGGCGCCTCTTATCTATGATCCTAGACTACCTACTAGAACTGAAAGAAACGGGGTTAGACATAAGTTCTATTAAAGTACACCTGGCTGCCATCACGGCCCTCCACAAACAGATAGAAGGGGCTTCAATATTCGTTCACACAATTACACGACGCTTTCTAGCAGGCATACAGAACATGAACCCAGAAGTACGCCAACCTGCACCGCAATGGGATCTCAATCTTGTGCTCAAATGTCTCCAAGACCACCCTTCAAACCTTTAGCAACCTGCTTCTTCTTACGTATGTCAATGAAGGTCGCATTCCTAGTGGTGATCACGTCTGCAAGACATGTCAGCAAGATAGGAGCATTGATGGCTGAACCACTGTATGCTGTATTTGCCAAAGACACAATCGTGTTACGTCCTCACCCAAAATTCTTGTCCAAATTGACTACAAATTTTCATATTCTTCTTCGAGTGATTGCTCATGTGTATTCCACAGTAGGTATGCATGCTCGCCACGTGCACCAGTGCCAGAAGTTTTTCCCTTAGTAGTACCCATAATGGGGGAGCCCCGCTGCGACCCCTGGAGTGGCGCCTCTATATCGCGCCAAAAAGGGGGCTGCGTGCTCCCCCCACCCTCAGTTCCTTCTTGCCGCCAGTGAAGGTAGTCGGAACTTGTGCTCCAGCTTTGCTGCAGCGTCTTCCTTAGTAGTACGTTCTTCGACCGTTACTAGTTTCTCTAGTTAGTAGCCTGGCCCAAGGCTTCAAGTTGTGCCACTCCTGTCACAATTCCATGCCCAGAAGCGATCCACACTCCGAGTGTCTTTGCTGTTTCAGCGAGGCTTATATAAGTGAGTGGTGTAAAATCTGTAAGTCCTTCAAGCCCCAGACTAAACGCGAACGTGAGATCCGACTCCAGGCTATGCTTTATGGAGTTGGCTCTGGCCCTGGCTCCAGCGCGCCGACCCAACCAGGCGCCGGACACTGCGTCCTCAGTGCGGAGCGAAGCCCCATCCACCAGTCGGCACCGCTCCCCTGCCAAGAAGCAAGGCAAGACCCAGCGGCGCTGAGACAAGGACGGGGGTGAGGCCAGACCAGAGTTGGGAAGCCTACAATCCCCCTCAGGACCCAGACCTCTGACTTGCGAGGAGCGGAGTAGTCTGGCCCCGTCAGTGCATGCCTCCCCGACGATGAGGATTCCGTCGACGCCGGAGGCCGTATACGGTCTTCCATAGAGATAAGATCCAGCTCCGCCTGCACCCAGCTTTTCTGCCGAAGGTAGTCTCGGCTTTTCACGTGGATCAGGACAACTTCCTCCCAGTCCTCTGTCCTAAGCCCCATTCCTCCAATGAGGAACGATGCCCGCACATGCTAGATGTGCGTAGAGCACTGGCTTTTTACTTAGACCGAACCAAGCCATTCCGTAAATCCCCTCAGCTTTTCATTTCTTCGGCCGAGTGCATGAGGGGGTGACCGGTCTCCACCCAGCGGATCTCCTGCTGGATCACCTCGTGCATACGCACTTGTTACGATCTGGCAGGGGTTCCCCTGCCTCCTATAGTGAAGGCTCATTTGACGAGAGCTCAGGCCTCGTCCGCTGCCTACGTGGCTCGTGTCCCTATTCAGGACATCTGCAGGGTGCTACATGGTCCTCTGTCCATACTTTTTCATCGTACTATGCAATCGTCTCCCAAACGCGGGATGACGCCTGGTTTGGTAGGGTGGTGCTCGACCCGGGTAACCCTTAAACTCCTATCCGCCTTCATCAGGTATAGCTTGGAGTCACCTACTGTGGAATACACATGAGCAATCACTCGAAGAAGAAAGGACAGTTACCTGTTCCGTAACTGGCGTTCTTCGAGATGTGTTGCTCAGGTGTATTCCACATCCCGCCCTCCTTCCCCTCTGTCGGAGTTGTCTGGGAAGAAGGAACTGAGGGTGGGGGGAGCACGCAGCCCCCTTTATGGTGCGATATAGAGGCGCCACTCCAGGGGTCGCAGCGGGGCTCCCCCACTACGGGTACTGCTAAGGGAAAAGCTTCCGGCACTGGTGCACGTGGCGAGCACTCACACCTACTGTGGAATACACCTGAGCAACACATCTCGAAGAATGCCAGGAACAGGTAACTGTCCTTTAACCAAACCATACACTTACCTGCCTTCTGTCTCAAGCCACATAAGGACTCTCGAGAATCAACGTTACACATGCTAGATGTCAGCCAGGCTGTAGCCTTCTACTTGGACAGAACTAAATGGTTTTTCAGGTCACCAAGACTATTTGTCTCTACAGCAGAGCGCTCCAAGGGCTCTACAATATTGACCCAGAGACTCTCTAAATGGGTCTCTTCCTGTGTTCAAACTTGCTACTACCTGCATAACAAAGAACCCCCCAGGCATCAGATCCCACTCAACACGAGCCATGGCAACATTGATTGCATTCTTGAACAATGTCCCCTTAATAGACATTTGTAGGGATGCAATCTGGACATTGGAGCACACTTTTGCAAAGCATTACGCTATCACCTAAGGTCTGGTCTCCCACTCTATCATTGGCCTCACTGTGCTCCCATCGCACACTTATACATAACTCCGAACCCCTACCTCTCTTGGTGGGGTACTGCTCTACAAGCACCTAGAGTGGAGCACCCACAGGAACACCACTCGAAGAAGAAGTTGTTACTCACCTTGTGCAGTAATGATGGTTCTTTGAGATGTGTGTCCCTCTGGGTGCTCCACTACCCAGCCTCCTCCCCTCTACTTCGGAGTTCACACAGCTGAACTCTGCAGTGGAGAAGGAACAGAGGGGATGGTCAGGGGTGCACGTACTACAGAAGGCACCAATGGCTGCATGAGATGACTCCTGTGCGCAACCTTCCCCGACAGAGTACTGCTGCAAAAATCTCCGATCTCCAGCGCAGGGACGCACCGACACCTAGAATGGAGCTCCTACAGGGACATACATCTCTAAGAACCATCATTACTGCACAAGGTGAGTAACATTTTCTTTTTCTATTTTTCCCTTCCAATGCCAACAGGTGGAATAGATCGAGAAGTTCAGCATTAGCCTGATGCATTTATTAATACCTCCTTCACACCTGTATCTCATTTGGGTGTCAACAGTCTGATCCCCTCTGAGTAAAATACATAATTTCTTTTTTTCTAAAGGAGTCTCTACTCTGAGAAAAGAATTACACCAAAATGTTTTTGCAGAAACTTGATTATAGACAAAGTGCTTAGATCAAATGGACTTATAAAGTGAGCCCTAAAGGACTATTGCTAGGGATATGACTCTTCTGGCTCAAATTCAGAATTGAATGAGCAGGTGCTGAAGTCAGCAGGAATTATACCTGCTTATTTAGGAATGAATTTGGTCTAACTGTGGTGTCAATACTTTATCCTAGAAACCAGACTTCATGTGAGTAAGTAACATTTATTAACTATATCTAAAAAAACCAAACAGTTTTGAAGATTTTTGGCTTGAAGATTTATAAAATGACTCTTACTTGGAGAGGAAATGGGTGGAGATCAAGTTCTTTAAAGGTATAGTTTTAACAGACCGCTCATAGGTGCACAGCCCCAGGGCAAGACCAGGCAGAAATTACTAAGGCCTATGGAACTTTGAAGGCAGCTACACACATCCATACCTTGTGTGGTTCATTCTGCCTCTATTGAAGGCATTTAGGAACTCCTTCTGCTACAAAGTACATTCCTTTTTCATTGATGACCTATCAAGGAAATTCCTTTAGCTGCTGCTTCTGCCATATTCTCTCTTTCCTCAAGGGGCAAATTAATTTGCTTCAGATTCTTTCAGTTAGAAAAGAGATAAAAAGAAGGTGGTTTGTTTTTTGTGGGGGGCAGATGGTCCCTCATCAATACTTTGCATTCTTGTTCCTTTTGAAAGTGGTGTCTCCAGATCCTTTTTCTATGATTCCTCAGTTTTGTTAATTCAACCTGATGAGCACTGATGTTCATCCCACTTCATCCATGCCTCACTGCAGAGTCCTTGGTTGGGTGTTTTGTGATGTATCAGGATGGGATAGTCTCCTGATTTGGAGTTTTCTAGTTAACTTCTAAATTAAACTAGGGATTAATCTACAGGAGTGTAATCATCAGGCCCAATTCACCCTATGCTGTGCCCCTACCTTGTTGGTAGTCGAAAACACTGGTCCTTCAAAATACCAGGTTTGGGGCAGTTTTGTGCTGTTGCTCTGTAGCAGGCTGCAAAGGTATTGATGCAGATCTATAGGCATGGCTTGGGCTGCAGGCACTGAGTTTTTTGTCCCCAGTGATCTCAGTGCAGCTCTGTCAGCAGATGCCAGGAGGGCTCTGGCAGCAAGAATTAAGGCATGATGCTACTCTGCCTCCTACCACCAGTGGAGCTCTTCCCAAATAATAGAGTCATCTAACAACACCTAGACATAAGAAATATCTGCCTAGGCATCAGTATAGCTCAGACAACAGCATTGTTTGTCACCAGGCCAAAACAACATCAAAGCACTCCAATTGGCAGAATAGGATTTGCACTTGCTACGTAATGCAATGCAAGGATAAGAGTCTAGCACTAGTTCTTTGCTAGAGGCAATTAGATCGAGTTATTATTGCAGCATCTATTCTGTTTTCCTCTCAGTCAAGGTGGATTCCAGTCAGGTGTTACTGCTGTAGACCTGAAGCGCTTAATCTGTGATTCTAATCTGGTTGCTATGACAGGTCTCACATTAGCCTATCCTACAACTAAGGCAAGGATACCTGGGGACAAAGCTGATGCCAGTCTGAAATTTTAAGTATGGACAGTCCCTCTTACTCCTTACTTCCGTGCATAGACAAGAGGTTGTGTTGTGTGGCAGAAGCCAGTTAAATTCATGGTAAGAACTGGGATTGTGCCACCCAGCTGGGATCATATTGATGCACTGAAAAAGAATAATTTAACACTGGTGAACACACAACACCACAGTTGTCTTGGCAAAAAGAGTGGGAGTTCCAACAGTGATAGTGTTGGTATAGTGATGTAGTGACTTAGCAAATGAAAGAGTAATGCAGCACCTTTCCCTCAAAAAACTGTGTGTGTGTGTGTGTGTGTGTGTGTGTGTGTGTGTGTGTGTGTGTGTGTGTGTGTGTAAAAGACATATTTTTCAATAAATTCTTAATTTAATCTGGAAATATTGACTTCTCTAGCTGCTTCTGCTTCCATTTAGGGTGATGTACATTGTGATACTTGATTATAATCTCAGATATCTGGGTGTAGCTCATCACTGCATGTTGTGAAAAATCTGATACTATGGATTTTTGAAGACAGACAAACACACATTGTTGGATATCTTAAAGACAGGTTATGAGCCTTATTGTGTGGATTTATAGGTTGATGTTTTATAGATATGAACAAATTAATTTGAAATCCAATCAATAGTCAGTCATGCAAGAAATACTTCTATATTCTTCTCTTCACAGTTTATATCCTCCACCAGTCTCTCATTCCCAGCATGGTCTCTGATATATAAAACTAGAGTAGATTTCTTGTCTTAAAAGAATGGATACTTGGTTCCTTGTTTAATAAACCAAGCTTTCCCTAGATTTCTGGGACATACCTGCAAAGAATGGATATACTGATCAGTGGATCAAAATCTTAATTATATGAAAGACTCAAGGTAGAGAGAGGAAAAATACCAAGACAGTATCATCTCAATATGAAGGATTTTTGCTTGGCATTTCAGATTTGGATATAACATGTTATTTCTCTAGTTCCAGATGTCATCCATATGTGTGCAACAGGGCTAAATATTTGCAAATGTGTTTGTGCAAAATAACCCTACCATGTGTCAGTGCAATATTTAAATACTTTTTGTGGTGAGCTTAAAGTACAGATGCAAGTATAATTGTTTCCTTGCATCTGTGAATGATCTCAAACTAAATTTTCCTGATGTTGTCTTCGTATCCTGTAAGGTTTTTCATAAATCAGAGTAAACAGTGAGTATTCCTGAAGTCTAATTTAGAGTTGGAACTTTCAGATCAGTTAGAAACTAGATGACCTCCTGAGGTCTCTTCCAACTCTAATCTTCTATAATTCCATGATTCTGTGATAATTATTTAAACAAATGTCAAATAAAGGGCTACACTAATTCTTTCCATGAAAAATATGCTGTGAATCATTTCTGTGAGACTCTGGAATTATTATTTTTTTACCAACAAATATACTATGGCCTTGGGTTATTTAGCTTCTCCTTTCCACTACTTTGCTGCATAGCACACAGTCTTGGTTTTTGAGTTCCCACTAAAGGATCAAGGAAATTTAGTGCAACAGTGCTAGACACCCCTGAGCTGGCAGGGTGAAAATGGGGCCATAGCCCGCTTCCCAGCAGCCAGCATGAGGAAGGAGCATATACTGCATCCTGTTAAAGGATGTAGCAGCTTCTGCTGCTGTATTTGGTCCCCTTATGTTTTCAGATGCATTGTCTACTCAGCCTCAATACTTCTAGGAGTTGCCACTAAGGGCAGGTCTTCACTACGGGGGGGGGGGGGGGGGGGGGTCGATTTAAAATACGCAAATTCAGCTACGCAAATAGCGTAGCTGAATTCAACGTATCGAAGCCGACTTACCCCGCTGTGAGGACGGCGGCAAAATCGACCTCCGCGGCTCCCCGTTGATGGCGCTTACTCCTACCTCCGCTGGTGGAGTAAGCGCGTCGATTCGGGGATCGATTGTCGCGTCCCAACGAGACGCGATAATTCGATCCCCGAGAGAGTGATTTCTACCCGCCGATTCAGGCGGGTAGTGTAGACCTAGCCTAAGGGCAGTCAGCTTCACCTCCCAAACACATCCTCTATTGCCAGCATTGGCCTGAAGCCACAGTCTTAACTGTTTTTCCATCTGAAATGGAAATGATATTTCCATTCTGAACTTTTTCCTCAATTGCACATGCACTTAGGTGTTTTCTTATAGGACTTCTCATGATTACTGAGTTTCTGGTTATGGTGTGTGTAGGCATTTGGGGTTTTTAAGTATTCAGACATGGGTTTGGTGTGGCACAGGAAGGGGAAAAGACTATCCTTTCGTTACCCAGGGTTTTCTGAACTCAGAGCATTGGTAATTTAACTGTTTCTCTCCAGACAGTGTCAAGAATAAATCAACAGGGACATAGCTCCTCCATCAGATAAATGATTGATTCAAAAGAGAGTGCTTTTACCTAAAATTATTCAAGAGCACACACATATATATACTATCACAATCGTTCAGAGCTCCCCAAACATTATAGTTACCTAAAGTCTGATATGGTTTCAAGTGATCAATAGCTGGGCTTTTGGGGGCAGTGGCGGCTCCAGGCACCAGCGCAGCAAGCGCGTGCCTGGGGTGGCAAGTCGCGGGGGGCAGCAGTCAGGCTGCCTTCGGCAGCATGCCTGCGGGAGATCCGCCGGTCCTGCGGTTTCAGTGGCAATTCGGCGGCGGGTACGCCGAAGGCATGAGACCGGCAGACCTCCCACAGGCATGCCACTGAAGGCTGCCTGACTGCCGTGCTTGGGGCAGCAAAATACACATGCATCTGATGAAGTGGGTATTCACCCACGAAAGCTTATGCTCCAATACATCTGTTAGTCTTAAAGGTGCCACAGGACTCTCTGCTGCTTTTTACAGATCCAGACTAACATGGCTACCCCTCTAATACATAAAATACATAGTTGCCCCTGTTTTGGGGACTCTCTTTTGTCCAGCTACTGGGGAGTTTAGGTGTCAGCTCCTTGCCTGAAGAAAATCTCCCTTGGACTGCTCCAAAATGTATTCTTTTGCTTAATCTTTTATAGATAACTTTAAAAAAGCACATAACTCATAGTGACTCCTAATGGGTCACTGATTCTCCTAATTTCAGCAAATTACTCCTCTCTTCTCAAAGTATTTCTAGTTATAACAACAATAAAATGTATATGTCGGGGCACTTAAAACCAAGGCCTAGTTTCCAAACATTCTTTTCATTCTCATGGTACATTAACTCTGTCTCATCCTCCCATTCTGATTAGCAAAACTGCAATCATGCAGCTGTTTGGCCTTGCCTCTCAGAGCCCTAATGATCATTCCTGGTGAGGTGGTATTTGGTTTTCAGCTAGCAGTGGCTAGACACACAAAATGGCTGACTGCACTAATGTCAAGTGTAATTCTCCCATAACACTTTCACATATTTAAAAAAAAAAAAAAAAAAATACAGGGTGAAGAGATGCACCAATAACCTTAACTTCACCCTAGAATTTCAACTGAAGGTGAGTTTGTAATGTAAATGACAGAGAGTGTGGTCTCATTGAGCTGGCATGGTGCAAATAAGGAAAAGGTAGTGTTGTCTAAAATGCATTAAGATTCCATTCACAGCTACTGGAAATCCAACACAGAGCAGTTCACACCTCATCTGTTTGAGACACTCGGTTTATGCTAAGCAAAGGTGTAATGCAAGATGACAGTTATTAGCTCAGCTATGCATTAAGATAATAAGTAAAAGAACGGGGTGGTTTTTTTTGTTGTTGTTTTGGGTTTTTTTGGTACAGTGCTGTGCACAAATCCCTATCTTGGGGAAAGTATCATCAGACAATTTTCATCTCTGTATGTGTCTAATTATCTCTAACACTATAGTGTAAGAATATTATTGAAAACAAAATATGGAGGTAATTAAAAGAATTGTACATTTATTGGAGTCCCATTGGGTTTAATAAACCAATAAATATGTTTTTAAAGTAGACTGTATGGGTTAAGAACAAGATGCATTGTCGTGGCAGGGCTCATGTGTCTGGCACAAGAGTAGATTTGTAATTATTCTGCATATATCCACCTCACTTCAGAGTACAATATGAAACCCTGATGTTACTCCATTGTTCGTGGCATATGCAAAGAGAGTAGAATAAGTCAGGAGTGATGAATATTTTGAGTTTGGAATATGAAAGATATGCATTGTGTGCCAGACATGTAAAGGAAAAAATATTACACGATAACTGGAGAGCTGGACTGCTAAGAAAATTTAGATATATTTTTGTGTTGAGCTTACTTCTTATATCCTTAACCAAAGAACTGGTTCTACACAAGAAATGAAAAGGCAAAATGACCGTGGACATCTATTAGACAATCATGATCGGTGGAGAGTGAGAGTGACATTTCCTGAGCAGTCCTTAAAGTAGTCTAAGGTGGGGGATGCTGTGTTCATGGGGAATTCTAACTGTCCAAATTAAGTAACAACTTTATGATGTACAAAGTAAAGATTCCTACAGAAACATTCCTAGATCATCTTCCCACTGATAGGAACAGGCTGATTAGAGCTGGCTAGAAAACAGAATTTCCCTCCTGCAAAAAATTTCAATTTTTGAAGAAAAATTCCTCTGGAATCGAAATGAAAACTCAAAAATTTGAAACTTTTATGGAAGGAAAACTCTCAAAAAATTCCATTTTGGAGAATAAAAATGGAATCTTTCAGTTTGCTGCCTAGTTCCTTAGGGACACCACAGAGCCTCAGTGCAGGGCAGCTCTGGAAGCCTGACAAGCAGGCAGCTGGGGAGTCAGGCAGGTAGGGTGATCAAATGTCCTAATTGTATAGGGACAGTCCTGATATTTGGGACTTTGTCTTATATAGGTCCCTGTTACCACACTACATCCTGTCCTGATTTTTCACACTTGCTATAGGGTCACCCTACAGGCAGGTAGGCTGAAGTTTCCATTGAAATCTTTGGCAGAATTGACACTTTCCACCGAACACATTGATTTTCATTGAATCAGCATTTTCCAATGGAAAACTGTCCCACTGGAAAACTTGAGCAGCTCTAAGATGGAGGGAGACTCAAAGTGAGAGATCTTTGCTAGGGATATTTGAATTCAGCTTAGTAAGGAATGGATTCACTTAATGCGGCAATACAAAAGGAGCATTAAATTTCAGGAAAGCAAATTCTAAGGCATTCAGACAATGATTGGGTAAAATTCCTCAGAAAAATAAACTGCCAGTATGGTTTCATAAGGAACTGTTCAAATATCTAATATTTAAAGGAAAAAGGGGGAAAATGGAAAAATTTCACTAGAAACAATCGCACTGTTTATATTGTGGCACAGCAGTAGCTGCACCATAGTTAAAGTTGTGTTAGAGTCCAGTTTCAACAGGCGCTGTAAACTTTGTTTTATAAAAATTATTTTTAAAATGGCAAAATAAAATACAAATAGTGCTCAAAGTTTATATTCTGTGATGGTTTGATGGAAAACAAATTGATACAGTGAATAATAAGAGATTTAAAATCACTCCTTTCGGCATTTCTCATTTCGCTTTTCTTTTGTATCCCTTTTGCGTGACATCTAAAACTCTAGGACTGTCTTTTGTCCACATTTTTGTTCCTCATGTACTGATTTCTAGAATATCAGTTATATCAGTAATATTTGTCTATAGAGCAGTTTATAATTTCATTATCGCCTACAACACTAAATAAATAAATTCATATTGCCTACAACACTATTGATAACCAAGGATCCTAGAAATCTGTTTGCCATGGAAAAACTCAGAATTTGCTTTTTTACAAAGAATCTTTAGTTTTTACATTTTGTGAAAAAATAAAAACATATTAACTACATTTTACTGACAGTACTACTGTCACTTATTCAATCTGTACAACCTCCCACTCTTGTGGTTGATTTTTAAATGTGCTTTAAATTTACACTGGAACCCCATTTCTCCCCTCTAATTGGGGTCTGGGCCAGATTGGATAATCAGAAATTCAGATAATCAGGAGAACTGGCAAAGAGCTTTCTATCCCTTATTTTAAGATGGGGGGAGGGAGCTGGCAAGCCAAGCCCCAGCCACCCAGGGCTGACCACCTGAGCCCCACAAGTGTCAGCCCTAGGCCACTGGTGGTTCCATTAATATGGAGAGCTGGATAATGAAGGCTTGGCTAATCTAGTTTCTACTATATAACAATAAAACATTGTGTTCAGCTGATATATCTGTATTTTGTGGCTAGGGAAACTAAGGGTACGTCTTCACTACCCGCCGTATCGGCGGGTAGCATTCAATTTATCCAGGATCGATATATCGTGTCTCGTTAAGACGCGATATATCGATCCCCGAACACGCTCACCGTCGAGACTCCGGAACTCCACCAGAGCGAGCAGCGGTAGCACTGTCGACGGGGGAGCCACGGCCATCGATCCCGCGCCATCTGGACCCCAGGTAATTTGATCCAAGATACTTCGACTTCAGCTACGCTATTTGCATAGCTGAAGTTGCATATCTTGGATCGATTTCCCCCCCGGCCCCTCCCCAGTGTAGACCAGCTCTAAAGTTCAGCATTTCATTTTATCATGGAAAAATGTGGACTTTTGTTTTTAATGGAGAATTTTGGTTTTTAATTCACAGAAAACTAGGATCCCGGTTGATAATACCCTTAGTTGCTCCATACGGCTTTCACTTCTATTTCCAATAAATACCAAAACCAATATATACTCCCAGCTTCTTCAAATTTGCTTTCTAGTGCAAAACCTTAATAGTGACCTCAGCAGTATTAAGAAAGAATAACTTCCCAAATGCATGGAATGTGTGACAATCAAATTTTATATCTATTGTTGTAATCAATATAAAAGCAGAAGATATTACAATTTGATGGAGTTAGAGGTATGTATTACTTTTTGGGTATCTGTTGGAGGTGGAAGTGAAAGCCTTATGGAGTGATGTGGTGTATTATCCATAGTATTGGAGGTAATATGAAGGTGCAGAGGAATGCACGTCTTTTCACATATTTCCATTCCTTTAGGATTTTGGGGTAGATGGAATGTATCCTGCTGCAGCATTAACTGCCACTAAACATAGTTTTTGTTTACTAATTGTTTTAAATACCTGAACCGAGTAGTATATCAGCACATGTGCAGCAAGGCATGTAGGTATCATCGTGTTACTGCACATCCTATCCTGCAGTTTTTATTTATATGGAAATTTAGGCTTTCACACCCACACGCAGGCACATATACATCCCACTCAAGGATTCTTGAAATTTTCAAACTTTAATTGGGGGACAAAATGTAACACTACATTGGAGTAATTTTTTCTGAATTCTGTAAGAGAGAAGTAGTATTTTCTTTATTATCCATATCCAATGTGACCGTAACACACAATGCCCCATTTTATTGTGAGCAAATCAGCATTCATGCAGCACCATGCAGCCATCATAGAGCCATCAAAGTACTCCATGATTTTGGTTCCTTTTGGCCCCATCTTTTTAAAACTTCTTGTGAGACAAAAGGTGAGGATTACAAATGTAAAGAAGCTCACTGTTTAGCCCACAGGTCGGCAAGCTTTCAGAAGTGGTGTGCCGAGTCTTCATTTATTCACTCTAATTTAAGGTTTTGCATGCCAGTAATACTTTTTGATGTTTTTAGAAGGTCTCTTTCTATAAGTCTATAATATATAACTAAACTATTGTTGTATGTAAAGTAAATAAGGTTTTTAAAATGTTTAAAAAGCTTCATTTAAAATTAAATTAAAATGCTGAGCCCTCCGGACCAGTGGCCAGGACCCAGGCAGTGTGAATGCCACTGAAAATCAGCTCGCGTGCCGCCTTCGGCACACGTGCCATAGGTTGCCTACCCCTGGTTTAGCCATTCAGACTACCAAATTTAGTAAGCTTTAGTACCCTTGGGGTAAAACTAGGCTTAAATTATAAAATCTTTTCTTTTTTTAAAATGCAGAAATTACAGGTGAGCCATTTCTAATATGCCTTGTCCCTATCTTTATACACTCTGTCCATTGTCAGCACTCAGTTAATCTCATTTGCTAGTTTATTGTTGCTGAAGGAGTGTTTGAGGCAGACCTCAAATAGCAACAAATGAAAGGTGGTTTTTTTTAATGGGGGGGAGGGGTTGTAATAAAGACTATAAAACTGTAGATTAGATGCTGTGAATACAGAATGTAATTTTGAGGTGTTGTTTTGCCCATCAGATGACATGAGCTTGAGGAGTTGTCCTGGACAGGAGTTAAGGGCAGCTCTGTTGTCACCATAAAAATGAACTATGGCTTCAAATACTGAGGTGATGCGGGCAGTATAAGTATTTAAAATTGATTTTAAATTCCAGAAAATAAAATCTCACTGAATTCTTTGTTTGGTGTCTAGTTATGGCCTTGCTCAAATCAGTGTGAGTTCTAGTTTGCAGTGATTTGGGATATTAAGCACATTCAAAGTGTACAAAGTCACAAAATGGAAAAATCAACTACTCGTTTTAGTAGATTCAACTACTATTCTTAAACAGCATGAGAAATTCCAGGGTTTACTGCAGACTGGTAAATACTGTGTGCAAATAGTGCAATGTATCTATATAAACCTTTTTTTGGAATGCAACAAATCTGAGTATGTCAAATACATAAAATATTTAAATTGGGATTTTCAAGGAGCCTAAGGGAGTTAGGTGCCAAAAGCCCATTAAAATTCAATGCAAGTTTGACACCTAGCTGCTTTGAAAATTTCAGCCTCATTTATACTTGTGTATACAGACCACTATATCTGTGTATATATAGATGAGAGATTTGTATTAATCTTCAAGACTTCATTGACTTGATTGGAAAGCAGACCAGAGGAAGTCCAAACAAAAAATTCTATCGTGGAGTTGTAGTGTTTTTTTTATGGTTTGTGTGCAGTTTTTTATCTGACTCCTTGACTGGTGCATTTCTACTAAGGATAAACTTATGTGCTCTACTCCTTGTGACAGTCTGTAATGAAACAAGCTGTTCCCAATTTCAGAGTTTCATGTTGTGGCAAAGGCAGAACTCTTTTTCTTTTAAAGATCAACTTTGCTAAAAAGTTTGATATTTGGAAGAATTATTTGATCTAGCAGTTTAACAAATGTAGATGTCTTTAAATGCTCCTTAAAATAAATTAATCTGCATGACTTAATACTGGAGCATGTGATAAGGAAAATCCAGAAGATATTGACATTACATCATAGTTTTCAAACCAAAGCTTTAGATAGACGGTTTCCCTGTTTCTGAATAGAATCTACTCCTGAAAACTAGAAGTTTATTTTTTTTATTTGAGACAGCTTTTGAATTAGATTTGTACCAAGTGGTTCACCAAAGATTTATTTTCTCAACTCACATTAAAGACATGACAACTTCCCTGCCAGGCAGAGTGTTGCCAATTCTTGTGATGAAATTCTAAGTCTCACAATATTTGATGTTTACTTAAAGCCCCAGCTCCTAAGGGCATATGATTAGGAGATAATATCACTTTTATTTGAGAGGGGAGGAAAAAAAGCTAGGTTTTTAGCCCCTGTGCTTGGGAAGGCTGAAAATGTGAACCCTACAAGGCTCAAATAAGACTACAAATAAACAGGGCCCAAAATGCATTATGTTTAAAATTCCTTGAGTTTGGCAATGCTGCAACTGTCCAACTTGAGATAAAAAGTGAGCCTTGGAATGTGGCAGTATTGATGTATATGGAGATTTGGCAGTTATCCAAGAGCTGGGGGCACAAGGGGAGTGATTTGGTTGGGACTATTCAACTGCTTAAAGTCAAGAACATATGCGGTGAGGGTGAAATCTTGGCCCCATTGAAGTCAATAGGAGTTTTGCCATTGACTTCATGGGGCTAGGATTTCACACAAAGTATTCACAGAATTGGAGCCTAGTTGAGCACAGAACATTTTATTATTCCCCCCCCATCTTACCACCCCCCACACTGCCTAGCTGGAAGCAAGTTTGTGATTGGGAGCTGCGGGGGAGGGGGAGGGCGAGACAAATGTTCATATTTTTAAACTAAACTTTTCCTTGGAATTCTCCCTCAAAGGAATCCTATTGGACCAAGCTGTTCTCCCAGCTTGGAATTGTAAAATGCTCCTGTTGGTACAGGTTGATCAATGACACAAGGTTCACACACTCTGCAGCTCTTTCAATCCATGACTTCTGGAACGTGAGGAACCAGCCAGTAGGATCTAAACTGTTTCCCTATAGGACCATGCATCACACTGCCAATAGACCCTGAAGGGCCTGTTTCATTCTAAAGCAAATATTGCTAGTAAAAGTCAAAATGAAAAGATCGGTATTATTGGTAACTGCTGTTTCCTTCAGAATTAATTTAAAATTTATGTTCAGATTTTATGCCTTCCACTCTGCATCCTGTTGCTATTTACTCGCCACAGCTGCCAGGTTCTTACAAGGATGAATACAGCTTAATAGCTGACGGACAACCAAATCTCTTGGAGAACCATTTGTATGATTGTATGCTGAAAAATAAAGTGGATTTTTTAGATGATATTTTCCAATATTTTCATTGGATGTTTGGTCTCATCCTTTTGTGTTGTTTAATCTTTATATTACTATAGTGTCTTGAAGACCTAGACGTATCAAAGACACTATTGAGCTAGGCACTTAAAACACATGTTTACACAGCTCCTATCCCAAAGTCTTTAAAGTCCAAGACAAATAACATGAGAAGGGTGGGAGGAACAGGGTTTAACCAAATATATACATCTTATTTATCTCAACATTTTAAATTGCTATAAATTGCCAACTGGTGCCATTTGACCATCATCAAGTCATCATTAATCGGCTGATTCTTCTTCTAGTAGTGTCCCTATGGTTGCTCCACTGTAGATGCACTTGCATCCCTACACTACTGATCAGAGAACTTTGGTAGCAGTGTCTGTGCAGTCCGCGTATGCTCTATCTCCCCCTTGTGCTCTGCCATGAGCTAACCAGCATGCGCGGGCAACCCCCCCTCAGTTCCTTCTCAACTTGCCATGGCTAGAGACTGAGCTATTCACTGTGAGTTCATCAGATCATTAACTCTATTGTTCGAACTTATTAATTACTAATCTTTCTTTATTTGTTAGGTTAGTTTGTTTTTTAAGGAAAATAAACAAAGGAAACAAACCTTTATCTACTTATTCCCCCTTTCTCCAGGGACTACCCCAAGGGTAAGAGGTGCCCCTCCTGTAAAGAGACCATCCCTGTAATGGATGGACATTCCTCTTGTGTCCGATGCCTCATGGAAAAGCACATTCCCCAGAAACGTGTTTTTTGTCAGCAGCTAAAGTTGCAATCGCGACAAGACAGAGAGCTCAGACTAAAACTCCTTCTACTGGAGGCAGCTCTCCAACCTCCTTCACACCTGCATCAAGATTCACCCAGAAGACAGGAATCTTCACCAGTCCTCTACATCTAAAGGTGTGGAATCTAAAGCCATGAGACATTCACATAGGGCTTCAAAAATGAGAGCTGAGAGTCGCCAACGCGAGCCCCAAACCAGATGGAAAAGATCCCCAGCATGTTTGGTATCATCAGTACTGATGGCATCGAAACCATCCAAACACAGTACCCAGAGGTGACACGGTACTGTCCCAGTGGAACACTGTGATACACCTAAAGTCCTGATGGGCACAGGCACCGAAGCAACAGTATCAACTGGGAGAGATAAGGATAAAGACTATGCTTTGGGGAAGGCTCACTCGCTACGGGAAACAGCTTCGATAATATCAAAAGTACACCAAACAATGTCGGAGCATTTAGCCTGGCCTACATCACCAACCCCATTGGTATCGTCATCTTGGCACCAGCAGCCACAACTGGTACTGACTTCCACCTGGCGCCACAGGAGTTCAGATACTTGAAAAACCTTGCAGTATCTGATGTACGTGAGTCTCCCCTATTTGGTACCAGGACTCCGGTATTGACTTTGCCTCAAGCTTGAGAGTCTCCACCAGCACAGTGCCATGCACCTCCATTCTCCAGTGGAGAGTCGAATAGTGAGCATGAGGAGTTTGTCTCCCATCACTCCTTCCATGCACCGTATAGTGTCCATTACCACTGTCACTGCCATACTGTCCACCGGGTCCTCAGCCATCCTGATATGGGCAACCAGAGTACCAGCCAGCAGGACCTTTCCCGCCATCCCAGTGACCTTACTGGGACCCATGGGAGGCGTATAAACATTGTGCCTCCAGAACATCTAGCATGGTCTGCCATGAATCAACAATGTGCCCTTCATCAGCCTCTGCATCCAGAGCCTCTGAACCTTTTGAAGAGGTGAGGGAGGAACAGGAGGCCTACCTTGACAAAAAAGGTCACACCCCTGACCAACACCTTGTCCTCCTCACCATATGACTTTAAACTCTTTCAAGACCTAGCTAAGAGGGTGGCAGACACTCTCTTCAATTATCTCTAGAGGAGGTAAAAAAAAAAAAAACACACCATAAGCTGATAGACATTTTGCAGTCCTTTTCTTCATCCAGAATAGTCTTCTCCATCAACAAGGCTCTCCTTGATCCAGCCAAGCTTATATGGAAGACCCCTGCATCAGTCGCGCCAACCTGTAAGCAAGCCAATAAGAAATACTGCATCCCAGCCAAGAACACACAATTTCGTTTCTCCCATCCACCCCTAATTTCATCATTTGGGGATGCGGTGAACTCCAGCAGTGGTCAACACCAGGTGAAGTCCACCCTATGTGATCGGGATTGGAAATTCCTCAACCTTTTTGGAAGAAAGGCTTATTCTTCTACCACACTACAATGCTGCATCATGAATTACCAAGCACTAACTGCAAAATATAACTACTTCAATTCTCCAAACTCAATTTATTTATCGACCAGCTTCCAGAATCACACAGAGATCAGTTTAAGGTTATTATCAATGAAAGACAACTGGTGGTCAAGACAGCACTTCAGTCAATGTTCAACACAGCTGATACTACAGCACGATCCATTTCCACAAGAATTATGATGCAATAAGCCTCTTGACTACATTTATCTGGCTTCCCCAATGAAGTACAGACAACCATGAAGAACCTTCCCTTCGAAGGCAGCAAATTGTTCACAGAAAAGATGGATGCATCCCTCCACACACTAACCCTTCACTCATTAGGGATTTATACACCTGGACAGAAGAGAAAATACAGTCGTCAGCCCTCACTTGAATTGTGCACAGCACATGATCAAACTCAACGCTTCTGTGAGCCCCAAAGGAAAAAGTCCAGATTCTCAGAGCGCAAACCATCGGGCCCACAGCCTTCCTCTTCCCAATCATCCACTTCAAAAAATCCATTTTGATGGATTGGTTGGGGTGCGGACAGACCACTTCCTCGAACGCTGTCTGACACTAATCAACTTTTCGCATCCCTTTGGATGCCATCTTGCTCTGTTCCACAGCACCTGGGAAAGGATAACATCTGACAAATGGGTGCTAGAAAACATCCACAGTGGGTATTCTATTCATGTAACCTTCCTTTTCCCCCCCCCACCCCATCCTCCCCTGTCCCTCTTCAGGTACCCTTCTCACAAGAGTCTCTTGCGACAAGACATAGATCACCTCCGAGTAGGAGCCATAAAACCAGTATCTCAACAAGTACGAGGCAAAGGTTTTTACTCTCATTACTTCCCAATACCCAAGAAAAAGGGGGGATTGGAGACCCATACTGAACACCTCAGAACACTCAACAAGTTCATCAAGGCTCAAAAATTCAAGATGGTTACTCTAGCAGCGATTATCCGAGCTTTGGAACAGGGAGACTGGCTTTCAACCCTCTACCTTCAGAATGCTTATTTCCATGTTTCAATCTTAGCATCCCACAGATGGTTCCTCAGATTTACCCTAGAGCACACTACCATTACCAGTACAGAGACTGCCCCTTCGGGCTATCATCAGCTCCCAGAGTATTCTTCAAGGTCCTCTCCATAGTGGCAGCTCATCTTTGTTCTGAGGCGATCATGATCAACCCCTGTCTAGACAACTGCCTCCTCAGGGCTCATTTCTTCGATGAAGCTCTGTGGGTTACCCACAGGACTATGGACTTATTCAGAAGCCTGGGCCTACAAATCAACATCCAAAAATCGATTCTCTCCAAGTGAGAGCACTCCTTCCACAATACAGATTCCTCAGTTTGTCCTTGCTTATGGAGACAGTGCAAACAAGCCCTCATATATGAGACAGACAGTGCCTTCTAACCAGGGGTCAATCTTAAAGGACTTACCAGTACGCAGGGCAGCCAGGGTCCTGGGGCTCTGGCAGCGATTTAAAAGTCCTGGGACCACTAGCGCGGTAGTGTTAGTGGCAGCAGCAGCCCCGGGCCCTTTAAATTGCCACCGGAAATCCAGGGTAGCAGCAGTGGCTGGGAGCCCTGGGGCTCCAGCGGTGATTTAAAGGGCCAGGGGTTCCAGTTGCTGCCAGGAGCCCCGGGCCCTTTTAAATCGCTGGGCCCCTGGGCAGGTGCCCCTCCTCCTACCCTCCTTTCCCCCTCCCGCAAATCAGCGGCCCTGCCAGTACGGTCGGCTGTATACTGGCAGCCACTTTCTTACCGGTACGCCGGACCGGATTACTTTCACCTCTGCTTCCAACTTCTGGAGCACATGGCGGTGGGTACATTTGTGATAGCTCATGCCAAACTTCGCATGAGATGTCTCCATTCATTGTTCAGCTTGGTTTACAAGCTGAACAGAGACAGCTTAGAGAAATCCATATTGTTACCCACCGAGGTCAAGTAATCCTCCTTGCCACCAATACATCCCTCATAGGATGGAGAACATCTCAACAAACTCATGACATAAGGCAAGTAGTCACCCATGGAAATGTGTCTTCGTATCAACCTCCTCGAACTCAGAGCAGTCAGGAATGCATGTGCTCATTTCCTTCTGCTGATCAGAGGTACACACACAAGGGACATGACAGACAACATAGTATGCATGTAGTACATAAATCATTGGGGCTGCCAGATAGAATCATAAAATCATAGAATTATAAAATATCAGGGTTGGAAGGGACTTCAGGAGGTCATCTAGTCCAACCCCCTGCTCAAAGCAGGACCAATCCCCAACTAAATCATCCCTTGCCCTCCCTTTGTACAGAAGCACTAAAACCATGGAACTGGTGCATTTCCCACAACGTTCGGATATCAGCGGCTTACCTACCAGTAGTGCAGAACACAACAGTAGACAGTCTCAGCCGCAGGTTCCCATACGACCATGAATGGGAGATGAACTCAGTAGTACTCCATGACACATTCAGACAGTGGGAGACACCAGCAGTAGACTTGTTCATCACTTACCTGAACAAGAAATGCCCACGCTATTGCTCCAAGGCAGGTCTTGGACAGCACTCCTTAGGGGATGCTTTCCTTCTTTCGAGGGATAAGGGCCTTCTATACCCCTTTCCTCCATATCCTCTATTGATTAAAGTCTTGTTAAATATAAAAAGTGAGAGTGCAAATGTTATACTGATTGCTCCCATCTGGCTGAGACAGACATGGTACCATTACCTGTTACAGCTGGTGATGTGTCTGCTGATCCCTCTTCATCCCACTCCATATCTCCTCTCGTAGAATGAAGGACGCACTCTCCACCCTAACCTGCAGATACTTCGATTCAAGGCCTAGCTTATTCATGGTTCCAGCACATAGAAAGATCCTGCTCTCAGGAGATGTAGGAAGTGTTATTACACACTAGAAAATCAGCTACCCATCATACTTGCCTGCAAAAGCGGACCAGGTTTCAGGTTTGGTGTAATCCCAAGAAAATTTCCCCAACATCTGCTACTCTCCTAGAGTATATACTGATTTTCAAGAAATCAGGATTACCTCTTAGTTCACTCAAAATTCACCTGGAGGCCATAGCAGCCTCCCATCAACAAATAGAGAGATACTCCGTGTTCTCACACCCAATTACAAAGCGATTCCTTAAGAATATAGTACCCTTTTCCCCCAACCCAGACACCCACCCCATCTTGGGTCCTGAACTTAGTACTAAAGAGCCTGACTTGGCCACCCTCTGAACCTAGGCCACTTGTTCACTTGCATACCAGTCTTTGAAGACAGCATTCCTGGTGGCAATCAGCCTGGTGAGGAGACTAGGGGAGATAGCAGCACTAATGATACACCCCCTTATTCAGTTTTTTTTCGAGACACAGTTACTTTCAGACCACACCCGAAGTTCATCCATCCACAAGGTGATCTCATCTTTTCACATAAACCAACTTATTTATCTCCCAACATTTTTCCTTAAGCCTCACCATGATAAGAGGGAGGCTGTACTGCACACACTAGTCGTTAGGAGAGCCCTGGTCTTTTACCTGGACAGGACGAAGGCCTTTATGAAATCTCCTAAGCTTTTCCTTTCCATTATGGAAAGGTCTAAAGCAGTGGTTCACAAACTTGTTCTGCCACTTGTGCGCTGGGCCGGTTTGTTTACCTGCCATGTCCGCAGATTCGGCCAATCGCGGCTCCCAGTGGCCGCGGTTCGCTACTCCAGGCCGATAGGAGCTGCTGGAAGCGGTGCGGGCCGAGGGACGTACTGGCCGCCACTTCCAGCAGCTCCCATTGGCCTGGAGCAGTGAACTGTGGCCATTGGGAGCCGTGATTGGCTGAACCTGCAGATGTGGCAGGTAAATAAACTGGCCCAGCCCGCCAGGGGCTTTCCCTGCACAAGTGACGGAACAAGTTTGGGAACCACTGGTCAAAAGGCGCAGCGATAACGGCCCAGAGACTCTCCAAATGGGTCTCAAACTGTATCAAACACTGCTATCAGGTTCACAACATAGTACCTCCATCTGGAATCTGCAGTTTCCTCCTCTATCACCTTCCTAAAGAATGTTCCTATCTCAGAAATTTGCAGGGCAGCAACCTGGGCTTCTGCAAATACCTTTGGAGAACACTACACGATTACTGGGGACTCTGTTTCCAACGCTATCTTCAGCTCTGCTGCAGTGTCATCCATAACAGACTTGACTCCAAAGCCCCAGCCTCCCATTAGGGATACTGCTCAGGAATCACCTGCAGTGGAGCATGCATAGGGATCACTACTTGAAGAAGAAGGGGAAGTTACTCACATTGTGCAGTAGCGATGGTTCTTCGAGATGTGTCCCCCGATGGGTGCTCCATGACCCACATTCCTCTCCTTTACTTCTAGTTCTTGTCAAGGACTCTACAATAGAGAAGGAACTGAGGGGGGTTTGCCTGCACACGCTGCTTAGCCCCGTGGCAGAGCACAAAGGGGGGACAGCATGTGTATGGGCTGAATGGACACTGCAACCAAAGTTCTCCGATCAGCAGCGCAGGGACGCAAGCGCACCTACAGTGGAGCACCCATAGAGGGACACATCTTGAAGAACCATTGTTACTGTACAAGGTGAGTAACTTCCTCTTTCTTATAAGTGTCATGTTAGAGGTAGGTCTTGAGAGAGGAAGGATGGTCCAATGGTTAGAGTACTAGCCTAGGTCTTGGGTGACTTGGGTTCAAGTTCCTGCTCCACCACATACTTGTGTGACTTTGGGCAAGTCACGTAGCTTCTGTGCCTCAGTTCCCTGTCTGTAAAATTGGAATAATAGTACTTTGTTACTTCACCGGGGGTGTTGTGACAATAAATAGATTCAAGATTGTCAGGTGCTTGGATACTACAGTAATGGAAACCATATTAGTACTGCAGATAGATGGACTTGAATAAGGAGAGGGTTGTGGCCTTTCTAATCAGTTCTGGAACGATGTTCCGTGTGTCGGGCAGCATGTTTATCACACAGACATCTGTGTACAAAGTTAACTGTCAGGGCGATAAGGTTGACATCATGACCAAAATTAGAGGAGGCAACGTTGATTATGTGATAAAAGGAGCAGAGTCATGGAGGACCTTTGGAGGTAAGGACGAGAACTTGAACTTCATACAAGGACAGCAACCCAGAAAGCCAGTGGAGGAGTCTATTTTGAATGCAGAGGAGGAGACAATGTGGGGGAGTTAGGAATGCTGAAAAAGAGGAGATTCCAGTAATTAAGATGGGATATGAAGAGTGACTTATGAGAATTTTGGCTGATGTACATTGTTTATATTTCTGTACATTTTAATTGCTACTCCTGTATCTTGATCCCTCTGTGCCTCACTCCCCATAATATGTTTTGTGAAAATTATCATATTTAACTTGTTACAGTAATTTTATATTCAAAGATGTGGTTATATCTTTCACACAAGTTTTTGTAGTTTTGCTGCCAAGTTAAAGAGCAAATCATGTTGGTTGTTCACTTGTATTTTATAACAAAAACTAAAAATAACCTATAAAGACAAAGGCCTTAAATATATTGAATATCTCCTTTGATAAACATAACTTTTTTTTGTGTTCTGTCTTCTTCTCTGCTAACTAAATATTTTACAGTCTATTCAGTTTGTTACATCCCAGTTGATCATGGATATTTTTTTGATTTGGTACAGTCAAAACTAACATAGAGACAGCTGTTCCAAACCAACAGCTCTGACACAGTATTTCAGAACACAATAAAACCACTCTATTGCCTGCAAAGAATATCTATAAAGAGCTTAGTTATGGTAACAGTCTTTCTCACACTAATAATCTCTGAAACTGAAAATGGACAAGGGAATCTAATCATAATACTGAAAAAGCAATAATGCAGGAGCATCAATTTCGTGCTTATTTTCAAGTACTTTGAGATATTGTGCTGTAGAAGAGGGGGGAGGTTTTTTAGGGGGTTGGGTTTTTTATGTTCTGTTTTTAAGTTCTCTGGCACATCTAGCTCTTTAAGTTTTAGTTAGAGGCAAAATACCTGGTTTACATGAACTGATTTGTTAATCTAGTTTGTAGATGATTCAAAGATGACTTGTATTTCAAATCTTACTGCTTTATCTACCTACTCTGAAAAGTTACTCTAAATTGGCATTTTATGGTTCTGTGTTTATTGTCTCAATGATTTCCGTATCAAACACGCTCAGTTTACAAGTAAAATATTATTTCTCATTGCATACCTGTGAAGTTTGCCTTGGATCTGAGAGTCTGGCTGCATTTTTTCCCATATAAAGGTTCTGCAGGCTAAATTAGTCACACCTGTGCAAACTTTAAATTGTGTCTTCAGTGACACCTTTGAAACCCCATTGAATTCAGTGAATTTGCACAGGAGGAAAGTATAGACTCCGCTCTCCCTCTCTTGTGTTATCACTGCGGGGATAAGAGAAGAGGAAATTAAGCAAAATCTGTTGTCACTGAAGTCAGCAAATATCTCTCACACACACGCATAGGAAGCATATCTGTTTTAAACAAGTGCCACTTTTTATGTAGTCACATTTCAGAGTATAACAATCTTTATGCTTGTTTTCTACTTTCTACTTTTCTCTTTGTGCTGTTGGAGCTTTTTGAGATCTTTCCACTGCGTTTCCAGTGGAACGTCTTTGGTGCTATAAAGTGCTCCTTTTGGGCATATATGCTATGTCTAAGACACTCAAAGAACGAGACAGGTAGGTGGCTAAACCCTTGAGAATCATTGTAACACCACAGCATCAGGTTTGTGGTACGCATAGTTTGTATGTCCAATAATAACTTCATGGCACATCTGGTTTCATGTCCTGAGGAAAGCTTCCTATTTTTGTGGTACCTTTTTAGAGAAAATGTTTATATAAGTATCTTATTTTTATTTCTGCAAACTTTGGAATGCAGGTTTTTTTTATAAAACAAAATTAGTTTCTGTGAGTAGCTGCAGGCTATATTACTTGGGTAATTCCTATTGTGTTCTCGTGACATTCCAGAGCATTACTGCTCAGCCTTTCCAACTAGGATTCTGCATGTCATTGCAGTGAAAATACGTTCTTTTGAATGTGTTATTTTGTTCTTCTTTGTTTTGTTGGGATATACAAAGGTGTAACTGACTCATCCCTGTAAGGCATGTTTTACAGGTTATTTGGGCTCCTGCCTCGGTGCTCCCTCTTCCACACCCTTTAGATTATCCCTTTTCTTTTCACTTTTTGACCTTATTTTTATCATCCTACAGTGATTTTCTTGATGAAATACAAAATAGTTTTGTGATTTGGTAACTGTTCTAAACTTAAGGTAATGTTGGACCCGAGATTACGCAGAACCTGTAGTAGTGATTTGTTCAACATATTGTGAAGTTGTATGCACTGTAGTTCAAACATATTATGAAGTTGTCACTTAATTACATAAGAAAGGAAAAGCTCCTACGTACTGGAGTACTCCTTAGTAGTACCCTATGTTTCTACAGGTACTGAGGCAAAGAAAGCCAACTTCCTTCAATCTGAGGATTTGAGATTTTCTTTCTGTGGAGTGGGTAGTTAGGTTCATCATTTCTTTAGAAACAATCAAAGTCTCCAAGGAAGAGAGTAATTGAATAACCTTGATGTCTCCCACTGCAAATAGGGTGGCTGGGCCAGTTCACTCAATCTTTGACTGGTTTATGAAGGATGTAAATTCAGCACCTATTTAGCACCCCAGTAGCCTATTCATTGGAGAAGCTTACAAATCTTGCACTAAATCACCACTGCCTTTTCCTTGCACCCTGGCCAGAAAAATTTAGTAAAAGAGGCCACTGTTGTTGAGGTCAAGACCCAATGTTCATTACATCTGGTCCATAATTCTAAGGCCTAAGGTAAGTAGAGTACTAGCCATAGTTATTAGCTCCCTTCATTGGGAACTACTGATGCTTCATAAACAAATGCCAGTTCAAGCACTGGAAGAAGATTTGACAGTTTGCTGATTCTGATCCTTGGGGAAAATGGGGACTTTAAAAAACTCATTATTTTTCATTTTTACAAAAATAGACTTATTACCATTCCAATATGTTAATGGGGTTTAGTTTAGGAAAAACTTTTTTCTGACGGTATGACTTCTGTCTGCTTTTTTTCCTCTATTCAGCCAACTTACAAAGGGAAAACTTGCCGTGGGGAAACACTTTAAAATTGATTATTGCAACTCTAAAGCAAGGTGCTACCAAATGAGGGTTTGTGATGGCCTGGTAAATGGTCATTGAACAGAACATAAGAACGGCCATACTGGGTCAGACCAAAATTCCATCTAGGTGCACTAAAAATAGTAGTTTGACACTGGGAGTACAGGTATCGGCAAACAATGGCTAGCCTATGTTGCTGTTCACCACCGCTAATGCTATTGCAGCTATGCTACTGTTTTGAGCATGCGAGCTCTGTGAGAGCTAGCACGAGTATGTCTGTTTGAGCTGGAATCACGCCCCCAGCTCCAAGTGTAGACATACAGATTATCTCGCCATTTATAAATTTCCCCTCTTGCTGTGTTCCATTGGAATAATGAACCTGTTAACTAATAGAGAAAGTCTTGTGAGTGCATCAGACAGAACTTTTAACAGGAGCTGAAGAGAGATTGACTGACTGACTGACTGACTGACTAATACCCCTGCCATGTTCAGAACTAAACATTAACCATCCTTTTGACTTTAGATTCCCCACAATAATTTCTCCACCCACTACTCTAATTCTGCAGCAAGGCTGTCTAGGAGTTCGCTACTGTTCCTTGATTCTCTGCCTGTTTCTGTCTCCATGTGCAGGATAGAACAGCCTGCAGGCTGCTCTAAACTTTACCAGCTAGCTATGGTTCCCAAAGTGCCATATGACATCTGGGAACCGCGAGAGTACATTACACTCTAACCACACTCCTTGCCTGCCCTTCCCTGCCTCCAGTATGCCCCGAGCAACATAAAGTTAGTGGAGTAGGGCTGAGACTCTCTCACTTTGTCCAGGCACTGACTTCATTCTGACCTACATATGAGTAGTCATTACTCATGCAATAGTCTCACTAGTTTAAATGGGACTATTTTTGTGCAAGTAAGGGTTGTTGGATTGGTCATTAATATATGTCTGACTCATCCTGTCATGCCTTTTACCCCCATAGAATATGGCTATTGTATGAACTAAGCTTTTAGGGTAGTGGGAGATACTACAGAACCTATTCTTATATCATTATTTCTGCAGGAAAACTATTTTTATTAATCTATTTTTAGAATAAGTCTATGTTCAATAGCAGCTGTCATCATACGATAAAATTACAGTCTGTTCTTATTTGCAGTTTTTTATTTCAGCTTCTTGTGGTGAAATGTGCATCTGTGATCATTAACAAAAATATTTAATATTGAAGGGAAAGTGTATTTTTCCCTAAAATAACTCTTTTTGCATGTCTAGAAAGAAAAAATGGTAGCAGTGGGAAGGAGTGAAGGAAATACTTCATTTACCAAAGTGTAACAGCTCATGAAAAAGTTCATGATAACTTTGATAATGTATGGAAAGTCTAAACTTTTCATTGTTAACACTGAAACAACTTTGTTTTGAAATAACAAAGATTCTATGCCACTAAGAAGAATGCTTTTAATGAAAGTACAGTTTTAGCCGCTGTGCTACAAACAGTTATGCACAGTCTTAATTTTAAGCACAGGAGTAGTCCAGTTGAAGTGAATGGGATTATTCTTGTGAGTAAAATTACATAATTGTGTAAACCGTGTACTTGCTTGTTTGCAGATAAGGGTTTTAATTTTCAGTACCTTGTTTTTTTTACTATAGCAGTTTTATAAAACTCAAAACGATACCCAACTAATAGTAGTAATACAAACAGCATTTAGCATTTATAATTTAGTTCATAATAAATTTTAATCTTAAATTACAACGCACAAACTTTCAAATTAGTTTTACAAAACCTTAACCTGATTTAAATTAATTAAATTTTAAATCAAGTTAATTTAATCACCTTGATTTAAATTGCTTCCCCCTGCAATCATAACTGTGGATGTTCTAATAGCCACATTAAATATCTAATCCTTTTTTGAATCCTATTAAATTCTTGACCTCTGATGCTTTAACAGTTAAACAGGCTAGTAATATGCTGTTTAGAAAAGAAAACAGTGTTTTCTTTTATCAGTCTTAAATGTGTTGCTTTTTAATTTCATTAAATATCTTTGTTGTGTTATGAGGGTAAATAAGCTGTGTTAGATGAACATGTGGCTGCTTTTATGTGTCATTAATTTTGAGATAAGTTTTTTAGAAGTAATTTTATTATAAGAATTATGTGTCTTATTTTTTTTAAAGGAAGACAAAGCCCTCTACACCCAACTACCAACTGCTTTTATCAGGGATGCTAATTTTGCTATATTCTATAACATGTCACTGCAATAAAGATCCATTTAATATTTGTAGAAGTAAAATAAAATATCAGGAATTGTTAAGACTAGATTTGAGCTTTTCTCTGTGAACAGGTAAAAAAGTTGATAGGAATCATTTAAATTGCACTTGGGATCAGAATTCCCTTTGCCCAAATCCAGGGTTTTCTGATTCCTTCCCCTGTGCTACTGCTTGGTCTTCTATTAGAAAGCAATGTTTTTTCCCCATATATGCTAATTTAGGTAATACAGTTTAAGGCAGGTGGGGGGGATAATAAGTAAAATCTGGGGTGGAGTGACCTCCCTAGGGGGATCACACATTCCTAGGTGATGAAGTATCTTAGTCTTTTTGAAATCTTACACTGGCTTCAACACCTGTGTAATGAGTTTATAGCCCATGCACAATAAATCGTAATCCTGGCTGTTAGAAAGACAGTCATGGGTGCCAAATAGGTCTTCATCCTATTTTATCATACAGCAATTACAGACCCACTTCAGTATGAGCTAGCTTCTGTATCAGATATTCTTACCTTGTCAGCTGTGGAAAATATATGTGGGAGTTCATGTTATAAAGAGACAAACGGTACTTTATTAATCTTGAAGATTTTGGACAGAAGCATAGATATCAGAGTTTAATTTTTCCTATGTTTTATCTGTGTCTTCCAGTTGATAGCTAGGCACTTCCACAATTTTAACCAAGTTAGTGGAGTTCTTACCCCGTCCTGTAACTGGACTTGCTCTCAGTATGGGTGGCCTTTGCTGAGTTGATTGTAAGTGGGTTTCACTTACCGTGGCTGAGTCAGTAGGACATAGGTGGGCAAACCGTCCTGCCCGGCCCCTGAGCTCCTGGCTGGGGCGGCTAGCCCCCGGCCCCTCCCCTGCTGTCTCCCTCCCATCCCCTGCAGCACAGCCTTCCCTACCCAGCCCTCCATCCAGTTTTGCAACCCCAATGTGGCCCTTGGGCCAAAAAGTTTGCCCACCCCTGCGGTAGGAGGTGTGCTGAGCTAATCTCAACTGGGAATCATCTGCCCTAATTGTGAGCATGTCTAACCTCCTGCATAACACAAACCATAGAATTTCACCTAATAATTCCTGGAAGGACTTTATCTTTCCCTTCTATCTAATTTAACCTCTTAACTTAGTGTCTTTTCCTGTGCAGGTCTGTAACAGAATTGGTACTCCTCAGTGCTGTGTTTGAGTCCTGTGCCATTTATTTCTCAATACTCTTCCCAAGTTACAGATAAAATGTAAAATTTGTTTTATATGTACATAAAATACCAAGTCCATTTCTGTCTACTGTGTGGATGAGATGATTGGAATAAATGACAAATCAAAGGATCGTTTAAACGTTTGGTTCCTAAATCATCTGTATTTCTTGAATATCAATATTTTATGAAGAGGAGATCCTTGGAGGAAATGCTACCGGATTATGGATATATCTTCTTTTCTTGGAATAACTAGAATGACTGAAATGGAACTTCTGAATGCAAGTGACACTACATGCCTCAGGACTAGGAGGTTAACTTTGCATTGTGAAAAATAATTATTTAGTAACTACTAATTATTGCTTTTTTTAATGTGAAAAGTATTTTACATGAATTGTTGGTTACTACATAAAACTTTGTCTCTGGGCTAGTCTGCATCAGATTATAGAGATCTTCCTCCTCCAGGTATAAGGTATTATTCATGTCATATTACATTTAATTGGATTTAAAGGCCTGTAAAGATGTCTGAATGCTAGTGCCCAGGGAGACTTACAGTAGAGAGAGAGAGACACCTCTTGACAAGGTTCCAGGCTTGTCACAGAGCACAGAAAGTCACAGATGCATGATTTCTCTGTCTGTGACTTCCTGCAGGAAGGCTCTAGGTGGGTTGCAGCCCGATGCAAACGGGAGGCCCCATGTGGAGAGAAAAGTTGGAGAGGAAGTCCACCCAGCATTCACTCTGCAGCAACAGCTCCTGTGTCTGCAGGGCTGGGCCAGGCTCCATGCTCCGCGCGTTGTAACAGGGCACACAGGGTCACAGCACTACTCTCTCAAATTTGGCTCTACTGTCCGCTTCCTTCCTCCTGTCATGATGGAGGGGCAGCAGAGCCACACCTGAACAAATGGCACTGTGACCCATATGCCAGTTTGCAATGTCTGGAGCGGGTAGCTGGGCCCGTACCTGCAGGACACAAGAGCAACCACTGCCCGTGCCTGGGGTGAGCACAGAGGAGGCTCACTCTTCAGCCCCTCCTGCCTCGGGGCCTCCTCACCTCACCAGAGTAGATTAGGGTTGCAGTGCTGGCATGTAGGATGCTGCCGCAGGTGGTCATTTCCCCCTCATTTGTCTGGGCAGTTTTTTTTTATCAAATATCCCAGAGCAATCCCTAAACCCATGACTTTTACTACATTTACCTGATTGCTCCATGATTTTTATTATTATTAAAAAAAAATCCTATGACAAATCTGCAGCCCTAACAATGCACAAGTCAAGGGCCTATCAAGGAGCTTAATAAATTAGCAAGTGAATAACAAGTCCTTCAGAGAATAATTAGAAATGACTGCATCAGTCATCTTTAGTTGGTTAATTATTTCCAGCTAGGATTTCCAAAATCTCCATGTGTCGCTACCTAGCCTTATTGTAGAAAATCAGAAAGTTCTATGGTGTAAAGGATTAGTATGGAAAACTCCTTTAGGGTTTTTTTAACATTACAGATGGCTGGAAATAAATGAGAATAATATTCTAATGTAAAAGGGAACTTACGTTTTTTTTGTTTGAAAATGAGGTCTAAGTAATGAATGCAAAAGTCTGTATGGATTTCAAAACCCCTTTTGTGATGATTGATTTGTGTCTTGACATTTGACATGGCATTCTCTTGAACCTTCTAATGACATAAAGGGCAGATATCATACTATGAATAGGGAGCTTGTTTTTGCCTTAGAGTTGAGACACATTGCTTTTTATTCTAAATTTTCTCATTTTAATTGCAAATATTGAAATTTCACATTTTAGACTATAGAACAAGCACAGATCAATTTTAACTTAGCCATATGTACATTGGATATCATTGCGTTTAGTGTGCCAATAATACATATATTGCCAGTATTAATCCCTGTTTGAAGAGTTTGTTTTTATTCTGTGGCTTGTATACCTTGTGTGTATATATTATGATATAGTCTTTAGTTACATGTATCAGAGGGGTAGCCGTGTTAGTCTGAATCTGTAAAAAGCAACAGAGGGTCCTGTGGCACTTTTAAGACTAACAGAAGTATTGGGAGTATAAGCTTTCGTGGGTAAGAACCTCACTTCTTCAGATGCAAGTTGGCAACCCTATTCTTGCATCTGAAGAAGTGAGGTTCTTACCCACGAAAGCTTATGTTCCCAATACTTCTGTTAGTCTTAAAGGTGCCACAGGACCCTCTGTTGCTCTTTAGTTACATGATCACATACTATTTTTCAGCATTCTACATGTTGCCTCATTCAGAGAATAGGATGGATGTGGTTAGGAATGTAACCTGAGCCAGAGCCCCCCTTCCACGCTCCAACCCCTTACCCCAGCCCTAATCCCCCTTCCACCCTCCAAACCCCTCAGTCTCAGCCCCACCCCACAGCCTGCACGCCCAGATGGAGCCCTCTTCCAATCCCGCACCCCAACCCCTTGAGCCAGCCTGGTGAAAATGAATGAGTGAGTGACGGTTGGAAGAGCGAGCCACAGAGGGAGGGGGGATGGAGTGAGTGGAGGCAGGACCTCAGAGAAGTAGCGGGGCTTCTAAAGAGGGGCAGGGCAGGGGGCAAGGACGTTCCTGTTTTATGCAAGTAGAAAGTTGGCAACCCTATTCTGGACATGTCATTAAAACCAACATTTTCACATGTTCTGTTACCCACTATGAAGGCAGATACGCCTGAGTTTCCTCAATTTACAGATAGCATAGAAAAATACTAACATTTGTCAGACTTTCCAGAATGTAGTGTAGCTAAGTGGCCTACACTTTTAACCTCTCAGTAAGATATAAGGTCTTCCTCAGTAATAAGAGATGTAAAAGGCATATAATTACTAATATCAGACAGTAGCAGAGGAGAATGTAAGAATCATGGTCTCCTGGTTCCCAGCCCATTGCACCTTCCCCTAGGCCAAAGGATATTTTGATGGAGGAAAGTAGCAGGGAGGAGAAGATGAAGCATCACTTTGCTTGTGTCCTGTCTGGAGGATCAGCTACATATAATGTGCTGAGGAGAGATTCGGGGGCAGTCTATGCACAGTGCTGATAATATATTATGCGATTTTAGCAGTCAGTCCGTAGTACAATGGTTCTCAAAGCCAGTCTGCCGCTTGTTCAGGAAAATCCCCTGGCAGGCCAGGGCAGTTTGTTTATCTGCTGCATCCACAGGTTCAGCCAATCGCGGCTCCCACTGGCCGCGGTTAGCCGATCCAGGCCAATGGGGGCTGTGGGAAGCAGCGCGGGCCGAGGGATGTGCTGGCTGCCCTTCCTGCAGCCCCCATTGGCCTGGAGCAGCGAACCGCAGCCAGTGGGAGCTGCAATCATCCAAACCTGCGGACGCGGCAGGTAAACAAACTGCCCTGGCCCACCAGGGGCTTTCCCTGAACAAGCGGCAGACCGGCTTTGAGAACCACTGCTGTAGTATCTCATTACTCTGGTTATGGGTGCATCAGAAATTGAGATAGCAGGCTAGCATTTTATCCTGTTCTGCTAATCAATTTTATAGAAACTATTCTTCATGGAATTAAGAAGTTATTGATATCAAGACTCAAATCTCTGCTAAAGAGGCGGAGTTCAGTCAGTTTGGCAGTGATAATTTGTTGGTAAAGAAACCTCAACTTGATGTTCTTATTGTTCCAGCTGGCCTTGCTGAATTTCTTCCTCCCTGAAGAAAAATTGCATCTTGAAGAAGAAAAATTGCATCATGTCCGCCGAACTAAAAGGAGTAAAAGTAGTGAAGGACCTGATGGTGAGTTTCTTTATTTCTTATGGCTGTGTTTCTCATTTTCACAGACAAGTGAGGGACAAGCAGTTTTTTCAGATAGTGAATAGATAGTGGATTGTGTAAGTTAACAAGGGAACTCCTGTCTCGTAGTGCCTCCCTGAACTTACTTGGCATCCAGATCATTAGTACCGTAAATTACTGTTTCACACTATACAGTCTAGTAAATGATATTAAAATTAATATCCTAACCAATCGTTATTTGCCCCAACTATCATTATTTTTTATAATCACCATTGATTCAGTAAGGAGATTCATCTTGTCTAACAGTAAGGCCTTTGGCTTGCTTACTGATATGATTTGTTCATATAATGCCTTTGCTTCCCTATTTCCTTAAAATCTATGTTCAATAGGTTGTTGTGCAGGCTAAACAGCTGTGAACAGCGCTACAGTACAGAATGAAAATGTGTTGTAACTGGGATGCTGCATGTGGTTGTAGAATAGATGGATCCAAGCTCCACACCACTTAACCCCTAAATACTTAATGTTCTTTGAGTATTTGTGCACATATATATTGTACTTCAGGTGTGCATACACCCTGGGCTTTTGGTCATAAATTGAGGTGGCACATACATCCTGAGTGTCTTCCTGCTTCCAACCAAGGTCAGAAAGAGGTGGGGCCACCCTAACTCCCTCTCTGTTCCTTGTCAGCTCACAGCTTGATGCCTCATAGCTTACTGTTATTCAGCACTTATCAAAGCTCTTTTATAAACTTAGTTTATATAGTAATTAGACAGTAGTTAGATAGAGAGAGGTTTTTTGATAGTGTTCCTTTTTCCCTCCCTGCTTTTGAGAGAATTTTCTCCCCTTTTTTCTGGATTGGTATGCAAGCACTTCTTCCTTTGTTTAGGATGCCAGTGAGAAAATCCCTGGGTTTTAAAAATAGTCTGTCCTGTCAAGCAGCCATGCTTGTAAACAATGGGCACACAAGGTGCTTTTTTTTTTTTTTTTAGAAGAAGGCGGCCACATTTCAGAGAGATTCACTGTATGTAGAAGAACAAAGAAATCTAGAGAGAGCAGACTGAGAATATACCTCATGAAAAACTTCACACATCCAACCTTGTATCTGGGTCACTCCCAGAATACTAAGCACCCAGATTATGTTTCATTGAGGAGTGCGTCATAAGCCTTTTTACCTTCAGTAGCCATTCTGATTTTGAAGACCTCATCCTGTGAAAGAGGGAGAAATCCCCAGAAGTCCACTAGAGAGAAGAGGCATCAATCACAGTCTCTAGAGCCATCATCTAAAGCCCTTAAGTCATCTTATACGTCAAGGGGAGAAAGTATTGCTCAAAGTCCAGGAGAGACTTCTTGACCAGCCATTCAGCTCATAAACATGAGGCCTGAGTACCAACTGCGAACTTACCTGGCACTGAGCAGACTTCATCAAAGGACCTAGTACCGCTATCTTCTACTGCAGTTGTTCAATTTCTTCCAGTCCAGATAATCCCAGTACCAGTGATTTTGATACCAGCTAGGTCAACTCTGATTACTCTCTCTGCACTAAATAGCTTGGTATCAGCAATTGCTTTCCACCCCATATTCTGTACAGCCCTTCCCATTACTGACTCTTTATTGGTACTGGCTTACACCACAATCATATATAGTAGCTAGAGATCTCAGCTGAGTTTGCATCAGTCAGGAGTACTAATACCCACTATGTACAGAGTTTACCAACTGTCCTGCCTGAAGAATATTCCTTCTGATCTTCAGAGTCAGGGAGCAGCAGGGAAGCCTTTCCCGTTGCATCATTGGGTTACAGACTTTTGCTTTCCTTGACAGCTCATCATTCCAGAGAGAACTTAAAAATGAACCTCAATGGATCCCATTCCTTATATCGTCCTCTTCCGCAGATGAAGCTATTGCTCCTGAGCCTATACCATCTATGCCTAATGACTATAAGTCATTACAGGAGCTCATAAGGAGAGCGGCCTCTGATCTGGAGCTCCTGTAGAAGTTGTCCAGGAGAACCCTCACAGGCTACTAAACATCTTGCCCTGGTTGAGTGGCACTGCCTATCAATGAAGACCTCTTAAATCTCACTAGATTGTTATGGCAGGCCTAGTCTCCATACCACCCACATCTAAAAAGGCTGATCAAAGTTACCAAGTTCCAGCACAGGGTTTTGAACAATTCTTCTTTCACCTGGTGCCAGGATCATTAGTAGTGATGGCTGCAAATGAGAGATCTAAGCAGGGACAACAGATATCTACACATAGGGACAAGGAATCGTGCTAGAAAAAGCAACTCTATGGTGAGCTTGTAAATGAGAATCGCAAATTACCAAGCGGTTCTCTCCAAATATGACTATACTAACAAGGATTCCCTTACAGAATTTACAGACAAATTGCCCACAAGCTCAGAGAGGAGTTTAAGTCTTACCTGGCCAAGAGCCAGGTAAATAACCATTTCTTAAAAGCCTGAGCCAAGCAAATAAAAAACAGCACCAGAAATGTAAGTCTCTATCAACTCATCAGCCTGGTGAAAAATAAAGAAATCAAGATTTGGGTCTGAAACCACAGAAGTGGAGACCCTTGGGTTTTTTAATCGTGTCTTTTGACACTATAGTAGAAACAGGTTGAATGTAATCAAAATTCGTCTCATTCACCTGACATGGTTACAGGTAATATAGTTCAGTACATCCATGCTAAAACATTTCCCCCTGTATACCTCCCATGTTGCACAACCATGTTTGCATTGATGCATTTTTGGAAAATCTGGGCAGGTATCTCATACTCCCTCACCTGATTTGATTGTGGACATCTTTCATATAATATAATGTAGTTTGTGTTGTTTTTTGGCATGGATATGTGAAAGGTTAGCAGGATTCGCTAACTTGGGTACATAAAGATGAGTAATTAGAAGAAACATTCTTCAAACTGTTCCCTAACCCTGGAATAGCATCATACTTCCTGTGCATCAGTCAACTTCACTTGTCTATGCTTCTTGCCCTCCCTCAGTCTTTATTTCAAAATATGAGACTCTCTATATATATAATTCATTCATTATGCAGTGATTCACATTCTTTGTTGTAACACTTGTTCCTTCTTTCCCCACCCCTTTAGTTTGTCTATCTTCACGTTTTGAGTTGGTCTGCTTACAATTGTAAACTCTTTGGAGTAGGGGTTGGGTTTTTTTTATAATTTCTTTCAAACTCGATACAAAACATAGTGCTATATAAATGATTGAGTAATAATAACCTAACTACAGCTTGGCAATTGCTACAGCCTAGCCCCAATAACTTCCAGAATGGTGGGGTTGTGGAAATGTCATCTTTGACCCCACCTCTCTTCCTCAGTTCACCTACCAGAACTATGGTTCACCTGAGGATTAAGGTTTTAGTCAGTATCCAAGAGTAAGTCATTTTACATCAGTAGATAGCATGAATGTAACTAATGTAAACAATCTCCACTTTTCCATGACCAAAAACACAGAAGTGGTTAGTTTTCTATGGCTAATCATAATCTTCTGACTAATTTTTGCATAGAATTTATTCTAGTGCTTTACTTTCATTGCTGTATGGCGCTGATTCAAGAAGGCTCTTAAGTATAATGCTTAAGTGCTTTCTGGATAGGGATGTTTTCCTGAATTGGCCCCCTATGTATGGTACTCAATGTTGCAGTTCTGCAACATTTTATGTTAAACTTATTTTTAAAAATTGTCTAGCTGGCTAGGATTAAGAGATAATCTCTGTTGGAACCACTCAAAAAAACTTGAAACTAAAAACATATGTTCTAGAGTTTCCCAAGAATCTAAACACTACATCAGTGTCCTAATTACAATTAATAAGATTTAAAATACCGTGTGTTAACCCAGCTCCATACAACTTTTTAAAAAATACCATGTGTTAACCCAGCTATTGGGATGTTTATATTGGTTTGGTTTAATAGCAGGCTGTAAGTAGGGTTACCATATTTCTTCATTAAAAAAAGAGGACACTCCACGGGGCCCTGGCCCCGCCCCTTCCCCGCCCCCACCCTAACTCCACCCCCTCCCCTGAGCGCCCCGCATTCCCCCTCCTCCCTCCCAGCCGCGAAACAGCCTCCCGAGCACTACCGGCTTCACAGTTTGCCGGGCAGCCCCCAGACCTCCAAACCCTGCGCCCCTGGCCAGGCACTTCCCCTCCCGGGCTCCGGCTGCACTGGGGAAGCGCCCGGCCGGGGGCGCAGGGTCTGGAGGTCTAGGGGCTGCCCGGCAAACCATGAAGCCGGTAGCACTCGGGCAGCTCGGCTCTTCAGCTACACAGAGCTGATGTGTCTGGGGGAAGCAGCAGCAGCCGCCGCGGGGGAATCCGCCTGCAGCTCGCAGCCTTACAAGGTGGTAAGCAGGAGACTGGGACAGGGATGCCGGCAAAGCTATTTTCCCAGACATGTTCGGCTTTTTGGCAATTCCCCCCGGACGGGGATTTGAGGACCAAAAACTCGGACATGTCTGGGAAAAACCGGATGTATGGTAACACTAACTAACTGCCCCCCAGGACTCCACCCCCTACCTAAGCCTCCCTGCTCCTTGTCCCCTGACTGCCCCCTCCTGAAACCCTCCCCCCATCCGAACTGGCCCCCTAGGGCCATACCCCCTACCTGTCCCTTGACTGCCCCAACTCTTATCCACACTCCCACCCCCAGACAGACACCAGGGACTCCCACGCCCCATCCAACCACTCCCCGCCCCCTGACAGCCCTCCCCCTCCCAGAACTCCCAACCCATCTAAACCCCTCTGCTCCCTGTCCCCTGACTGCCCCCTCTTGGGACCCCTGCTCCTACCTGTCCTCCAGAACCCCACTCCCACCTAAGCCTCCCTGTTCCTTGTTCCGTAACCACCCCCTCCTGAGACTCCCCACCCTAACTGCCCCCCTAGGACTCTACCCCCTACCTGTACCCTGACTGCCCAAAACCTTACACCCCCAACCCCAGACAGTGCCCCCCCCAAAACCCGACCCATCCAACCCTGCTCCCTGTCTCTTGACTGCTCCCTCCAGAACCTCCCTGCCCCTTCTCCGACCCCCTGACCCTCTTACCGTGCCGCTCAGAGCAGCGTGTCGGGCTCCACGCACAGCCCGACATGCTGCCACGCTCCCCCATGGAGTGCATAGCCCGGTTCCCGCCCGAGCAGAGTGCTGCGGAGCGGCGCGCTGGGCAGGGGGAAGAGCTCCAGACTGCTGGAAGCCCGAACGTCCGGCGATCTACAAATCCAGGGAGGGAGTGATCTCAGCTGCAGGGGAGAGGAGGGGGAAGCAGAGGAGGGGCTCTCTCTGGCTGCCGGAGCCCAGTGCAAGTGGCACCATCCGCGCTCTGCATGGGGGGGAAGTCCGGACATTTACAAATTCCCCCCGGATGCTATTTTTAACTCAGAAAAGCCGGACATGTCCGGGGGAATCCAGACAAATGTTAACCCTACTGTAAGGAAACATGCAGGGAGAAAACAATGGCTCAAGATAAGTGACCCTGTGGTAAACACTTAAGGGTTGTTATGGGGAAAAATAGGGGAGCCCAGTCTCCTGCCGAATCTACCAAACTGCTTTTAAGAAGGAAGGCAAAGCCCTGTGGAGGAATGAAGGAACTCTGACTGAAAAAAAGCTACTGTCTCTCTTTCATCTCCACCCTCCAAGGGGTAGCTGTTTACAAGTTTTTTGGGGAAACCAGACTGATCTAGACACCAGCTGGGAGTGTCTGAAGAAGCTAGGCCTTGCCTAGGCTACCATCATGCGATGATAAGCCTCTGGGTAAGATGCATGTAGATTGTTGTTTTAAAATTCTTTTTCTCTAAATGCTTTGTTCTTATTGTTAACACTGAATAGTACTTCACTTTTAAAAAGGCTCTCTGGTCACTATCTTCACTGCTGGTCTCAGACTTCCAAAGATAAGCACTGCAGGTGCTGAACCCAGTTGCCACCTGCTTGGTAAACACAGTAGGTTACTGTACCCCAGGAAAAGATCCTGGTATAAGTGTGGGAGAATGATGTGAGATATAGATAGATAGATATAAATAAAATTTTTGCACTCAGACCAGGAAGGGGACAGAGATGCAGATAATCCTGTCACCATGACACTGTGTACCTCTATTCAAAGTCTATAAACTGCAGTGTTGTGAAGATAAATTTACTTCTATTTCTTAGGGCTGGTCTACACTGGGGGGGTGGGATCGATCTAAGATACGCAACTTCAGCTACGTGAATAGCTTAGATCGATTTACCTGGGGTCCACACGGCGGGGGATCGACATCGCTACCGCCGCCCGCTCCGGGGGAGTTCCAGAATCGATGGGGAACGCGTTCGGGGATTGATATATCGCGTCTTAATGAGACGTGATATATCGATCCCTGAAAAAACGATCACTACCCGTCGATACGGTGGGTAGTCTGGACGTACCCTTAGGTGCTTGGATAGTAGTGATAAGGTCCAAGAGCAATGCATGCAGGGGAAATAAAGACCAATATCAGTCTCTCTTGACCAGTTCTTTGAGTCTTCTCCCATAGATATACATCCCAAAAGGTTGGTTCTTCTGAACACATCAATTTCATTCTGTTCTCCAGTTTCAGATACTCTCTTAAGTACATTTTAAATATTTAAAAAATTCTTTAAAATTATAAATTGCATATTGCCAGCATTAAACTTCGTACTTGAGGTCATATAATTTAACCTTTTTTAGCTCTGCTAAGTGAAATGCCAAAATTCTTAAGTAAAACATAGCTTACTCAATTTGCATAGCACCTTATCATGCCAAGACATCTCAAGCTTCTTTAAAATATAAGCACTTAATCCTGGGAAGCTTAAAACTGTAACTTCACTCCCCCCCTCCTTTTTCTTTCAGTGTAAATAATTCACATTTCAAGTATTGTTTTAATCTATTTAGGTAATCATGATCCCTATCTACCAAAACTGAGACTCAAGGGCTGCTGGCTGTGAAGAGTTCTCAGAGGATGATGTCAGCTTTCTCATTGGAAAAAAATAGCAAGCTTCTATATGAAGGGGAAAAGAGGTGGAGGTGGTAGAAAAGGTTTTAAAGTAAGGGCTAGTCTACACTGGCAATGTTAAAGCGCTGCCCCGGCAGCACTTTAACGTGGCTTTTGTAGTCGCAGCAGAGTGCTGGGAGAGCTCTAAAAAAACCACCTCCACGAGGGGCATAGCTACCAGCACTTTACAGCACTGAAACTTGCTGCGCTCAGGGGGGTGTTTTTTCACACCCCCGAGCAAGAAAGTTGCAGCGCTGTAAAGTGCCAGTGTAGACAAGCCTTAAAAGTCTGAGAAGTTAACGGGGGTTATAACTGCTTACAAGCTAGAGGAGAGAATGTTTTACAAGATAGTCTACTTAAAGTAGGAGAGAAATTTATAGTGGAGAAAGTCTTTAGATCCCCTAGACTTTCTCCAGAAGAGCTTGACCTCCCTAAAGCAGGAGTTTAGGGAAATGAATGGGAGCTAAGCTAGGGTAAGGGATACAAGTCAGTAAAGAAAGAGGAGATAAATAATCAACTGTGAATGAGAGAGAGGAGACCCTGGAACCAACAGAGATGAGGGAGCAGAAGAGAGGTTTGAGAGTTGTAGAGAAGTCTGGAATGTAGAGACTATACTCTCCTTGATTCTAAACCACAACAATTAAATGTCTCTTTTCATTTTATAAAAACTGTTAATGGTGATATTTCTGCTCTAACTCTGAAGGGTTTAAAACTGAAAATAAATTGGAATAGGGGAGAAAATACAGTATCATTTAATGAGCTTTCCCCAACTAAGTTATCATGAAACTGTATCAATAATTTCACTTTGAATTAGTAAAATTTCATCTGTTAACCAAAAGGACAAACCTATGCCTATACCCTAATACTGCCAGCAGGTGCTCTCTTCTCCCCTTGATAAGTGTGTAACTTGCATTGATGCTGTTTGAAAGTATGCAGAGAATTGATCCCTCCATTTGGCACCATCTTCAAGGAAAGATAAAAGCATTCAAATTATGTGCCCTATATGATTTGATGCTTGCTAAACTAGCCAAACTCTGCCTGCAATTTTGTTCTCCCCATCTATTGTTAGTTTTCCTCTCTTAGCCTTCAGGCCTCATAAATTGCTCCCCTTGCAGTTTCACAGTGGAAATAGTTTCATTGTGGCCATATTTCAAGAAATAACTTAAAGCACCATGAAACCCCCAGGATTTTCTCTCCCCAAAATGCTGACAAGTATGTTTTACTTGGAACAGACTCAGTGGGTGATTCCAGCTGAATTATAGAATCATAAGACTGGAAGGGACCTGGAGAGTCATTTAGTCCAGTCTCCTGTAGTCATGGCAGGACTAAGTATTATCTAGAGCATCCCTAACAGGTGTTTGTCTAACCTGCTCTTAAAAATCTCCAAGGATGGAGATTCCACAGCCTCCCGAGGCAATTTATTCCAGTGCTTAACCACCCTGACAGGAAGTTTTTCCTAATGTCCAATCTAAACCGCCCTTGCTGCACTTTAAGCCCATTGCTTCTTGTCCTATTCTCAGAGGTTAAGGAAAACAATTTTTCTCCCTCCTCCTTGTAACAACCTTTTATGTACTTGAAAACTGTTATCGTGTCCCTTCTGTCTTCTGTTCTTCAAGCTAAACAAACCCAATTTTTTCGATCTTCCATTATAGGTCATGTCTTCTAGACCTTTAATCATTATTGTCGCTCGTCTCTGGATTTTCTCCAATTTGTCCACATATTTCCTGAAATGTGGCACTCGGAACGGGACACAATACTCCAGTTGAGGTCTAATCAGCACGGACTAGAGTGGAAGAATTACTTGCAACCCTCCTGCTAATACATCTCAGAATGATGTTTGCTTTTTTTTGCAACAGTGTTACACTGTTGACTCACATTTAGCTTGTGATCCACTATAACCCCCAGATCTGCAGTACTCCTACCTGGGCAGTCATTTCCCATTTTGCATGTGTGCATCTGATTGTTCCCTCCTTAGTAGAGAACTTTGCATTTGTCCTTATTGAATTTCATCCTATTTACTTCAGACCATTTCTTCAATTTGTCCAGATCATTTTGAATTTTAATCCTATCCTCCACGGCACTTGCAACCCCTCCCAGCTTGGTGTTGCCTGCAAACTTTATAAGTGTACTATCTATGCCATTATCTAAACCACTGCTGAAGATATTCAACAGAACCGGACCCAGAATGGATCCCTGCGGAAGCCTGCTTGATATGCCTTTCCAGCTTGACTGTGAACCACTGATAACTATTCTCAGGGAACGGTTTTCCAACCAGTTATTCACCCACCTTATAGTAGCTCCATAGTTGTATTTTCCTAGTTTGTTTTTGAGAAGGTCATGAGAGATGGTATCAAAAGGCTTACTGAAGTCAAGATTATACCATATCTACCATTTCCCCCAGTCACAAGACTTGTTACCTTATCAAAGAAAGCTATTAGGTTGGTTTGACATGATTTGTTCTTGACAAATACATGCTGACTGTTACTTATCACCTTATTATTTTCTAGATGTTTGCGAATTGATTGCTTAATTATTTGCTCCATTATCTTTCCAGATACTGAAGTTAAACTGACTGGTCTGCAATTCTCCAAGTTGTCCTTATTTCCCTTTTTATAGATTGGCACTATATTTGCCCTTTTCCAGTCCTCTGGAATCTCTCCTGTCTTTCATGACTTTTCAAAGATAATCGCCAATGGCTCAGATATCTCCTCATTGAACTCCTTGAGTATTCTAGGATGTATTTCATCCTAGAATCTGGCATGTAATATTAAAAACAAGAATAACAAAATGTGACATTGTGGTGCTAAGGTGAATGAATGATCAAGTTCCAATTAATTTCACACTGAGTCATTGAAATCTATTCCAGTACCTTTGCAATGTGCTTGCATGAGTTACAAAGCTTCTAGAGTACAAGAATTGTTAAAATTTAGTGATGCAGACAGAGATCAGTGTGATTGGTTCCCCCCGGGGTGCCACTGAGCCCTCTGACTCACGAGCCTGGGCTCCCTCTCACACTGTGCAGCTGTGACAAGCTGCAGACCCACTCCCGGGCCTACACTTCCGGCTGCAGATACATGAAGGCTCTCTGACCAGCCACTGCATGAACCAACAATAGAGAGGCCCCAGCTCCCCAGGCACGCCCGCACCCTCCCCCCCCGGAGTATAAACCGAAAATTATACCGTCTTGCGCTGCATAGGGAACTGTATAGCGTAAACTCATAGAGTTCGCCCCTCCTTCAATGTGGAGAAGAAATGCAACAGTCCCTGCTCCTTTACCTAAGATTCTAAAGCACTTCTCTCCAAACTTACTGGTTTAGATTAAAACTTAAAATAAGTTTATTAACTACAAAAAGATAGATTTTAAGTGATTATAGGTGATCGCAAACCGATCAAAGCAGATTACCTAGTACATAAACAAAAACGCAAACTAATCTTAACATACTAAAAGGATAGGATTTGAATTAATAATTTCTGACCCTGACTGATGATAAGCAGGCTTGCAGATTCTCAAGGCACAAGCTGCATTTGCTTTGCAGCTTGGGATCCTCACCCCCCGTTCCAAGTCCTTTTCCTTAGGAGCTTCTCTTAAGTGTTCAGATATGGAGGAGTGAAGAACAACCAATGATGTCACTCCCTACCTTATATAGAGTTAGCATATGGCGGGAACCTTTTGTTCCAAACTTGGTTCCCAGACCAATTTGTGGAAAAATGCAGACATCCCAAAATGGAGTCCGGTGTCATGTGGCCTGGTCAGGGCCGGCTCCAGGCACCAGCCCAGCAAGCAGGTACTTGGGGCGGCCAAGGGGAAGGGGCAGCACGTCGGGCTGTTCGGCGGCAATTCAGCGGCGGGTCCCTCTCGGAGGGAAGCACCTGCCACCGAATTCCCGCCGAAGAAGAAAGCGGTGCGGTGGAGCTGCCGCCGGAGTGCCACTGATCGCAATTGCAATCCAGATTTTTTTTTTTCCCCCCGCCGCTTGGGGCGGCAAAAACCCTAGAGCCGGTCCTGGGCCTGGTCACATGCAGATCTTGCTGAGTCAGAGCAGCCATTCCTTACAGGCTGTCTGGAGCGTTCTCAGGAAGCTTACCAAGTGGGGGATAAGCTTCTCCTAAGGCTTATTGTTTTTCCTAATGGTCCATTACCTTGAATAGGGCCCAACTTCAGTTACAAAAATGATACATGCATACAAATAGGACAATCATTTAGCCAATCGTAACTTTTCCAGTGACACTTTACATGACCCATTTTGTACAAAATACATCTCAATTATGCCATAATCATATTATAATAATATTACTAGGATGAATATGGGGTGTAGTGTCACAATTAGTAATTTAATTAGCCTGTTTAACTGTCCAAATACTAGTTTGATAGTAGCATATGTATAGAAGATAATTTTATTTTAAGAAATATCTGTTGAAAGACTGTGGATGTTCTACATTGCTATCCTCTTCTTCTCTATTCCTAAATGAAAACCTTTAATTCTTTCACAACCCCTTCATCAACTAGCAGTCATCCATAAAGTCCATTGTACTTTGTTATAAGATGAAAGTACAAGCATTCTAAAAATGAGTTTTTCCCTGAGCTGCATGTTTCCATGTAAATTAGATAGATTACTCTGGATTTCTTTAGGGTGATATTGCAACAGGTGGTCCCAAGCTCTTTCATACAAAATTTCCAGAGCCATAAGTTGTAATTTGTTCTTCCGATAAGTTTCCCCTTGAGACTGTTTTTTATAAATGATTGCACATACATAATTAATGGCATGGGAGAAGCTGAGTATGCATTATAGGAATTCAAGGGGTTTTTTTAAAAGGAAAAATTGTGTCAGGAGCACATGTTCTTAATTATATAAAAGTGTCCTGATTTAGCTTGAGTACCCTGGGTGTTGCTGTGGGTGAGCACAGTACCACAGATAAGACTAGTACCTGTAAGATGAGAAGCATGTAGGTGTTTGCTAGGTTCATGTGTTGTCTTTTTCCTGTTGCCATTTGAGGGAAATGAAATTTCATGAGGAAAATGGAAGTCCTGTATTTTGATTTACCTAAAACTGGATTTGTCAAAGTAATGAAGAACAAACTTAGGAAACAATCTTTCATTGAATGAACTAAATAATATTTATCACTGATAAGTGCTTTACAAGCATTTAATGATTTCATACTCGTACCACTGAGTCATAGGTAAATATTATCCTCATTTTACAAATGGGGAAACTAAGACAGAGAAGTTAGAAGATTTGCCCAAGGCCACAGAGGACATCCATGTCCAGATTCTAATAGAGCAGTTTTTAGAGTGATACAATTTTTAGACTATAAATTCTTCAAGATCGGGTCTTTGTTTGACATGTGTAACAATGAGCACATTGTTGCTGCCTAACATATAAAATAGGTCTTTTCTTTGTCTAATTTATAAGATTAATTTTAGTCTTGTGCAAAGTATTTTGTTTTTTTAAGAGTCAGAGAAGTGTCCAATGAATCACAAAGGAAGAATGCCATAGTTTCTGTAACATTGGCTTCTGCATTAGTTTAATGAAGGGAGAGTTGTACAATACAAGGAAACCATAAAGAATGTTAAATTAGTTCTTGTTTAAATAAACCGTGTTTGAAACATCTGATCTCTAAAGAATCTCTTAAAAATTAAAGAAGTTAAACTACAGAAACCCAAAAGGAAAGAGATGTATTCTCTGAAGGGGTCTTTAACATTAGTGAGGAATTAATTTTAAACATTCAAGTAGATCCACACAAGCAATAAGAAGCAAAGATACTCAACAATGTGGAAAACAGTACTTAACTGATGCTATCATGTTCCATCCAGTCTATTATTAAACTGGATGTATTATTTATCTGTGTCCAGTAGCACCTACAATGTGTTATATGCCATAGAAATACAAAAGAAGATACAGTTCTTGTCCCAAAGACCTTACTCTGCTCCCAAGTCTTTATTTCTGGCCAGGAAGTATGGGGTATGGGTAAGAGATTACAAAAGTACAGTAAGAATCACAGAATCTTACTCCTCCTAAAGTGGATATTTTTGGATTTTAGAAAGGCTGGGATAGATGATATACAAGCTTTCATGCTGGGCTCTCTGGAAAGGAAACATGGGAGACCAGATCCTTAAACAGATCTTCTAAAAACTGTTGCACACACAGAGCCAGATTGTGCCTAGTTCTTATATAGATATAGTGGTAAGTGGAAGTGAGGTCCTTTTTCAACCGATCATTCCCATTTGTGCTGTCCACAGAAGGGCCAAGCTCAATTGTGGTCCCTTTGCTTGAGTGAGTGTGGGGGACTGTTCCTCCCCCACCCCACCCCACCCAAGGCTCAGTACCCAAAAGAGGAAGAGCGGATGGAAGCCAATTGTCCAGCTCACAAAGGGGTGTGTAGAGCACCACATGAAATAAGGTGTCCCAGCAGGTGCACATCTACTACCTGCTGGAGAACACCAGGAAGAATTAATGGAAACAGAGGGATACTGTCAACTTGAAATTTAGTGAGTTTCAAAATATGATTTCAATTACTTTGAATACTACACCATCCCTTCAGCCCTGCTATGCATTTTTGTCATTTTTACAATCACATTATCTTAAAAAGGGGTTTCTCTCCCCTGTGAGTATCCTAAAGCCAATTTAGCAGGCCCCCAGAGATTCCCCCAGTATAGGAGTGCCCTATACGGGCTCCTGTACTGCAAGGCCCTTTTCTTCTTCCCCCTTCCTCCTCCATGTGGCCAGCTTCCCTAGCTCTTAGAATAGCCATTTGTGACATGGGCAGCCCCGATAAGTTAGAGAACACTTATGACTGCTGTCTAGCCCAACACAGAACAGCTCTAAAATGGAGATGGGGGAATGCAAAAGTGGTTTAAAGCCACTCATGCAAACAAGCCACTCACCCTAAGTTTCCCATAGTGCTCCTTGACTGCAGTTAGGGCCTATATGGTTAATTTTTTTTTATTTTTTTTTTTTTTTTTGCCCAGCTCTTTAAGGGTTTTTACTATTTCAGTTCTCTTCTTGAAGAAGCAGACTTATTCTGCTACTATTCAGCTTCTTAGGTTCCTATTTATTTCTACATTATTATATGCTCTATAATACAATAATCTTCTTACTATTCACTCCACTTGCCAGTTAATTTTGTTTTAATCCACAGATTTCCCCTCCCTTTTTTGTCTCCTTTTTGTTTTGGTATGTTTATTCTTTTGAAGTACCGCTGTAGCTCCCAGATTAACAAATCATTCTGGGACTGGTAATTAGCAACAGTTGTGCTTTAAAAAAAAAAAACATAAAGAATGTGAAGTTAGTCCACTTTTACATAAACTGTGTTTGAAATATTAGATCTGTATTCCCAGAGCAACAGTAAAAATACTGCTGGCTCCATGCTAGCAAAGCCAAAATATGGGAGCAGCATGGTTGAAACTACAGGAGACAATTCCGTGCTCTTGCCCTTTGGAGGGGTTGATGTTATAAATAGTGACAGACATAATGTCTTACAAAGCAGATGTCATTAGGTCCTTTTTAAAAAACAAAACAAAAAACAAAAAAAAAAACACTTTTTAAAAACTACAGCTCATTATGCTTTCATCTCCATGCCCAGTTCGATCCCTGCAATACTGGTTTCCTGGTTTCGTTTTCCCTTCCTAGATTTTTCATATTAAATTTGGTGAGAAACAGAGTGGTTGTTGGCCTATTATACTCTCTATTCTGAGGCAGGGAGGATGGGAAGAAGCTCAGCAGATGTCAATTTAAGAACAGCTAATGCTTTTCCTCCTAATACTTTGGCAACCTTCTTGCTGAAGAGAGCCCTTTATGGGGTCTGATTGGTGTTGATTTCACTAGAGCAGGTAGCTTTTGTTAACATGAAGATCGCAAACCTCTCCTGTTGGGATACCAGAAGCTAGATTAGCATCAGTAGCTTTACCTGACATCTTGAAAATAATATGCCAGTTTCTATGGGTTTGCCTCTCTAATAATGGCCGGAGTTTACAAATGGGAGCAGTGTTATTGGTATTGTCTCTCTTGTCATGAAATGGTTTGTTCTACAGCCAGCTCTCAGATACACCTTTACCCCGATATAACGCTATCCTCGGGAGCCAAAAAATCTTACCGCGTTATAGGTGAAACCGCGTTATATCGAACTTATTTGATCTGCCAGAGTGCGCAGCCCCGCCCCCCGGAGCGCTGCTTTACTGCGTTATATCCGACTTCATGTTCTATCGGGCCGCGTTATATCAAGGTAGAGGTGTACTCAGAAGTCATAGTATGAATTTGCTCTTTTTTTATTCTGCCTCCTTCGTTCCCTTTTTTGCCTCTTAGAAAGAAATACCTTCAGGATGTTCCCATCCTGAGAAACAAGTTGTACTCAGAACTCATTCTTTTCTGTGGTTATGCATTGCAAAGCTGTTTTGCCCCCAAGCTTCCTTAATCTATTGCCTGTCTGTTATTTCTTCTTTATATAATGATGATGTGGGTTTTTATGTAAATCTTACAATAGCAACTTTTCTTGCTTACTTCCTCTCCTTTTTAAGAGACACATCCATCTGACTCAAGAGGCATAGATCAATAAATTCCTTTGTGTTAGCCATAGGTGCTGGAACAAGAGGTGTGAGGAGTGCTGCAACGTCCCCTGACTTGAAGTGGTTTCCATTAAATACATGTTTTACAGTTTGGTGTTCCAGTACCTCTGGTGTTAGCCACCTGAAATTCCCCAAAGTCCAGGAATTCTCAGAAACAGAGACTTATTAACGGTAATAGAAGCCTTGCTGATGAGCAACGAATAAATAAAGAGAACATTTCCTGGATATTAGCACAGAGGAGATTCACCAGAAAGTACTTAAACCACACTTTAAAGTGTGGTTCCCAAGAAAATGGAAGAACCAAAGAGTAGTATTAGAGCTGAAGGTGCTGTTCAAATATATGAAATCTCTCAAAGGAAGGTGCTGTTCAAATATATGAAACCTCTCAGTGGCACTTTTGCCAGGGATGCTTATGACATTGGTATGTGGGAGTTCAAAGCCTGCTTAAACATCCTCTTTTGCCATTCACATAGGTGGTACGTGTTTCTGTTACAGTTAGTTTGCGCTGTTGTACAAAGCCTTACAGTTTGGGCTCTCTTCTACGGCAAATACATTCACAAAAATGCAGGTCATGCAAGTAACACTCTGGACCAGGGGTCTCAAACTCAAATGACCATGAGGGCCACATGAGGACTAGTGCATTGACCCGAGGGCTGCATCACTGACACCCCCACTCGCTGCCTCTGGCCCTGCCCCCACTCCACCCCTTCCATTAGGCCCTGCCCTTGCCCCACCTCTTCCCACCCCTTCTCTGCCCCATTCCAACCCCTTCCCCGAAGTCCCCACCCCAACGCTGTCCCCAGGGGGTGCAGAAAGGGTGCAGGGTGTGGCTGGGGCTCAGGGCAGGGAGTTGGTGTGTGGGGTGCAAGAGGGTGAGGGGTGCGGCGGGGGTCGGGGAGCAGGGTTCAGCAGGTGGCTCAGGGCAGGGAGTGCAGGGTGCGGCAGGGGGCTCAGGGCAGGGACTTGGTGTGTGGAGTGCAAGAGGATGAGGGGTGTGGCAGGGGGTCAGGATGCAGCAGGTGGCTCAGGGCAGGGAGCGCAGGAAGCGCAGGAGGGGTGTGGGATGTGGCAGGGGGCTCAGGGCAGGGGGTTGGGATGCAGGAGGGGTTCAGGGTGCAAGCTCCAGCCTGGCGCTGCTTACCTAGAGCAGTTCTGGGGTGGCAGTGGCATGCACCAGGGCTAGGGCAGGCTCCCTGCCTGCCTCCCCTGGCCCCCGGCGCTGCACCACTGTGCTCCAGGAAGCAGATGGAACCGTGTCCCTGCAGCCACTGGGGGAGGGGGAGGGGGAAGGGCAGGGGCTCAGGGTTCCATGCGTGTGCTGCTCTTGCCCCTCCTCTAGGTACCTCCCATGAAGCTCCCATTGGCCACGGTTCCCTGTTCCCGGCCAATGGGAGCTGTGGGGGGCGGTGCCTAGAAGGAGGCAATGCAGGGCCCTCTGCCTCCTTCCCCCTCCCTCCGCCCGGCCCGAAGGAGCGTGCTGCCAGCTGCTTCAGAGAGCGGTGCGGGGCTCGCAACGCCACAGGGGGCAATCCTGCCGGTAGGCAGAGGGATGGGGGGGGCGCGCGGGGAGCTTGGTGGGCCACATGCAAGAGCCCCGCGAGCCGCGTGTTTGAGACCACTGCTCTGGACCATAGGCATACATCGGTTCCCCTATTTAAACAACATCTTCATTGAGGTGAGTTTCATAATGGAGTAAGAACTGCCAAAAACAGTTACAGTTCATTCATGGTTTTGTGATCAATTACAAAAAGAGCAGATTACCCATCTTCTCAATTCCTGATTCATCTGAGACTGATGATGGATGCTCACAAGGCCAAGAGCTACCTGCCCCAGAACATTCCTTAAAAGAAAATAAGTTTTTCAGGCACAGACCATAAAGAAATTTTCAGTATGCTCTCTGGTCAAACTCCTTTGCATGAGTTTCTTACACAGACGTTCTTCTGTGAGGGTAAGGTACTGTCAATGATTCTTGTTGGAACACATCTCAGGAAAACATGTACCGGGAAGCTATTGCTCTGAGTGCTGAAGAGAGATCTGGACTGGTGGAAATCCAAACAGTGTGTACTAGGGTTACCATATTTCAGCAAGCAAAAAAGAGGACGGGAGGAGCCCCGCCCTAGCCCCGCCTCTGCCCCTCCCACTTCCCACCCCCCTCAGAACCCCCAACCCTCCCCCCGTTCCTTGTCCCCTGACTGCCCCCTCCTGGGACCCCTGCCCCTAACTGCCCCCCAGGACTCCACCCCCTACCTAAGCCTCCCTGTTCCTTGTCCCCTAACTGCCCCCTCCTAAGACCCCCCCACCCTAATTGCCCCCCAGGACCCTACCCCCTACCCGTACCCTGACTGCCCAAAACCTTCTCCATCCCCCCCCAAAAAGCCCCCCTCCGAACTCCCAACCCCCCCCCCCCCGTCTCTTGACTGCCCCCTCCAAAATCTTCCTGCCCCCTGGCCCCCTTACCCTGCCGCTCAGAACATGGTGTTGGGCTCTGTGCGAAGCCGGACACGTGGCTGCGCTCCCCAGCGCAACACACAACCCGGTCCCACCCCACCCAGTGCTGCCGGAGCGGGGCGCTGGGCAGCAGGGGAGGAGGAGCTGCCGAGGCCTGATGCAAACGGCCCGGCAGACCGGCCGGCTCAGAATGCGGGGGAGCGGGGGGCGGGGAGGAGGAGCTCTACAGCTGCTCCAGAGTCCAGCCCGGCAAGCTGCGGGGGAAGGGCTCTGGCTGCCAGAGCCCCATGCGAGCGACTGAATTTCCTGCAGCCCTCCCAGCCGCGCCTCGCTCTGCATGGAGGGGAAATCCCGGACATTTTTAGTGATTTACAAATTCCCCCCGGATGCTATTTTTAACACAAAAAGCAGGACATGTCCGGGTAAATCCGGACGAATGGTAACCCTAGTGTGTAGTGTCAAGGAAACACTTCTAAGCCCTAAAGAGTTGTGGCAACCAGAGATGCCAGCCTGATAGCAGGGCTCTGAACATCTTAATCCAGGGATTTTGGAGTCAGCCATCTTAAAACAGTATCAAATAGCTAAAACAAAGGTGGTGAGATTAGTGTCCACAGTGCTAACTCCCTCCTTAAGTGGTGAACATCAGTAATTCTGATAATATCACACTGGCTTTGGACAGCCTGGTTCACTGAGAGATTAGATAGAAACCTCATTTGCACTATTTTAAAGTGTTATAATGCACCAGTCATTGTAGTAGTTAGGTGCTGCCTCCAGATCTATCCCAAGTGAGTTTGAGTTTGGGGGTGTATCAGCTGAAAGGAAGATCTCGAGATGCAAGATATACAAATAACAAAGAAACATGCTTCTGTGGGCTCCAAAAAGAAATACATAGCCAGAATCTGTTCAAGGATGTGTATTGAGATTCAAACACTGGTGTGTAAGATTAACCACAGAAACCCACCTGTACCTCCAGGAAAAACTTGAATGTGAGACTTGGCACAAGTTTGCGATGATTAATATGGTACTTATTTGATTTTTTTGAGAATCAGTTGACAGTCCTGATGTCAGCAGATTTTTGAATGTGGCAACTAAATAATACTCCATTTGTTTGTAAATGTATCACTTGGTTGGAGCCTGAATTTTATCTTCAAAGCCCTTGTCTTAATTCAACTCTCCTTGTTCAAACTGCTCAACAAGTTTTCTTCCTTCTCTATTGACTACAAGAATTGAGTCATAGGCCTAGCCCCCACTCTTCAAAAAGCCGAATCCAAGTTATTCCTCTTGTAATAGTCTCAGAGAGCATCTTGTCTCCTTTGTATATATATTAGATAGTAAACTCTTCAGGGGAGGGCAACTTCAATTTGTGTCTTGTATAGCACTGAGCGTGTTGTGAGAGGCTTTCAATAATTACAGTGGGAAAGTACAGGAGCAAGAAGCCTGTGATGTCTTTGGGTAAGATTTTCAGAAGTGACTAGTGATTTCAGGTGCTTCGATTTCTGAATGCCTGAGTTGGGACACCTTGCAGAGGGCCCTGATTTTCAGAGGATGGGTGCTTAACCCTTTCTGAAAATCAGGACCTTTCAAGATGCCTCAAGTTGGGCACCTAAAGTTGAGGCACCAAAAATCGGTACTTATTTTTGAGAAACATGGCCAGTACTGATGAGTAGTGTACAAACATTACAGTGTTTACAGTATACATTACAGTATACATATAACATATGTGACTGCATCTGAACTGCATACTTGTAATGAAGCTCTTGCCATGTTCACACCACTGTGAATACTAAACTAAACTAGTAGTTCATGACTTCTCCACTGCTGGAGTGAGACTCAATTGTCTGTCTTATTAGATATACTTATTAAGAGTATTCACTGCTGAGCTCTCATTTCAATGAATATGCTGTGACCCTTCAATCATTTTAGCCACATAGTTCCATCAGTTGGCACCCTCTGGTGGTCAGATTACTGCAGCTGTATTGAACCCTGACTTGTATGCCCTTGTGTAAAAGCAATCAGGCAGTTGTATTATAGACTAGGTACGCTATACACCGTGAAAGGAGTTTAGGATTTCACAGAGCTGAAGAACAGGACTAGTGGGAAGTTATGCAGATTTTTTTAATTGCAAGATATTCTATATTTACATGGGAATTTGTTAATTTTGCTGTACATTGTGGTTTTTACTCTTATACTTGCTCTCATTAATATACCTACCCACAACCCTGTGTTAGTCTGGTTTGAAACAGCATAAACAGGTAAACTGAGAGACACACACAAAAAAGTTCAGCAAAGTATTGTTTCACTTCCAAGGGCTGTAAGACAGTGAATATTGCTAAGATCCCAGCCACTAAAGGTACAGAGCAGGCCTTCTTACTTTACAGCAGCCCCTTTTGTAGATTCATAGACATAAGAGATGGAAATGATACAGTAAAGCTTTTAGCCTAGATCTATTATGTGGGTATGCATGTGCATGCATGCATGTAATTAATCAGCTTATTTATCTGACAATATACCTGTCTAATATTTCTACAAATTTACAATAAGTGGATAAAAGTGTACGTGGCAGGGAAAACACAAACATGTAGGTTTCTAGCAGATATGAGGTAAACTTGAGAGCACACTACCTCACACCTGTCCTTAATTTCATATGGGTGACTGTAGTGGGGAGTTGATGTTTAAAACATTCCTCCAATGAACGTTGTAGATGTAGCAGAACCTTTAGGACACTTGGTCAGATTCTTGCTGAGGAATCACTTGGGAATCATTTATTCTGAAATTCATGACATATGTCTGTTTATCTTCATGGGTTATGACTTAAAATGTCAGAATGTTTTGTTTTAAGCAACAACTGAATAAAATAAACAAAACAAAAACACAGCTGTAATACTACTCTTTAAATTGTTGAATTTAAATGTATGGTATTGATAAAGTAAGCAATAAGGAGCAGTGGTATATAAAGAAAATAAACCCTGTGGCTCCAGCCAACAAGCCCCAAAAAATCCTCTGAATTCTTGATTTAGATATATTAGCCTGTATATAGTAGAAATAGTGATGTTGTCTATCAGCTCTGTAGCAAAGAGCACTATTTGGATCCCCACCTAAATGCCTGAAGGAAAACAAAGGGCTACATATGAGACACATCTTGCCGTTCTCCATATCCAGTAATAGTGCAGCAAACTAAATAGGAAAGGCTGCAGGTTCTCATGTGAACCCAAGGAACTTGGCTGGGGTTGGCTGCATGAGAACAGAGCCAAGATTTTTTTTTTTTTTTTTTTAAGAATTCAGTCTAATGTAATTATTGAGTCAGCAACAGTGGCTCTATAGTTAAGCTGGTAACAGGGTTTTCATTCAAAATCTTATATAAGACCTCATTCTAAATACCTTCACAGAAAAATAACCTCAAGCCTCTCTTTTATTTGAAACTTATCTTGCTTACATTTACGTTAAAAGAGAATGTTTGTTGTCTTGACACTTTTGAATTACAGCTTCTCAAAAATGTATGGCCTAATTCACCACCACATTACTCCAGTTTTATGTTGGTGTAATTTCTAGGGCGTAAATGTGATGTAGCACTGAGATGAATCAGGCCCGTAATGTTTTAGATATACAAAAATGCTAACTTTTTAAGGAAGTCATAACTCGAATATGGCTATTCTAGCAGTATTCTCAGAAAACTACTTCAGGAGGCAGCCTAGCTTTGCCTAGATTGCTCTTCCTGAACCATAGAGAGGGAATACAGGTGCAGCTGTCTTGAAGTGTGACAATGGCTTTATGGATTTTGAAAGGGCTTGTTGGAGAAACAGGCAATCGAGGCTGGCATCATTAGTGGAGCAAAGGCAGGAATCAAACTTGTAGTAAGATGACAGATTAGATAGGTAGGGTGGAGCTAAACTGTGGAGGACTTTGAAAGTAAGGATAAGAAGTTTGTGTTTGAAATGGCTTAGGGATTTGGAGGGATAACGTAGTCAGAGTGACATGCCAAGAAGATGATCTTAGAAGTGTTATTTTGAATGAATTTGTGGGTAGGGGTTTGAGGTTGCAAGCATTGATGCTAGAGAGGAGATTACAGTACTCGACATGAAATGTTCAGGATCTGGACAAGAGCAGGCACAGAGGAAAGGTCAGATCTTGGAGGTACTGTGAAAGAAGAAGCAGCAAGATTTAGACACTGCCTGTTTGTTTGGGCCAAAGGAGCAGGCCAAGTCAAAGATGAAACCAAGATTATGGTCTTATGTAGCAAAGGGGATGGTTGTATTGCCCACCATGAATAAAGAAAGGGGGAAGATGAGTGGATTAGGGAGATAGATCAGGAGCTCAGTTTTATCTGTTTTAAGTTTCAGATGATAGCTTGACATCCATAAGGAGATTTCAGAAAGACAGGCTAAGATTTTTGTTTGGATGGAGGGAGAAAGATCCAGAATAGAGAAGGAGATTTGTGATTCAACGGCATAAAGATGATAGTTACAGCCGTGTTGGTAGAAGAGGTCATCCAAAGATAGCATAGAGGGAGAAGAGGAGAGGGCCAAGAATAGAGCCTTAAGGGATCACCACTGAAAAAGGGAGGAGAGGAGGAAGACCCACCAAACAAGACACCGAAGGAGCAATCTAAGAGTTAAGAGGAGAACCAGGAAAGGTTAGAGCAGGGATTGGCAACCTTTGGCAGGCGGCCCACCAGGGTAAGCCCCCTGGTGGGCCATGCCAATTTGTTTACCTGCTGCGTCCACAGGTTCGGCCGATCGCAGCTCCCACTGGCCACGGTTCGCTGCTTCAGGCCAATGAGGGCTGTGGGAAGCAGTGCGAGCCGAGGGATGTGTTGGCCACTGCTTCCTGTATCCCCCATTGGCCTGGAACGGCGAACCGTGGCCAGTGGGAGCTGCGATCGGCCGAACCTGCAGACGCGGCAGGTAAACAAACTGGCGTGGCCCTCCAGGGGGTTTACCCTGGCGGGCTGCGGGCCAAAGGTTGCTGATCCCTGGGTTAGAGTCATGAAAACCGAGGAGATGACAAGATTTTGAGAAGAGTATGGCTCAAGAGTGATAGAGATCAATGTATGTTTATACCATGAGGGGAAGGAGCCAGAGGAGAGTACAATGTTAACGAAAAGAGCGAGGACAGGGATTAGATTGAAGATCAGGAAGATCAAGAGATGGGAGAGGAATGGGTCACTGGGGCAGGTGGAGGGATTAAAGGAGAAAAACAAGGGATCAGCCTCATGGTCCGTGACCCAGAGTTCAGTGTGGAGGTGAAGTGTAAAGGGAGCGTTGTTGTCATATTTAGTTGGTTTTTGTTTGTTTTTTTTACATTGAAGCAGCTGGCGTGATCCTGTGTGAAGAGGGAAGGTGGGACAGGAGGTGGAGAGGGTTTGGGGAGGGAGTCAAAAGTGGTAAACAGGCAGCTGGGATTGTAGGCCTGGGAGTCATTGAAAGTTAAGAAGTACTGCTTCAAGCTGAAGGAGGGAGGCAGCTGATGGTGTGGAAGGTGATGTTGGTGGGCATAGATATCAGCAGACTTGAGGAGGAGGCAGAGGAGACTGTGGATGTCTGATCTAGATTTTTGTGGATCAGTATAAAGAGGGAAAGAGGAGTAGGTACAGTGGGCTGATGGGACCTGTTGAGGAGAGAGAGAGAGTAAAAGGGAAGAGGAAATGAAGTCAGTGGACAGAGAGGAGTTTGTGGAAAGGAGAAGTGTAGCTGCAGATGAGGAGTGTGGTGAGAGCCGTGGGAAAGTACCAGACTGACATGATTAGAAAACAGCTGAGCAATTGAACAGTTGAATCAATAAATGGAAACCCAGTCAATCAATAGCAGCGTCAATAGGCAATCAACCAGATGTGATGAGACAGGTCAGTTAGCAGTGAGTTATTTTAGCAGACAGCCATGCAATGAATGGATGTGGAGTAAGCAGTCAAGCAAGTGGGGCAGTGGATAGCCAGCAAGAACTAGCTATTTATTGTGAGACGGCAGTTCAGTAAAAGCAGGAGCTGGATAATAACAGCAGTCATGAAGCATGTTGAATGGAGGTGGGGGTGCAACCTCAAGAGGCAGGTCAAGAGGTCAGTGACTCCACAGGGTCATGGAGTCAGCTGTCAAAGGGATGAAGTAAAAAGGGTTATCTCTTAAATTTTTTGTAATCCTATCTAATGTAACTAAGGGTGTTCTCAAGTATTTTATCACTTTTTAAAATTCAATGCCTTTCATTTTCATCGGATGTGCCAATGTGCCGCTTTCTGCACTGTGTATCTATGTATGTTTTATGGAAGAACATACATTGGAGATCAGTTTATGGAAAAATGTTTATTGTTCATTTCTACTTGTGTAATTTAAATGTATTAATAACTTTAAACCCATAGCATGGAAGTATAAATGGAATGCTCAGGGTATGTCTACAATATGAAATTAGGTCGAATTTATAGAAGCCGGTTTTATAGAAATCGGTTGTATACAGCCGATTGTGTGTGTCCCCACATAAAATGCTCTAAGTGCATTAAGTCGGCGGACCGCGTCCACAGTACCGAGGCTAGCGTCTACTTCCGGAGCGTTGCACTGTGGGTAGCTATCCCGCAGTTCCCACAGTACAACTGCGAATAACTAACAAAGCTAGGGAGAGTGGAGGACAGCTATGCCGCGCTCCACAGTTCCAACGACCGTCAGGGGCGGTAAGAAGGAACTGAGGGGGCGCCGGGTCGGCTGGGGTATATATTCAGCGCCATGAAGGCGCCACTCTAGGGGGCTCCACAGCCGACCCGCCGGTGTTGCTAGGGTAGAAAATCTTCCGACGATCGTGCACGCGGCGCGCACACACCTAATGGAATGGATATGAGCAACACATCTCGAAGAACAACAGTTACAACGGTGAGTAACCGTCTTTTCCCACAGTCTCCGCCGCCCATTGGAATTCTGGGTTGAGATCCCAATGCCTGAATGATGCAAAACAGTGTCGCAGGGGGTTCTGGGTACATGTCGTCAGGCACCTCCCCCTCCATCAAAGCAACGGCAGACAATCAATTCGCGCCTTTTTAGCTGGGTTACCTGTGCAGACAACATACCACGCCAAGCATGGAGCCCGCGAGGCTCAGCTCAGATCAGATCACCGTCACCATAGTCATCTGGGTGCTGGCTGACATGGTACTGCATTGCTACACAGCAGCAGCTAATAGCCTTTTGGCAGTAGATGGTGCAGTATGACTGGTAGCCTTCATCAGCAATCTGGGTGCTGGTAGACGTGGGGCTGGCAGACATGGGGCTGCATTGCACACAGCAGCAGCCCCTTGCCTTTTGGTAGTAGATGGTATATTACAATTGATATCCGTCGTCGTTGTACTGCAGTGGCTGTCAATCATGGGCACCTGGGCAGACATGCTCAGTCCTATCGAACAGTCTCGACGATGATGGCTATCAGTCGTAGTATGCTATTTTCTGCCAAGCGCCCAGTATTTTCTGCCAAGCACACAGAAGATGCCGAGGGCTATCAGTCATGCTGCACCGTCGTCTGCCAGCTTAAGATGTAAAAAATAGATTTGTTCTGTATTCATTTGCTTCCCCCTCCCTCCGTGAAATCAACGGCCTGCTAAACCCAGGGTTTTGAGTTCAATCTTTGGGGGGGGGGGGGCATTCTGTGTGACAGTTGTTTGTGTTTCTCCCTGATGCACAGCCACCTTTGTTGATTTTAATTCCCTGTACCTGTATGCCATGTCGTCACTTGCCCCTCCCTCCCTCCGTCCGTCAGATACTAGTTTCGCGCCTTTTTTCAGACCAGACGCCATAGCACTGGGATCATGGAGCCCGCTCAGATCACCGCGGCAATTATGAGCACTATGAACACCACGCGCATTGTCCTGGAGTATATGAAGAGCCAGGACATGCCAAAGCAAAACCAGGACCAGCCGAGGAGGCGACTGCAGCGCAGTGAGGAGAGTGATGAGGAAATTGACATGGACATAGACCTCTCACAAGGCACAGGCCCCAGCAATGTGCAAATCATGGTGTTACTGGGGCAGGTTCATGCCGTGGAACGCCGATTCTGGGCCCGGGAAACAAGCACAGACTGGTGGGACCTCATCGTGCTGCAGATGTGGGACGATTCCCAGTGGCTGCAAAACTTTCGCATGCATAAGGGCATTTTCATGGAACTTTGTGACTTGCTTTCCCCTGCCCTGAAGTGCCAGAATACCAGGATGAGAGCAGCCCTCACAGTTGAGAAGCGAGTGGCGATAGCCCTGTGGAAGCTTGCAACGCCAGACAGCTACCGGTCAGTCGGGAATCAATTTGGAGTGGGCAAATCTACTGTGGGGGCTGCTGTGATCCAAGTTGCCAGGACAATCAAAGACCTGCTGATATCAAGGGTAGTGACTCTGGGAAATGTGCAGGCCATAGTGGATGGCTTTGCTGCAATGGGATTCCCAAACTGTGGTGGGGCAATAGACGGAACCCATATCCCTATCTTGGCACCAGAGCACCGAGCCACCGAGTACATAAACCGCAAGGGGTACTTTTCAATGCTGCTGCAAGCCCTGGTGGATCACAAAGGACGTTTCACCATCAACGTGGGATGGCCGGGAAAGGTACATGATGCTCGCGTCTTCAGGCACTCTGGTCTGTTCCGAAAGCTGGAGGAAGGGACTTTCTTCCCGGACCAGAAAATAATCGTTGGAGATGTTGAAATGCCTATCGTGATCCTTGGGGACCCAGCCTACCCCTTAATGCCATGGCTCATGAAGCCGTACACAGACAGCCTGGACAGTAGTCAGGACCTGTTCAACTACAGGCTGAGCAAGTGCCGAATGGAGGTGGAATGTGCATTTGGACGTTTAAAAGTGTACTGGCGCAGCTTACTGACTCGCTCAGACCTCAGCGAAAAGAATATCCCCATTGTTATTGCTGTAGCGGCGGTCTCTGCTCCTGCTGCCTTTCCTGCTGCTCAACCATACGCTGGAGCATATCAGTTTGATGCTCCAGCAGCCAGAGCATCGACTCTTGCCTTCTGTCTGCAAGCTGATGCCACCTATCATCTTCAGCCCGCCACTTGCTCTGTTCATCCCGCGATTCAGCCCGCCACCTCTCCTCTCGTTCATACTGTGCTTTTCTGTAGTTTGACATTGACTGCCTCCACACATTCTGCTGTGCTCTTTCAGCGTAGGAGAACATCTGGAGCTCCGTGAACATATCATCCCGAGTCCGCCGTTTTCTCCTTCTAATCTTCACTAGCCTCTGTGAAGGAGAAACATTTGCAGCTGGTGGAGGAGAAGGGAGAGGTGGTTTAAAAAAGACACATTTTAGAGAACAATGGGTACACTCTTTCACGTTAAATTTTGCTGTTCACATTACACAGCACATGTGCTTTCGTTACAAGGTCACATTTTTCCTCTTATATTGAGGGCCTGCCGGTTTGGTGTGAGAGATCACTCACGCAGTGCCAGGCAACAGATTTCGGCTTGCAGGCAGCCATAGTAAGCCAGTCTTTTGGCTTTTTTAACCTTCTTAACATGTGGGAATGGTTTCAAACAGTAGCGCCCTCATTTCTCATACCAAGCACCCGTTGGGTTGGCCATTTAAAATGGGTTTGCAATGTGAAAGGAGGGGCTGCGGTTTCCAGGTTAACATGCAGCACAAACCCAACTAACCCCCCTCCCCCCCACACCCAATTCTCGGGGATGATCACTTCACCCCTCCCCCCCACCGCGTGGCTAACAGCGGGGAACATTTCTGTTCAGCAGAGCAGGAAGGGGCACCTCTGAATGTCCCCTTAATAAAATCGCCCCATTTCAACCAGGTGACCATGAATGATATCACTCTCTTGAGGATAACAAAGAGCGATAAGGAATGGATGTTGTCTGCATGCCAGCAAACACCGGGACCATATGCTGCCATGCTTTGTTATGCAATGATTCCAGACTACGTGCTACTGGCCTGGCGTGGTAAAGTGTCCTACCATGGCGGACAGGATAAGGCAGCCCTCCCCAGAAACCTTTTGCAAAGGCTTTGGGAGTACATGAAGGAGAGCTTTCTGAAGATGTCCCTGGAGGATTTCCACTCCATCCCCATACATGTTAACAGACTTTTCCAATAGCTGTACTGGCTGCGATTGCCAGGGCAAATTAATCATTAATCATTCACACTTGCTTTTAAACTATGTGTAATATTTACAAAGGTACACTCACCAGAGGTCCCCTGTGTGCCCTCAGGGTCTGGGAGCATGCCTTGGGTGAGTTCGGGGGTTACTGGCTCCAGGTCCAGGGTGATAAACATATCCTGGCTGTTGGGGAAACCGGTTTCTCCGCTTCCTTGCTGCTGTGAGCTATCTACATTATCTTCATCCTCATCTTCCTCGTACCCCAAACCCTCTTCCCTGTGTGTTTCTCCAGTGACGGAGTCATAGCACACGGTTGGGGTAGTGGTGGCTGCACCCCCTAGCATAGCATGCAGCTCCGCGTAGAAGCGGCATATTTGCGGCTCTGCCCCAGTCCTTCCGTTTGCCTCTCTGGCTTTGTGGTAGGTTTGCCTTAGCTCCTTAATTTTCACGCAGCACTGCTGTGCGTCCCTGTTATGGCCTCTGTCCTTCATGGCCTTGGAGACCTTTTCTAATATTTTGCCATTTCATTTACTGCTATGGAGTTCAGCTAGCACTGATTCATCTCCCCATATGGCGAGCAGATCCCGTACCTCCCGTTCGGTCCATGCTGGAGCTCTTTTGCGATCCTGGGACTCCATCACTGTTACCTGTACTGATGAGCTCTGCGTGGTCACCTGTGCTCTCCACTCTGGGCAAACAGGAAATGAAATTCAAACGTTCGCGGGGCTTTTCCTGTCTATCTGGTCAGTGCATCTGAGTTGAGAGTGCTGTCCAGAGCGGTCACAATGAAGCACTGTGGGATAGCTCCCGGAGGCCAATAACGTTGAATTCCGTCCACGCTACCCTAATTCCAACCCGCTAAGGCCGATTTTATCGCTAATCCCCTCGTCGGAGGTGGAGTAAAGAAACCAGTTTAAAGGGCCCCTTAAGTCAAAAGAAAGGGCTTCGTTGTGTGAACGTGTCCAGGCTTAATTCAATTTAACGCTGCTAAAGTCAACCTAAACTTGTCGTATAGACCAGGCCTCAGTCTTCCTCATTAAAGAAATAGTTCAATAATATTTTAAGGAAAGTATATTTGAACTTTATTAAGATAACTGAACATAGTAACCTATTTGGAGGATAGTCACATAAAAATACAATCAGTTAAAATTTTGTTAAACAGGAAATCATAAAAACACATTGCTACTGCAAATGCACTTCTCTGAGAAACAGCTTCTGTGATATTACACATTTGAACAGTAATGTATTAAGTTATTTCTCTAAAGGGAAAATAATCCTTAAAAGTGTAGTACATGGATGCTAAGAAATTTTTTATTAAAACTTAGCCTTTAGAAGAGTACTTACTTTTTTTTAAGGGGGGGCAAATCCTGAGGAGTGTTCAGCACCTCTCAAGTCCCCCTGATGGAACTTCAGATACTGGGCATATCTGAAAATCAGATCACTTTGTTTAAATATACTTAGGTTCCTAATTTTCATCACCCAAGCTTGAAAATTTGAGGCAAAGTAAACAAACTAAAACTGTTTTCCCCTAATCCCTTTCAGTTCTAGTAATATTAGGTGTTGCTTATAATAAAAATGTGTAATACTTTTTTAGATGGAAGTATGATTTTTAAAGTTTTGAAGGTATTTTACTATTTACAAAAGTAGTTTCTATAAGTAACAGTTAATTGAAATTATTCTTTCAATTATTGTCCTTTAGGTCAATGGGAGGAAACGCTGATTATGAAATGAAAGCTGTGACATTATAGAATCCTCTTCATATTCTAAAGTGATGAACAGATTTATAGATCTAGTCATCTTTATGTCTCAGACTGTTGTTTATTGCTAGTTATTTTTGGCTTTTAAAGTATTTCAGCAGTAGCTCAAATGACTAATACTTCTTTCACCAGCTTTTAGTTTAATATATTATTTGTTTTTCATTGGTAAAGAGAGAAGTTGAGCAACCACTAGTGAAATAAATCTTTAGACTTACAAGTCTTTGCCTGCTGAACACAAAAATAGTTCCTCACTTCTAAATCTTAGTGATTTGCAGATGCTAGTGTCTTATATGGTGGACAGGATAGTAACATTTTGATCAACTAAGGCTCGGTCACCTGAATGTGATCTCGGTTTGGATTGTCTTTGCCTTTTCATGCTCCTCTCACCTTTCTCTGTTGTGATTATTATAAATAAATGGTCTGCTGGGGATTTTAAAGAGAAATTACAGGCCACATCAAATGCCAAAATGGCTATGCAAGGTCATATTTTTATGCAGATGTGCTTTCTAATGTATGACTGTTGTTAAATATTTCATGAGCATAAATTTCTTCTTTGAGTGATTGCTCATGTCCATTCCAAGTAGGTGTGTGGGTGCCGCATGCACAGTCACCAGAAGGTTTTTCTCCATCGGGTCGACTGCAGAGTCCCCTGGAGTCGTGCCTTCATGGCAGTGTATATAGGTCCCTGCCAACCCACCAACTCTTCGGTTCCTTCTTACCACCAATGACGGCCGTTGAAGCAGTTTCTCTCTATTGCTAACAGCAAGCAATTCCCTAGTGGACTTTTTACTCCTTGTTACCGGTAAATAGTTAAAAAACTTAGTGTCAGTTAGTTAAAGTAGTTTTAGTTAGATTTAGATAAGTTTCAGTTGGTGGTTCCACCCACACACATTTCCCCTTCCAGGGACTGGGGCATGCCTCGATCTCAGGGTTTCAAACTGTGCGGGTCCTGTCTGAAGCCTATGGCAAAGGAAGACTCACATGGCTCCTGTCTGAAGTGCTTGGGGGAAGCCCATCAAACAGAAAAGTGTAAGATCTGCAGAGGCTTCCGCCCAGGGACCAAGAAGGAGAGGAACTTCAGGCTGAAACTACTCCTCATGGAGTTGGCCCTTCATTCCCAGCCCGGCACAGGCGGCATCCGACCCCAAGCCCAGCACTTTGGTGCGCAGCGCACCAGCCTCATTAAGAGAGACCGTGGCACCAAGAAAAGACTTGGGCTCCATGGACCTTCAGCACCGCCATTCCCCAGTGCCAAAGACCTCCTCCGGTGTGAGTGCCTGGCACCACTCCCATTCGCCGATGCCACACAAAAGAAATACAGTCGGCACTGTTAACTCTGGCCTCACAGGAAGGTCTTTGAGTCCGGTTCTAGTGGACTCCCCGGTGCGAGAGTGTCAGGAGAAGGACCTAGAACTTTCCTTTATGCTGGACACCTTTAAGATGGCTAAGGACCTCATAATGATGATGGCACAATCCCCTACACCGGCGCCACAAAGGGGTACCATGCCCTCTAGAGGCAAGCTGACAATGATGAGACATGGCTCACCCTCACCTCGGCATTGCTCCTCGGCATCATCTCACTCTGCACTGCCTTGGTCACCAAGGTCGGAGTCCTCATTGGACTTGGAAGCGGAGTCATACGCCTCTAGGTGAAGCTGGCACCACTCTCGGAACTACTCTAGGCAAGAGAAAGGGCAGCCACTACCCATGATGTCCTGGCCTTCGCAGTGGCAGGTGCTGGCTCAATGGCCCTTCTTGACCCCGGCCTACCACCAAGCCCAAGGCCCATAGTCAGGATCCTTGTTGGTGGCTTTGGAGGCACGGGTCTGGTCCCTCCATCATTGACCTCAGTAGCCCAGGAACCGCCACAAGGGCAGGAGATGGGCATGCAGGCCGGCACCAAAACTGCTGTGGAACCCAGAACTGGGGCCAGACCCAAGACAGGCGCGGGCCCGGAAACCAGCACCACTCCCAGCACTGCACAGGGCTTTTCAGTGCAAGGGGATGGATTCCTGCGAACCAGAGGGTCAGGAAGAACTGGTGCCCCATGGGCATCTTCTCATCCTCAACAGATTAAGTGGTAGTAGGCACTTCCACCACACTGCATGCCATGGACAACAGGGCACACCAAGATTTGTTCAGGAGGGTGGCTCAAAATTTGAGCATGCAGATAAAGGAGGTATCGAAGGAGATTGACCCTATGGTTGACATTCTGGTCCCTGAAGGTCCCTCGAGGGTGGCTTTGCCCCTCGTTAAGACTATCCATAACACCACTAAGTCATTGTGGCAAACACCTGTCTCTCTTACCCCATGACAAAAGGGGTGGTAGATAACCGTTTTTTATTCTCTGTAGCAAAGGTCAAGAATATTACAGTAGCAATGCATTGAAATGTAAATACCATAAATATCTGTGTATCCTCTAGATTATCTCTTTGTTTCATAGGGCACTTTTAATCATATCATCTCTGGATCTGGTGAATAATTTTGTAATAGATGGATAAGGTGTATACTTTGTATTATATTGACATACTCTTCTCTATATTATTGTAGTTAGGGTTGAAATTAGCTTCCCGTTATAAGGCTTACTTTGACATTCTGCCCCTAATTTGAACAAAACCAAACTATTCTTTCTGAAATTACACAGACATGATCTTTTGCCTGCCTAAATCTTTTTTTTTTTTTTTTTCCTGATGGGTTTGGGGCAAATTTAGATAAGATGTTTGAGTAGTTTCATGATGAATAGTATTTCAGAGATGTTTTTCTAGCTTATTTTTTACTAAAAATGTTTTGGGCTATAAACTCCAAATTTGTTTTAATCTGCTCTTCTTGGTGAGCACTGTCCCTCTGACTTGTTCTTTGGAATTTGGTTGAGAAATTCTTTCCTCTTTGAAAACAGCTTCTGCATGTTTCTGAAAGTTTGCATGACCCTGATTTTGATATTTCAACATGGTTCAGACAGCTTTCATCTGGCTAGCCCAAATTTCCTAAAAAATCTTGAAGACATATTGGTGCCTAACCCCTCCCAAAAACACATGTTCTAAATTAAGTATATGGCTCCATGCCGATGTCTTGAGTTTGTCGCAACTCAGCCATGGACTGGCCTTAATAATACTTTGCACTTGTATAACACTTCTGAAATATTTAGGCCTCAGCGCCTGTGTGAAGTAAGCAAATATCATTACCCCCATTTTATAAATGGAGGAACGGAGACTGAGAGACCTGACCAAAATTGATATGTTAATATTTGGTCATTGGAACACTTATCTAGGGGTATGGTGGATTCTCTATTACTTGAAATCTTTAAATTGAGACTGGATGTCTTTTTAAAAGACATGCTCTAACTCAAACAGAAATTATGGGCTTGATGTAGAGATTGCTGGGTGAGGTTCTTTGGCCTGTGTTGTGCAGAAGGTCGGACTAGATGATTATAGTGGTTCCTTCTAGCAGTAGAAATCTATGAAAATTGACTAGGCTGATCAGTTTCTCAGCTGTCATTCAGAATCCTTATAGCAACAGTAAAAATTGACAATAATGATGTCAATTGCACTCTGTTAGGGCTTTAGAAAGCTCTAAGAAGGGGGGGTTGTTTGTTTTTTTGTTTGTTTTTGGTTTGGGGTGGGTTTTTTTTGTTTGTTTGGGTTTTTTTGTGGGAAAACACACAGGAAAAAAGGAGTGGTGGAAATCACCTCTTCCTATTCCCACCACCCGACTACCCCTCCCCCTGGCAGCAACCAGGAAGACGGGAGAAGAGTCAAACAGCAGAAACGATACACCCCAGAAGGAAGATGTGATAAAGGGTCAAGAAAGAAAGAGGAAACTCCTCCCTGTTAGCAAGAATTTGTGGTTGTGATGGGATGTCCACCCCACACAGGACTGAAAGGGGTTAAGGTGACCAGGCAGGCCAATTAACTCCACAGGCTGCACCTGGAAGGAGAGCCAGGGAGCAGGGAATTGATGGTGAGCAGGCTCAACTGTGCAGGATAAGCAGGGTCTATAGAGCCCAGGAGCTAAGAACAGGTGGGATCTGGCAAAGGCTACAGGAAAGCAGGCAGCAGGCACTCCCTGGGAAGAGGAAGGAGGGAGTTGGTACTCTGGGGGGCAGGAAGAATAGGAAGCAGTCTGGAGAAGGTGCAGTGAGGGCTGAGAGGGTAGAGCCCAGAACTACTGACCTGAGAGTCCCTGGACTGGAACCCGAAGTAGAGCGTGGGCCTGGGTTCGACTACTGGCCAATGTGGAAATAGCATGATCAGGGCAACCCAGGAGAAGGCTGCCTGGGACTGTTTGCATAGAAAAACTTTGGAGTAACCCCGGAAGGGGGAAACAGGGATGATAACCTGGCCGGAGGGCCAAGTCATGCAGAGGACACTGCAGTTCCTGGAGTGAGGTGAGTCTTCAGGGTGAGATGACGACAGGAGAGTCACCAACTGGCAGAGCTAATCCCCAGGACGGCCAGCAGGAGGTGCCACTGGATCCGTGACTGTGTGCTTCAGATTTATCAGGCACCTGGTAGTCAGAGGCTGGTATGAAAGATGGAGGTAGCATGGTCTAGTGAATAGGAGACTGGACTGAAAGTCAAGAGAGCTTGGTTCTGCCACTGATTTACTGTGTGACCGTGGCCATGTCACTTCACTCTCTTTGTCTCTGTTTCACCTCCCATCTTTTACCTGTCTGGTCTGTGTAGATTGTAAGCAGTTTGTCACAGAGGTCATTATGTGTTTGTATAGCATAGTGGGTCCCTTATCTTTGTTGGGGCCTTTATGTGCTCCATAGTAATGGAACTCCCAAGCAGCATACAGGGACAGCATTCTGGTAAGAATTCCAGAATCTTCCCCTTTTCTAGAAGTTGCTGGTGAGAACTGAGGTCCAACCAGACTGATATCTCGGGGCCTCATCTTTTTATACAACCTTCACTTAGTAGGTGTTTGGTAAGTATTTAGGAACACAGGAATTTCTATAGCAGAGGAGACCAATGATAATTTAATCAGGTATCCTGCCTTCAACAATAGCCAGCATCTGATACTTCACATAAAAGTACACAAACCCTTGTAGAGGATATGGGATAATTTTCAAGACCTTCCTGTGACAATTTTGGGAATCTGTCTGTGTACACCTTAAACATACAAGGTGGGTGAGGTAATATCTTTTATTGGACCAACTTCTGTTGGTGAGAGAGACAAGCTTTCAAGCCACACAGTGCTCCTCTTCAGGTCTACAGAAATAGGTCCAATAAAAGATATTACCTCATCTACCTTGTCTGTCTAATATCATGGGACCAATACGGCTACAGCTACACTGTGTACAACTTATGAATTCATGTGGATGATATGCAATGGTTGTATCATGAAATGTCTCTGTAGGTATGTCTACACTGCAGCTGGGAGTGAGCCATCCAGCTTCGGTAGATAGAGTCACAGTAAAGGGGCTTGAGCTAGAGTGCTAAAAATAGTGCGGATGTTCCGGCTCAGGCTGAAGCTCTGGTTTCTCTTCAAGTCATGTCCCTTTGGGTGCTCCACATCTGAATATGTGCGCATCCGTTCACTAATGATCAGAAATTTTTGTCAGCGGTGTCACCAGGTCCGTTCCAGCACCCTAGACACCTTTGTGCCACAATAAAAGAGTATATAGAGAGGAGCATTCCCACCACCACTCCAGTTCCTTCTCAACCGCCAGCAGCTTGAGATGGAATGTTGAGGTGTCTGTTACCTGAGCCAGCCCTCATCCACAGCCTTGAGTACAGGTTATGCCCAAGATGCCAGGCTTCCAAACCTTGCCAGGCCTGCCACGGGTCCTTTCCGCACAGTGACCGACATTCAAGCTGCCTGCGCTGCTTGGGAGAAACCTATATTCCCTCTAAATTTAAAATCTGCCTAGGATTTTAAAGCATTATGTTCTCATGCCTGTCTCTAGGACTGACATGGCTTGCGGTGCCTCTGTCCTACAATCCGTACTGTATCTACTTCCTTGGCATTCTCCTCCATGATGGAGGTATTACTTGGGAGTCTCCTGATGTGGAGCCGCCATAGGGACATTACTCAAAGAAGGAGATGTGTACCTTGTACAGTAACTAGAGTTCTTTGAGATGTTTGTCTCTGTGAGTGCTCCACTACCTCCCCGCCTTCCCCTCTGCTTTGGAGTCTTCTTCTTGGGACTTAACGTGGTTGAAAAGATGTGGTGACAGGGCACTGGAGTGGTGACAGAGCACAAGTGTATCTAGGGTGCAGGCGTGAACTCGTGGACACTGCTGACAAAAATCTCCAACCAAGAACGCATGGGTGTTTACATACCCTGATATGGAGCACCCATAGGGGGGACATCTCAAAGAACTCAAGTTACTGTACCAGATACGTTACTTCTCCTTCTCAAGCCTAGGAGGTCAGGTAGGTTTGAGAACCTGAGCTCCAGCCTGAATCTTAACATCCATGCTGCTACTTTTTAGCATGCTAGCTGAAGCACCTATAGCATGAGTTTGTCTGCCTGTGCTGGGAGGATCACTTCGAGTTGCAGCATAAACATACCCTTAGTAAATGTTGAATTCACCATTTGCTGACAGGGATACAGCAAGTCTCTCTCAGAGCCGAGACAATGGAGATTCGTTAACCTTACCAACTGTTTTCTGACCAAAAAATGAGCATGTTATGGAGGTTGGCTGAGGCTGGGAGAAGCTAGTCCTTCCATCTCCTCTGCAAGGAGGGGATAGTGGAAAATCCCAGCCATGAGAACAAAGAGCCTAGGTGTTGGTATGGAGATATAAAAACTCGAGAAGCCCACAGGGACAGACAAGGTTTGGGCAGTAGAGAGGAAGAGACAGGCATGTTTTGATAGGAGAGGGGTCTGGCTTAACTGAAGGACCAGACAAGGTCAGAGCAAGCTAGCTGAGCTGGACAGGCTCAGTGATTCTGAAGAGAAGTCATGAGCTGCAAGAAGAGGACACCCTGGAGCACTCTGCTCAAGCCCAAAAACTCCCAAGAGTGGTAAGGAACCTGAGGCAGAGAAATGCATATAGGTGTGTGTTGTTTTGTACAGATCTGTGTGTTTCTTATCATAATAAATGAAAAGTAATGGTGTTTTAGAATCCTATGCAAAGTATGTCCCCTCTGTCTGTTGGCTTTCACTGTCAAATACCCCGGATGAGGTAAACCATACACCGGAAGGCTCATACCATTGATGGGTTTCTGGGGAATGTGCAAGAGGTGCTGGGGAGGCTTGAGGGAGATTATACTACTTTCAGGGCCTGGGCATTTGGGCCACAGGGTCCCATTGCCAAGAGGATCTGCACTTGGAGTGTGTGCCTACAGGCCCTAACCCAGTTCCTAAACTCTACTCAGCCCCAGAAAGCTAAAGGCATGGGGGATTCAGCATTTAGATCCCCTCACAGCATCCAGCAGTGGGAGCTTGATCAGATCAGATCTCTGACGGTAGTTCCCAGACAAGTCACTTAAAACTCATTTCTGTCTTTACCTGCAAAATGACAACAAAGCTTCTCCCAAGTGGTTATAGACATCTTGTATGTTTTTTGGATTTCACCCACGATAAATATCTCACCCATTTTATACATGGGTAAAAAGAGAGACAGGTTAAGTGACTAGTCTGGGAGTAGGGTTGCCAGGTGTCTGGTTTTCAACCAGAATGCCTGGTCGAAAAGAGATCCTGGTGGCTCCGGTCAGCACTGCTGACTGGGCCATTGAAAGTCTGGTTGGTGGCGCAGCGGGGCTAAGGCAGGCTGCCTGCCTGCTGTGGTTCCCTGCTGCTCCCGGAAGCCATGGCATGTCCCCCCTCTGGCTCTTATATGTAGGGGCAGCCAGGGGGCTCTGCATGCTGCCCCCGCCCCAAGCACCAGCTCCGCAGCTTCCGTTGTCCAGGAACTGCGGCCAATGGGAGCTGTGGGGACGGGGCAGCACACCGAGCTGCCTGGCCATGCCTCCGCATAGGAGCTGGAGGGTGGACATGCCGCTGCTTCCGGGAGCTGCCTGAGGTCCATGCTGCCCAGAACTTGCACCCCTGACCACCTCCCATGCCCCAACCCCCTGCCCCAGCCCTGATCCCCCTCCTGCCCTCTGAACCCCTCAGCCCCAGCCTGGAGCCCCCTCCTGCACCCCAAATCCCTCATCCGCAGCCCCACCCCAGAGCCCACACCCCCAGCTGGAGCCCTCATCCCCTCCCACACCCCAGCCCTCTGCCTCAGCCCTGCCTCCAAACCCCTTGATCCCAGCCCAGATCACCCTCCTGCACTCCAAACCCCTCATCCTCAACCCACCCCAGAGCCTGCACCCCCAGCTGGAGCCCTCACACACACACACACACACACACACACACACACACACACACAGCATTCTGACCCCCTGCCCCTGCCTGGTGAAAATGAACAAGTGAGTGAGGGTTGGGGAGAGGGAGGGGGGATGGAGTGAGTGGGGGCGGGGTCTCAGAAGGGAAGGGGGGGTAAGGGGCGGGGCAAGGGTGTTCGGTTTTGTGAAAGTAGAAAGTTGGCAACCGTATCTGGGAGGCACTAGGTGGTGTTAGATTAGATAAGAAGCCTTGCTTCTTACACTGGCTAGCTCTGTAAACTTGGTCTTCGCTTAACTTCTCTGTATAATGGGGATGATAATTTGGAGAGAGCCTAATCTCACCATCCTTTAGGTCTATATAAGATTTTCATTATGTACATCCATATTATATTTTCTGGGCTTGTAATATATCTTCCCAAACAAAAACTGTGTTTATACGGAGTTAAAATTGAGAATACATACCTGTAATTTAATAGTACTCATTGCAGGAATGTTGTAATTATCCCTGGAACAAATATTACGAACTCAGGAAGTTCAGATTTCAGGTTGTATAGTCACTACAAAGAGCTAAAATTATTATTAGTGTGCTTTAGTCATTTGGATTTGATATTAGATTAAACTAATTTTTAAAGATGCATCAGTGGGCTTTTTATTCTTTTTTTTTCTTCATGATATCTGTCTTATATAAAACAATTCATATGGTGGCTGTACGTGTGTGTGTGTGTGTGTGTGCGCGCACACACATGACTAACTTGTGTACTTGCTTCTGTGTAGTGTCTAAAACCTCCCAGTCGCCCAGTAAAATTTATCCAAAGAAAGAAAGCTCAGTTCTAAATTGAATGTTGATGCTATCAGAGTATGCTTTAAGATGATCCACTCTGTTCTAATCTTCACAATTTGGAACTCTACCCAAGGAGGCAGCTCACTTCGTTAATCACACCTCTTTTGACAGATATGTAATATAATCTACCTTTTGTAGGACTTACTTAAAATAGGCATATTTCCAAGAGTTCTGCTCACATCAAACTAAGAAACTGACCTGATTTGGTGGAATTGGAATTATTTTTCAGCAAACCCCACCTTTATTAATTAAATGAGCATAGGTGTTTTTAAAAGATGTCCCACCTATATTTTTATGTGTCTTAAAGAAGTTTTTTTGGTTACAGATTTTGAAGCTATACATAGTCAATCATGGCGAATGTAGTGTGCAGAAAGTAAAATCAGAGGAAAAAATGTGAAGTCTATTAATCTTTATAAGAGATGCCAACTATAATATTTTTGAGTTGCATCACCACCTTTTTTTTTTTTTTTTCTTCTATAGACCTTGGAATTTATCCAGCAGAGCGTAGGGGCTAGAACCTGTTCTCTGAAGTAGGATAATATGCTACACTCATCCCCTCTGCTACTTTCTGTATCACAGGTGCTGCATTCTCTTTAAGTTAAATGAAGTTCATGCATCTCAACCAGGGTAGATTTGATTTAAATCACCAGCCAGGAAGACTCGATTTAATCATGCATTTCTACATAAAAGTGCATTCTTCTTGGTTGTTATAACCTTAATGCATATTCTTCACAACTCACAGATAGATGTAGGTTTCATTTTTAGAAGGTACACACTATACATTTTTTAAGTGATTTAAAACTCACTGCTGCCATTATAGGTTTTCCCTTCTAGTGAGAGACTGGTATGGTAGATCTCAAATCAATGAAGGCTACACTCAGACCTCAAGACTTCTGGAATATGCTGCTCAAACAGTTTCACTTTTGTTTCTACTGCCTGTCCCTCCCTTCTCACATTTATCTCCAGACTTCTTCTCCTTGTCCAGATCTATTCCGCCCCCAACAATCTTCTATTCATTGAACTTTTTGAAACTTTGCGCTTTTAGAGAGAAGTAAGGGATTGATTGACTCTGTGTACACAGATTTGCAGAGAGACAATAGATTTGAGGTCTGTTATTTCTCACCTCTATATTTTTATTTATTTAAAAACATTTTTGCTGTTAACAAGCATGTTATCTCTGGAGACACAAATCCACAGTTTGAGAACTACAAAACTAAGCATCTCTGATGTATCTTCTAGACAGAGCACTGAGTCCCATTGGGTAGTGTGATAGACCCAGACCAGTTGGGAACAGCAGAGTAGCAGAAGGGAGATATACTGGCCACTGGATAAGTAGTTTTCTGTTCCCTGAGTGACAAGAGCAGGGGCTGCTCCAGGCTAATAGACCACCTGACTCCAATTAACGTGCTAAGAGTCAGGTGAGGCAGTTAAGCACCTGACTCTAATTAAGGCCCCTCTGATGCTATAAAAGGGCTCACTCCAGTCAAGCCAGGGGAGCCAGAGGAGAGGAAGTGTGTGTGAGGAACTGGGAGCAAGAGGTGTGCAAGAAGCTGAGAGTGAGTAGGCGTACTGCTGGAGGACTGAGAAGTACAAGCGTTATCAGACATCAGGAGGAAGGTCCGGTGGTGAGGACAAAGAAGGTGTTGGGAGGAGGCCATGGGGAAGTAGCCCAGGGAGTTGTAGGTGTCGTGCAACTGTACCAGGAGGCACTCTAAACAGCTGCAGTCCACAGGGCCCTGGGCTGGAACCTGGAGTAGAGGATGGGCCTGGGTTTCCCCCCATACCTCCCAACTCCTGATCAAACACAGGAGGAATTGACCTGGACTATAGCTTCTAGCAGAGGGGAAGGTCTCTGGACTGTATCCTGACCCACAGGGTGAATCTGTGAAGCGAGCAAATTCGCCAATAAGCGCAGGACCCACCAAGGTAGAGGAGGAACTTTGTCACAGTAGATAGAAAGATTAACCTAAATAATCTATACAGAAGCCCCTGGAACTGCATAGAATTGGGTCCCTAATCCATGAACTATTGGAACTCGTTTACAAAACTTTTCTTAAACATTACATGAATATATGATCTCATACTATAGAATTAGAATTTATAATCCCTATTCCATGATGAGATATCTTTGAGCTATAATGTATCCTAATTAAAACTATATTTAGATAGCTTTTTTCCTCAAAAAGCATTTTATCAAAAAATCTGATTTGAATAAAAAAATATATTTTTTTCATATTATTTTTTTTTAAATCATAGATTTTTATCCACCCTGATCTCAATTAACTTATTGCTAAGACCTATGGCTATAATATTTCTGCTTGAAGGAAGGCCTCTTGGTTGTAGATTGCTTTGTAAATTGTAGATGCAGTGTTTTCCATTGCCACAGATCCCTACCTGTCCATGGAAGCTGGAGTTCTTCTTCGAATGCTTGTTCACGTTAATTCCAATCAGGTGTGCGTGCGCCGCATGCCTGGTTGTCGGAAAGTTTTTCCCTTAGCAGCTCCCGTCGAGTCGGCTGTGGAGCCCCCTCGAGTGGCGCCTTCATGGCGCTCAATATATGACTCTGCTGACCTGACCTGACCCCCCTTCAGTTCCTTCTTACCGCCTGTGATGGCCATTGGAACTGAGTTCACTTGCCTTGCAAGTGCTTTCCTTAGCTTTCTTCTCTAGTTTGTAGTTTTAGTCTAGGTTTCAGTTAGTCTAGGTTTCGTGTATATAGTAGTTAAGGTTCGGGAACAGTGTCCTCCCCTATCCCTTACCTTCCCCTCGGCTCCAGGGCATGCCTCGAGGCCAAGGGTTTAAACCTTGCAGGACTTGCAGTAAGCCCATGCCAACTGGTAACCCCCACAACACGTCTTTTGAAGTGTCTGAGGGAAGACCACCAACCAGACAGGTGCAAAATCTGCAGACCTTTCCGCCCTCGGATGAAGAAAGAGCAGGATTTCCATCTGAAACAACTTCTGAAGGAGTCCGCTCTCAGCCCACCACGGAGTGCCAGGATCAGGCACCAAGTGCATTGGTGCAGAGCACTCTGGTCTCTATTCCAAGAGACCCTCGGCACCAACGCTCCCCAGCAGTACAAGCAGTGCACACGCGACACCACTCTCATTTGCTGGTGCTGCACAAGCGGCACAAGAAAACTGATAGGGGCCGTTCCCCAGTGCTGACAGCAACCCAACCGCCAGGCGCAACAGCAGTGCGTCCCTCGAAGGAGCACTCGGCCCCCAAGGAGCAGAAGTTGGCGCCACTGACTTCGGTTCCCCAGAGGGGACTGTCGAGTCTGGCACCCAGCAATGACTCGGACAGGCAGTGCCACTTGAAGCCACCAGGGATTTAATAGCAATGACGGCCCCTCAAGCTCTGGCTATCAGAGACAAGCCTCCAGTGCCGCTGCATCCAGCGCCATCTAGAGGCAAGCCAGCCATGATGCAGCAATCACCTTCTCCGGTCCGACACCACTGACCTCGGCACCGCTCTGGTTCAGCATCACCGAGGCACCGATCTCCAGCTCCGGACCCTGTGTGCGGTTCCCCAGGACCAACGAGACAACAATCTTGATCTCCGGCACCGGCGGAACCGCACCAATCTCCAGGCACCGGTCTCCGGTGCAGGCACATTGGCATCGGTCCCCGACGCAGGTACGTTGGCACCCGGTCCTTGGTGCAGTACCGGTTGGCGTCGCTGTGGTCATCACAGTCCAGATCAGTGTCATCTGACTCGGATGGGGACTCATTTTATTCCCACCATAGCAGGCGTAGATTGGATAGGTGCAGAAGTGAGTCACCGGCAGCATGGCCTCCGCATTGGCAACCGCAGCTTCAGTGGCCCTTTTGGACTCCCTGGACTTATCACCAGGCCCAGAGCTCATTTTCCAGGGCCTCTCAGTCGGTGGTCTCTGAAACCCGAGCACCCCAGCCAACCAAAGATCGCCCAGGAATCAGAAACGACGACAGGACAGGGTTCACAGCCCGTCCAGATCACCACCAAAACAACCATGGCAACAGCCCCGACAGCTGGCCAGACCACTGCTTCTGCAACAACGGTCAGCACAGAGGCCCCAGGCACCGACCAGGAGGACACTAGAGAGCTGGAAGGTCAGGAGGACACTGTACCTTCTCTAGCCTCCTCATCTTTGTCCCTGGACAAGGCGGTTGCAGGGGCTTCGGCCTCGGGTCCTCCTCCGATAGATTACCGTGCACACCAGGACCTACTGCACAGAATCGCCCGAAACATGGGATTACAGAAGGAAGAAGTTATTGAGCCAGAGGACCCCATAGTCAATATCCTAACGCCAGAAGGTCCCTCCAAGGTAGCTCTGCCCCAATAAAAACTATACAGAGCAAAATCAAAACGCTGTGGCAAACCCCAGCATCGATCCTGCCTACGGTGAGGGGTGTAGAGCACAAGTACTTTGTCCCATATAAAGGGTATGAGTACTTGTTCTCACACCTGCAGCCCTACTCCCTCGTAGAGACAGCAGTCAACAAGAAGGAGAGAGACAGGGACAGCAGAGGCTGGCTTCAAAGTCCAAGGAGTCTAAAAGATTAGACCTTTGCAGTAGAAAGGTCTACTCAACAGGGGGCCTGCAGCTGAGGATCGCTAACCAACAAGCTATCCTCAGTAGATACAACTTCAACTCGTGGGCCTCCAAGTTTAAGGAGCTAATCCCATCAGACTCCAGGGCCAAATTCATGGTCATTATTGACAAAGGGAAGGCAGTGGCACGAACCTCCCTACAAGCCTCTTTAGATGCGGTGGACTCTGCTACCTGCACCCTCTCATCGGGGTTAGCCATGAGAAGGGGTTCATCATTGCAGGTGTCTGGGCTGCTCTTCCCCTCCCCCGCCCCCCACCATCAAGTGCAGCAAACCCTGCAGGATCTGCCGTTTTAAGGTGCAGGGTTATTCTCAGAGCAGACGAACTCCAAGCTGCACAGCCTGAAGGACTCCCGGGAGACCATGAAATTGTTAGGTATGCACACCCCAGCAACCCAACGTAAACATTTTAAACCGCGGCCTCAACAGCAGTGCTCCTACCTTCCTCAACCCAGACAGGACTTCTACAGATGGAGGGGTAGGAATGGCAGGCGCAAACCTTCCTGTCCCCCGTCAGGACAGGGCCAGGGCCCAACCAAACCATCGTTGGGCTCAAAGCAGGCCTTTTGAAGGTACGCCCAAGGACAGAGTACCCACTACGACACCGGATCCTTCCCCTTGCTTTACGAATCGGCTATCCCACTTCTACCGTGTGTGGTCCCATATAACATCGGGCTGCTGGGTTCTTCACACGGTAGAAGTGGGATATTCTCTCCAATTCTGCTCCTCTGCACCCCACCCCCATCTTTCTTCCCCATCCCTCTTCAGGGACCCTTCTCACGAGCAACTCCTTATCCAGAAGGTGCAGTCGCTCCTTGCCATAGGGGCAGCGGAGAAGGTTCCTCAGGAGCTAAGGGGCAAGGGATTCTACTCCCGTTATTTCCTAATCCCCAAGGCAAAGGGTGGGGGTCTCAGACCTATTTTAGACCTGTGAGGATTCAACCAGTTCATGCTGAAGTTGAAATTCTGCATGGTCTTCCTGAGCACAATCATCCCTTCCCTGTATCCAGGAGACTGGTACGCCACCCTCGACATGAAGACTCGTAATTTCACATAGTAATTTGGCCTGCGCACAGACGATTCCTACAGTTTGTGGTCGACCACAAACATTATCAGTTCATGGTCCTCCCGTTTGGTCTATCGACGGCCCCCCAAGTGTTCACCAAGTGCACATTGGTGGTAGCACCCTTCTTCCAGAGAAGGCAGGTGCAGGTATATCCCTACCTCGAGGACTGGCTACTACGGTAGCAGGTAGAGCCTCAAGTCCGATTAGTCAGATCCACTTTTGAGAGACTGGGACTCCTTCTCAACGTGAACAAGTCAAGCTTATCACCAACCCAAAGAATAGAATTCAACGGGGTGGTGCTGGACTTGGTACAGGCAAGTGCGTTTCTGCCAGAAACCCGATTCCAAGCCATAACAGACATTATTCAAAACCTCAGACAGTACCTGACCACTACAGCAAGGGGATGTCTGAGTCTTCTCGGCCACATGGCAGCCCGCACTTACGTGGTCCGGCATGCCAGACTGAGGCTCAAACCACTCCAAGCATGGCTCACTTTGGCCTATTGCCTGGGGCGCGACAGCCTGTACACAGTGGTGACCGTGTCAGAGCAAGTACTCGAGTCCCTCCATTGGTGGCTCGACCCTCGGGCAGCGTGCGCAGGAGTTCCCTTCAACAGCCCACAGCCCGCCTTGTCCCTGGTAACAGAAACGTCAGCGCTGGGTTGGGGGGTACATCTGGGAGATCTCCAAACACAGGGCCTATGGTCACAGGATGAGCTCTCACTCCATATTAATATCCGGGAGCTCAGAGCAGTGCGACTGGCATGCCAAACTTTCCAATCCTGACTGCAAGGTCAGAGTGTGGCAGTGTTGATGGACAACACCACTGCCATGTTTTACATCAACAAACAGAGTGGAGCCCATTTCTCTCTCCTATGTGGGGAAGCCCTCCAGCTATGGGAGTTCTGCATACCCCACTCCATTCACCTGGAGGAGTCCTATCTCCCAGGCGTACAGAATGAAGTAGTGGACCACCTCAGCAGATCATTCTGCAATCACAAGTGGCCCATCCATCCAGATGTCATACATTCCATCTTCCAAACATAGGGGTTTCCCCAGGTCGATCTGCTTGCCACCCGGAGCAACAGAAAGTGCCCAACGTTCTGCTCCTTCCAGAAACACAGCCCGAGTTCGATCTCGAACGTATTCCTGCTACCCTGGGGAGACCGCCTCATGTATGCCTTTCCATCGGTCCCACTTGTGCATAAGGTGCTGCTCAAGATCCGCAGAGACAAGGCGAAGGTAATCCTGTTGGCCCCAACGTGGCCCCGCCAACATTGGTACGCCACGCTTCTGGAGCTGTCAGTGAACACCCTGATCCTGTTACCACTCTAACCCGATCTGATCACACAAGACCACTGTCGCCTTCACCACCCAGACCTCCAGTCCCTCCATCCCATGGCCTGGAAGCTTCACGGTTAAACCCGATGGCGCTCCTGTGCTCGGGACCGGTAAGGGAGGTCCTACTCAGCAGCAGGAAACCATCCACCAGGACCACTTATCTAGCTAGTGGAAGAGGTTCACTTGCTGGTGCACCCAGCATCACACACCTTCACTCCATGTGTCTATACCACTCATCATAGAGTACCTCCTGCATTTGAAACAACAAGGCCTCACAGCATCATCCATTATCTTGACCTTCTATCCGGGAACGTCTGGACGTTCCGTATTTGCCAACTCCATGGTAGGGCATTTCCTCAAGGGCCTGGAAAGGTTATATCTACAGACTCAACAACTTGTGCCTGCATGGGACCTTAACCTGGTCCTCTTCAGACTCATGAGGCCCTCTTTTGAACCGTTGGCAACTTGCTCCCTCCTTTATTTATGATGGAAGGTGGCCTTCCTGGTCGCCATCACATCAGCCAGAAGGGTGTCTGAGTTAAAGGCACTGATCTCTGACTCACCCTACATGGTCTTCCACAAGGACAAGGTACAACTCAGACCTCACCCAGCCTGCCTTCCCAAGGTAGTGTCTCAATTCCACACCAGCCAAGACATTTTTCTGCCTGTCTTCTATCCTAAGCCTCATGCCAGTACCCAAGAACAGAGGCTGAGCTCACTGGATGTTCAGCGGGCACTAGCATTCTATATCAAGTGCACTACGCTGTTCAGGAAGTCGAACCAGCTGTTCGTGGTGGTGGCAGACTAGATGAAAGGACTCCCGGTCTCTACCCAACGCATTTCTTCCTGGATCATGGACTGCATCCACACATGTTATGAGCTCGCCAAGGTCCCAGTCCCTGCTATTATGGCACATTCCACAAGGGGCACAAGCCTCATCCGCTGCTTTCCTGGCCCAGGTCCCGGTACAGGAGATCTGCAGAGCAGCAACTTGGCCATCGGTGCATCATTTACCTTTCACTATGCTATCACCCAGCATGCCAGAGATGATGAGGCATTCACCAGAGCGGTGCTCCAATCAGCGATTCCTTGACTCCGACCCCATCTCCAGGGTAGAGCTTGGGAGTCACCTGATTGGAATTGACGTGAACAAGCACTCAAAGAAGAAAAAAGATTTGCTCACCTCGTAACTGTTGTTCTTCGAGATGTGTTGTTCAGATCCATTCCAATACCCACCCTCCTTCCCCTCTGTCAGAGTTGCCGGCAAGAAGGAACTGAAGGGGGGGGGGGGTCAGGTCAGCAGGGTCCTATATTGAGCGCCAGGAAGGCGCCACTCCAGGGGGCTCCACAGTCGACCCGACGGGAGATGCTAAGGGAAAAACTTTCCGACGACTGTGCATGCAGTGCGCTCACACCTCATTGGAATGGACGTGAACAACACATCTCGAAGAACAACAGTTACGAGAAGGTAACTGTATTTTTTTTGTTTGTTTGTTTCTGCATTATAGAGCAGCCTTTTCCTGATTGTTGTTCTCTTTCTCACTATCACTGTGTCTCCATTCCCACCCCATTTGTTGCCTCTTTTCCCCTCAAAACAAATCTGGTACTAGCTTTAAAAGAGCTCATGATCCAGAGAGCTGTTCAAAATCAGGTTCTTTAAAATACCAATATGCTATTCTGCTACTGTCAACTATTCTTCTGTGTTGAAAATATTTTCAGGTCACTTTCACTACCTGCCAGCCAAGTTCTCTTTCTTACTAGATGATGATTTAACTAAAAATAAAGTAAATGGATTATCCCAAAGGCAGTCAAATAAAATATATATTTTATTATCAAAATCAGGGATGTAACAAACTTCACCCCTTACAGGCCAGCACCATAGTCCACTAGTACATGTGGTGTTTCAGAATCATGCAGTCTGGAAATGCTTGGATGGTAGAATTTGGCAGCACATCTTTGGGATGAAATGAGGGGGGAAGTGATTATTTTAAGTGATCAATGTGCTGAATGCTTAGCTGCACCTTGCTGTCTGAAGTAGAATGATTCTGCATAAGAGAGAAATGTTCAGAGTTTGCAATCCTCTGTCCCTGCTAGTAGGGGCCCTGTCCAATGCTTTATAAAAACCTAGCTAGCTGTTTCAGCATAAGTGTTAAATTCTGCTCACCCAGTGAGATGTGATGACCACAGTGTTGTAGATCTGATGTAAGGGTGAAGAGGAGAGAAAAGTAAAAAGCAAACATGGGAGTCAAGAAGAGATTCTTGGGCTTGGAGAGAGCCTTTGCCAGATGGAGGAATCTTACTTCATTTGTTTTGTTCCCAATAAGAAAGATGTATATTTAATCTAGTCTCTGTGTTAATGCTATCTGTGCTTTCCTTACACCACTGCTTATATCTATGAGGTTCTGCTCTGGTGCTAAAGATGTTACAGTGGACTTTTTGGGGTGAGAGAGGGATTTTGCCTGAATATAAATTTCTAAAATTAGCAAGTATCAGAGGGGTAGCCGTGTTAGTCTGAATCTGTAAAAAGCAACAGGGGGTCCTGTGGCACCTTTAAGACTAACAGAAGTATTGGGAGCATAAGCTTTTGTGGGTAAGAACCTCACTTCTTGCATCTGAAGAAGTGAGGTTCTTACCCACGAAAGCTTATGCTCCCAGTACTTCTGTTAGTCTTAAAGGTGCCACAGGACCCTCTGTTGTTAAAATTAGCAATATATTCAGAATATTCACAAGTGCATTAAAGACACAGATCACCATCTTTATCCCTTGTTCTGACCACTTAACTCCCCTCAGCTGCTAGTCTTGTGTCTTTACAGTTCCTTGTAAAGGAGACAAAATCATGTATGTACATATAATCTTTATGTATCACATATCTGTATTTGTTTTCAATTATATTGTTCTATTTGTAGGTGATTTTAAAAAAAAACTTTAGTCACTAATATCCTCAGTTTCTCACATTTTGCTCATGTTGAATAATACTTTACTCTGCTGATTTCAGTAGGGTTGTTTGGGGAGAAAGTGAGGGTGCCAGAATCTGGAACAATTGTAAGTGATCTGAATACACATAAGGGGAGATCCTCACCTTTGTTGTGGCCCTCTTATGCCAGATAAAAGTGCTAGAATTGCATAAAAGAGCCCTAAAGCCCTGTAAATGGCTGGGGAGAATTCCTTTGGCACAAACTGTATTGGAAGACAGCTATAAATCTGTCTTCTGAGGACCCCCTCACAAGCCCTGGCATAGGGAGTATGCCCCAGGGATGGCATGGCAGGGCCCAGGCCACCACACTGTGGAGATTCTGGACAGTGCTGCAGTCCATAGGGCAGCCCAGGGAGGCTACCCTAACTTGGACAGGTCCTTAGGACTGCCTAAAGTTATGTTGAGGCATCTCCAGCTCCGAGAGCAGCCCAAGACTAGGAGGGTACAAAGGTTCACTGGGAAGGTACAAAGCCAACTTAACTTCCCCCTTCTCCTTCTGGGCCAAAAGTTCTGTGCTGCAGCTCTTAGGGATTGTCTACAGAGGGACACTCAGCAAAGTTAAAGTGAAAAGATGTAAAGTCAATGCACATAAGTCAAAACACCTTAACACCTCCCACCCCTTTATTTGACAGATTGATTGGAAGAACTAATACTTTTTTTTAAGGTATTCAACCAGATCTATAACTAGTCAAATATAAGTCACTGATAAATATTAGTGAAAATTGTCAAATAATATATTTGCCAAATATATTTTCCTGCTATTCAACCAGCTCTGGGAGTAAGTTAAATTTTAAGTATTTTAAATAAGCTGATACAAAATGTTAGATACAATACACAATAAATGTACACAGCTGCTTTTGTTCTTTAAACAGCGGAATGGGGCTTTGGAAAGGTGTGAGAGCACAGCTCTTTCACCATGGTTAAAAGGATTAATCTTTGGACTAGTAGATATAATGTGAAATGTTCAAGCCTGGTACCTTGCTACTTTTCAGAGTAGAACAGAACTTTAAAAATGTCTGACACTACAGTGGGCCTTTTCTTCCCATCCCAAGTAAAAGGAAAGAATATCAGCATTTTCTTGTAACTTTTGAAAGATCAGAAAAGTTAACAATGTTGAGCAAAGATGGAAGTTTAGACAAAGGACTGTCTTATGTTGTACGGGAGGAGTCTCATGACCTTATGATTGCACCAGCTGAAATATCCAACTTCTCCTGCTGGAGGTGAACAGATGCAAACCCCAGAGACTCAGAAGCTCCCAAAGCTGCTAATAATGTATTTTTTTCATGTCAGAAGTATTTTTGTGTTTGTGGAAAGATCCACTTGCACAGCCCCAGCATCTCTCTCTGCCGTGCTTGGAACAGATGTGCGTGTTGTAATATAGACTGTGAACATTGACATCCCATGTGGTTCTCATTCCCCTCATTCGTCTTTGAAGCTAATTGGTTCCATCCATTTCAAATGTGTTTGGCTCACCACAGTTATTTGTACTTTCACTCTGTTTATAGTTCTAATGGTGTGATATATATATAACATGAAATAAACTCTCATGACTCGAAAGTCTGAGGAGACAGATACACAACACTCAAATTCCATTCTGATTTTTTTAATTTCAATTATGTTCTCTGCCAGCTCTTCCTTTGCTTCTCAGAATGCTATAGCTAGGCTCTTTAGTGATAGCTGGTATGGTCATTGCTAATTCTATAGTGTGTGTGTGTGTGTGTGTGTGTGTGTGTGTGTGTGTGTGTGTGTGTGTGTGTGTGTGATTATGCAGTTCAGAGAATAAAAAATGGGAAGGCTGCAGGACAGTGTAGACATGCACCTCTGTCTCTCCCTCTCTTTTTCTCTCTGGGACAATGGAGGAAATTTTGCAATGCAGCTGTCTGCACTATACCTGACCTTTTTGTTTCTTCAGAACCCTTTCATGTTTCTGTAGTGAAGTGTCTTTCTCCTGGATCTGAATGATTTGTTGGGCAGCTTTATAATGTTAGTGAAAATCTTATTCTGTGTTTTAATATCTTTAGTATGTAAAATTGCTAGAGTTGGCCAGAAAATGAAAAGCCCTTTCCACAAAAAAATTTGTGGTTTTGAAAAAAAATTGTCCCAAATTGGGACAAAAATAAAAAACACAACTTTTTTTTTTATGGCCAGGATTACAAGAAAAATTCTGTATTAGGGAAACCCAAACAGAATTTGTGACTTCCCAGCTGCCAGCCTAAACAGCTCTTATTAATTTCAACAGTGAAATTGATTAGAGCTTTTCAGCCCAGCAGCCAGAGAAGCAGAATATGGGATGTTCAGCCTCCTCCCAGCTCCAGGGCCAGAGAAGCAAAAAGCTGAGATGCTCAGTACGTTAGCCACCCTACCTCTCCCCAGCTCCGAAGTGCCTGAGTTCTCTGCCTCTCTAGCCCCAGTTCTGGGGGAGAGGCTGAAGGGAGGTAGAAGTCAGGTGAGCAGCCAGGGAGCAATAATTTCAGTTTTCCATTGGATTTTTTTTTCCAAAGCTGAAATTATTCTGTAGTGAAATTTTGGTTTGGAGCTAGCAGATACTTTTGGGGGGTTCTTCTCACAGCTTTCTTCATTGTCAGAGGTAAAATTATTATTATTATTTATTCCTTTGTCCAGTGTCCCAGTCAGCTTGTTCTACCATTGCTGACCCCAGATGGCTTCCTTTCCCTCTCTCCACCCCAGAGAAATACTATAGTTCCCTTCATATATGGCTCAATTCAGCAAGCTGCAGAGCACGAAGACCCTAATCCAGTAAAGCATGTACCTGCTTAATAAGCAGACAAGCAGGGATGTCAAAGGAGGCATTTACAAGTTTCTGAAAGTGACTCCTTTCCCCCCACCACTGTAACAGAGACTGGGGTTCAGTGACTAAAAAGGAGGTTGCAATATGTTCTTTAAAATCTGTTATCTGAAGAGGATTTTACTAAATATTAGGCCAAGCATTAGTGAAAAATAAGCTTGTATAAACTATATTCAATGGAGTTTTTAAATCAGAGTAGGTGCCTTGTGAATTGTTAACATTTTACAGCTGGCCGAATTAGGGTAACTTCCAGTATTGTAGAAAAAGTGCTGGCTTTTCCCCACCATAACTTGTAGGTGCAACTCATTTGTTCCCTCCTTCCCTTTCCCAAAGATGAGAAGGGTGCAAAAGAGTTGTTATTGAGTGATGTATTGATTTCCCCCAGTACATGACCTCCGTTTAGAGGCGAATTCAGTACTATATCGCTGTTCAAATCAGGATTCTTTGGGATTTGGCCAGTTAGCCCTTGGGCTTTGTTTGACAAGAGAACAAGGAGATCCCTGCAGTCAGACAGCACTAAATTGTGATCGATATTCACATGTAAGTGTGTCTTTTAAATGGACACTGTCACCTTAATAATCAAATTATAACTAAAAATTAAAGAAAATACTGTGTTTTCTCAATGTTTACTTCGTGTATTTGACAACACTTCTTATGATCAGTTACAATGTTTCCCCTGTTTAACCAAGTACATTTCCATGTGTGTGTAGGTATTTCATGAAACTTGACGGGGCAAATTTAGTACCCGAAACTGCTATTAACTCACTTTTAAAATTTGATTAGACTTCAGGTTGATCACATTTAGGAGCTTAAGTCCCATTTTCATAAGTGCCTTAGAAGTAGAGCTGTACAAAACTCAGAATTTCCATCTAATGGGAAATGTCAACACTTCAAAATTTATCACTCCAAATTGGAACGAGTTGTGCATATGATGCACCATTACTACTGACTTCATAAAATAATGTAAAAATAATAACAGTAATAAAAATAAAAAAGCAAAATGAATTTTCGAAATTCTAATATGAAATTTTGAAATTTTCCATCACTTAAAAATGATTTGTTTAGATGTGATTTCCCCCCCCCCGTGGAATTTTTGTCAAAATTGATACAATTTTGCAACAACAAAAAAATCATTGACATTTTTCTTTTTCCTAATGAAAGAATGTTCAGACAAAAGTTTTGCAACTGGTTCTACTTCAGACTCTAGCCTCCACTGAAACTCAATGAAACATAGGTGCTTTTGAAAATGTTACTCTTGTCTTTTTCTTCAAATTTATAATAAGCTGTCATTAACACTTATTGTCATCAGTACACTGTCAAAAACCCTTAATTTTGAGAGTTCATAACTGAAAATGTCCTTCAGTTGAAAGGTGGTAATTAATTATATATTTATTGTAATAACAAAAAGTTGGAAAATAAAGCATATGCAACTATAATTAAGAGGGATGAAATCCAGCTTGAATGATATTGTGTTGTCACTTTTAAATGTAATTCTACAGTATTAATTTGACATGTCGTTTTACTTTCGTAAGCATTCCTGAATTATGATATAAAATGCTCCTGTTGCTGGAATGTTAATGACTCTGACAAACCAGTTTTCTGGAAAGAACTTACCTATGAAGTTTGCTTGTCCTTTCTTTCTTTTTTGGCTTCAGTGCACTTCAGTTTATTATCCATGTTATTCCTTTTTTGCCCAAGAAAGAGGAATGGAGATAACGAGGTGAGGGGCTCTTTGAGGAAATCATTTTGTTTGTGTTGCCAGCTTTTTCTCTTCTCTTTCTCCAATCAAAACTCAGTTTTGTTTTATTTTTATTATGTTCTTATTTAGAATTTGTTGGACTTGCCTTGCTATTACCATGAGAGTCTCTTTATGGAAGAAATGAAATTAAATAAATAGCATAATCTGCAAATCTTTAACTCTTGTGAAAGTTCTGAAGCCAGACAGTTGTTCAGTAAAGTCCTTAACTTTTATCATTAGCAAAGTATAATTAGTGTTATGGTCCTGATTCAGCAGGGTACCTTAGCACATGGTTAATCTGCATAATGTAAGAGCCCCGTTGAAGTTCAGGCACCTGCTTACGTACCTTAGTGAATTGGAGCCTGGAGGAGCATATGTTGAGCCTATAGATTCAATGGGCATATTACCTGGCTCAGTGGTATAGCTAGGACAGGAAAAATGAGTTGGCCCTAGCTTTTGGGTGGGTGGGCAATGATGGGGGGTGACGGGAAGGGGCGCAGGAGGGATCAGGTATCCTGAGGAGTGGAGCAGGAGGGATACCCCCCCTTTCAGCTCAGCAGCCACCATGAGGTGGAAGGGGTCCCCGCCAGGGCTCGAGCTCTGCCCACCCCTCCTGACCCCAGCTTGGTCTCTGTCAGCCCCACTGCATCCCCCTCCTGTCAGCGCCGTGCGCTGCTGCCCTGGTTTCTGCTCCAGTACTAGCCCTGCCCAGACCAGTTCCCACGAGGCACACCCCCCACTGGACTACTACTGGGGCAGGTGTGCACAGCGCCAGCAGGAGGGTGATGCAGCTGGGCTGACAGACATCGAGCCGGGGTCGGGAGTCCCAGCCTGTGGATTTGGGGGGCTCCGGCCCCAATTTGGGTGGGCCTGGATGCTAAGGTCAGCAGTCTCAAGCTTGCAGGGCTTGGGTTCCATGGCTGGAAAATTTGCAGTGTAGGCACTGTGGCTTAGGCTGGAACCCGAGCTCTGGGACCCTCCAGCCTCACAGGGAGCCAGAGCTTGGGCTCCAGCTTGAGCCCAAACATCTACACAGTGGTTTTGAGCCCCTCTGCCTGATCCCCACGAGCCCAAGTCAGCTGACTCAGGCCAGCCGGGGCCATGCTGCAGGTCTTTTATCCCTGTGTAGACCTAAAATAAGCAGTGTTATAGCTGCTCTTGTGGCTATAACTTGTGTGTATTGGTGTCTGGTTTCTGTTCTCTACATCAATGGTCTCCAAAGTGGGGTGCATGCAGGATCCTTCAGAGTGCGCAGCAGGAGGAGCGCTGCTTTGGCAGTTCAGGTGGCTTTTCTTCTTTTCCTTTTTTTTTTTTTTTTTTTGCTTCGGTAGTTCGGGCAGGAGTCCGAGTGCCTTTTTTTTTTTTATTTTCTTTTGTTTTCCCTCTGCTTGCGGAGGCAGGGGGTGCGTGGTCAACAAAATTTTACTGATAGGGGTGCGCGATCAAAAAAGTTTGGAGACCACTGCTCTACATCATTTGTTCAAAGCCTTTCTGGCTAGCTGTGCCAATTTACCAGACCTCAACTGTATTGCCCATTACCTGCTATCTCTGATTCAGTTATACACATAATTTGCACTGGATCTTAAACTGCTCCAAATCCCAGACTTGTGAGTGGCTCAGGTTTTCGCTGTGTATTATAATTCATATAATCGAACACGTAGAGGGCAACAGGGTCACACTGGGGCCCAATATAGAAGCAAAAGCCTGAAATAACCCTGCTCTGTTTGTCAGTGCATTGACAACTCTAAGCCAGTGGTTCTCAACCAGGGGTACATGTACCCCTGGGGGTACTCAGAGGTCTTCCAGGGGATATATAAACTTATCTACATATTTGCCTAATTTTACAACAGGCTACATAAAAAGCACTAGCAAAGTCAGTACAAACTAAAATTTCATGCAGACAATGACTTGTTTATACTGCTCTATATACTATGCACAGCAATGTACATACAATATTTATATTCCAGTTTATTTATTTTAAAATTATATGGTAAAAATGATAAAGTAAGCAATTTTTTAGTAATGTGGTTTGACACTTCTTTGTATTTTTATGTCTGATTTTGTAAGCAAGTAGTTTTTAAGTGAGGTGAAACTTGGGGGTGCGCAAGACAAATCAAACTCCTGAAAAGGAGTACAGTAGTCTGGAAAGGTTGAGAACCACTGCTCTAAGCTACCATTTTTCCCAGAGTTTCATCCCTGGTTCTAAAGATTTAAAACCTAACATGATGTATATGAGCACGGCCACATTATCAAGCTCTATAGGTGATAGTTTAGGAGGCTATAGACAGGTCTATAGTATCTTTCAGTAGAAGTCAGTTATATTGAACTTCTTCTTAACAGGGCACTTCATTAGTGTATCTAGTTTTGTAGTGCTGTATCTTTCCTCTTTGTTGCTTAAGACTGGTTATAGAAAGAATAATATGACTTTCACTCTGCCCACATGCTGGAGACTGCTAAACTAAATAGGCTTCTATACCATGTCCATCACTGCTGTGTCTGAACACAATACAACAGAGATCTCAAACTCAAATCACCTCCCTCCTGGAAAGCGCTAAGTGCTGCCAAACAGCTGCTTGGCGGCGGGAAGCGCCTGGAGATAGGCAGAGGAGCGGGGACACGGCGCGCTCGGGGGGAGGGAGGGCAGCAGGTGAGGGGAGCCTGGCGGCCACAGGAAATAACTCCAAGGAGCGGGGAGCTTGGTGGGCCACGGGGAGCCCCAGGCCCTTTAAATTGCCAGCGAGCCCCGCTGCCGCAGCCCCGGGGTAGCAGCAGCAGGGCTCCAGCAGTGATTTAAAGAGCTCCGGGCTCCAGCCGCTGCGGGGAGCCCGGGCCCTTTAAATTGCCAGCCGAGCTCCGCTGCCACAGCCCCGGGGTAGCGGTGGCAGGGCTCCAGCGGTGATTTAAATGGCCCGGGGCTCCCCGCAGCAGCCGGAGCCTCGGATCCTTTAAAGCGCCGCCGGAGCCCATTGCTTCCGTGCTATATGCGAACACATGTTATATTGGGTCGCGTTATAGCGGGGTAGAGGTGTAGACAGTATTACACAGCCATAATATGTTAGGATGGGAGTTAACAAAAAACAGACACATGCAAAAAAGAAGGAAGAGGGGATGGGGTGTGGGAAGAGGGAAAGAAAAAGCATAGAGGTCAAGTGGAAGTGGCATTATTTGAGCTATCTTGGCATTCTTTATCCAAATGTATCAAGAAATGAGGTCCAAATTTCTTTGAATTCATATAATTGTTCTCTTCATCTATAAGCTATTTTTTTTTTTGCTGCTAACTTAGATAGGTCCAAATACCAGTACTCTATTCTGGGCACAAGCCTACTCCTCCATTTTTGTAAAACCATGCACTTGGTAATCATTGTGGCCTTCAGTCTTTGTGGTGGAGTTAAACCCAGCATTGTAGGTATATAACCTAGGATATAATTTTAAGTTGAGGTTTGGTTGCTGAAGCCAAGCAGTATTTTCACTCTAGTGTCCACCTATTTCCGCAGCTGCCTGATTGCTGGACAGTTCCATTGCATGTGGAGAGGGCAAGGCCCCCATCTTGCATAAGCTCTGTGACATTTTGAATAGCATATTTTTGTAACAAGCATAGCCTGAGATCCACAGAGGCATTTTTAACATTCCATAAAATGCTTTGCCATTGGGCTTCTTTTAAGGGCTGTGATAAATCCCCTTCATACACATCCACAAAACTCCAGACCAGTGGAGTTCCTCTTCACTAGTAAATATACATAGTAGACGTGGGCAGATTACCACTTGCGATATTAAAATGCCAGTAATGATTCTGGTGGACTCTGCCTATCTCTTGTTCCCCTGGATGATGAAGCAATACACCAGCCACCTTGACAGCACCAAGCAAGGATTCAATTACCAACTCAGCAGGTGCAGACTGAATTATAAGAATGACCATACTGGGTCAGACCAGTGGTTCCTCTAGCCCAGTATCTTGCCTTCCTATAGTGGCCAATGCCAGATGCTTCAGAGGGAATGAACAGAACACGGCAATTTATCGAGTGACCTGTCCCCTGTCGTTTAGTCCCAACTTCTAGCAGTCAGAAGTTAAGAAACACCCATACCATGTGGTTGCAGCCCTGACCATCGTGGCTGATAACCATTGATGGACCTATCTTCCATGAACTTATGTAATACTTTTTTTTTTTTTAAACCCAGTTATACTTTTGGCCTTCACAACATCCCCTGGCAATCAGTTTCAAAGATTGACTGTGCATTGTACGAAGAAATACTTCCTTATGTTTATTTTAAGCCTGCTGCCTATTAATTTCATTGGATGTCCTCTGGTCCCCTGGTTCATGTGTTCTGTGAAGGGATAAATAACACTCACTTTCTCCATACCATTCATGATTTTATAGACCTCTATCATGTCCTCCTTCAGTCGTTTCTTTACCAAGCTGAATAGTCTGTCTCTTTAATTGCTCCTTCTATGGAAGCTGTTTCATACCCCTAATCATTTTTGTTCCCCTTCTCTGTTCTTAATTTTATGTTCTTATGTTTGCTGACTGTAAGCAGCCAGACACAAGGGCCATTACAAGAGCTATGCGTGGAGCTATGCAGTTAAAGGAGGCCTTGAAAGAGCATTTTAATGGTCAGCCACAGTAATCCGTTGTGTTGGACTGTGCTCTGGCCCTGCAGTTTTGGGGACTTTGGGAATTATGCAGTATTTGCTGTACATTTATAATTAATACACTGTGTGTTTCACTGAACCAGAGTTCTTTGAGTAGTATCCCCGTGGGTGCTCCACGTCAGGGTTGCCTGCAATTTTGATCAGAGATTTTTGGTAGCGATGCCCATCCACTCCACACATCCACCCCACACATCCTCATGCCCCGCGCTGAGGCTATATAGGTCTGCATGGGCTAACCGCCCACAGTTCCTTCTCAACCACCATCAGCCTGAGACGGAATCTCCGCAGACCTGTTCTCTCTAATATTTCAGCAATGTATGTTAGTTAGCATATAGTTAGTTACCTTATAGAGTTTATAGTTGTTGGAAAAGGTTCCCTTTGGTCTTTTTTTTTTTTTTTTTTTTTCACTTTTTCTTAAAAAGAAAACAGAAAACAAATTTTATCCATTAAAAAAAAAGTTAGATAGTTGTTACAAGCTTCCCTTTCTAGAGATTTTTTTTTGTTATTTGACCCAGGAATGCCAGGCTCCCCAGTACCTTTCCTGCCATGAGGCTATTCCAATCAGTGACTGGCATTCCAAGTGCTTCCGCTGTTTGGGTGATACTTGTATCCCCAATAAGTGCAACATCTATGTGTCCTTCAAGGGTAGATCTCAGAAAAAGAGGAAGATGGCGTAAGCTTTACAATCCACTTTGGATCCAGGGGCAGAGAAGCCCCTCTACATTGATCTCCCAGTACCACTAGTGCCCCGTCCATGTCAAAATCTCAGTCACTGGCAACCGCTAGAGATCATGGGAATACTGCAGGATCGAGTACATCTATGGTACTGAAGTCCTCAACAACATCTTCCTCTAAGGAAAATGAGGTAAGGAGTACATCCTCAAGAAGTTGCCAAAGCACAAGAAGGCTACATAGACCTCAGGTCCCAAGGGGAGTTCCATGCAGGCTCCGAGTGATGTTGGTACTGCAACAGTGAAGAGGAGCCAGTCATCTATGACAGACGTGGTACCAAATTCGGGTACCTGTACCCAGAGCATCAGAGACACTGTTGAGAAGAGTTCTAAGCCCATTCCCGAACAGTATTCGGTAACAGTAACATAAAAGTCAACAATACCAAAGACGTATGGTACAGATGGGATCAGAGTCAACTCATTCCCATGCCAAGTGCTCGGTACCAGCTGCATTGGTACCAAAACTGTCCTCCACAGGTTCTCAATTGACCCCATCTTTGATACCCATCAATACTGCAAGAATTTGGATACCCTAAGGAACTGATAGTACCTTTGGAGCTGGAGTCTTTTCCTCAGCCAGTCTCCAGTTTCGTATCTCAAACTACCTAGCACATTATGACCAAATATGACTTTTTGATCTATTGGCAGATGGTGGATATTGCAGATAAACTACCTTAGCAGCATCATGCCTGCTTCCAAGCTTCTCTACCTGTTTGTTGTACCATTGCCTCTAATTGTATTAGTAAAACAATGAAAAGTCAATACCAGTGTCCTGCTAACTTGGGGGTGGGCTGGGTGCCATCTTCACATTTAAAAGTTGTAAGGAAAAATACGTGCAAACATTTACCCAAGATTGCTTCCCCATTCATCTGGCTCATCCATTGGCAGCACTGACTAGACTACAGTGGAGTCTTAAACAGGTCCTGGTTCATGGCATAGCTGGACTCTCTCTCCTGTCCCCACCCCACATTTCCTTTCTCCTCCTCCTCCTTGCTGTTCATGGCAGGGGTTTCTTTAATACGGTTGGGCCACATCTTAATAGAGTTTCTCATGTACACCGTCCATTGCGATTATACGGGCCATCTTCACTCACACTGTCAATCACATAACTTCCCTGTGGAAAGTACAATTACTGACATGAACAAGTAATATTAGGAAATTATATATGCATTTTCAGCATTTTTTTATTGCATAATAGCAGCTGGAAACAAGGAGGAGACCAAGCACCATGTGACCAGCCATTTTTTCACAGATCATCAAATGTTCCACAGACAACAGTCTGGAAGCCACTGCTTCAGTAATTTACAATAGACAAAATTCCTTCATCTTTCAGAGCAGCAGGTGAAAGCACACCAATGTACAAAAAGACTTAGCTACATTAGATCACTGGTTTCTCCCCAGGTGCTGGAAAATCTAATAAAGAACTTAGCAAAAAAGCTTTTAATTGGAGTTTCTCAGAGCAATATGGTTTCTCAAAGCTTGCAAAGTGCTAGCTCTGGTTTCCCTTTGGCAAAAGTGAATATAGTAAACCAAGCTTTTAGTGGAGCGTTTTGTGAAGGGTTTGACACTGGCTGGGAGGAGAATATGGTTTTAATTACTTAGCTCTAAAGAAGGTTCAACCTGTCTGCACAATGGGGAAACTATTATTGGAACTCCTCAAATGTTTAGAAACAAGGGATGTGGGGAAGAGTAGGTGAGGCCGGGAATGTGAAGTCTGTGGAGTGCAAGATGGTGTTTAAGAATCAGGCCAACACTTACATACCTGACTAGGTGAAAGTTCTTGAACGTATAAGTTCAAAGGAGTTCTTAGGGTTGTTTTCTTTACGAAGTCATTCGTAAGAAATTAATCCTATGATCTTACTGACAGCTGAAAATGTTGACACTCCCTTTAAGTGTCCATTACGTTAAATTAAATTACAATGGCAATTCATATGTCACGCACATGGGTCATAAATGAATACATTATGACTATGCAGTTATAGTGATGACCAAATTCATTCTGAGAGGGAGCACTTAAAAATTAAACTTATCTGTCACATTTTTTAAAGAGCTTCAACCAAACTTCAACAGTTGTACTTGCAGTTTTGTGTACCAAATTTTTGCATGCACATGGAGATGCATGATCAAAACCTATGTGCAAAATTGTGGGCAGTTTAGAGGTTGAGGTGAAAATTTGTCTATATGTGTTAATAGAACCATGACTGCAGGGATGAAAAGTATTTTCCGTCATAAAATTGCTGTAGTCCAGAAACAGATGGTAAAAGGAAAAGAGAAATTCTGTTAGAAATTTTCACCAAAATTCACTATACTGAGTTCTGATATCAACCATCATAGTTTACAGATCATCAGTTTGAGAGAAGGCAACACAGTAGGAAGATTTCACATAAGTGCCTGGGTCTAACAGATCATTTGATCATAGGCCTATGCTTTCCACAGCATTGGCTTACCTTGCTATTTTGTTTTTGCGCTGAATCACATTCCAGCCACCTTCCTTGGTGTTTTGTTATAGAGGGAATGCTTACTGTGAATTTCAGTATCTTTCTTTTCTCTTTGTAGGTCCAAGTTCAGTTAAAAACAAGAAAAAGGGTAAGTTAAAAATCTAATTTAATTTACTTGCTCACTGCAATGACTTCTCTCTAGCAAATGAGAAGCTACTTTTGGCTGTGAACTTTCTCTGATGAATATGAATACCGGACAAGTGGCATTTTTACTCTTATCAGTCTAGGTATACCTTGCCTCATATATATAATTTTCCACTTCTGTTGTAGTGATTGCATCATTGAGCAGGTTCATGTTTAGAAAGATAGGCATTTACTAATTTCCCCCCCTAAGAGCTGGCACATCAGTATTCAGAGGAGGCAGTGTAGGGGATGGAGTTGTAATTAGCTGCATAGTATACCAATAATTCCCAAGCTTTCATATTTGTAAATGCAGTTGGCTGGGTCATGGGCCAACCTGTCATTGGTTGCTTGTCCTTCATCATGTCATTTTCACTAAAATGATTTTCATCATCATCTCTGATTCTTAAAGTTTAGTTGGCAATAAGCCTAACTTTTTAGCAAGCATGTCTTTAGTGATATGAGCCAAAGTCCATTGACTTCAGGGCTTTGGATCAGACTCTAATACCACATCCTTCAAGCTGTTCAAAATGTTCAGTAATATATTTTAAAAGTGCTTATTAACGAGTTTATTTTATATTAATTAGATAATTTAGCGTGTTAGCCCAGTTGAGCTGCAGTGGTATATAGTACCTGAGAGCTGCTATTTTGCAGCCCTCTTTTGAAGTATTTATGTTTCTGCACAGACTTTTTGTTAGGAATCTAACAAGTCAAAACACCTCAGTTGCCTACCAGACTCCCTCTCAAAGGTCTGATGTCAGGAAACTGGTTTCAAAGAAGCAGTGCCAGCCGACCTACTTTGGCATCTGAAGAAGTGGGTATTCACCCACGAAAGCTCATGCTCCTATATGTCTGTTAGTCTATAAGGTGCCACAGGACTCTTTGCAGCCTACCTACTGTTACTCTTTCCTTTGCAATCCTTGAAGTATCCTTTTTGTGTATTCTGTAAACTCTTGTGTACATTTACAGAACATTGTAAGTTTGGAAAAAAATTGCTGTGTGCAGTGCTTGTGTTCCTCCAGATGTAGCCCACATGCTTCAAAGATAGTGCAGTACTGATCTAGGATATGATTCAGCAAAGCATTATTCATGCATTTAAATTAAGCATATGCTTAAGTCCATCCCTGTTCACCAAAGAACTTATACGTGTCCTTAATGTTAAACATATGTGTAAGTGTTTGCTGAATAAGAACTGAGGTAAGCATGTGCTTAAAATAGGGAGACCACCCGTCCCTAATTGGGTGGGACAGTCTCAAAATGTATATTTCTAGTCCCGGTCCTGGGCTGAATGACTTTGGGACAGCATTTGTCCCGGATTCCCTCTGGCACGGCTTCATGCCTGCCTGAGGCTCAGGGCAGCGCCAGCCTCTTCCCAGTATGGGGCTGAGGTGGGCCTTAGTCCCCACCCGCCACAAGGCTCCGCCTCCCTATCATTGTGGACAAACAATCTGAAACTGTGGCTGATGCTGGCTACAGTTGAGAACTCTGTCTATGTTTTCTAGGAAAGGCGCCCTAAATATTATATTTTCTAAAGACCTAGTTTTAAAAAAAAATCTGAAAACTTAATCCCTCTCATCTAGGATCAGTAGACCTAGAGGCCTCATAGGAAGTTATAATTATGACATTTTAACTGCTTTGGCGCAGCAGAGGAAAAAATGGTAGTACTGTATTAATCAATATCTTTCAGTTTCTGTGGTGCTGCCATATTTTGCAAAAACAGTGATTGTTCATTGGTTGGCATGACCTAAAACAGAAAAAGTCTCAATTCCCCTTGCTTTTAAGAAAGGAAGTGTCTGCATACTGCCTGAAGACAGAGTTGGCAAGCTGGGAATCAGATAATCAAAACACGCTCTATAAAGCTCTTCTGTGGCGGTGTTGGTGATCGCATGAGGACCCTGTGAAATCTAGCTAGATTTATGGTATGTGGCAACTCTACGCAAGGCATCGTCTGCTATGCAGGAGCCATGCAGATGCCATCTACTTAACCATAAGTATCAGCTTTCTCTTTTGGCTCACAGTCAAATACTGAATACTTTCAGGAGTTTTTTGAGAGGATATGCCAACACATTTCCATGTTGTGATTTCTTCCCTTGTTTTATATACACAGTTTCAAGCATACATGCGTTCATGCTCGCTCACTCTTTCTCAATAACTCTGGCTCATTTCCTGTGGGCAAAGGGTTTCAAGTATGGGTGGAATGCTGCCCAAGAAAGTGATTTATGTAACATGTTTTGAGGTGGAGATAGGGCAACTAAGTACCTCATCATCCCCCACAAGTTGCCTGCTTGCTCTTTTTTACCAAATTTGAAGAAAGTTATTGCCCATCTTCCAGATACAGCAATTCTTATACATCTCTTCAGCTCTGGACTGATCGCCTCACTATTTACTGTACAGCTCTGTTTCTACTTTGTAGGTTAGCAAGTCAGATTCACTGCATAGTGGAAAATTCATTTAAATAACTTGATGCACCATGTGCTCATGTGTTGCATCAGAATTACAGGTAATTGTTTTACACCTGAAGTAGCAAAATAGCCCTCTGGGGCAGGATTTAGTTAAAACAGCTGTAGTGTGTATTCCATCTTGATTCCCAAGGCAGAGCAAGGACAGACAGCAGTGAATCTGGCTTAAGTGCACATTTGATCCTGTATTAAGGTAGTCTAGGATAGAGAATGATATAAATCAAAGGAATTTAATAAAAATGCTTTATGGGAGATGTGTAAGGATTTGAATTTTGATTCAAAGTAATAATTTCAAAAATGTGTAATTATCCTATAGGGGAGGAGAGCTTGGGGATTGAAAGAGTACTCAACCACCTGCCAGCTCAGATTGGAAGAGGCATGCATGCTAATTGGGACAGAGATACTACCAACAATATACTTTGTCTGCTTTTACAACTTCTGCCCACCCTCCTAAGACATGTACCTTTTCATAAAATAATTTAAATCAAATTTCTGCTTTAAAAATACTACAGTCTAGTTTTTAATTTTCTTATAACTCAAAATAGAAGAGCAGGCCCAGGGAACATGGGGGAGAGAATGAGAGAATTCTAGTATTTCATAAAAGTAGTCAGCTCTCAGTTCTGTATACTAAGATGTACAAGGAGTGGTGACTGTCTAACTTCCATTTCAGATAGAGACAAGAAATGAACTTTTGCGCCACCTAATGAAAGAAAAAAACCTGCATGTTCAATCAAACAATTCAGGAAAGGCAGTGTGATCAGTTGTAGGTAGATAGCACAGCAGCTCTGATTCTAGGCATCCTTGTTAACTGCTAGGCAGTGGTGTGTGCTTAGAACATACCAAAGCGGGGAAGCCCTTCCAACTTTGTGCTCACCAAAAATAATGAGATTATTTAATTTTGCACCATGACATAGATAGACAGAAGTGCAGTAACTTCCTTAGAAACAATTCTAGTGGTCTTTTTATTTCCTGTCCTAAACTACTGTTGTGGTCTGATTAACAGTTGTTTATATTCTATCCCAGAGATGGCTGTATTTCCTTGGTGGGTAAAGAGATTCCTATAAGCTTGTAACGCTCTTTAAAATAAGAGTTGTTATAAAAATATACGTTTTTTTTTTTTAAACTTCATTAAAAGAAAATTGTTTACATCAAGCTCTGAAAAGTTAGGAAATGCCAGAATTAAAGTTGCACAGACAGCCATAGTTAGGTCCCCTTGTACATATGCATTATGATGTTTTTTACTTATTCCCTTTTTATTTTATTGCAACCACTGCCTCATCCAACGTGCAGGCTGGACAGTGCTCAGGGAATGAGACAGCTGTTCAATATTGGTATCCTCATCATGCTGCTAGTAGCCCTTGCCTTGTTTACTGCACATCTTCCAAAGCCTGCAACTAATACTAAATTATTCATTGCCTCAGTCTTTTTTCTAAAGCACTTATTACAATAGTATCTGAATGCCTGGCAAACATTCATGAATTTATCTCCAGTGCAGTATTAGAGAGCATTATTATCCCTATTTTATAGATGGGGAAACTGAGGGGGAAAAGACTTACCTGAGGCCACACAGTGAATCAGTGGTAGAGCAAGGATTAGAACTCAGGCTAGCTTGATTCCCAACCCGCTGCTCCTTCCTATAGACCACACTACCTTACTGGAAGAGTTATTGAGTATCCATAGCTCCTGTTGACTTGACTTGTAATTGTGTGTGTTCCATTTTTCTGTACATCGAGCCCCCAGATGTCTCAAGTTGGACACTCAGAATATGAGGGATATGCAACTAACTAGCAGCCACATGCCAGACTTTTGGTTTAAGTGACTTACTCAGTATCACATAGGAAGACTGTGGATGGAATTTAGTTTGTTTGGCATTCATCTGCCTTAATCACAAGACCATCTCCTCTCTCCTTCCAATCCCCTACCTTATTCACTGCACACCCTTCAACTTCTGCAACAAATGAAGCAGGAACCTACAGTCAGCCTCGTTCATCCCCAGAGCACATCCAGCTTGTGCAGTGAATGAGACATAGGTCCTGTGGGAAAAAATAGAGCTGGTCAAAAATTTCATGACACAAGTTGTCTACCGGAAAACACTGATTTGATTAAATTGAAACATTTCACAGAATTTTAATCAGAATTTTCATAGGAAATTATCTAAATGTTTAATTTTGACTTTATCATTTTGACTTTCATGTTATAATTTTATCATCAAAATGTTTTGACCTTATTGAAACAAACTATTGTAAGAATATTTTGTTTCACGAAAAATTTTGAGATTTTGACTTTTTGTCCTGATTTGGGACAAAACCAAATTTTGAAATCTCTTAATTTCCCTCAGATTGGAAATTTTGAAGTTCAGTCACCTCTACATGTGCACAAAGAGACTGAATTAAGGTTCAACGGGCAATGTAATTTCCTATGTTTTAAAAAACAAACACAAGTTATATTATGTACAACTGTAACAACCACCACACACTCATGCAATTTTGGGGGGTATAAATCTAGATGAGCCCTTATCAGGGCTAACTACATTAGCAGGCATCAGGAGAAGGCTGTTATTATGGGGGGAAGTGGCCCACTTAGGTTCAGGGGGTGCTTGGAGAGCCCAGAAAGTGCTCTCTGTTCTCTTATCCCTAAATGATCAAAGGAGCTTCTTCTCCATGCAGTGCCCCCAGACTGTGGATGGGCTATTTGGACCATGTTCTTCAAGGAAGTATTTTGAAGCCTATATATTTTTTCCAAATGTACCCTAGTCAACCAGCCTGCCTTTCCAGAGCAAAACTGCAAATCTAGAGCACCCAAATTTTATGCTCAGTGCATGTCCCACATATGAACACAATACAACAGGATTTCCAAGCAGGCAGATGAACTGGATCTTTATGATCGAAGGTTCAGCTCCATGTTTGTCTGAGGATTCTTGCTCCAGGACAATAGATTCCCTCTCTCCTCTTCAGTCTAGATTACAGAACAGCCTTGTAGAATGTTTAGTCCTAATTAAAAATATTTATATACATCTCAAGGAATTTGTCCGATAAGGGACCTGCTTCCTTCATGTTCAATTTCTCTCTTCATATTGTAAGCCCTGCTGAACCCACCTTCTTCTACCCAACAAGGGCTAGTGCAATCACCTGATGAAAAGGCCAACCATTGGTCACTATCTGTCATCTGATCCAGATTGTCTCACACAATAACATCACATTCTGGGCTGAATCACAAAATCTGAGCTAGCTGTTTGATCATGCTTTTAGCTTCTCTCTCACCAGCTCCAACATGGCTGACTGCTGGAATAGAATGTGAGAACATGATCCTGGGTCTTCCTTTTTCTCACTCACTAGGAAGCTACCTGCTGTTCTCTTATGGGAGGGTACAGGGAAGCCAACTCAGAGCTTTTTAGTGCCACGCTCAGTAGGCAGAGGGCCTAACACACTATCTTGTGTTTTTCAGGTAAAAAGGCTGGTCCTCCAGGACCCAATGGTCCTCAAGGGCCACCAGGACCTCCTGGACCCCAGGGCCCCCCAGGAATCCCAGGGATCCCTGGAATTCCAGGCACAACTGTAATGGGACCTCCTGGTCCTCCTGGTCCTCCTGGCCCCCAGGGACCACCTGGGCTTCAGGGCCCTTCAGGTAGGTGTTTATTTAAATCCTAATTGGACAGATGCTTTGCAGACCACAGTAATGAGGGGAAATACCATCGTGATGGGAGTGGCATAAAAACTGAATAGAACCTACCCAGAGACCTCTCCTTCAGTTCTAACCTGAGGCAGTGGGGCTGCACTGTTATTATAACAGTATTAGAAGGTTCATTTTCTAAGTGCCATGTACAGTCTCTCATCAGGATGCAGACACTAGTACTCCAAACTAGAACTGGAGAGGGAGAAAAAAGAGGTTAAAAACCCTCTTTGTCCTTACCAGCTCAGCGGGACAGCTTGGAGATGGGCTACTATGTCTGCCCCAGCTAGCCTAACTAGTGCTGCTCCACTAACTAGTACTGTGCAGTGCATAGATAAGCCTGGCCTTTCACAGACAAATAAGACCTGATCCCTGCCCCAAAGAACTTGGACTACGTTTTGACATAACACAGTGAGTGATAACAAACAATGAAGGCAAGAGGATCATGTGGTTGTTCTGGTTTGCTATAGGTTCCACACTGTTTACGTTTGTTCTATTTGCAAGAAAAAAATGCTACTTAAATGCCCCATCCATAATCATTCCACTGGGTGAGAGTAGCAGTGAACTGCCAGGAGCTAGTATCCTGACATGACCTGCTATGGGACTAGCACTATGGCTAAATAGAGCAGCCAAAGGAAACTAGATTAATATCTACATATAGCTATGTGTTATCAGTTACTTCTGTCTCTCTTTGAGAAGCAGCATTGTCTAGTGGTTGAAGCATGGGACTGAAAAACTGGGTACTGTTACTTCAATTCCCTGTAAGGTCTTAAGTCATTTCCTTTCTCTTTGCCTCAATTTCTCAATTTGTAAAATGAGTGTAACACTTGTCTACCTCACAGGGGGTGCTGAAGCTTCATTTTTGTCTGTAAAGCACTTTGCAGATTTCTAAGCATTCTCTCTGAAGTTATCAAAGTATTTGTTCCCATTAACCTCCCAGTGAGCCTGAATTTCATTGGTACTGAAGTCTACAATCAGCTGTAACTCCTATGTATGAGTTGTCAGATGGATTGGTTTGAGGCTGCCCTGCTTGTAATATTGGTCAACAAGCTAATCTGTCCTAATCCACATATCTGATGTGGTAAACCATTGGGAAGGACATGACTGGATCAGAAAAGCTGCTGTCTGAGACAATTGTTAAGTTAGTCTCAGAGTAGTCCCAGGCAGCAAGTCTGTTTGCCTCTCACCTGGTTCACATGAAAATATTTTTTCCTGCACTTCCCATTTTCACTTCACTCTCCCTATATATTGTTTTAATTCATTTTCTGAGATAACAGAACACTGAAACATCCTTCCTGAAGACAGACAAGGTTTATTACCCTTTCCCTAATGGGGCTTTCAGAGAAAACTGACTGGCTTTCAGTCTGTATACTAGGAGTGGCCAAAATGCAGCTCATAGGCAACTTGCAATCCTTAGTTCTTCTACAGTGCAGTCCACAGTGACCCTTATCTTTATTAAAGAGATCTGTGTCACAAAGATAACAGGTCCCATTGTGTGGTCTGGCTGCCCAGAATGAACTGGAGCATTGCAGTATGGAACCTGTAGTCTTTGGAGGATGCACCCCCATAATCAAGATGAGGGTTGCTGCAATTCGTTCTATTTAATGAAAACAGGTTGAATAAAGTTTGGGGACTCCTGATTTGTCAGATAAAATTTCAAACCAAGAGGAAAGATGGAATGCAGCATTTCCAGTTTAGAGACCTGTTAATTGTTAAGCTCAATGTCACTCATTGTCTTTCTTCCTTCCCACTGAAGATGTGGTTCCATTAGGAAAACCACTGTTTTTTTACTCAGTAGACAGGAGATCTGCTCCATCTGATTTTGCAGGAGTTTCTCAAGTGCCATCTTTATTTTGTGGATATTATATTTTGCAGGTGCCACAGACAAAGCTGGCTCCAGGGAGACACAGGTTGGTTGATTCTGTCTTGGGGGGAAATGTCAGTTGAGTTGGCTAGATTTTTTTTATTTTTTTTAATTTTACAAGGGTACATTTTCTAAATGTCCATTTTGTGGTAACTTTCCTGAATAAATGAACATCTTGTGCTAAATGGTTGTTACACTCACATAAATACCAAAAGAAATTACCAGAATCACCTTTACCATTGGAAATGCCAGAGGAAGCACTTGATTTGCTGCTTACTGAACAGTTTGCTACCTTTTCTCACCTTCTTAAAATACCTTAAAAAATCTCTTGTCATTGGTTTATTTTAACCCACTCCATCATTTACAAAAAGCGTTCCTGATGTACAAGGAATTTCAAATGGAAAAGGTAAAGACTGTATGAATTGTACTCTTTAAATATAAATGAATGCACTCAAATCCACATTGACACAAAGAAAATAATAATGAGTCCTCTTGCCTAGTTGTGCACAGCCAGCAATATTCTGGAGGTCTGCAATGACTACTTTGAACTTTATATCCTGATCATCAATTCCACAGAAAGATAAATAAGGTTATTTAGTAGAATAAAGCAGTGCATCTGGATAATTTTAACTTGCTGTACTCTTATTTGCAGCCAGCTGTGGTTCATCTCCAGGGCCAAGGGTCAGCAATTCAAGTAAAGAATGGTAAGAATGACAAGAGATTGTCAACCACTAAAAGGGTCCTATCCTGCACCCTCAATTTCATAGCTGGGCTCTCTATGCAATATACTGCATCGTATGAGACACTAATTCAACTCATGGTCTTCTCAATATGGTCCTCTGTTAGTCTTACTGTCACTTAGGGAGGTTTTCTGCTGCCTCCAGCCCCATCAGTCCAACTATCTTTTATGCCTCATCCATCCTCTTCTCCACTATCCTAAAACACACAAGTCTCACCAAATAATTCTCTGTCCCAGTCCATCCTCTGCCCACTTGCTGACCTCCAAATAGATTATCTGCCTCCTCAAACCAACTGAACAATCAGTCCCCATTCTCCCCTCCACAGACTAACCAGTCCTCTTCCCCAGTCTATCTTCTGCCCTCCCTTCAGTCCTGAATGTATCCTATGCCTGCCTCCATTTTTCAGCAATCCATCCTCTGTCCACTAGCACCCTACTCCATTCTATAGCTCCCAGTCTCATCAATACATTCTCTGTCCCTATCAATTCTCTGTTCCCTTCCCAAAGTTCCCAATCAGTGGACTTTTCTACTCTTCTAACCCCCTAGATTCCAAATCAAATCTCTACCCACACGCTTCACTTTCACCTCAGCTTCCCCAAATCTCTGACCTCCAATCTATCAAGCACTTCAGTCCAGCTCCATCTATCCTAAGTACCCACCCCTCAGCCAGTTGATCCTCCCATCCAACCAGTTGATGTTCTTTTCTTCCCCAAAACTTACTAAATCTTTTCTCATCAACTCACCTAGCAAATTGACCCTTTCTCCCTCTACTCATCTTCAGCAAATTTGACCTTGTGTTCTCCTCTGCCGGTAAAACTGATCCTGTATGTGTTGCTGTTCCCTCCAGTAATTTTGATCCTGCAGTAAAATTGAGCTTATGCTCTCTTCCCCCTCAAAACTGATCCTATGTCCCTCTCCAATTTACATGAAGGTTTCTTTTCTCTCTGCCCATAGGAGGGTCACAAGATTCATCAGATGCCTCCTTTCTCCCTGTGGTTCAACTCTTGTGGTTGTGTTGGAAGGGGAGAAATTCTGTGATAAGTGCTCCCCTGCCTCGACCCAAGCCAAATCACTGGAACACTGATCATATTTCCCATGTAGTATCCCAAGACACTCATAAGAACATAAGAATGACCATCCTGGGTCAGATCAATGGTCCATCTAGCCCAATATCCTGTCTTCCAACAGCAGCTAGTGCCAGATGCTTCAGTGGCAGTGAACAGAACAGGGCAATTTATCGAGTGATCCATCCCCTGTCATTCAATCCCAGCTTCTAGCAATCAGAGGTTTAGGGACACCCGGACCATGGGATTGCATCTCTGATCATCTCGGCTAATAGCCATTGATGAACCTGTCATCCATGAATTTATCTAAGTCTGTTTTGAACCCAGTTACACTTTTGGCCTTCACAACATCCCATGGCAATAAATTCCACAGGTTGACTGTGCATTGTGTAAAGAAATACTTCCTTTCGTTTCAGAGTAACAGCCGTGTTAGTCTGTATCCGCAAAAAGAAGAACAGGAGTACTTGTGGCACCTTAGAGACTAACAAATCTAGATTTGTTAGTCTCTAAGGTGCCACAAGTACTCCTGTTCTTCTTTTTCCTTTTGTTTGTTTTAATCCTGCTGCCTATTAATTTCATTGGGTGACCCAAGTTCTTGTGTTATGAGAAGAAGTAACTAACACTTCCTTATTTACTTTCTCCACACCAGTCACGATTTTATAGACCTCTATCATATCCCCGCTCAGTCATTTCTTTTCCAGGATGATTAGTCCCAGTCATTTTAATCTATTTCATACCCCTAATCATTTTTGTTGCCTTTCTCTGTACTTTTTCCAATTCTAATATCTCTTTTGAGATGGGGTAACTAGAACTACATGCAGTATTCAAGGCATGAGCTTACCATGGATTTATAAACTGGCATTATGAAATTTTCTGTTTCCCTCTTTCCTAATGGTTCCTGAAATTCTGTTAGGTTTTTTGACTGCTGATGCACATTGAGTAGATGTTTTCAGAGAGCTATCCACAATGACTCCAAGATCTCTTTCTTGAGTGGTAACAGCTAATTTAGACCCCATCATTTTCTGTGTATAGTTGGGATTATGTTTTCCGGTGTGCATAACTTTGCATTTATCAACATTGAATTTTATCTGCCATTTTGTTGCCCAGTTACCCAGTTTTGTAAGATCCCTTTGTAACTCTTTGAAGTCTGCTTTGAACTTAACTATCTTGCGTAATTTTGTATCTGCAAATTTTGCCACCTCACTGTTTACCCCTTTTTCCAGCTCATCTATGAATGTGTTGTACAGCACTGGTCCCAGTACAGATCTTTGGGAGTCCCAGCTATTTACCTCTCTCCACTGTGAAAACTGAATGTTTAATCCTATGTTCTGTTTTCTGTCTGTTAACCTGTTACTGATCCATCAGAGGACCTTCCCTCTTCTCCCATGACTCCTTACTTGGCTTAAGAGCCTTTGGTGAGGGACCTTGTCCAAGGCTTTCTGAAAGTCCAGGCACACTATATCCACTGGATCTCCCTTGTCCACATGTTTGTTGACACCATCAAAGAATTCTATTGATCAATGAGGCATGATTTCCCAAAGGCTGTGTTGTTGACTCTTCCCCCAAAAAATCGTGTTTATCCATGTGCCTGGTAGCTCAGTGGTTTGAGCATTGGCCTGTTAAACTCAGGATTGTGAGTTCAATCCTTGAGGAGGCCATTTAGGGATCTGGGGCAAAAATCTGTCTGGGGATTGGTCCTGCTTTGAGCAGGGGGTTGGACTAGCTGAGGTCCCTTCCAACCCTAATATTCTATAATTCTGTTCTTTATTGTAGTTTAAACTATTGTAGTTTAAACTACAGTTTGCTGGTACTAAAGTTAGACTTACTGGCCTGCAATTGCCAGGATCACCTTTGGAGCCTTTTTTAAAAAATCAGCATCTGCCAGTCATCTCGTACAGAGGTTGATTTAAGCAAGGCCAACTGAGGACACACAGAGTAGCTACAGCTCCGCATGCTCTCCATTCACACATAGGAGGCTGCTGTAGAGTGCTCTGAGGGCTGCATGGGAGGTAGTGAGGAGGGAGAGGGGAAGTGGGTGCCCCTTACTGCCTCTTAGCTAATATAGGTAGAGCTGACAGCAATGTTTATAGTTAAGGCTGCTCCATACTATCCATTGAAAGAGTGTATTTTCATTTCTTTATAACATTGCCAGACTTTAACCATTGGTGCTAAAGTTCTCATGCCAAGTGTCTACCTCAGGCTGAACTTTTTCTGAAGTTTCAGAGAAATGTTACAGCTATTTCTGATAATTATATTAGGGGAGAACACATTGTTTTGCATGTGGTGGTTGGTTTTTTTTTTTAATGTTTGCAACTTTCATTGAGAGGTTCCTGCTTTCAAGCAGGGACTTGAAATATGGCAAGTGGGTCACCCACAGGTCAAGAGAGATCCCCTTTGGTACATCCAAATTTCACCAAATTAAAAGCCTTTGAAAATTACTGTTTGTACATTCTCAGTAGAAGTATGCACATTTGGCAGTAAAATGCTCTGAACATTCCATCTGTACTGAGCATGCTCCATCACCACAGAGCTCCATGGCAACCACAGTGAGCATGCTCCATTCCCATAGAACTTATTAATAGGAATTACCCTGCAATTGTTCCTCCCAGCTTCTGGAGGCTAATGTGCCTGGCACCAAAAGTGAGAGCAAAGTAGATTCACTCCTGCATTCTCAGAGGTTCCCCCGCTGCCACCCAGCAGCCTTGAGGAGAAGGAAGGAAACACTGCCTTGAATGTAGACAGAAGAAGAAGGGAAAGGCAGGTTTGGTGGGGAAGGGATAGGAGCAGAGAGAGACTGGGACAAAAGAATTAGGCATGGGAGAACTGGGTAGAACCGTCTATAACCACTAGAGCACATTCCCCCACAGAACCTGTAAGTTGAAACAGTATTCGTGGATCCCAACAGTCCCCTGCTGTCAGCAAATAGCTGTGAAAAGAACCAGCACAGTGTGTGTCTCATCCCCATCTAGTGGCTGGCTCATATAGAGGATAACAGTCTACTACTGCTACCAATTACTCCATTAGGTCTAGTGGTAGAGGTCTGTGTTATAGTTCTAAAGGTTCCAGCCTCATTAAAGACTCAAGTGTTAGACAGTATAGTACCACATGATGAAATTCTTGTTTTTATTTTGATTTTTTTTTTTAATCTAGAAAATTACATACAAAGAAACCATGTTAAAAGAATGTTAAGGTTGCAAAGTCAAGCATTCAAAAGTTAGGAAATGACAGAATCAAGGTTGCCCATGCAAACTTAATTTGACCCCCTTGTGCATATGCATTTATGAGACAGCCTTTAGTTACAGGATCACATACTATTCTTCCCACATGACCTCACTTCATTCATGCATAGGATGTACCTCCTCTGGGGATGAATCAGGGTTGTGTAATGAATTAGGCTGTTATCTATAGGACTTTGCCTCATTTGTTGAAGAAGTTAGAAATTCTGCAGGGAATGAGGCAGGAGGTTGCAGAAAGAAAAAAGATGGTCTCATGGTAAAGGCAATTGAATGCTGCCCTGGAGAATAGAATTCTACCTGTCTCCGCCACAGAGTTCCTATGTGATGTTAAGTAAGTCACTTATACCAAACTTCTCACAGGAGGCCACTAATTATATGTTCCTTTATTCTCCAGGTGCCCAACATGAGACACCTGGAGCCTGAGTTACAGAAGTGCAGAATTCTCAGAACTGCAGTTGAAGTCAATGGGAGTTGTTCTTTGAATACATAAAGTGCTATGTAAATGTGAAGTACGCTGAAAAATCAGGCCTTAGATGTCTCAAGTTGGGCACCCAAAATTAGTGGACATTTGACAATTTTGGCCTTATTCTTTCTGTGCCTCAGTTTCCTACCTCTAAAATGGGGATAATAATAGTACCTCTCCTCATAGGAGTGTTGTCAGAATAAATTAATTAATGTCTGTGAAGCACCCAGATTATGGTGAGCGTTCCACAGACACACCCAGGAGGAAATAATCATTCTGTATTCAGTCCAAACTATTAATGATGTTTAGTAAATGAGGCCTAGGGCCAAATACTGAATGCTGAAAAGAAATATTGAATATCTACTATTCAGTGAGCACCATCCACCTGTTACACTGAATGAGGCAGGATGCTTGTGCAAGAAATAGTATAACATGAAATTAAAGACAGTATCATAAGGCTTTCACAGAAGAGGGCTGAATTAATCTACTGGCATTCTTAATTTTGGCATTTCCTAACTTTGAGTGCTTGACTTCGCAACTTTAGTATTCTTTTATTTTATATGTAAGATATCTGTAATCTGTAGTTGTGTTTGTATTGCTACTGCGCTTTTCATTCTGACGGGTACTGAGTGACTGCCATTTTCTCATACTGAGATCTTTCAGGTGGAGTGCTCAATGACTGGTCTCGCATCATTATGAACCCCAAGGTGTTTAAGCTGCATGCACGCAGTGGGGAGCTGGAGGTACTGGTGGACGGCACATACTTCATCTATAGTCAGGTAGAAGTGAGTACGGTCCTAGGCCTAACTCCTATTCCTGTATTCAAAATGCAAAGCCTTGCATGAACCACAAGGGGGCTCCAGAGAGCCAGCAAAGGCCAGGAACTTGTATGTGCTCTGAACCATTTCATGTTGTAGGATGTGAGTAGAGGAGGAAGATGTAAAATCTTTGGGAGTGCAAGGTCATGTATTATACCATAATACAAGCTACAAGGGATTAGTTACTGAGCATACATGCAGACTCAATACAAAATTCCATATGCCATAAATCCTGCTGGTTTTTTCTCCATACATTCTATTGTGCAGTTACTCACATCCCAAGTCAGTACTGAACAACAAGCCCAGAAGGAAGCTAGAGGTCACTTTGCTGCTGGAGGTGCTGTCTTTTAAGGGATATATAAAACCAAAGTCCTGACTACTTATGATAATTTAAGATCCCATGTCACCGTTTATAAATGTAGGACTGTTAGCCCTGCTGTCCTGGCCAAATTCCAAGTTAGGTAATTCCAGTCCGCCTCCCAATTTCCTCCTGTGGTTTTAAATGGATACAATACTCTTCCAAAATCATTGTGTAGCATGGCTGTGTGCTGTAAAACTGCTGCTGCAGTTCACTCCAGAGATGAGTGCAGTGTATGTATGTATGTAGTCTGTAAAGGGCTTTGGCATCCACCAGGATGCAAAGTGCTGTGTAAATAGAGGCTGATGATGATTATGATTATACAGCACATTTCTTAACATGGCATCTCCCAGAGAACTGTTTCCTCCACCCAGGTGTTATTCAGGAGAAGGATTGTTTAATTGGGATATCTCAATATTCTGATAACCCATATCCTGGAGCTTCTGAACTCCACAGGAAATGAGGCAGCTGCAGAGCTTCTAAACATCCCAGTCCCTCCATAGGGTCTGCATTGACCTCTGCAGAGAACAGCTATATAGATACTGGAACAGATTTTAGAATCTCTGCAACTGGCAAAAGGGCTTCCATGAGGCTCCATAATTAAAATAGCGTTACTCCAGACTTATAGTATCAACTGCATCTTCTTATGACTTGTCTGTCTGCAAGTAACAGTTCCAAGGCAGGCAATGCAGACTCCAGACATCAATGAGTTAATCTTAGAGTCTCTTCCATGGAGCTGTGCACCAATATATAGGCGGCAAATTGGAGTAAAATTGTTCCCTTAAACTCACACTGACAATTGCTGGCAACAGCATTTCAGCACTGAAGACTTTGTCCTGTGAAAAAGTAGAGCTAACTTTTTTCTTTGTTTGGGGCAATATGCTAGCAGTGAGGTGGAGATGAGCTTCTATTGGGCAGTTTCTGTGCAGTGATGGGATTTCCTTTCAGCTGTACATCAGCAGGATGGGATACAACTCAGTGAAAGTCCACAGACTATGGAAAACTAACAAATACCCATTGCCTCCAGGATGACTGGCTTCTCCTCATCAGATGGATGAGTCCTGCCATTGTCCTCTGAGATCACCACTCCCCATACAGACTTCTACCATACATCCTTCAGTTCTTCAGTATCAATGTTTTAAAGGGAGTGGAACAGCTTTTGCAGGAAAATAAAAATAAAACAAGGTTAAAACTGAAATGTCCTGAATCAACCCAGAATTGCTGGGTGGACTTAAAAATAGCAGGTCTATTAATATTATACATTCAATCCAAGTATTTGAAGATCATTTCCCCTTTCATTTACCTGCCCAGGCCTGAGCTCAAGAGTCTGTGTGTCCCCTGTAATAGCAGATGACTTTGAAAGCACCTCAGATAGTTCATCCTAGAGCATTATTAATGGCAGGTTATAGGGGGCTCTGGGATCCTGAAAACTAGACTTGGCAGATAGGTCAAGGAGGACCTGAGCTTAAAATAGGCTCTTTTAAAAGGAGAAGCTATTTGTAATGGTTAAGTCTGGTTGTAGTTTTCTGTTAGTGGCATATTTTAAATATATTTTATTTTACAGCAGCACTTGAGTTCCCTTTTTAATAAAGAGAAAGCTGTGCTGGTCCCTGTCAGGATTCTCACCTAGATCTTTGCTTCTGTGGGGTTTGCCTCCATTCACAAATACTTGAATGCTTGCTCACCCTCATGTTTGTGTTAATAGGAGATGCATATAAAAGTCTTGTATGTGTTGCTTGCTCAGAGTGAGCCAGCCCACTGTAGATGTAGGTATAGAGGGACTATGGAAGTGATCCGTGTTTAATTGAGGAAAGGTGCACGTGCATGAGTACATTTGCAGCAAGAAGTGGGTGGTTTCCTGGTGCACAAACACACCTCTGCCTCTCCATAACACCATTTCTTCCTCCTGCTTCATAGGTGTACTACATAAACTTCACAGATTTTGCCAGCTATGAGGTGGTGGTGGATGAAAAGCCATTCCTACAGTGCACCCGGAGCATTGAGACAGGCAAGACCAACTTCAACACCTGTTACACAGCTGGGGTCTGCCTCCTCAAAGCCAGGCAGAAGATTGCAGTGAAAATGGTCCATGCTGACATCTCCATCAACATGAGCAAGCACACAACTTTCTTTGGGGCCATACGGCTAGGAGACGCACCAACATCTTAGATGAACTTGGCATATACATGGAGTCTCCCAGAACTGCACAGTGCTGCTTTTCATAAGAATATGAGGGGGTTCTATAATCCAGCCACAAAGAAAACTGATCCAGAGCTATTTATTTCTTTACGTGGATACAGGAAGAGTAAGGTCACCTGTGATTTGCATGGAGACTTGTATTGGAAAGGCAGTTGAGAAAGCATTGTGAGGAAAAAGGCTAGCATGTCCTTTCTTGCCTCAGTGTTTCAAGTATTACTGCACTGATATTCTGCTCTGTGGTCCTCACCAGAGATTTGTGGTGAGAATGATATGGGTTTCCTGCTTTTATGTTGCACTAGCTATAGCATCCATGGCAGTGGCAGAAGGCAAGAAAAGACAGATTTTCTGATGAGTTGTTCTCTCTAGGCATTCATGCACTGCTGCCTTTGCACACTGAGGGCAAGAAATCTGTGGGGTTTCTCCACCTACGAGGGAAAATTCTATTTTAGGGCAATGGCGTTGCAGTGTGAAAGGTGAGAATGAGCCCTAGTCAGTGGTGTTCATCCTCTGGACTGTAAGAATAAGTAGGTTGAGTACTTCTGTACCAGGCTTGGAAGCAGGCTGCAAATGTAATGAGCATTTGATGAGCATTAAAACATAGTCACAAAATAAAATGATACCACATAAAAAACTCTCTCAGCATTTTGCAAGCCCAGCATTGAGATGCTCTAGGCAGCAATGACCACAAGATGTTTCAGTGCCACTGGTACTTTTAAGCTCCGGCCACGTGCCCAGAGGTTTAAGTTGCTCTAATGGGCACTTCCTGGAAGTGGTGGTGTTGCAACAGCAACTTGTGATTTTACAAAACTAACGTGTTGCATATGAGGAAATATTTACATAGGCTTCATAGTGCAGCATGCTGCAAACACGGATACTCACTCTCTCACACACACACACACACACACACACACACACACACACACACACACTCACTCTCTGCAGCATCCACTGAAATGGGTATTTTTACGATTAACATATACAAGCAAACATAAATCTTTTCTGTGTTATTGGCAATTATGTGCTGGGTTTTAGGTGCTTTATTCTTTTTCTATACTAGTGAAGAATCTTTCATTTCTTGTCTGCCCTTCTCTATCAGAAAGACAGTTAATCACCACTTATTACACTATTTTCCAGCACGACCTGTACTGAAAACTTTGGTCCAATGCATACACACCCTTCCCACTTCTCTTTTCTCTGGACTCGACTGATTCTATTCCCAATGTGCCTTTTAGGCATTAATGGAAAAATTAGAAGACTGTGTTTCTTCAGGCTTTCTGAGCAGCTCTTTCCTACTATTTCCATTTGACTGGTGAGATCTAAATCTAAGAGCTGTACTTGAAGTCGGGAAGGGGAAAGGGCTTTATTCACTCCTCTGTATCATACCCTTTTAAAAAAAATAAACTGGCCATCTTTGAACAGAGCTTTCCCCCAAAATACAGATTATATATGGGAGGGTGATAGCTCAGTCAATATATTAAAATAAAAATGAATTTCTGGAGATTGGAAGAAAATCCTAAACAGACAGCCTGGTGCTACCTTCCTTTTTACCAATAAGGGCTACTTGACAGCGATAACCTATTGGCATTTGAAAATGACCCTCTATCAGCACCACAAAGGCAGTAATTGGATTGGCCAACTAAGGTTCCAACCTATACTCTTCAGCCCAGAGTACCCTTAGCTTCACTGTTCTTCCTCATTCATAATGAGCGATGTCAATGTGTAAGGAGAAAAGCACCTTCCAAAGACTGCCATTCCTATGAGAGAAATGCATCATAGGGGGAACTAGCCTTTGAGTTCAGGCCTCACTACTCATTGGAGGGGTATAGTTATGCCATAAGTGCATGACAAATTCCCTATTACTCTTTTCTTCATATGATCTGCCTCCTTTCCAGCCTCAACATGTTGGACTAGCATGAGCATTAGGACATTTAACTAGTTTTCAGCGGTTTGTTTCCCTCAGAATCAATTGGAAAGACATATTTTTCTGATAACAATGAAGTTGGGAAATGTGTGTGATGGGAACCTCTGTTAACCAACTCATTAACAAGTATATTTTCGAATACAGTCTACTTAAACGACAAGACTAGGGACAAGCAAAAGTAGTGAAATGACAGGGAAGAGCATGATGGAGTTAGTTATGCTCTTGTGTCCCATTCTGCTAGGCCCCATGATTCCCAGTTGAATGATAAGGCTTCCACTAAGCAGCAATATTCCATCTGTGCAAAGGCAGAACACTCACTGTGGGAGCACCATGTATCTCTGTCTAGCCCTCCTCCTGGCATGTACATAGAACAGCAATGAAGGACTCCGGAAGGAACAGAATAGCGCCTTCCTCATCAGCTTTAATTTCTTGTATGTTCAGTTAGTGGAATGCACCTTTTCTGATTTTGCATTACATCAAATGGTGAATTCAGTATAACTTGAGTTCCACAGCATCGAGCACAGGAGACTGGGGAGCACATGACCTGAAGAACTCTGATAGTATGTTAGGGCCATATTCATCACTGGCATAAGTGAATATAATTACATGAGAGGGTGAATTGAGCCATAAAGAACATTTTTATAAATGAAAACCAAATGGCTTCTCTAGCAGCAAAATCTCATTACTGGAGTATTAGACTACATTATTAAAATGACGAACTTATTGCAAGTTCACCTAGGTCCGGGTGGGCAAACTACGGTCCGGCCTGCGAGCCATTTTAAACCGGTCCGCGAGCTGCTGCTAGGGAGCCAGGTCGGGATGGCACCACGCGGCTCGGCCCCTCTCTGGCACTCCAGCCGGGGCGGCAGGTCGGGGGCCACACCATGCAGCTCGGCCCTACTCCGGCTCCCTGGCTGAGGCACTGGGTCGGGGGCTGCACCATGCAGCTCCTGGAAGCCACGGCATGGCCCTGCTCTGAGGGTCAGGGGCCGCTCCACACCTAGGAGCCGGAGAAAGGACATGTCACTGCTTCTGGGAGCCGCTCGGAGCCTGCACCCCAAGCCTCTCCCCACGCCCCAACCTCTTGCCCCAGGCCTGATCCCCCTCCCGCTCTCCAAACCCTTTGAGCACGGAGCACCCTTCTGCACCCCAAACCTCTCATCCCCAGCCCCACCGCAGAGCCCGCACCCCCAGCCGGAACCTGACCCCTTCCTGCACCCCTGCCCCAGCCCTGATCCCTCTCCAAACCTCTCGGTCCCAGCCCAGAGCACCCTCCTGCACCCCAAACTCATCCCCAGCCCCACCCCAGAATCTGCACCTCCAACCAGAGTCCTCATTTCCTCCCACACCCCAACCCCAATTTTGTGAGCATTCATGGCCCGCCATATAATTTCTATTCCCCAATGTGGCACACAAGCCAAAAAGTTTGTCCACCCCAACCTAGGTTATAGCATGGATTCTTTCTGAGACATCTCAGGGCCCCTGTTTAATTTTCTGATGGTGCAAAGAAAGGAGTTGAGCAGAAGAGGTGTGAGACCAGATTGTAGTCAGCAGGGCGAAAAGAGGCACTGTGAGAGAGTTTAACAAGATACGAGGGAAAATAGGGGCTTGCTTCAGTCATCCACTGTGATGTCTTCTGACAGGCGTCAGTTGCTAATCAGGTTGAGAAAAGTGAGTGCTTCGTTAATGGACAAATGTCGAGCATATCGGGAATTCTGGTGTGTAGTGCTGTGCTCTGCAAATGCAGCCCCTGCTGCCTTCCTGTTTGTGTCTCAGCCTTTTCCCTTTGAGTGGCAATCTACTTCCTCCGCCCTTACCAGTGAGCCTTAACTGTCATTTTATTGCTAGCTGGACCCCAGTTGCAGAAAAGTAGCAAATGGTTACTGATTTATAATATACAATTGTAAACCTCCAAAACTCTTTCTGTGGAGACAATTTTTAGAGAAACTGGAAAAGCTGCTACAGTCAGGCCATTGTTAAAAGAAGCTAATATCTGCAGTAGATGCCTTTAGTTGTGAGCTGATTACCAGAGAATGATTGACCTGCTGCCTTTGCTATCCCCAAGTGCCTTTCTTACACAGATAAGCAGGTTGCCTTTTTAACCTATTGAGGTCTCAAATAGCCCTGCTCCTACTGACAGTCATGCCTGGTCATCACTAGACTGCGATGTTCCTCTTAAAGAACACTAGAAATTAAAATGCTTTGCTGGAAGAGTGCCAGCATTTGTGTTTAGAAAAGCATTCTGAATTGAACAAATGAAGCTAGATGGTTCAATTTTTCTCACAACCATGGGGGAGCCATCACAGGTTGGGAGATCCCCCTCATCTCTGCAATTCTGCCCTTTTATCCCTCTTGGGAGAGACAGTGAAGAAGAGAATTAGTGTCAAGCTTCCAAAGCTGTCCAGCTACTTACTGGTCTTTCCAGTTTTAGTGCCCATTGCCTCCTGCCCCGAAATAGAATCCTGTTGCTATTCTCCAGCACACAGCAGCATTGCCACAAGTTTCTAGAGCAAAGAGAAGCAATTATGTATTTTATGGTAGCCTAAAGGTCACCCCACTGAATTGAGGATTTATCCACAAGTGCTGTGTTCAGGCTAGGCATCTCACTGAGATGCTTTCAAATCTGATTGGAATGCAGAAAAGCTGCAAATAAGTTTGACTGCAGGCTAAACACTACTTGCTGCATACAGAAGCTCACTCACTGTTGAAACAAATAGCAGTGTAGTACTGGTCTCATTATTCTGTGCCTCCATCTCTTCCAGCTATCTCTTCTGAGAGCAGACTGTGCCTGTTGGGAGCATTGGGAACAAAACCTTGGTGACTTGGAATAAGCAGTGCCAGCCATCTAGTTTTTGCAGGCTGAATCTGAGTCCCATTATTCAGCAAGGTCCCTCCCCCCTTTTTATTACCCCCCCATCATCCTGCAGATAAGTGTTTCTGGCTCCTGGATTGTATACTCTACCCACTTGAGTTTGCAATAGGAAGCAATAATGTATTTTGTTGCCATTGTTGAATACCTTTACAAATGTACCCCCTACAAGATGAGGTTTGTGTGTCATTTCCTTTAATTGAGTAAACGGTTTATGAATCATTGCTTCCAGCAAACCTCCACTCGGGCTCGTTAATGAAAATATTATGGCAGAGGAGTTTTGGTCAAAGATACAGCAACTCCGAGCCCATCTTACTGTTGTGTGAGCTGCACAGTGATACAGTGATGCTGCGCTGTGAATCAGCATCTTCATTCAAGACACTATCTGTATATAAAATATACATAATGTATATAAACTGGGATGTAAGTTTATGTAAATTGTCAGTATTTTCTTTGCAAATAAAGCTTTTTCCTGATCTGACCTAGTTCAGTCACGGCTGAAACACTTTCTTTTTTTTTCCCTTAAGAACCTTCTGTCTGATAGCAGTTTGTGTTGCCAATTCTCACAAGTTTATGATGTGTCTCCCCATATCTGGTATTTTTCTTAAAGCCCCAGCTACTGGGATTGAGATTGCGTGAGAATCACAGCTTTTATTTAAAAATGAAAGTTTCTAGTATTTATGGTTGCAGAGAAAATGTTGAAAATGTGAACTGAGTGCACCCTAAGTGCTCAGAAGATAAAAGAACTGCCCAGATTTATATTTTTAAATCTCATGACTTTTAAGCCAATCTTTCATTCTGGGGGCCTACCCTATGATTTTTGCATTCTAGGGCTCCCTTGTGCTGCATTGTTTTAATGGTACAGAACCCTGACCTCTGCAGAATTGTTCAGTAATGGTCATTTGTCTCCTCCCTTGGATTCGTGTGGAGCCAGATGATACTATACTCAGGACTGGTTCTAGGGTCAGGCAAGCAGGCGCCTCCTTCCAGGGCACAGTACTGCTATTCTACTTGGCTTTTTGTTTTCCTCATTGCTGATTGGCTGGCCTTTTTTGCTTGCTGATTGGCCACTCAGGGCAGGAGGGCACCAAAAATGTTTTCTGACCTGGCTGGCAAAATGGCTAGGGTAGGGTTACCATATTCAAACATTTAAAAAAGAGGACACTCCACAGGGTCCCAGTCCCGCCCCCGGCCCTGCCCCAACTCCGCCCCTTCCCCGCCCCCATTCCAACCCCTTCCCCAAAGTCCCTGCCCCAACTCTGCCCCCTCCTCTGAGCACCCCGCATTTCCCCCTCCTCCCTCCCACTCTGATCTTGGTTGGGGGTTGCTAAGTGCTTCCCTGCTCCCCACTCACCCTGAAGCCCCTGCACCCCCCCCACTCCCCACTGGCCCTGCAGCCCCTGCACCCCCCTGTCCCTGCAGCATCTATGCCCCTACCTGCCCTGCTCCTCCTCGCCCTGCAGCCTCTGCCCCCCCCCGCCTGCCCTGCTCCCCTGACAGCCTCTGCCTGGCAGGGGCTTCGGCTGCTCAGCGGCGACCGGGGCAGCGCGGGTCCCTGCAACCCCGGCACACGCCGCACTCCCTGCCCCGCAGCCTCCTTCCTGCCGTGTGGGGTGACGGGGCCACAGGAAGGTTCCCCCAGTGGCCGGTGAGTCCCCGCCCATGAGGGAAGCCCGAGCCGCTGGCTGGGCCCGGCCTCCCCATGGTCCTGCGGGCTCGGCTGGGGCGCGCGGTCTGCCCGGCCTACGGGGGCAGCAGCGGCCCCTTCGCCGCCTTCTGCGGCTGCGCCCCACCCCTCCCCCACCCGAGCTCGCTACAATGTAGCCGGGCGGCTGGGCTGCACTGCGGACCCGATGGGTTGTGCTGGGGCTGGGCGGACCCTGGCTTATGCTGCCTCCCTATTTCCCCGGACATGTCCGGCTTTTTGGCAATTCCCCCCGGATGGGGATTTGAGTACCAAAAAGCCGGACATGTCCAGGGCAATCCGGACGTATGGTAACCCTAGGCTAGGGCCACTCTTGACTGTAATCGCCCCATAGAGAGTGACTAGCAAGAAGGGAGCCAGCCTGAGAGAGAAGCAGAACTGGCCCGTTACAGATGAACAGTAACTCCCTGATATATGGCCTGGGGAGCAGGATCTAGAGCGGTTCACAGCTCACACTCATGGCCCATTCCCTAAGATGAGTGTATCAGAGCTCCCTCTGCTCGAAGCCTGGACACCAGAGAGATCTCACAGTGACTGGGGAATCCCAGCCCTCAGAAATACAGGCCATCCAGCTGGGAATGGGCATTAAGTAGGCAAAAGAAGGGAATGAACTGTACCTCCATTAGCCAAAGTCCCAGGGTAGAGGCATTCTGCAAAGCCAGGAGGCTTATTTTCAGTCCAAAGTGAGATGGTTGTGCTGATGGGAGGTGCACACTCCATTCCCTGCCAGTGTGCCTTACCCCTAGGCCTGAAGAGCTCCCACTAAGTGGGAAAGGGGGACTTAGTCTCCTTGGCCTCTCTACTGAGTCTGTTAACAAGGGAGCTACTCAGGGCCAGATGTGATGGTGTGCGTTGTGATAGACACCTTCTCACTCTGAACCATGCTGAGACTCAAACTGGTGGGGGAGAGATTCCCTGTGAAGTATCTGGGCTTTCTGCTTTGTGCTGTTTGTTTTGCAGGTGCTGTGTTACATCCTGGACCTGACGACAGGTCACCTCATTCAGAGAAGGAAGGCTGTGGTGTGAGGCAGGGAGCCTAAAGTTACCAGCTTATTCCTGTATGCAGAGCATGCTGGCCCATTACAGTACTAATGCCTGTTGCACTGCTGTTGAGTCGCCACTCTTCCCTTCTCCCCTTGACTGGGCCATGTTGCTGAAACCATTAGAACAGCCAGATCCAGGATCTGGGATCAATAGCATGTCTGGCCAGGTACTGCCCAGCCACCCCAGTCTAGTTCTGTCTGAGGAACACCCAGAAGCAGTGTCAAGTCACAAGAGCAGATTCTCTGTGTATTCCCACTAATGGGATTCAGCAGCTCTGATGCTGAGCTGTACAGAAAAGCAGTTGCCCCTGGGGGGTACAGTAGCACGCTTGTATTTGGAATGGCATCACTGGCTCCATCTGTATAAGGGAGTGCACCCCCCTCCCCACCACCTCAGTTCCTTTGCCACTTCCACCAAGAACTAACGTCACTAGTTCTCTGGTCTATGAGTCTGTGCTCTTTGGATAGTCACAGCTAATTATTGTTAATTTTTGTTAGTGACCAGTTAGTGAATGTTGGCCTTGGGTTATCTCCAGGACCATGTCGGATCTCAAATTCCGTATGGGTTCAAAAGATGAGCACCTTGCTCAGCCATCTTCCCTGAGACAGATGCACGTATCCCATGCCCCAGGCCTGGGAGAATCACACATAGTGTCCCAGTGCACGACTTGCCATGTTGTACTCCTCAGACAAGGAGGGACAGGTAGCTCAGGCTGCAAGCATCCAAACAGACTGACCTGATACTCCTGCAGGAGGCCTGAGGTCTGCTGCTGTGCTGAGGTCTTCTCTAAAGAGGCCAGAGATGCACCTAGCCACTCCTGCCTTGGTACTTCCCTCAATATCGGGCCCGAGGTCCACCTTTCCGAAGCTAACGCTTGCAGAGGCTGAGCTTTCCATCTGGCACCATCCTTCACCACAAGCTCCATGTAGACAGTCCACACTGGCACAATGGTCTGTGACAGCACTGAAGACTCCTTTGGTCCTGTTAGAATAGATGCTGGTCAATGCTGTAAGCAAAAGACAGGCTTCCAGATCTCCATGCGACCCTGCCCCAGAGAAAAAGGAGAAGAGGAAGCATCCAACTTGCAGAGAGAGGTTAAGGAGAAGAAAAACAGGCATCATTCTACTCCAGCACCGACACGTTTCCTTTGTGGACTCCTTTCCAGTGCTGCTGTCACCTTTGGCACATACTCCTCCTCAACTCAGGCCTCCAGTGCTGATACCATCACCACCATCAATTTCTCCTCTTGTTGGAGAACCCCCCTCAAAGCTGTTGACTACATTGCCATTGCTTGAATCCCAACAGCAGTATTTGCCTCCAACTTCAATCCAGAACATAATGGAAGAAGATGGGATCCCCTCTGAACCAGCTGTGTAAGTTCTTCTGACGCACTCCAGAGAGCCCAATTCAACTTGCCTTGTGAAAGATATTATGCAGGGCCATATTCGATTACTCATGTGGCCCTACAGTCAGGGGTCCAAGCAGGCTCTTTTTCATGCTGCCAAACTCATCATGGCACTATCTTCAGCACAGGGATTAGCACAGGCACAAGATACCGCTTCTAGCACTACAGGTACCTGCACTGGCACAAAGATATTTCCCAGGACGGAGCCTACCCCAGGCGCTGTTCCCTTTGAGTGTGTCTGTGTTCCAGATGGTGCAGATATGCCCAGCACTATTGCAGCTGTCATTGGTGCCAGCACTGACACCTCTTCCTCTTCCAAAGGGCAGAATAGATATGGATAGGCACAGGGAATTCCCAGCCTTTGGATGGAAATGCTGGGGATTCTCCAAGGAGTACATGAGTGTGCCAGAGTCTGATCAGGGACTTTCAGTTAATTTCACCCTAAAGGCCTTAAGCAGCTGTTTAAAGTGCACAGAGGAGTTCGTTTGGGTTCCCCCATCTGACATTCTGGGGATGTGGAAAAAGGCTAGGGGATGCACAGAGCCTGGGTCTTGTGCTAGGGAGTTATGTCACCCATAACCAGAGAAGTTAACTTTGTTCCCTTCCCTGTACTCCCTTCCCCCTCCTCTGCTCCTTGCTAGGGATGGTGAAGCTGGATGGAGGAGGTGAGCTTGAGAGCTGCAGGCCAGTGTCTCCTTAGATGGAGATTCCACGTTTTTGAGCTGTATACGTTTTGTGACATATTTTGATTGTTTCTAAAGAACAATAAAGGCTTGTTCTCTCTAAGGTCTGTGTTTGCCTTCATAGCCTTGAACCCAGGCCTTCAATAGAACCAATATGAACAAGCAAGGTTTAGAAGAGCTGATGCCTTCAGGGGTCCTGCACCCAATGAGGACTGACGAAGAAGATGGGTTTAAAGCACTGTACCTGGTTTTCCAGTCCAGAGACTAGAACTTCCACAGGATTCTCTACTCCCTCATAAGAGCCCTGTTTATTCACTGAGATGCATGTGACCCTCAGCACTGCATTTTGCTTGAGCCCTGAACCATAAGAAACAAAGAGCTTTCCTACAATGTAAACCAGCAAGAGGATGGAAAAATCTAACATGCAGGCCCAGTTCAGCTCAGTTCCACTGTGCTCCACCTCCTTTTAAGACTACACCATATTCCTTCACCAAAGACACCAGGAGCTGGGGAAATAGCCTATTAGGAAACATCTAAAACAATTGCTGCAAAATAAGCTTTTGTGCATACTGGTCAGTGGCAGTGCTGCTTGCTGCAGGAAAGGAATGAAGAGTCAACAGCATTGAGCCAAACCAACAAAAAAGTCCACTTAGCAAAATATCCCATGAACTGTCCCAGCAGCCAAACATTCTTGTTTTGATATGTATGGACCAACCAGTAGGTGGCAGAGTGGCCCTGGATATGTGACTACAGAAAAATTCTTTTTTGATATATGCTGGTACTAGGGGAGCTAATATGAGTATGGTGACCAGATAGCAACTGTGAAAAAATGGGACAGAGGGTGGGAGGGTCGGGTGCCTATATAAGAAAAAGTCCCCAAAAATGGGACTGTCCCTATAAAAACGGGACATCTGGTCACCCTAAATATGAGGCTGTCATAGAAAAACCCCTCTCTCTCCTCTTTCTCCCCCAGTGCAGTGTAAATACCAGGCAATCATCTTCCAGCCATGCTTCGCACCATCAGGCTCCCAGGAAGAGGGCATGGTGATAATGGGCAGTGGCAGCACAAGTTGCCCCTCCCATCACCCACATATACCCCTGGCTCCAGCCGTGCCTGTTCCACCCTATACTAAGCCCCGCTAGGGAAAGACAGGTGGTCAGTCTCTGTGGCCCATTCAGTTCAGGGCTAACTGGGGGTGAAGGGATGTTGTGAACACCTACTTGCTGAGCCCTGGACTGAGACTGCCGACTCATTGTTCACTCACCCCAGTGATGGCTTCTGTTCTCTCTGCACTGCACCCTACACTGGAGGTGAAAGGCTCTTGCTGGCTGCTGCTGCTGCTCAGAGCTGTGTGGTTGGGGTGGGCATGTTCCCCTTTTGGTACATTTGTTACTGTCTGGGGGGCAGGAGAGGAGGTGGAATGCCAGGGGTTTAAACAGAGGCCACTTCTATGAGCCCATCTCTTCTGCCCTCGCCTCTCTTTTGATGTAGCTCAGGGAGGCTCCATCCCTTCGGGAGGCTTCTCTGATCTTGGGAATAGAAGCAGCCCATGGGCTGTGGGAGACTGGGCACCCCCTAGCAGAAGCACCAGTGGAGCCCATGGGATACTCCAGGTGCAGGAAACCCCTAGTGAGGGTGTGAGCTGGACTTCACCTCAGGACTGTGCTGAGTGACTCACTCATGGGAGCTGGATGGTAAAACCCTTGGTGCATTCGCTCCCCAGCAAAGGGTCAGGTATTATTGTAAAATTTCCCTCTGCATGAGCTGCAGTAGCCCAAAGAGGGAGAAGGGAATTCCCTCTCCAGGCTCACTCCAGCCTCGTCTCCCCCACCTCATGGAGGAAGGCCTGGCCAGTTGTGATGAACAAGGACCCCAGTGCTGTTTATCACCACAGCAAGGAATTCAATTCCCCTCAGATGTCCAGCACCTCCCACCTTGTGACTATTCCAGTTTGGGCAGCAAAGGGGGCCCTACTCTTCCAGTTTACATTTTGCCTGGTGGCACCATCTGGTCTTAGGTGCTAGCCTGAGCCCAGCATTTCCTACAGTGTCAAATTGTTCGCTTGGGATCCCTTATCCAAGTTAACCAGGCTTAGCTATGAGTTCTGACCCAGAGCACAGCAGGAAGTGGCTGCAGATAAGACCCTAGGACAAACCCTTTGGACAACAATGTGGTTTCCAAACTGGGGAATCCCCACAAAAACTCCTCTCTTTCCTTGGGCCTTGTTTGCTCTATTCTCTAATATTTATTTCCTTTATAGTTTCAAATAATCACCTGGAAGCATGTGCAGTGGCATCTCCACCCCCGTTCCCTAGTTTCTCTTTCCCTTGTGGCTTCATGCACTGTTTTTCCCCGTCAGAGGCGTATATCTTTATTTTCCCAGTACTGTAGCTGGGACTCCCACACACTATCTCCTTCCCCAAGCCCGCACTGGAGCCTATTTATATAGAAGTCTTCCTCTCCCTTAGCCCATATGAAAGCACTGAAGCAGTGGGAAGGGGCTGCTTGCTCCTGGAGCCCATCATGTTTCTGTCAGAACACCGGCTGGCTGAAAGAGGATATTTGCTGCTCTGGCTGCTCCCATCTGTTCTCAAAGCCCAGCCTAGTGCGGAGGTGAGCCCAAAGCCTCTGCCATGCCAGCAGGTAAGGCTAATTGCCCAGGTTCCTTTGTGATTTAATAGCCAAACGATGCCCCCGGCGGGTCTGAGACAGGAATTGCTGGTTGTGCTCATACCCTGCTGTGATACTGAAGGGGGCAAATGAAAGTTTAAAACCAGATTTTGAAAATCTTCCCCCAAAACTCTGACCACCTCAGCCTAGCAGCCACCCCTGTAATAGCCTGTCTTTTTAATGTCCCCTCTTACACTTTCTTGTCTCTCTCTGCTGCAAGGACTTTCAGAACTTCTCTTCAAGCCTCTCTCTCCCCCCCCCCCACCTCTGCCTTGTAATCTCCCCACTTTGACCATTAGCCTTGTACCCAGGTGCTTTCATTTTGTCACCCTGTGATATTGTTACCCCTCATCTTCAGACAGACTCTGTCTTGAGCAGTTTTTTGGATACCATGTGTCTGAGTGAGGCTCTACACAGCACTTGTACGTCCAGGCCAGGAAATGCTAGATACCTTGGACACATCTTGTTACCCTGTATTGTCTGTTCCTCCCCCACTTTTCTGTGACTGATCTCCCCTTTGGGGACCAGTTGGTGAAACACCAGATCTATAGAATTAGAATGTGGGGGACAGAGCAGAGAGAGGAGGAGACCAACTGGGCCCCTATAAGCAATGAGAACGATGGCTTTCTCCTCCCCTTATACCTACCCAGCTTCTACTCCCTGGCTGTCTTGGCCTGGAGAGCAAGGGAACATGGGCCTGAAATCAAACCCAGTCTCTCCAATGACAGTGAGAGCACTAACTCCTAGGCATCTTTTTTTCTTCATGGCCAGGCACTAAAGCTGGATCTAGCTCCCAGCCAGTCACTCAAGTGAATGACAAACTATTTAAAACAAGGGACAGAGATCATGGCACTGCCTCCTGCTTGATCACACCCCCTGGCTGGGCCTTTTCCTGCTCACTAACTGATAGGCTGTGGTTAGAGGAGGTGGGATGGATCACTTGACACTTGAGGGAGGATTGTGGCTGCCAGAGGATTGAGGTTTCTCATTGTGGGATAAGAAATGACTAGGCAGGTCCCAGTGGGAACTATTCTTACTTCCCTGTCCCCTCCTTGAATATGTGCCTGTCTGAGGGCTGTGCTTGGGGGAGTGGTGCATGGCAAAGTGGAGCCATCAGGACACGCACCCCACTGCAGCCTAGGCTCTGGGATGCAGCTGGCAGACTCCACAAAGTCTCATACCCTTCTGCAGCCCAGTGCGTGTGGCACAGATCCTTGCTGGTAGAGGGAAAAGGATGATTGGTCAGTGATGATGGTACCTGAGAGCAGCCAATGAACAGTGGTGATCTAGCAGTTGGGAGCTGTCTGCCTCCCTCGTGCCTTATTTTTGTTCAGGAGAGGGAGCAGAGGTGCTGTGTGGTTCCTTCATTGAGTCTAAGCTGTGATTTGCTGGCCCAGCATAAGTGCATCTGTGTCACCCAGGCTGGAGGGCTTCAGCAGCACACACCAATAACCTGGCCTTCTTCAGGGGCTTCTCTGAAGGTAATAGTGCCAGCAGGACCCTCCCTAGAGGGGTGCGGGGCCCGGGGCAGAAGTGACGAATCATCACTTCCGGGACTGACCTCACCGGCCAATCGGTCCGGTCCGCGGGGGCCCCCAAAGCATGCGGCCCAGAACGGTCACCCCGATTCACCATACCCAAGGGATGGCTCTGAGTTCCAGCCCCCACCGTACCTCAGAAAGCCAGGTCACAACCCCCTACAGCTCTGAAAGAGCTTCCCACCCACAAGGTTGGATTTGTGATTATGCTAGAAACTGTGTGTGAAGGAGTTTATGCCTTGATCTCAGCCCACCATGGCCAAAGTACTTGCCTAAGGGGGGGGGGGGTGCATGCTTGTGACTGAGAATTTCTAGTATAAATTCCAAACAGCAGTAAGGTGAGTGTGATAGGAGTGGAGCCACGTCTGAAATGAGGTGTGGGCTGAGCTCCTTCACTCTCATTGATGGCTTTCCTTGTTTCTCCATAGAGCTCAGTTCAGGTCTCATGCCAAGGTCTTGGCCTCCGCACATTTCCAGAGAAGCTTGGCCATGGGGTTAAGCAGCTCGACCTCTCTGACAACTTCATCCAAAACCTGACGGAAAGCTGCACATCAAAGTTAGGGCAGCTAGAGCACCTCAACATGCATTTCAACCAATTGGCAACTGTGTCAGAAATGGCCCTGACTCATCTAACTCATCTTCACTCTCTGCTCCTAGCTGCAAACCACCTTGATAGGAATTACTTCACCAATGGAAGAGCCTTCGGGTCACTGAGGAATCTAAAGGTCCTGGACCTTTCTGCAAATAATTTGGACAGTGATATGGCAGCCTGGTACTTCAGCAAACTCACCTCTTTAAAGAAACTGGATCTGTCCTGGAACAAGATGACCAGGCTGCCAGGGAGCATCTTCCAGGGAACTCTAAAGCTGAGAGAGATCAACCTTAACAATAACTACATCACGGAAATAGAGGAAGGAGCTTTTGAGGCTCTATTAAATCTAAAAGTGGTGAATTTAGCCATGAATTCCCTTCACTGTATCTCGGGCTTCAGCCTCACACAGCTGCAAGTTTTAAATCTCAGTTACAATGCCCTGGAGTTCTTTGTTACGGAGGAGAGAAAGGAACACTACCAGCTTCAGGTGCTAGATCTGAGTCATAACAAACTGATCTACTTTCCAGAGCTTCCCAAGATGCATCGCCTCACACACTTAAACCTCTCTGATAACGCCATGGTCTCTTTGGCTCCAAGTTCCACCAATACAGCAGAGTTCAGACTGCAGTATGATGAGATGGCAAGACCTAACATATCCTTGAATATTTACAATGCAGCAGCTAGACTGTCAAAGATAACTGACTTAGATCTCAGCAGTAACCTGTTGAATTTGTTCCCAGTTACTTTCCTTCACAATCTGAGCTCCCTCCAGAATCTCAATATGGCTAAGAACTGTCTCCATAATATAGCTGTGGAGTCATCTCCTGGTGATATGGAAAGCAAGGAGCCAGGCGTGATGCATGACAATGCCTTTTTGTCGGTGCGATCACTGGATCTTCAAGGCAATTTCATTCATTCCTTGCCACCGTGGTTTTTTGGTATTCTGCCCAAACTGGAAACACTTGACCTTGGTTCTAACAGCCTCCAGCCTTGTGAGAGCCAGAATGCTAATAAAAGAGAGATCCCAATAGGTCATAACTCAGATCAAAGAGGTAACTGTACATCCTTCTGTGACATACCGCAGCTGAAGTATCTGAGTTTACGTAGGAACAACATTGTGAGGCTATATCCTTACATGTTCAACCAAACCTCTTTGGTCTCCCTGGATCTGTCTGAGAATGAAGACTTGTTCATGCCAAAAGGAGCTCTGGAGGGTCTGGAATTCTCTTTGCAGAAGCTCTCTCTGAGAGGAAATCAGATGGACAACAACAAGACAGAGTTCCCTTGTCTGAAGATGCTGAAAAAGTTGGACATCTCAGACAACAAGTTGAGTCTTTTGCCCCCTGATCTTGTCTGCTCTCCACTGGAAAATCTGGACATTCGCAATAACAATCTCCAGGCCTTAGAGAAACCTGCCACTGTGAGATGGTCCAGCAGCCTCAATCATCTGAATGTTGCTGGCAATCCCTTTAGCTGTTGTGCACTGAGCTGGCTGGAAATTCTACAAGCTGCCCATGTGAGTGTGTTGGATCTGAATGAAACTCTGTGCTCTTATCAGGACAAGAACAGGAACTTCTCAACTAAGATAGCCAACAAGACCACGTGGCTTTGTCCTCATCAGATAGGAAATCGCTACCTGATGGTATTGATGGTGGTGGTGATCACTCTTTGCTTTCTGTTTCTCAGCTGTGGGATATGCTGTCGTCTGAAAAAGAGTCGTCAGCTGTCAAAGTATCTGGGATTCAGAAGCAACAGGGTGGACCCCATTCCTTATCATCCAAATAAGGAAAAGAGAACTGAACAGATAGCAATAGACCGAGTTACAGAAGTATAGTACAGGACAGGAGAGGGAGAATAATATTTATTGTATTTTAGGCACCTGCCCCTCACTAATACATTAAAGGTTTCACAAACACGACAATAAAACATTCAAAATCAAATCAATATGCTGTGCTCCCTCTTGATGCAAGCAGCCTAGACACATGCTGTAGCTTCCATGGGCCATCTCTCCATACTGCTTTTTTTGTGTGCAAGGAATAACTGCTCATTGTGGGAGACTTGGAAATGTTTCGTTGTAGTTAGAAAGAATTCCCTGGTGGGTTTCCTGCCCTGAAACAAGGCCGGTGCTCTTTGAATGGCTCTCTCCCTCCTGCTTCTTCCATCGCTCAGGGCTGAACCCATCCTCTCCTGTTTGTGAGCAGATCGTTATCTCCACAGCAACAGAATTGTTATTCTACAGAACTGGTGTTCAGCATTGTCCAGGAGTTGTCACCCAGCCTTTCAATAGGCAAACTAAATACTTCTTACTTGTCAACCTAGTAAACAAGAAGCCCCCCACCTCTGCTTTCCCCCCTGCAATATGAGGGCTGCAGAGTCATGTGAAATGCTCCTTGTAAAGACGTGTTAGGCCTGGTCTACACCTAAAATTTAGGTCAATCTAGCTACAGTGCTCAGAGGTGTGAAAAGTTCACACCCTGGGAGATGTAGTTAAACTGAGCTTAGCCCTGATATAGACATTGCTAGATCCTCAGAAAAATTCTTCCATCAACCTAGCAACCACCTCTCAAGGGAGAGGATTTACCGCAGCAATAGAAAAACCCTTCCATCACCAAGGCTCTTCCATTCCATTGCTGCAGCTGTTTGGCTGTAGCACTTGTAGTGTGGACAAACCTGTAGTGTATTCTTCTGTAATGGCCCAAACACAACAGCTTACAGTATCAAAAATGGCCTTGTGAGGAATGGGGAAAGGGTGATTTCTGTAGAATCCCAGGATATTGTTTAAAAATGTGACTCTCCCCTTTGTTGACACTCCTGTCCCTTGAACTTTCATCCAAATCTTTGTGCTGAGTTGACACTTCTAAATGGCTCTGAGCAGTGCAGATTGTGCCTGAGGGCAGCTTGCCATGTTCTTGGCCATTGCGATAGGAATGAATCTACCTCAACAAAAAGAACCTGAGTTGAAAATTCTCAGCCTCTCTGTCTGCTTTTAAGACAAAACTCCTAAGCTTTTCAGGTCAGTGTGCAGGCAGATGGACATCCTCAGAGCTTGAACTAGGACAGCCAAGCCACAATTTCTGAACTGTCATAAACCTGCAGTGACATTTTCCACAATGATAGGAGAGTGCAATCTGGCTGTCTAGCTCCAGGGACAGCTGCCCTCCCTCCCCCCATGGAAGCCATCAAGGCAAAGAGCTCCCAGTCACTCTAACCAGTAACACTCTCATCATTGGTGCTCACGCTCCCCAGATAATCATCAGATGCTGCAGGAGCAGAGTCCTGAAAGCAATAAAACATGCTGAGCAGGGCCGGGTGAGTAGGGGACTCTGCTCCTGTGGTACTGAGACTGCAGCTCTCTTGCTGCCAGGTTACTCCTTCCTGGACTCAGGAAGCCAAAGAGAAACACTCATTAGCATCATGGGTGTTGTGCTTGAGCGCAGACACATTCATTTTCCACTCTGTCGCTGCCAGGATTGCTGTGACAAAAACCATTGCTTTTCAGGTTTCCTCAGTTCTAGTCTTTGTCACCCCAGCGAGCCTGGCACTGAGTGTAACACCCAGGAACGTTTACAAGTCGAGCTCTACATGTCTGGTGCTGCAGAGTACTGCAGAGTGAATGGGGTTGGAAAAAGGTTAAATTATTCATGAATTGTCATTAAATGATTTATTGTAAAATAAAGGACACTTTGCTCTAAAGACGGTGCTGCCCTCTACCTCCCCCCAATCCCTGCCACCTGCATTGTGTCTGTACGTCTGCAACTACTGCCTTATGTGCCATGACAAACTGACTTTCCTAATGAATGGGAATCTATGCCCATCTCATTGGATGGAGCTGAGCTCATGTTTCCATGTTCAGTTCAGACTCTTTGATCCAGAAGGGTACTGTGGTCATGTCAAGATCGGCCATGGGATTATGCTGTTCTCTATTCTATTGTGCTTCCCTCCTTACCCACCAGGCTCTGTTGTTGTCTGTGGATTTATCCATCTCATTTACATTTGAAGCTCCTTAGGACAGGGATGTATTTTCTTATTTGTCTTTAGAGCACTGTGTACACACCACTGGTGCTATATAAGCAGTCCTGTGCATATCCAGAGCATGGTTACTTCAGAGGGTGTTTCATGATAAACAAAGCCCCAGTTGCAGGTGCTGTTGTTTTTTGACAGGTGTTTTTGAAGGTGTAAATGTGCATTTTGGGTGGCCTCTTGGTTAGGAATGTTCCTCATTTAACCCACATACTGGGCTGTACTTTCCTCCATGCATTCCACAGTATGTTGCTTTGGCCTTCACCTGGTTTATTCATCACCACCTTCCGCTGCCCCATGAAGAAGCCTTCAGTGTTGTACATTCCATGCACTCTAAACCAGGACAGCCCTGCTGTGCCCCACTGAGAGCTTTGTTAGTAATTCACCTGGTACCTAAGAGCCATACCTGCTGGCAATGTAAAATGGAACCAATTACAGGCACCTTCACCTTTAATATGAAAGGGCAGCCCAGGGAGTCTACAGACCCCAGTATGCCTCCCTTTCAATCTGAGTGAATGGTCACTTGAATTGAGCTGGAACATTGCATGCTGGGCCCTTTAGTCTTCATTAGACGTACTTCTGTATTAAAGGAGACTCTGGATGCAACCACATGCAAAAGTCTCGGTGCTGCCTTTGTGCCCGAAGCTGCTCTTTCAGATGTCGACCCTGCTCCAGTCCTCACAAAGATGCAAGAAGCAGCTTTCAAAGGCTGGAGATTCTTTGTTCTCTGTTGCTCAGTGTGCCAAGCACAGCATCTAAGGGGAAGACAGGGAGGGAGGAATGTTTTCCCATAATCCCTAGGGCTTATATAGTGCTGTGGCCATTGAATATTTCACAGGTTTCAGAGTAACAGCCGTGTTAGTCTGTATCCGCAAAAAGAAGAACAGGAGTACTTGTGGCACCTTAGAGACTAACAAATTTATTAGAGCATAAGCTTTCGTGGACTGCATCCGAAGAAGTGGGCTGTAGTCCACGAAAGCTTATGCTCTAATAAATTTGTTAGTCTCTAAGGTGCCACAAGTACTCCTGTTCTTCTTTTTGCGAATATTTCACAGACACTACAGCTGTGTATTCACTAGGAAAAAGGTGTGTTCTGTTCTGTTCTTAAGTTAATGAGCATGAGGTAAAATCCTAGTGAAGACAAGGCAGTTGTAGTATTAACGCACTTGAACAGGTCAAGGTAAACCCAAGGCTCCCTCATAGTCTAACTCAACCTGCTAGCTCATGTGAAACCACAAATTGCCTTATCTTCTCTAGGATTTTATCCCATGTTAGCTAACTCGAGTTGAGAATGCACCTTTTTTCCTCATGAAGACAAGGCCTAAGTGAGCCTCCTGTCCCCTGTGCAGCAGGTGAGGGAGAGTGGTGTTGGAGGTTGAGTAACTGAGGTGAGTGGGAGACTCTTACACTATGTTCTGGGGTCGAAGGATCTTTGCAAAAGAAGCTCATGAACCTTTTCCCTCTAAGTTTACCCTGTTTCTCCCCGTGAGGGAGATTGAGGTTTTCTAAGCATTTCTAGGTAAGGTGATGCTTGTTCTGTGCATTAGGGACAGAAAAACCTGCCATACCATGCATTTGCTCTCCCTCCTCAGAGCTCAGTGGGCCCCACTGGGTGCCCTATATATGGAAGAGGGAGACTATTTCCTTCGCGTTTACACTGGCACCCATTGTGGTCCCCGCTGCCACTCCTTTCCAATATCTCTTAATACCGCTTGCTTGTTCTGTGTGACTCAGCAAAACTCCCCTGACAGCTGTTTCTAATTAGAGGTGCTGGGTTTTTTGTTCTTGGCACTTCCTTCCTCTGTGATGGGGCTCAGTAGGGACTGGAACCTGCCACAGCCCAGCCAGTGCGGCATCTCGGTGGGAGGGAGATTTCCTCAGTGGAGAGTGACATGAAGACAATTTGCAAAGTCTTTCCTGCTTTGCAGCCTCCTTTTAGAATCTCCCTCCTGGTGTGTCTGAAATCTCCCTCGCTCGCACTGTCCCAGCCTGATGGTCCAGAAAAAGCAGAAGTGAAATTGTTCTCGTTACATTGGCATGTTTTCCCTAACTGGATCATACCTGCTGAGCTTCCATCAAAGGAGATGGGTGGGAGCCCGGAGATGCAACCAGCCAGGTAGCCTGAACTATGGACTGTGCTGCTGTAGGTGGGCATGGGCTCAGGGTCATGCGAAGCGCTGTCTCTAACAGTGTCCTAGCCCTTTAGGATCCCTTACAGAGTGGCATTACAAACTGCTCCAGCCTCTCCAGCTAGTGCTGGGGACAGTCCCCCTGCCCTTCAGTGCCTAGCCCATGGGAGGAGGCATTGCTGTTACAGTCATCTGGGTGAGCTTGCTGCTCAAGGCTATAACTGGGCTGTCTGAGTTAGTCCCTGTGTGAGTTCACCGAGTATGGGCCGGTTCTGGAAGGTCACTGCCTCCCACGGCCCACTTCTTAGTATCTTTTCTGTGGTGAAGCCACGAGTTCAGCCAGCAAACCAGAAAGAGGAAGGAGGCCTGGCCCTAAGCAAGAGGCAGCCCCTCCCTCCTGGAATGTTTGCCTACAGTCTCTTCTGCCCTGGGTCACCTACCCCCTCCGTGAGGAGCTCTGGGCTGGGGAAGTGGGTACTTGCCCCTAGTGGATGCAAAGTGCATGCAGACCGCCCCCACTCAAGGATTTGTCTGCACTAAGTCAGTGACTGGAGAGCTGTCTCACTCCTTAACAGTGCTGGGGATGGAAGAGTCACCACCACATGACAGCCTGACACTTCTGGAGTGTTGGTGGCTTTACGTCATTGCAAAACAGAATCCTCAGCTAGTGTAATGTCATAGGATGAGCTACTCATCGAATACCACCAGCAGCCTCCCTCCGGCTACCAAAGGGCTCTCTCTTCTCTCTGTCCCCATTTCCCTTCTAGCTGCTGGATGGAAGAAGGATTCCCTCTTTTTCCCCATTCTTGGGCAACACTGTACAGGGCTCTTTGCTCAGCTCTCCCCATTGCCTCGTGTGAGTAAGGCAGCCCATGGATGTTGGCATCTCTGACCTGTACTTTGGTGAGAAGCACCAAGCCAGCCAGTGATGTGTGCCAGAGTAATGCAGGGTGCTGAAGGGCACCCAAAAATGGGTTAGGGCACCCCTAAGGGCCCCTAACTCCAATAGTTGCCCTTTTTCCATCATCCTTTGTTCTGGTCTGCCTATCCAAGCCAAATTAATGTATCAGCGAAGATTTCATGAGAGCTATTATCAAATCCTTTGATGAGCACAGCTCTATCATCCTATCCCAGAAGCAATCAAGTTTCCCTAGCAAGCTCTCTCTGTGACCCCCTCAATGCTGTTTAGCTAATGCTCACAGTTCCCTTAATGTCCAGGTATTTCATAACCTTTTCCTCTCTCTCTATTCTTCCGCCCTTTCACTCAGGAGGGCGGTTACAGAGACTTGCCCTGCCTACAGAAGTTTGACCAATTTAACAAGGTGTGATGTGGCACTGGATTAATGGAATGAGGGCAGCTTCTGTGCACGGACAAGCCCAGTGACAGGTTGCAGTTTGCCTGGATCCCTCTGCTGTCCTTCCTACAAGATTTCTCCAGGGAGACCGTCTGTCAGTTGAGTCCCTAGACATGTTATCCAGACTGGCTGGTTTGGACATAGTCCTATTGTCCAAGTGTTCCCTTCCCTGCTTTTTATCCTTTTATACAGGCTCTTCCGCCCCTCCCCCCATGACCCACAGACCGGTCACAAGAACAACACCAGCTACTCTGGTGGGTGGCAGTGGTTACTGTGGCTCCATTTCACTTTCTCCTGATATTCCCTCCTCCACCCCCCCCCCAAAAAAAAACCTTTGTGTAGAGTCTATATAGAAAAGTGAAGCCTCCCTCCTGACCTGGGAAAACCCCTCAGGATGGAGTGTGACACGGAAGTGGACTGGGTATTTTTAGCACTTACCCTTTGTTCGTTCTCTGGTTCAGGTTGGAAAGAGGAACTGATCTCAACTGAAGAATGGCGTTTGCTTTAAAAGGAAGCCCTTGTTTGTGGGCCAGTCATTGCAAGACTCATCTGCAAAGGGGGCGACCTACAAAGTCACCTTTTTAGGAGGCAGCATGTTCCAGTGGCCTGAGCTTGAGAACAGCTCAGCAGCTGAACTGAGCCAGCAGCTTCTGAATTTTAACCCGGTCGCTGACACTGGCTCATTATGGGAGTTTGGCACTTACCCTCTTTCCCTTATTTTCCCCATCAGAGAGTCAGGGAAGATAATAATGATCTTCACGGTATGCTATTAAACAGGCAGCATTTGCCAATGGCTTCTGCACAGTAACCAGTGACTGCAGTTTCTTCCAAGCCTATGAAAAACTACCATGTCTCGGCTAGCACTGGGCCGTGTCCGTCTGCAAATGTTGCCCCTAATTGGCAACTACTGGGTCTCCCGGGGCAGATACAAATGTGAATTAGCTAATGTTAGTGCAGTGCTGTGTGAGTGCTCAGCTGTAGTAGTAGTAGTATTTCTGCCTCTTCTAACACAGGGCAGCTCAGAGCCAGGCTCTACACCCTGTTCCATTTTATCCTTAATTCCCAGCAGCCTGACAGCATTACCACTTGGGAGTGCTTCCCAGCCAGACCGCAAGCTCCTTTGCTCAGCTTGTGCAAACAACTTTGAAGAGTCCTCCCAGTTCATGAAGCCTCCTGCTCATAACAACCAACCCCATCCTATGTCTGTCTGTCTGCCATACTGTGCGTGTACCCATAGGGCCTCCACACTAACTTATTCCAGGAGAGGATCCTGTTCTGTGATTGGGACAATTAATGTCCTGTAAAATAATAACAAACCACTGTGCCCCCATTTTGGTTTCTGGTGGCTTTTGCTACTGGCTACTCCGGGCTTCTTCTAAACCCTATTATCCAGCTCTTCCTGCAATGTATATACTCTGCTCATTGCTACAACTGCTTCTTGTTGGGCTTCTCTTCCATAGCCACCAACCACTGGACAGGCATGAGAAGAGCCCAAGGCATCAGGCAGCCATTTCTTCCACTGGACCTTTTAATCCAATCAAAACAAAGTAGTGAAACATTGCTCCTTTGACCTGGTAGGAAAGTTTGGTCCTTCGGGGGCAGGCCTGTGACTCTAGAATTGCCTGTGGAAATGGTGTGACTCTGAGACTTGTGTTTGATCCGCTGCTAACATGCAGCAAAGCCCCTCTCCCATCTGGTCACAGCAGAGACGAGTAAATGTTTTTACCTGCTCTGGTGTTCATAGAATATCAGGGTTGGAAGGGACCTCAGGAGGTCATCTAGTCCAACCCCCAAAATACAACTCTGGTGGGACTCAAACCCACAACCTTTGAATGGCTTCATTTATCATTTATCTAGAAGTCCAATGCACTATCCATTGCACCACAGAGTCTATGGCTGCAGAGACTCTATGTGGCTGTATTGCAGGCTTCACTGAGGTCAGGGGTCAGACAGACAAAATTGCTGCATGCTGGCTGCTTCAAGCCTCCACCATACTCCATACCCTGAGTAACACTGACAGCGAGGCTGGCTCCTCAGTTTCAGATGCGTAAGTACCTGGATATCATACTCACCAACTCTCCTTTCCCTCTCCCTTTCAAACTGTCACTGGCGTTCATATTTGAGTGCTTTGGGATTTTAATACATTTGCCTGCTAATTACTTGATTTTAGATTCTTGAGTTTGCCAAGTTGCCAGTTTAAAGTACCAGCCATACCCAGGGCTATCTGGGTGAACTGAAACCAAACAATGATTTGGTGTATCTGGGCCAGGATGCATCAAACAGGTATCAATCCAGGGCAATGGGGCACAGAATGCCAGTCTGGGATCTCTCACATTCTGTCAAGGGTGACAAGCTAGCTAGCTAAGGCAGTTTGTACCAAAGACAGGCAGAGGATGACTCCAAGATCAGATTCTCTGCCTACCCGCTGGGAGGAGACAAACTGGAATGGGGTCCTTGTGCCCCCCGGAAGGGACTCTGGGATCAGTACCATGTAGGGACAGAATCACCTGAATTGAGAAAGGGATATAAACATGTCTTAGCTGTACTGAGGCATGTCTATTATATGCAGAGCATGTTGAGATCCTCAAATGCAGGGCACTATCCAGTGCTCTGTGTAGACACATTCTTATTTCTGTGCCTCCTGGAATGGGTTCTGGACAGGAGCTCTGCCTCCAGTTTTAATGCACCAACTAAAAAAATTCTTTTATGTCATAAATTGCAATCTGCCAATGCCAGCACTGAATGCAGGAGTGCAATGAAAGTGGGAAGGCCCAACTGATGGGTACCAACTGGACTCTCATTTTGCCTTTATTTATGTTCTGCAGACCACAGTACAGAACATCTGGGAATTCTGGGTATGTGACTATGTCCCCCACTAGATAGTACCCTCACCTTATATTTTCATATGATCTCTGATTGTGACTGTAGAGGGTTCTTAGGAGCTAGCTTTTTCATAATTCAAGATAATGAGCCACTAGGCTGGTATTTGGTTCTGTAGTCTGTTTGGGTGGGTTCTGGAGGTAGGCCAAATCAGGACTGGAGTTTGGGTGTAAATTCAACGGCAACAAATTTTGGTGAGCTGTTGACATGAGATTTCTCCCCTATCTTGGGCCAAACCCACCTGTTCTCTCATTAGTTCAATCATCTCCAAGCCAGAACTGAAAAAAATCACACCTGGACTCCTGACCAGATGCACCTGGTGCCTCCTGTGGGCATTCCTGCCTGTGGAGACTGAACTCTGAGGAGCTGACCCCTGGACAGAATGATGTGCAGTTAGTTACACTTGCCATAGACACCAGGCCCAGCTGCATGTCTGGGATGTAAGCTGCCCCACTGCCAGAGGGTCAGGAGCCCATGGTCTGGAATCCTCAGGTCACCAGTTCATACTTTACAGCCTCATTGAAAAGGAGATGTGGAGAGGTTTATGGTGGTCATAAAGGTGGAGTGAATGGGAGAATAGAAAAGGAGGGGAGCTGAGGGGGAGCCTGTGCTTGGGTGTATGCAGGGGGGAAGGGACTGCTCTCACTGCACTGTCCCTTCTCCCATCAGCTGGGGATGTGGGGCAGTGGGAGAGCTTTGAGTGTGGGGAGGGGAGAGGCGCCTCAGCTGGAGCAGGAAGCAGAAAGCCTGGAGAATGGAAGAGGGGGTCTCACAGGTACCAGGGAGTCAATTGTATTACAGATTGGCAAATACGTGCTGGTGAAAAGGGACAAATCAGCCATAGGGGCTCTCCACGCAGTGGGTCCAGCCCAGGCAGCTGCAGTGCAACCTTCTCGTGCCCACCTCACCAACAGGCTCAGGCTGCCCTGAGCTCCATCCCTGTGGTCTGTCTGCTGAGGGGCGAAGAGGCCAGTCAGTGCCAATTGTGGAGGGGTTTTATCAGTGCGGACACCTGGCCACTAGGAAGTGGACTGAGAGGCATCAACACCTCCCACATTAGCAAGGTCAGTGCTAAGGAGCAGGAGGCATCTGTATGGCTGGGGCTCCCCTGTTTGGCTGAGGGTGTTTAGGAGCATCCTGAAGTTATCTGTCAGGGACCTGCATTTGGTGTTTGTATTGGCTGGGGCCTTATGCTGCAAGCTGGGGGAAGGTGTTAGGTCCCTCTGGGGCCCTGTCAGTTTGCATGCAGCCCAGGGTAGTCAAACCCATTTCTGGTCATAAAACTCCCCTGGAGTTTCTCTGAGAACCAGATAAACCAAGGAGCAGGGGTCACAATACCCGGCTGGTGAGGGTGAGTCACCTGCCACTTAGCATCCTAAGTGCTACTTTCCTGAAGGCTTAGGGGGGTTCTCCTTCCTGTCTCACCCTGCTGAGAGCCCTGCTCCCTCCCTCTGAATGCGGGAATTCTTCTCACAGCCGCTTCTCAAGTGTTCAGTGTGGGGCCTGCCAGGAGCACAACGAGCTCAGAGCTAGGTAGATGAGGCAGTAGTTTCCCATTGCCCAGGAATCCCATCACGGGGCCTGCTGGGAAATTGCTGATCTGTCATGTTCTCGAGTGGTAGCTGCTGTTAAGAGTCAAACATCCCTTATCCCTGTATTTATTCAGTTAATGAACCCCACAGCTCGGCACCCAGGATTTGGGGGAGAGGAAGCTGCATGAGTAGTTCACACTCTGCAAAGATGTGGTATTTTGCTAAGCCTGCCTTTGCATACAGGCTTGGGGCAGGTTGTGGGAACGCTGGGGCATAGGCGTTGTGCTGGCAGTACCTTTCCTTGGGGTTGTGTGGTTCTGTTAGAGGTAGCTAATTAAATTAGCCCGATGAAATCACCCAGTGAGGTTAGGGTCTCTGCCAGTTTTCCTAAAATCTCCCACCGTTCCTCACTGGTGCAGCCCCCCCTAGTGCCAGTGACAGTGTCATGAAGACTTGTTCAGACCTGGGTTAGGTGGCATAGAAGTTAAAATGCTGGCACCTGCCTACACAAGGACTCCCAACAGTGCTCACACAAGTGGAGTTGCACCGGTGGGAGATTTTAGAGAAACAGAGCCAGTGTAGATACTGTCCCATTAAGCATGTTTTGCTGGGTGCAAGGCAGCTCTGGGTGCATGAGCACAGAGCACAATGACTTTGAAACTGGCAGGGCTGGGGTCCAGTTCGGAGGCTGACAGAGCTACTGTGCCCCTTCGGATGGTGCTCAGAGGGTGCAGGGGATTGTCAGCAGGCTGGGAGAATATGGAATGCTCCACGGTCTATGTGATACTGAAAATTTGGCTAACTGTATGGGATAGGCACCTACACTGATATGTAAAACAACATAGCAGGCGTGCCCAGTCCAGTGGCTTCATTCACTGATCACTTCATGACTCACTCAAGCTTAGCAAAACATGCATCTCTGAGGGCTAAAGATGTGATGAATTTGAATTGGTATGTTCCAGTTGGTTTTGTTATACCAGCATGAAAAAGCACCTGGACAATTTTTCACAGCTGAAAAACCAATTTTTCATGTTCAGAAAACTCCAAATCCATTGAACAGATTTTCTTCAAACTTTCCCCCCACCTCTGGACCTAGAACAAGCACAAGACACTTCAGCTCAAAGGGGAACTTATGAGGAAAGTTATTTAAAAACACTAAAAAAAGGGGTTCAGAATGAAAATATGTGAGCCATAACTAAAGAGAAGTGTGAACCACATATCTGAGCTGTGTTCAAGGTAAAAACTATCAACACACCTATGCTTGTAGGGTGTGAGAAAAGATATTTACAGACATCCAGAGGCACAACAAGTAGCAACAGGATGGAACGGAGCAAAGAGACCTGTAGGCTGATTATCAGGAACCATTTTGACCAATTTGACCTGGATTTATCGCCCAAAAGAACTGATGGAAGCTCCATTGCTTGAATAATTTAATAGTATACAGGACAAAGCACTGGAGATTATACTGTATGGACAAATCCTGCATCAGCCCCCAGGAGAACAGGCTAGCTAGATGGGGCGTTTCCAGTTCTAACTTCTGGAATCTTATCTTGTGTACTATCCAATGTGTCACAGATTTAAGGGACCAGTTTCTCTCTCATAGCTCCTGGGAAAGGCTGAAGTTCATGGACCAGATTCATGTTGGGTGTAAGCATACTGAATTCAAAGGAGTTATAGGAGCAACTGGTCCAAGGTGGAGAAAAAGATTTCACATGCAGTGACAATACTAAGTCCTCAGATAATACAGGACAATGCCCAACTGCAGCCCAAACATTAAGTGGAGCAAATGACAGCAGTGCACATTGTTAAATAGAAGGGGTGGCTGAGGAAACTTTGAATTGATAAGAAGTAACTGAGCTGGGTGGAGGATGCTGAGGCTATTATAAACTAATGTAAAGATAATTCTCAACTGGAACATACCAATTCAAATTCATGCATCTCCCAGCCAGGAATTATCCCCAGGCTGCCTCAGGGCTCTGGATTTCTGTGGGAGGTGATTCCCTCTGGCTGATCTCCTGGGACTCCCCTGAGATTCTCCTGCTATGCAGCACCTAGCCAGCTCTTCTTTTCTCAGAAGTCCCCTTACACTGCCCCATGCTTTCCTCATGAGCAGAAGCAGATCTCACCCATGCATGCCTCCATGCATTTCATCTGAAACCAGCCAGTGAATTTCATCACAGATAAGATCATGCACGTTTCGTGGCCTTGGAAGAGGCAAGAGGAGTTGCCGTCCTTCTGAGAGAGACATACAAGGTAATTAACAATGTAGAAGAGGCTGAAGTGCCTGGAATGTGTCCAGGGCAATAAGGAAACCCAGGGGCTATGGTATTACCAGGCTCTCTGAACTCCACTTGGGTCTGTCTGGATTAGGAAATGCACAGGGATGCAGCAGATCATAGCTTTCTCTCACCTGTTACCTTCCAGGGCCTTCCATCAGGGCTTCCTTCACCGTTGAACTTATTCCTTTATAGCTGAATTGGCAACATATGAAAGATTAAGACATTGGCTAAGAAAGAGCAATCAATGGATTGATGGTCCCTTCCCATTATGCTGTATCTTGATCCAAACAGCCAGGAGATAGAGGGAGAAGAGAGGATGCACTGATGGAACAAATGAGAGCAGAAGTGAAGGACTAGCAGTGGAAGAGGCTGCACTGATGTATCTGCTGGAGCTCCATCTAGATCAGTGGCTTGGGTTACTCATTAAGTATCAGGCAAGCAGAGACAATACCAGTCTGAGAATCAAAGCCATAATAGCTGATTTGTCTCTTTATCTTTCCCATTCTGTTTCTTCTCTCTTCTGGCCATCATCTGGAGCAAGGAAGGGCAGTGAAGAGGGCAAGAAATCTGTCCTCCTGTAGCTGAGACATCTCTTGATGTCACTGTTGTGTCTGACGCTAGTTTTGTAGTGTTCCGTGATGACCACACATTAGAGAAGATTCAGGCAAGGCAAGAAGGGAAGGCAGGAGAAGGTGGTCACTGCTACTTTGTTTATTCAGATGCTTCACTGAAAAACATATTGATTTAAAAAATAAATAGGCAGCTTAGCCCCCAGTTCTGGTAAGAGTCTGATCTTTAAAATGGAATTTAGAGCTCCAGAAATACAGGACAGGCCAAATCCTCCAGCCAGATCCAGCACACTGCATGGCACTTCTTTGTCTCCGAAATGTGCAGCACAAACCTACTTTCACCAGCAGGAAATCTTCCCCATTCAGAAATGCTCAGAGAGGATTTTCAAAGTCCCTACTGCACAGGAAAAGAAAAGGCCATTCTCCCTCTGCTCCAGAGCACTCAACCCTCTGGTTCGACCTCAGAACCCAAAGCAAGATACTGGCAGTGTTCTGTCAGAGAACACATGGTAAACGGAAACTGGTTCTGTCTTGTGCCCTGATCTGAAGTGCAGAGATGGACCAGACACCTCCTCCTCCTGGAACACAGTGAAGCAGAAATCCATATGCAAGAGGGTATCTACTGGCCTCCATATGAAGGGGTCCTTGCAGAGACATCCCAGCTGTGCCTTTGTTGGGCAGCCGTGTGAAGCAGCTTTCCTCCCTTTGAATCTCCCACTCCCCTCCTGGGTCTCTTCTCCCTCCACTCTGCTGAAAAGTCATTCCACAATTTACCAGGGTTTGCTGAAAGCCCCATGGTTCAAAACCTAATCATCGGGGAGAGCCCAGGAGCAGAAAGGCTAATGAGATGGAAATCAGCTGATTCCAGCAATAATACAGTATCAGCTAGATTTTCTCTTTCTTTTAATTTAAGCCTCTTTTATCTCCCTTTGGGATTTGGGAGTGACCTCATCCCCTCCCCAGTAGGTACCTTCCTCATGGACCATTACTCAGACACAAAGCACTAAATGCCTTTTCATCCCAGGGAAGTAACTGGGGAAAGTCAGCAATCCAAGCATCGTTTTATTTCACATGATGGCAAGTCAAAAGGAGGTCAGGGGGAAGATATTAACTACCCATCTAATTATGGCCAGTAAAGAGAAGCTCCCTTCCATTTAAAGTGGTGATCACACAAGAAGGGGGAGAGTGAAAAAGCCCAAGGCAGAGGTCTTATAACAGGGAATATTTCCAAAAGAAATTAGCATTTGACTTCGCAAGGCAGCTGGCTCCATCACAGCCCATCTGTTGCAATGGGAATCCTTCCCCTCAGCCCTGCTTTGCACTGGGGCAGCAAATGAATCTACGGTGGATAAGAGGCCAAGTTAACTCTGCAGTGATGGCATACCTTCCTTTATATTTTCCCCCACTTCTTTTTTTCCCCTCTCTCTTTTTGTCTTGCTAAATTCCTGAGTTTTATGTGCATGGTTTTACTCAGTTGTGTACACTGCTCGGCAGGGCCGCACTCATTGTAGCAGTGGAATTCAAGATGCTGCTTCTGATCCAGAAAGCCTGCTGTGGTTTGGGACCTGCTCTGATCCCCTGCACCAGTGCTGTGGCTGAGATACTTGAGGTGCTTTAGCTATAATTTTCCCAGTGTGCACTTTGGGATACTACTGGAGGCAGGAGGGTTTTTTATGTGATGTGCCACGTTCTGGAATTCAGCCCATCAAAGCCTGAGCTTCATTGTGCAGTGCAAGGCACATTGCTTTGGTCAAGCATTTGCCTGGCTGGATAATTGCTGGTTCTTTTTATGGCTGGTATGGGCCAGTGCAGAAGGAAAGGGGTTCATTGTGCTGTGAGACTAACTGCAGCATCATGCTGAGTTAGGTCATGCTGTGGGCAGATGTTTTGGTGATGGGCGTAGAGGAAGTTCAATCAATCAATTAGTTTTAGGGCTGCTGTGTATTGTGCATAGTGTGTCTGTTCTCAGTGCTTGTGTATATATCGTGTGCCAGTGTTATGGATTCCAAAATGATGGTGGAAGCTGCTTTGCAGCCCCTTGCCTTCACACAGCTTCTGGAAAGGTGCTTTAATGGGATTACAGTGGAAATGTTTTTGTTGGCAACATGCTGAGAGCTCTCCCCAAGCTGGTCTGACACATCCCCAGTAGGTCCCCAAGTAGCTCTCCTAATCACACTAAACTTCTGCAGATTGATCCTCATACAGTTATGAAACCTATTAGCAGCTCCTAATATCCTAAGCAAGTCAAACAGGTAGAGCAAAGGATTTGTCTCTAGGAAAAGAAAGGGGAAGGAGCTAACACTGAGAAGTCAATGGCCAGTAGCAGGACTTTCCCATGTTCAATCAGATTCTGAGGAATCCCTATACTGAGTTTCAGGAGAGGACTCACTGGGGAGCCCAAACTCCTAGCCCCAAATCCAAAAGAGGGGATCTTTGGGCTTCTCTCATTTACTTTCTGCCCCCTTTAAGGTGGGGTTTAGCTTGCTTTTATTGGTAACACGGGCCAGAGCTGGTGCTTTTGGCGGTAATTTGGCCCCACATGTCTCTGCCTTTCCCAGAGGGCTGGATTCTTCCCGCTGGTGAGGCTTAGTGAAATGGTCTCTATGTTTTTGATTGACTCGTATATTTGGATAGTCCTGCTGTTTAAACTGGGGGTGGGTATTGCCACTGAGCTCCACTGTAGGTAACCTGGAGACTGGGGTCATAGCAGAAGGAAGGGGGTGCCCAGGTCTCTAGTCCTCACTAGATCCAAGGGGGGGGGGGGAATGTATAAATGCAATGTATTTTTAAAACATCTTTCAAACAAAAAATAAACAGCCTCAAAAAGAAAGGAAGGCAGAAGTTGGGCTCCAAGATCTGCCCCCAGAAATAAAGATCCACTCAAGGTATGGCACTAATAATTGCCAACCGGTTGTATTGTTGAGCTATTTCCTCCTATTTAATATGCAAAGAAATGCCCAGGGGTTTGATTTGTTGCTCACTGTCCCCTCCCTTGTATTTTTGTCCACCTCCACGGTTCGGCCGATCGTGGCTCCCAGTGGCTGCGGTTCGCTACTCCAGGCCAATGGGAGCTGCTGGAAGCGGCGGCCAGTATGTCCCTCGGCCCGCGCCGCTGAAGCAGCAAACCACGGCCACTGGGAGCCACGATCAGCCGGACCTGTGGACGCGGCAGGTACACAAACCGGCTCGCCAGGGGCTTTCCCTGCACAAGCGGCGGAACAAGTTTGGGAACCACTGATCTATTTTACAATATCTGGCCCACAATGGACACATGTGACAAGGTGTGGGTCAGAGGAAGTGGGGGCAGGAGAGAAGGATAGGACAGAAGGTCTGAAAACACAAAGCAAGTACTTGTGTAGGGTTACAGGATCATTTTATCCTACAGAGCAAAGGGCCAAGAAGAGCAACGCTTGACTTTGTGCCCTATTGCCACTGGCTCTGATGTTCACACCAACTGTTAAACCATGACATAATGCTGTTTCCATCATTTCTAAACTTATTCCAGACCTATGATGATGTCAGCACTGGAATAAAACACTCAGAGACAACAGTGCCCACTGGATTATTAAGAACGCAATGGAACACAGGGCTGGGGGCTAGGAACTGCCAGAGTTCAGTTCCCATTCACAATCAAATACCTCAAGGAGACGCCATCAACTTGAAATTCAATCAGTTAAAAAAATTTACAAGTAGTTTCAACCCTGCCTGAGATAATTTGTAAAGCCACCTCTTGGTTCTTCTCCTTCAAATCCCTCAAGGCTTGACCTCAGGAAATGCACCCGTTAATCATGGCTCGATTGAGGTAGGGAGAGCAAATATTCTTTATTTATGAGCAAACACATATTTAAAGTATTCAGAACCATCAAGCTGGGCACATAGTAACCTGGAGTTCTTGTTATTATCACCCTCACTTTTCCTTCCCTTCTACTGCTTGCATCTTGTTGAGACTGTAACCAGTAACTTCGGGATAAGGAAGTTGTGTGTGTGTGTCCCCCTTCCAATGCCCAAACAATAAATATTAACTCAGCTCCTGCCTCTGCTGCTGAACTCCCCTGCCAATCTCAGAGGTTTTACTATTTTTGTAAACCATTTTTCTCAGCAAAGTCCCACTCAAACTAGAAAAGGAAGGCCCAGAGGCCAGCCCCCATTGGTTTCAACTATTTACATGGATTCAGATGATTTCAAGGACCTCTGAGGATCTGACCCTAATTGACTGCAGGGGAAGGTGGAAAACTGAAGATTCACAAAGTGCTGTCAAGTCAATTAACTCAAAAATTCGGCTTTCCCCCCTCTAATCTGTCACCTCTAGGAGGTGTAATTTAGAACTACCCTAGGTAAAGCAAATCACCCAGAATGTGAATACAATGTAAATCGGCAGCAGCCATTTAACTCGGTTTGTCTCCCTCTTCCTATCTGCAACAGGGACATACTAATACGTAATCGTCTCCCCTTCGAGGCAGCTCAGTAATCCCAAATATTTGTACACTGTTTGCAAATGCAAGTCACTGTGGATATGCTAAACCGTGGCTGGCAGCGGCCACGCTGGCTGGCTCTTCTACCTGTGCACGGAAAGAGGCCGCCACGCTCCGGCTGTTCGCACGCCTCGGTCAATCCCATGGGTGGTTTGCAAGCCAGGAGGTTTAAGGGTTTGAAGCAGCGGTGTAACGTAACTGGCCTTTGCTCTAATCGGCGGGGGGTTGTTCCAGAGCCACCTGGGAGCGGGGACCGGGCAGTGCAACGGGGGCTCCCCTTGGTTTTGGGGACGAACCCCTCGTGAGCTCCTAGAGGGACAGCGCCCCCAGTTGATTGCCTTGATTCACAGCAATTCACATGCAGATAAACCGGAGCCGCCTAGTTCTCATTTCAAAGGGCCTCTTCAAAGGGGCAGCCTGCTCCTCGCTACTCCCCGGGGAAGTGGAGATTGACACAGTCTCAACACCTCTGAGAACTGCCTGAACTATTTGTCTGACGCTATTTAAATGCGGAGGGGGATGTTAATGCAAATAGGCCTGGCCAGGGAGAGACCCCTCTGCGAGATCAGCGCCGTGCACTGCCGTGAGATCCTGGGCCAGCCCGCAGGAGAGCGGCCCCCAAGGGGCAGCGTTGGGGAAGGCTGGCTCTGGGCACAGCCAAGGGGCCCCAACCCCTGATGCGCCAGGAAAAGGGAGTGTCCGCGAGTCAGTCCCCAGGCTCTGCGCCCCCTCAAATCCCCCAGCCGGGCTCTGCATCGCCCCCCCCCCCAATCCGCAGGCCGGGCTCTGCGCCCCCCAACCCCACCTGGGCAGGGCACAGCGCCCCCCCCAACTCCGCTTCGCGCCGGGCTCTGCGCCCCCCGGTTTCCCCTGGGCCGGCCCGGGGTGGCGAAGACTCGGGGTAGCTACGGGCAGCCCCGGGACACCTGGCCGGGCCCTGGGGCGGGGGCTCGGCGGCCTTTCCGGGGGAGGGGCGGGTTGTGTGGCTTTGACACGAAGCTGCGAACGGCCCCGCGTGTCCGGCCGGGAGCGGAGCCGCCGTGTGAATTGCCCCCGAAACTCCCATTGTCCGTCCCCCCGGGGGGTGCCGCGCCCGGGCGCTTTAAGAGCCGGGGGCTGCCGGCCGCCCCCCAGCCCTGCTCCCGGACTCGCCTCGCTCCTCTCCTGAGCGCCGCCTGCTCCTACGATGGGCTCGAGCTTCCCTGCCCCGCTGCTGCTCACCCTGGCGCTGCTCTGGCAGCTGGGACTCTCGGCGGCGATCCAGTGGCTGTGAGTAGCTCCTCAGGGCAGAGGGGTGGGGGCGCCGGGCTGCAGCCCATGGCAGCGCATCCCTCCCCCGGCAGCTGAGAGATACCCTGCCCGGGGCTCCCCAGCTCAGCTGGAAAATCCCTGTTCCCTAAACTGCTGCCTGGGCACAGGGCAGGCTGGGACACCCTTCAGGGGAGCTGAGAAGCTGAGCTGGCGGGGAGCTGGCTCCCTTTCTCTGTCCTCTGCTATCTAGACAGTCCAGCCTGGGATAGGGACACTTTCTGGACACGCTGCAGCTCCTTGCACAGGCTGTGTGCCATTGTTCCCCTGCTGGATTTTAAACTCTACACAGCCATCCCTTCCAAGCCCTTTCCCCTTCTGGCCAACTAGTCACTACCTGCCTTGGGGCTAGCATGGAAGGATTTTCAGTCTTGCTTTTTAAGTGGGTGGCATCTCAAATCAGACTGACATTTGCCCCTCAGGATACAAGTGTTAGCTGGTCTTTATAACTGCTTAGATCCCCTGAGTTCACACATAGCAATAATGGGTCACATGCAGCCTTGGGTGGGTGGAAGCATCCATTTGCTCCAGTTTGGCCCTTTGTGTATATAGAATAAATAAACATACACACGTATGTGGCAGTTTATAGCCCAATTTGCAGATGTTCTGGGCACCAACACTATTTTAAATCAACAGAAGCTGTGGCTGCTCATCCCTCTGGAAATCAGGCCCCGTGTGTCTATGTAACAAAAGTGTGTGCTAGATGTATACGTTTTAAACCCCACACGCTGTTCACACTTATTCCCTACAGTAGGGAATGCCTCTAAGGGTGCAGTGCCACCAGGACAACTCACAGCGCTGACGGCAGCAGGACGGACCAGCTTCCCAAGTGCACTGCCCTACAATGTACCTCAATCTGGATCTGGAGAGGGTGGCTCTAGGCACAGAGGGGAGTTTAGCTGTCAGGTCTATTCAGTCCAGGTGCCTCTGCTGAGGATACCAACAAAGGGATGCAATTAGTACCAGCTATGTTTGTTTTAACAATGTTGATACCAGGCCTGAGGCCCACCACCTCTTTTCATGTGGGGGACCGCTGAACAGCTGTCACTGATTTGGACTATAACCAGATTCCTGATCTAGAGGTGAAAGGCCCTGTATCCAGTTACCAGTACTCAACACATGGCTCATCTCTCACCCCCAGTGAGAGCTCTGGTCACAACAAGAGTGGGCTGGACTGGATTCTCTATCCCTGTCTCACTTGTTTATGGTAATTCCTCTTTCATGACAGAGGGCTGATGGTGAATGGCAGCAGGGTAGCCTGGAACGAGACTCAGCACTGTAAGATTTTGGATGGGCTAGTCCCAGACCAGTTGCAGCTGTGCCGAAGAAACCTGGAGCTCATGCATAGCATTGTACATGCAGCCAAAGAGACCAAGGGAGTCTGCCAGAAAACGTTCTCGGATATGAGGTGGAACTGCTCTTCCATTGAGTATGCACCCAGTTTCACCCCTGACCTCCTGAAAGGTAAAGGAAGCTCTACTAGATCATCTGGCATTTCTATACTCTGCTTGTCTAGGCACTGTATTTTCATTCTCCTGCAGTCCTTTCACATGCAAAATTCCCATTGTAGTCAATGCGCCATATTCTGATGTTGGATACTCTGGAGTAACCATATTGGAGTCACTAGAGATATACAGAAGTTACAGCAGTGTAAATGAGATCAGAATCCGGCCTGGAGCCTGCAAAGAGACTGCAGGATGCAGTCTCAGCGCTAGCTCTCTGTCTGGGTGACTGACATTAACTTCCACATAAAAAAAAGAACAATTGCTAGAGACCCCCAGACAAGAAGGGGAGAGTTAATCCCAGGGGAAAGTGAAGAACAGAACAAAACAGTGTGAAAAAAGATAGCACAAAGAATAGAATCAGAATGGGATGCAGATGGGCGGAGGCACAAAGGAAGTATATTTTCTTATACCTGTTTTTGTCCAATTGCTATTGCCTCAGCAGGAATTTTGCATTCTTGCTCCTGTGAAAGGAATTACTGGCTAGAGGGAAAGAAGGTAGCTTTTTGGAAGGAACTGAGAGGGCCCTGTCTCCCTAATCTAATAGGGCTCTGGCCCTAATGGCTGGGGTGGGGTGGGGGGGGAGGGTGCTACTATAATAGAAATAATACATCTGTCAGAGGAGATGTACTTGAGCGGTTAAAGTACATCACTGAGTAAACCATCCTGGGTTCTGTTTCTGGAGCTGCTGTTGTTTTGCTGTGTGACTTTAGCAAGTTGCTCTAACTCCCTGTACTTCATTTTCCCTTTCTGTGAAATGGGGAGAATAATGCTGACCTACACCACAGTTTTGTGAAGAGTTTGTGAGATTTCACTAGAGAGAGCGCGTGTGCATGCTCTGAGATCCTTGGGTGAAGAGAGCTGTAGAAAACCAAGGTACTAATTGTAAATAGCACTGCTCTCTCAAAGGACCCATGTAGTGAGGCTGAGGAGAGCGAGCCACTGCTCATTCTGGAGCCCAAATCAGTGTTGCCTGAAGCATCAGCCAAAAGGAAATGCTTCCCTCATGCCCCCTCATCCCAGGTCCTGAATTCTGATTGTTGTTGTGCTGCCACTATCACCGTGCTGAGATCCTTGTGAAACGTACAGTTAGCATCAAATGAATGAGAGGTGGGGATGATTCTGAAGAGTACATGTTGATTTTCTCTGTATGAAGAAAACTCTGTGGCACTAGGAATCACGTTGGTACGTCTGGGATTCAGGACTCTCTGGGATTCTTCCTTTTTCTTTATAGGGACCAGGGAATCTGCATTTGTCTATGCATTGGCTGCTGCTGCTGTCAGCCATTCCATCGCTCGGGCCTGTTCCTCAGGGGAACTACCTATCTGTTCCTGTGGATCTGTCCCATCTGAGGTGCCTGGGCCTGGCTTCAGGTGGGGTGGCTGTGGGGACAATCTCCGCTATGGCCTCCAGATGGGTTCTGCCTTTGCTGATGGTCCCATGAAGTCCAGTAAGGCAGGAGGACAAGCCACCAGGCTTATGAATCTACATAACAATGCAGTGGGCCGACAGGTGGGTATAGTCACTGGCCACAAAAATTGGCAAGACAGCCACAACCAGGGCACCTCCTTTAAGAAATAACTGGTTGTTCTGGCTGAGTTGTGGAGGAGGGCTGCAGCCTCTTGCCAGATTGTTGGGAGACCACGCATGAATACATTGGAGAGGCAATCGATGGGCTAAAGTAACTTTATAGTGACCCATGCACACAAACACATGCCTTACAGAAACCAGGCAGAGTCCCTGTCTTGCTAACCTCCAGGGAGATAATTGCTGGCTATTTATATCTTCCCAGTGATACACTGAGACCCATCCTAGCTTTGAACCTGCTTTACCCCAGGAACTAATCTGCTATACTAAGAACTGCATGTTTTTCTGTATGTCTCTGCAGACCTCCACTCCTGGTAGCTAATGGACCTGTGGTGATCAAACTAACCCAACCAATGGCCTTGCTGACAGTTTGCCAGAAGCCCACAGCTGGCACCTAATATGCAAAAATGGAGCAAATAGCAGCTACCCCTCCTGCTTAATACTATGGAGGGATGGCATGCAGAGACTACAGGTCTCCATACGTAGCCAGGCTATTTGGAGCAAGATGGGAAACATCCCACAGCACACCCCTGAATTAATGAGGGGAAACTTCAGGCCCCATTGCAAACTTATGGATGGCACTTGTCCCAAGGACTACCCTCTTGTTACAGGGACAGTAAAGCATAGTAAATGAGCCCTTGGATTCCCTGTTAGTCTTGATGCAGGGTTTCATGTTTGGCAACACAGGAAAGCATCCCCCATAGGTACTAAGCGAGATAAGGCCTCCTGGGTGCCAATGACTGGCCATGTTTTCTCATATCCTGAAGCCTCCTGTGGATGCTCTTCAGAGATCTTCTTGGGATGTATGGGCTGTGTCAGGGAAGGATGAATCCCAGCCTTGGGTTCCTTACTGATTTTATTTCTTTCCAGGTATTGATTGACTCCCTGGAGACCAAGTGTAAATGCCATGGTGTTTCTGGCTCCTGCTCAGTTAAGACTTGTTGGAAGGGGCTGCAAGATTTGAGTGAAATAGCCATTGACCTCAAATCCAAGTACTTGGCAGCCATCAAGGTGACCCACCGGCACATGGGGATCAGAAAGCAGCTGGTGCCCAAAGAACTGGACATCAGGCCAGTGAGAGAGGCTGAACTGGTTTATCTAGTCAGTTCTCCAGACTACTGCACAAAGAATCCCAAACTGGGGTCTCTGGGGACTCAGGACAGGTAAGGACCAGCTACAGATGCTGTAGCTTCCCTATGTTATAACTCTCCCTCTGATATAAGGGTCTCTCATTCTACCTCTGCAGTCCAACCTAGAAACAGTCTCTCTCTAAATCCCTTCTTGACTGAATGATGTAATCTCTGCTATAACACACACAACATGTCCCATTGCCAGCTTGATTGTGAGTGCATAGTGCTGTAATGGCAAGAGGTTCTGAAATCTCCCTGCATCAGCTTTAATGAACTCCCTAGCCCCTCTCTTATCACGCACGCCCTACCACAGGCAAACCTTGTAACCATGTAACTCACTGCAGACTTGAAGACCGTTTGAGGGAGGGGAGAGGATGCAAAAGGTGGAGAAAAGCCCCTTCTCATATGGTATGGTCTTACAAGGGGCCTCCCATGGTCTAGATTGGGCCCCAGCCATCTTCTTATTCTATCTGTTCCACTAGAGCTGATACTAAACCTTTAGTGTTTTGTGGGGAGGAAGAATTTGCCAGTTAGTTAGCTGGCAGACCTAGCAAGTTTGGGGATTCCCATGAAACCCAAGCAGCTTGTTTATCTCCCCTGGGTACAGGATGGTAGGTGCCCCCATATTCAGGATTCAGCTGTAAAGGCAAAGGAGAGCCCAGTAGATTCAACTAGTCCATTCCTCAGCCCAGCCCTGCTGCCTGGCATATGAACCTGCTATTCCAGTGGGTCTCAAACTTGTGTACTGGTGACCCCTTTCACATAGCAAGCCTCTGAGTGCGACACCCCCACCCCTTAAATTAAAAACACTTCTTTGTATATTTAACACCATTATAATTCTGGAGGCAAAGCAGGGTTTAGGGTGGAGGCTGACAGCTCATAGCCCCCCATGTAATTCCATGTGACCCCCCTGAGGGGTCCCAACCCCCATTTTGAGAACCCCTGTGCTATTCAGTAGGTGGAGTCAGAAGCATTTACTCACCCCACCCTGATGAGTCATGAGGATAATGGTCCTCCAGTCTAAACTCTTCCATAGTCCTTCCTGCATCAAACTGCTCATCATTCCAGTGTCCCTCAGGGAGAAACAGCCCCTCCCAAACTATTCTCTGGTGCCCATTATCGGCACCAGAGAATAGTTTGTCTTTCCCTGGAGGCTGAGCAAGTCGCTTCCTAGACTGACCCATCTCAACTCCTGTGCCATGACTAGTACCTCGACACAGCTCTGCCATTACATCCCTAAAGCCCTTCAATGCCCTCATCTGCTTCCACTTTGGCAGGCAATGCAACAAGACCTCTGTGGGCAGTGACAGCTGCAACCTGATGTGCTGCGGGCGTGGCTACAATGCTTACACTGAGAGTGTAGTGGAGAGGTGCCAGTGCAAGTACTATTGGTGCTGCTATGTGATGTGCAAGAAGTGCCAGCGGACGGTGGAGAGATACGTGTGCAAGTAATGCAGGAGGCCCTGAAGCAGCCCATGCACTGAGAAAGCACTAAAGGACCTATGCTCTGAGACACTCCAGAGCATGTCTGGATATTTAATTAATCACAGGGGAAGCTGTGAGCTTTGGCTAGAAAAGGGGCCATGGTGGAAATCCTCATATTGGCATTACCCAGGAAAACACACTTTTTTGGGAAAAGACCAGGCCTGATGTCCTTAGCCTCACCCCTTCCAGAGCAAGAGAAACAGCTGCCTCCTGGGGCTGACCTGGTTTGTTCAAATTCTCAATCTCCAGCTGGGGACAAATAATTTATCACCCTGCACGCATGGATCTCTTTCTCCCCTGAGCTGCCAGCAGCCATTGTCTCCTTGTGGGAAGCTTCTGAAGGTGGCCTGAAAGCCAGGAGTGATGGATGGAAAAGGGTGTGGGGTCGGGAGAGGCAAGTGTGAATTCAGGGGAAGAAAGAAGTGCTGCTCCTGAATAAGCATGCTGAGGAAACCATGGGCATGCACTTGTGGGGTGGCAAGCTGACCCAAGGCCACCAGATGCTCCAATTTCAAGACCGGTACATGTTCATTGTCTTCTGCAGCATCACACTTTCTCTCTAACATTAGGATCAGGCTTGGGTGTAGGCTGGAGAAAGACCTCTGCCACCCTCTCCACTATAAGTGAGATCCATTCCTCTGTCCTTTCATAGCAATGAGAGAAAGAGAGAGAGGCATTCTAATATCCTGGTGATGGGGCATGCTGTAAAAACTGAGTCAAAGGAAAAGTCCATAGGTGATGTAGGTGGAAATAGTGGGATGGAAAGCGCTATTGAACTTCAGCATTAATCAGAGGCGTCTTGGTAAGGACCAGGCCTGACACTCCTGCCCCCGAGCTCACACCTTGTGAGGTGGAGAAGCCAGTAAATTGGGTGGCATCTTCTCATTCTCACATCCTTTTCTCCCCTCCTCTCTTGCTCCTCCACACCAAGGGTGGCAGCCTGTCTGCCTGCCCCTGGCTCTGAACCAGGCTCACTCACGAGTGCTGACAGTGAGTGCTGAGTACATTTGGCTCCAGGGCCCCTTTGTAGGGTTTGGAGATGAGACTGAATTTTTTTATTTCTGCTTATTTATTTGGTGCCTTCTAAATAAATGTGTTCGTGTCTCTGCCAATGATAGCTCTAAGCCTCATGTGTTACCCAGGAAGGCTCCCCACTCAGTACCCCTCAGAACTGGGCTGGCCACAGAAGGGATGAGGCAATGCTGTCTCCCCTCTCTGCCTGGTAAAGGGACTGCAAAGGAGATATTCCACATCCTTTCAGGAGATGAAATTGCAGAGGTGGCTTCATAGTTTAAGGGGATGTTTATTTTCATTTGAAGATGCTTTTTTCCCCTCCTCCTGTATCTCCTCTGGTACTGATTCCATACTACATTTGGCTGTTGTGGCCAGACACAGGTTCCCTATATGCACATAACAAGCTTTGGAGCATTTTTCTGGGTTACTGCAGATCTAATCTCCCAGCAAAGCACCCCATCTTCTGGGATTTATTCCTAGTAGCAGAGAGCTTGAGTCTGGGGAAATGATCCCTGAGTTGTTTCTGATCTTTATAAATCATGGGTCAAACTGACCTCTGTGAGAGCTGGCAACTGGAGGAGAGGTCAAAAGTGAGAGTAACTTTCCAATGGACTGACTTTGTCTCCTCCCCCTGTTGTCTGTGGGTCACACTACAGCTAGTGCTGGCCCCAACAGCCTCAGTTCTCTCAGAACACACATCAAAGCCAAGATGAAAGCAGAGAGACACCAGCTGCGGCTTTCACAGATTCCTCTTCCTCTGACTGTAAGAGGAAGGATTTTTCTTTTTTCTAAAAGGCAATATGCTCAGGACAGCTGTAGGGTGGGGCATGCTTGTAAACTTGATCAACATTCTAGGGCAAAGCTCTTGTGGCCCTGGGGATTCCGTGGCAGCTGCTGATACATTTATTGTTTTAAAAAGATTGTGGGTTTTTTAATTGAATTAAATATGGAAATGAATAATTCTATTGCTTCACTCTCTCGTGTCATGGAATTCATTCTAACACTTTACTGTACCCAGCCTCTAAATGTTAATATGCTGCAGGTTTTGTATTGATAATGAAGACCTGCATCTCACCAGTTCTCAGCAGAGATCTGGAGGTAGTTTGAGATAAGCAGATGTGCTAGAAGTTAAAATGATCAGAGGTGAAATAGCTAACTGTTTACAATGAAATGCATATAATTAGAGTTCAGCTTAACGACTATTGTTTCAGACAATCTGCAGCCTCAGCCAGATATCTCTGCATCAGCTACGCTTAGGCCCTATGTAAATAGTTTTCTTCACAGCTGTGAAGGTTAGAAAGTTAATTTTCTATTTTTAAACAAAAGCTCAAATCTGGAGCTGGTGTTTGTTTTCACATAATTTTATTCACAAAGAGAAGGGAGCTTTCAGCCCTGCTGGTTATAGAGGGCTTTCCACTGTGACTGAGGTGCTGGGTTTTTTGCACCTGCAACCAGCAAGTATAGCCAGACCTACCCTCCTTTATTCCAGTGAGTTAATGTTGGTGCTTAATTAGTAACTTAAATGCCTCCACCATAACCACTTCATTGCTGAATAACTACCAGATCCAACCAGCAGAAGATATGGCCATGCCAGGCATACCATGAGCTGGAAATGCAGGTTAATAGTGTTAAGGAACTCGGTGGATACTAAATATTATGGAAGTGGGAGGAGCTATGAATCCCACTGAACATGGCAAAATGATTTACTGATGCCAGAAATGTGATAGGAAATCACAGAAGGAGATAGCACACTAGATGTGAATCTCCAGTGGTCTGAGAAAAACCAGACTGTTGTGTGCTAAATCTGGAAAAGCATCATTTCTGGAGCGGTTAGAGGATCGTCCCCCTCTATCTGGCACTGGTGAGGCATCATTCCGTTCTGGGCCTCTCACCACCAGACCCATTGGCAAAAGCTCCAAGTAGAGCAACAATAACAATTGGGGGTTACAGGGACTGATTAATGAGCAGTGATTGAAAAGGTTAAAACTCTTATGGGCAAGGAACACAATACATGTGTAATGGAATGAAGGGTGCAAACACTTTAAGGACTTATTTAGGGTGGTTCAAGGGGATATAAGTAGGTGTCATGGGCTGAAGCTGAGCGGGAGTGTGTGAGAATGTGGGGGTGGGGGACAGACCCAGTGTCCAGTCCCCCAGCTCCAATGACTCTTCTTATTTAGCCATAGTGGAACAGTTTCAGCAAGAGAGGTTGAGGGAGCCCTGCATCACAATATCCCATAGCTCCCCTGAGAGGCAGAGGAGACCCCTGCTCAAAAATCTTTTCTCTGCCACTGGCAGAGAGGTAGGCTTGTCTGTTATAGCCCAGGTGAGTGCTCTACCCACTGGCCTACAAGTTATGAAGTGGGCACTGGCACTCCCACCACCTCCTCTGGCCAGATTTTGAATAGGACCTGATCTGGTAGACAGCCTCTGAGCACATCTGCTGGATTGGGTCTGATTTAGGCAAATGAACACCTCTCTTCCCCCAGTTCGTGAATCACTCTGGGGGTCAGGCAAGAAATAGATCTCCAGATGCCTAGAATGAGACAGCAGTGTGGATGCCCAGAGACAGAAACTTGGGTGCCTACAGGTGCCTAAGCAGGTGTTTTGTAGACAGCTAAGTACCTTTGTGGATTGGGACCAGTGTTTAAAGAAAAAACTCTCCATCTCTGTTCTCCTTTATCCCATCACTTTTGGGGTGGACAGCAGCACCATGACACCCTGCTAAGATCATGCAACAAGAGGGATTGTCCCTGGGGATCTTCAGCTGAGCGATAGCGATGAGTCAACATAGATGAATAAGATAGAGAAGGGGTGCTAGGTCTCAGCCTGGAAGAACTTCTTTTGCTCCAAAAGTAGGTGGAAGGGGCAGCTAGTGAAATGGCCTTGGGGAGGCTACCAGAAGACCAATACCCTTTGGGGCTAGGCATGAGTTAAGGAACACCACCTGTAGCAGGGCAGGAATCCATTCCTGATCTGAGTCCTCTGTCATAATTACAGGACTAGCTAAACCTCTGTCCCCTTTGTGCCTGTCTTTGAGTGTTCTCACTTCAGTTGTATAGAACACCCCATTCAGGTGCTGGGCCTCATGCCTTTACCTTTCTGAGGGTAGAATTCTGCAATTCTCCCACTTTTTGCCTGGGCTGTAGGCTATCCTGTGTTATCCCCCATGCTAACCTGACAGGTGCGTCTGGGTTCAGCACCTGCAGGTCTTCCCTTCAGGAGTCTGTGAACAGAGTGACCAAACAGCCTTCTTAAACAAAAAGTGTTTTTATTTTAGCAATAGGAACAAAGCATTGAGAGAAAAATGTAACTATGTTCAAGCACATGGCAACAACTTGCTCCTGGCTATAGTAAGAGTGGGCTATTTAGTGCCCTGGCTGGAGACCTGTCATGCCAGGAGCAAGGGCTTGGTGAATAATTATGCCATGAAAATGGCTTATGATAGTAAGGAAACAACCAACAGCTGGGACACCACCAGAAATAGTATCCACTGAGATGCTGGCTCATCTGACCGCTCTAGTGGACAAGACAGCTGGAGACTGCAAAGTGTCTGCAAGGCCAGTTCAAAGATGGGATAAAGAGGGAGGAACCAGCAGAATATAGCCCCACAATCTGTAGCCTCAGGGGAAGTCTCTTTCCAGAGCTTATTGAATGTTGGTTAGGTTTACAACTTTCACTTGCTGCTCAGTTCACTGGGAGATGAATCCTGTCTACTGCACTAAACTAGATTATAGGGTCTTGGCTTGAGGAGGGTTGTAAGGGTCTGGAAGGAAAGGAAACCTCCTTTTCCAACCAAAGGCAGCTAGTCAGCTGCCACTGCAGCCTCAGGGCTGTGTGTCACCTTTCTTCCCCAATACGGGAATAGATAAAGGATCTGGGTGGTAGTGGATCCCTGGCCCTCATCCCTCCACTGATGGTAATCCCACAGAGCTAGAGAAGGTAGGTTTGTGTGTGTTGGGGTGGAATTCTCTTTTTACAAGAAATCTTTAAGCAGCCCATCATTTGCATAAAATGATGCAGATTGTAGCTTCTATTTGTTTACTCCTGCAGCTGGAGGCTCATCATAGTGTGAGCAAGAGCTTGGTGAATGATTACATATATGTGCAGGAGAACCATTTTTGCTTCTGCATACTATGTTCATTATTTAATATGAAGGGGCAGCCTGCAAAGACATGTCCCACTAGGCAATACTCAGTCACTATCCAAGCACCTAGGCTGCATTCTCGTACTGGTAGTCGTAACTGGCTGTGCCTATGTTGAATACAAAGGCAGATACAGGCCATATCCAGCCTAGAGCCCATACTTTGTCCACCCCTGCTGTAAGTAGCTCTGTAAATCTAATCAAGAGTCCTAAAGAAGAGCTAGATGTAGCTTGAAAGCTTGTATCTCTCACCAACACAAGTTGGTCCAATAAAAGATATAGGGTTACCAGATAGCAACTGTGAAAAAACGGGACAGGGAGTGGGGGATAATAGGCGCCTATATAAGAAAAAGTTCCAAAAAACAGGACTGTCCCTTTAAAAATGGGACATCTGGTCACCCTAGATATTACCTCACCCACCTTGTCACTGAAAATCGAACTCATTTCAGACCTAGGAGGGCAGCAGGTGAAAACAGGAGCCATAGCTCACAGTAGGGGAAGGGCCTGGGCTCCTGACAATTCAACAGCACAGGTAAGAGCCTGCCCACACCACTGGGCGGATCTGCTTGGTCACTCTAGACAAGGCCTGGGGGGGCAGGGGCATAGTCTCAGCTTCCCATTATTTCCTTTCATCTCAATCTAGAATCCATTTGGCTAATGTTGATAATGCTCCTCTAGGCCTGTTTGACCCCACCCCAGATAATCTACAGTGAAACTGCTCACACATAATGTAAAGGGGTGGGGTGCTATGCCTGACCATCAGCACATTTGCAATTAGCCAGAGCACCACTTCAAAGAGGGAGCATCAGATCTGGTGAGCAGTTACTGAGCCTGATAAGAGAACAGGCACTTCATGGGATTTCCTTTAGTTCTGGGCAAGGGATTTATTCTTGAAGGAGCTGGCAAATTCCAGTTAACAGACAAAGCAAGGCCATCGATAGGAAAGATGGAAGTGGCCTTCATCTTCTCTTCCCTGTTTCTAAATGGAGCAGGGCCCCTTACCCTCCTCCCGAAGGCTTCAACTCTGCAGGGTGGTGGGCATCCAGCTTCCTTCAACTCCCCCATACATTGTTGTTGTCCTTGCAGAATCATAGAAGATTAGGGTTGGAAGAGACCTCAGGAGGTCATCCAGTCCAACCCCCTGCTCAAAGCAGGACCAATCCCCAACTAAAGCATCCTAGCCAGGGTTTTGTCAAGCTGGGCCTTAAAAATCTTTCCACCTCCCTAGGTAACCCATTCCAGTGCTTCACTACCCTCCTAGTGAAATAGTTTTTCCTATTATCCAACTGCAAAATAACTCAGTTGCTACATGCCAATAATTGCATCTTTAGGGCAGGTTCTGTCATGCTGCTTTGTTCAGACTCTGTGCTAATTTTTAAACAAGACTTGCCTGTAGTGACATTCACTCCATAAACACCTTCTGAAGGGTCCCTGGATTCACTGGCAGGGGCAGGTTTGCTCCTACTATGCAGACATACATGCATTTGGGGGTGGGGAGAGTTGTTTCAGAGGCCTGGAAATCCTGCTAAATTGAGAACAGCTGAGGCTTCCTCATTGGGGGAAGGGGGAAAGAAAAGAGCTCTGCCTGTCCAGGTGGAAGAAATTACGGGCTCGACTCTTGTTAATACCAAACATATGCCTCTCTGGTTTAGCTGATCTAGGACAATAAAATGACAGGGTCCTCATTACTGAGCTAACCTTAGTACTCAGAACTCTAATAGGCTGGAGGAGCTGTTTAAGACAGGAAAACAGATGACCCTATGAGAAGGGAAAGAGCAGCTCCCTGCCTCCATCTCCCCACCCCAAGCCAAAGGGAGACAAACAAATGACTGGCAGAAGTTCTACAAGAAGTTGACTCCTGCTTGCTGTTTCTTCTGGGTGTTATCCTGCTGAGGCTCCACTGCAGCCAGTCTGAGTCTGTTTATGAACAGACTGGTGGGAGTTGTTTCACAATTCATCGCTTCTGTTGCCTGAGTTCACACTATGGGCTCATCTTATTCCATCCTATAAACTCCCTGTGGGCCACTGTCCCATCCCTCTCTATTTCAAGGGCTCCCTGCAACTCCCCACCACCCTCTCCCTCATCCCTGGAGCTCTGTGTGCACCCCCATATTAGGGTCCTGTATTCTCTCCCCCTATGCCAGGGGATGTGAGGATTTATTTATTTTAGCCTCATCCAACCCTTCTGAGGGGTAGGCTTAGGATATGCAAGGATCACTGACCTGATTGCTGAAAAACAGCCATCTGTGGAGCATGGTAGCCATTTAACAGCATCAGTACACAGGTGTTTAGGACAGGAACGGAAGTAGAATCCTTTATCCAACTGAAAATGCAGGAGGCATTTAGGGAGCTAGAATTCATGTCCATTGGAATTTGGCCAGGAACCTGGGTTCAGTATGATGACTTCTCAGAAAACGCTATGAGTAATCAGAGGCTTGGTTTGATGTCCTCTGAAAATTGACACCTTCAGCAGCATGATGCTCCCAGCTCCAGAATGGGGTTGTGGTAGAGAAATAAAACTGGCAAGAGATTGGGTCTGTACTAGTCAGGGCCTAGCTCACATGTTATTGCTGGGAAATTGGATCATACTAGTTATGCTCTCTGTGGGGCTTGGGACCAACTACCATGTGTAGATCTCTCTGATTCTGCTAATGTATCGTGGGCACCTAACAGTCTTGGAAGGAAGAGCATGTGTTTACACTAGATTTTTTTCCTAACATTTCCCACTGGTGCTGCCAGCAGTTAGCCTCACCAGTGGGAGTCTAGTTGCAGGCCAGCTCCTGCTGTTCTAATCACTGTGCTGTCTAAACCAGCTCAGAGCAAGTCTAGGTGAAACAATGGTTAAAATGCTGGAGGAGCCAGTCTACCCTACAAGTCCTTCTGTTGCTATCACCTGGAGCACTGCATGTCCTAGAAGAGGATTACATTGTTGAAATCCCATTTCTAGAACTAACAGTGGGTGGTTCAATGGGAGGTACTCTCCCCTCTTAACTAATCGATGTGCTGTACAGCTAGAGATGCTGTCTTTCTGATGAGAGAACTGGTTGTAATGCCACATTGCATTCTGTCTCCTTAACCTGCCCCCCCACCCCGCACCTGCTTCAGTTGGATATAGGATTCTCCTTCTCTTCTTCTCCTAGTCTGCTGTGTGGTGTCCCACTCTAGAGATCGCTGCATTTATGCAGTGGGTAAAGTAATTAAATAGAGAGTGTATAATTCATTAGTAAAGAGGTTTGGGATCCATTTGAATGACAGACTACAGAAATTTAAAATAAAATATTACTGTTAAGAAAATCTACACCTTTCCGGGACTGAATCCATGTCTGTACTGGATTGTCTGTGTCTGATTTAGATTATGAGCTACTTATTATTATTTATTATTTTATTATTAATAATCCAGTACAGCAAAAACCTCTTAAAAAGAACCTGCAGCAGCACAAGCTCTAATACAGCAGCGTCAAGGTATTGCTGGTGATCTTGCAATACGTGCTTCTGGCTTCTTCAAGGGAGGAGAGAGGCCAAAACCTGAACCCACACCTCACCAAGAGTTACTTTAATCCCTGGGATGAGACACGGTATGTGGGGGAGTTGCACCTCACTGAGAGACCAATCGCAAAGGCTACTGTGGTCTTGGCTGGCTTTTCCCACCAAATCAATGAGCAGCAGCAGTTTGGTCAGGCGTCTCCTACTCTTTCAGTCTTGCAATGAATTAGCTCCATTGGGTGAAGTGTAACAGGCAAAGCATGTCAATGGACCGTGTGTCTGTGTCCAGCATGTAATACGGCCGATATGCGATATTTCAGTTTTATAAAGCTTTTATTGGAAACGATTCCCTGCTCTTCTCCCATCACACAGTAGGACTATGGGTGCAGCATCCAGATTTTCATTTTCACTGTAATTTCTTCATGGTAAGGTTAATGGGGAAAAGTGAGACTAACAATGGTCTAACAAATACATCTTCAGAGAGCTGTGTGAAGGAAATTGGAGCAAAAATCAGGGGAAAAGGTAAGAAAATTAGCTTTGGGAAAGCTAGATTTTCTCTGCATTAAAAGTAACATTGGTTTAAGATGGGTGCCTTGCTACTTTGCCCATTTTGCTAACAAGGGAAGATGCATAGCAAAGCTTGTAAATAAAATTGTCCACAATAGATCATTTTCATCTGTCCACCAAAAGCTTGGGACAGATACACAGCCCCCATATAAGGCACTAACATCAAACAAACAGGCTTCCTGACTAACAGTGAAATGCACAGAGCACTCTGTGGGACCATGAGAGCGGGAGTCATAACCAGGCTGTCAGGAACAGGCTTCTCTCAGAATTTTGCCCATGGAAACTTCCTGAAATTCACAGTTAATTTACCTGAACGTACAGATGATGAGACTTTGCCCTGTACATGGGCAAATGGTATATTCCTGAGGAAAAAATGTTCTTTGATAATGGTCAAGGTTTAGAAATGCTGCTCCAGACATATACAAAGGTACAATTTATTTAAAAAAAAATAACCACCAAAATGTTAAAACTATGGCAATAACTCATAAGGTGAAGTATACATTGACACTACAGAAATCAGTATATTGGTGCTTAGATACAAGTGATAGGCAGCATCCAAAATCCTAATAGACACTTTCATCTTGCCTACACTAGGATTTTTGAGCCTGTAATTCCCAACTGGTACAGTTCCACTGGTGATAGCACTGCTAGAAGCTGTAGCATCACCCACGCCTGGACACTTTTATCACTGAGTCATCTAACTCTGATGATCTGCTCCAAACAGAAGTGTCTGATTCTAAGAACACAGGAACTGACAGACTGGATCAGACCTGTAGCCCATCTACTCAAGTATCCTGTCACACTGGCCAATACCAGATGCTTCAGAGAATGGCATAAGAACCCTGCGGTTGGTATACGTGGAACAATCTGCATCCCATATAGGTCTCATCCTGATTTCTAATAGTTCAAGATTGGTGTAAAACCAAAAACACAAGGCTTAATAACCATTCAAAATTATAATGAATCATTATTCTGGATATTCTTGGTATCTATATAAATTCCCAATCCCTTTTGGAATTTTGTCAAGATTTTAGCCTCCATCTCTTCCACAGCTTAAACACATCATGCATGAACAAGTATTTCCTTTTAACAGTTTTGAATTACCTACTTTTTAATTTCACTTACTTGTTCTTAGATTATAAAACAAGAAGAATGGAAGCCCTTGATCTACCTTCCCTATAACATTGATACTTCTATCATATACCCTCTTATTTGTCTCCTTTGTAAGGTAAATAATCCTAGTCTTCTCTATCACGCCTCTCATGAGTTTTTCCATATCTTTGATCATTCTCATTGCTCTTCTCCTCAAGTTCTGCAATATCCTTTTTGAGATAGAGTGACTAGTACCATACACCGTATTGCAGGTGAGGCTGCACTGTTGATTTATATATTCCATTTCAGTGAACTGAAAGGTATCACTGGGGATTTCCAGGACCTTGAATATTTGTCTCCGCTATTGCAGAGAAAAGAAAAGAAAAGAAAAGAAAAGAGGTAGGTTCTTTCACCTCAAAGGAACTACTAGGAAACGAAGACCCTTCCTTCCTGGGGCAGGCATATCAACCAAAACCAACACTGAAAACAAAAAAGAAGGGAACAAAAACAGCCTCTGATGTTCCTGGTCTCTGACCCTAAACAACCCTCAGGGGTTTTCCAGGTATTTACTCGGTTCACTGCTTTCTTGCACTACAGAGTATAATTAGACAAGTAACAAAACAAAATATCTTTCTGAGATCCTTTACCGTTCCACGACATAATCTAAAACAGGCCTGCACAACTCGTAAAGCGGCAAGGGCCATATTACTCCAAAGAAAACAACTGAGGGCCGAAACCCCCCAAGCACCGCCAACCCCCCACCCAGCGCCACACCCCCCCGAAACACAAGACCGCCCCCCAGCACCGCCCACCCCACGGAAACAACCTCCCCAGCGCCGCCGAACCCCACTGCCCCGCGCGCCATCTGCTCCACGGAATTAAACCCTCTTCCCCAGCGCCGCCCCACCGAAACAGCAGTATTGAACCTCGGTAATATGTTATAGCGGCCCCTAAGGTAGTATAATTAAGGTAAAAGAAAAATGTCTTTTTGCTAGAAGTAGAATAAGATCTTCCCCCCACTTTGTAATCGATTGCCCTGTTGAATGAATGAGGTGTGAATGAGGAAGGCGTGGAAGGCAGGCACCTCTGGACAGCTGCAACGCTTGGAGAGGGCAGGGCCAGCTCTAGGATTTTTGCCGCCCCCAAGCAAAAAAATTTTTGCCCGCCTCCCCTTTCTTTTTCGTGCCCCCGGCCCCACCCCAACTCCACCCCTTCCAAATCCCTTCCCCAAATCCCCAGCACCGCCTCCTCCCCTGGCGTGCCGCATTTCTCGCCCCCATTGCTTCCTACGGGCCCCCCATGACGTCCCGCCCTAGCTCACCTCCACTCCGCCTGCTCCCCCGGGCATGCCACCGCTCCGCTTCTCCCCCGTCCCTCTCAGGCGAGGGAGGGCGGAGAAGTGGAGCAGCAGCGCGTTCAGGGGAGCAGGCAGAGCAGAGGTGAGCTAGGGTGGGGGGGCGCAGGAAGTAATGGGGGGGTTAGAGGAACCGCTCCCCACTCCAGCTCACCTCCGCTCCACCACCACCGCCTCCCCTGAGCGCCCGCCGCTCGGCTTCTCCTCCCTCCCAGCCTTGCTGCGCGAAATAGCGGTTTCGCACGTGGCAAGCTTGGGAGGGAGGGGGGAGAAGCGGAGCAGCGGCGCATTCAGGGGAGCAGGCGGAGCGGAGGTGAGCTAAGATGGGGGGGTGCAGGAAGTAACAGGGGGATAGAGGAACCACGCCCCGCTCCAGCTCACCTCTGCCGCCTCCCCCGAGCGCCCCGCCGCTTGGCTTCTCCTCCCTCCCAGCCTTGCTGTGCAAAACAGCTGTTTTGCGCGCAGCAAGCCTGGTAGGGAGGGAGAAGAAGCGGAGTGGTGGTGGCGCGCTCAGGGGAGCAGGTGGAGGCGGAGCGGAGGCAAGCTGGGGCAGCGAGGGCACTTTTTTCCCATGCCCCGGAGTCGGCACCTATGATGGCCGGCGCCAGAATGCCGCCCCTAGAAATGTCCCGCCCCAAGCACCTGCTTGTTTTGCTGGTGCCTGGAGCCGGCCCTGGGAGAGGGGATGGGAGCAAGACCAGATCAGTAGAACAGATCAGCAACCGACTCACCACTCGCCTCTTCAGCTCCCTTGCCCCGGCTCGCCTACTCACGCCCCGCCACTGCCCGCGCACTCGCCTCCTCAGCCCTCCACCCTCCCGGCTCGCCTACTCATTCCCTGCCACTGCCCGCTCGCTCACCTACTCAGGCCCCCTCCCTCACCCGCCGCTTGTCTACTCACCCCCCCCTCCGCCCACGGGCCGCACAGTGAGCCCATCTACTCAACCCCCGTGGGCCGCACAATGAGCCCACAATGGCCGCATGTGGCCCCCGGGTCGCATGTTGTGCAGGCCTGATCTAAAGCTTTCCCCTCCAGTATGCTGTCAGTACCATACTCAAATCTTAAATAACGAAAGAAAGACCCCTACAAACAACTTTTTTTGGAAGCTGGCCCCAAAGATACTACTAGTTAATTTTTTTTCCATAGAGCAGATATTTTGACCCAAATCCTCATAGAAAAGCTAAAGGAAAAAGAAGAGGGAACACTCAACCCACCCATTTCTCAAGTGTTCCTGATCTTGGACCCTAGAAAGACAACCCACAAAGTGTTTATCTACATTCACTAAAGTACCCTGGCTTCATAGTCTTTTTTTTCAAGAGCACAATAACCCTCTCCGAGACCATATAGCCTCAACTCAAGGAGACAATTGCAACCCCATTCAGTATCTTTGGGGACCACTGTATTAAATATATGAAGACAAAAAGGGGGGCAGGGGCTTTTGGTATAAAAAGGCTGAATTAGGCTGACACAGGATTTTCTTTCTGATCCAGCATAATTTTTGTCTAAGGGAGTTCCACTCCTGCTGAAGGCTTGGAAAGGCTTTGGCACCATAAGTAGAGCCCTGCGTGGATACCAAATTTTTATCTGCAGGTGCGCATACCTGAGGAGCTGCAGGGCTCTACCGGGAATGGCAGCAGCAAAAGCAGCCACACATCCGGCCACCACTTGCAGGAGCCAGCACCCCGTGCGGGCAGGTCCTCCGGTGTGGCTGTATTGCTCATAGCCTAGCCCATGGGAGTGGGCACCAAACTCAGTGACTTGCATGCTCCTGGTCTAGCAAGACCAGGGACAGCTGCCACTGAGCCTGGTGCCTGCCGCAGTGGGTGGGGATGGTACAGCCATGCTGGAGGAGCTGCCCACGTGCGGCGCTGGCTCCTGTGATTGGTGGCCAGACGTGCGTCTGCTTTCGCTGCTGCTGTTCCTGGTAGAGCCCTGCAACTCCTTGGATATCTGCTTTCTATCTGCATCCGCGGATATACATTTGGTATCCGCGCAAGGCTCTACCCATAAGACTGATGGGTGAATCCTGATATGTTTAGTGTGTGTTTAAACTTGTTTATTGTTTTTATACATTTTTTCTGTAATGCTTTTACCTTAAGAATAAAGGTACTGCTGAGAAAGCTGCATGGTCACTTGTAACTGGTGGCAATATACTGATCATTGTCCTTGGAGGAAAAAACACAGCCCAGGTGCTGGCCATTAGGCAGACTGACTTGCAGAGAATGTCACAAGTGTAAGGTAGGGGGCTGTGTAGCCTTAAAACCTCCCACTCAGAAGGGAGTGGAACAAGGGTCTCTACCCAGAGACAAGTGAGAGCAAGAATCCTGAAACCTTAAGTGGCCACTCCTGGAGTTTCCATATCTACATTTGTAGTTTACCCTGAAACTGACACAGACTAATGCACAGAAATAATTTAGCTTCTCAGCAATGTCCTTACCAGGGCCGGCTCCAGGCACCAGGCAACCAAGCACGTGCTTGGGGCGGCACCTGGTAAGGGGCGGCCAATCTTGGGGTGGCGGGGAGCAACGTGGCGCGGCGCTTGGTGGGGGGGGGTTCCAGCAGCACGGCGCTCGGCGGGGGGTGTTTGGCGGCACGGCGCTCAGCGGGGGGTGTTTGGCAGTGCTCTGCGCCGAGGGGGGCTTCAGGAGTGCAGCGCTGCGTGGGGGGTGGAGGTGTTCGGCGGCGCGGTGCTCCACGGGGGGCGGGGGTGTTCAGCAGCGGGACGGGGGGTGTTTGGCAGTGCGGCAGAGGGGCGGGGGCTGTTCGGCGGCGCAGCGCTCGGCGGGGGTTTTGGCGGCGTGGCACTCCGCGGGGGGCGGGGGTGTTCGGCAGTGCCGCGGGGGGCGGGGGTTGTTCGGCGGTGCTCCGCGCGGGGGCGGTTCAGCAGCGCGGCACGGGGGGTGTTCAGCAGCATGGCAGGGGGGCAGCGGCTGTTCGGCGGCGCTCTGCACGGAGGGGTTCAGCAGCGTGGCGGGGAGTGGGGGAGGTGTTCGGCAGCACGGCGGCGCTCGGCGAGGGGGTTTAGGTGGCGCAGCACTCGGTGGGGGGAGTATTACGGCGACGCGGCGCTTGGCGGGGGGGGGGCTTGGCGGGGCGGTGCTTTTTTTTGCTGCTTGGGGCGGCAAAAAAGTTAGAGCCGGCCCTGGTCCTTACTACCTTCTTTAATAGTCCTCTTTAATAGTCCCGTGGTCCCACCAATTCTTTCTCAGGCCTTGTCTACACCACATAATTTTGTCAACAAAAGTCAGCTTTTGTCAACAAAATAGTGGAGGTGTACACACTGAAATGCTCCTCCTACTCATGTAACTCCCCTGCTATGCCTACATCATAAAACCATCTCGATGAGAGGCATAGGGCTTATGTTGGTGTAATTAAGGCGACAGTGTCTGCGTAGACATTGCGTTTCTTTCATCGGCTGTTGGCTGTAATTCTTGTAGATTTCATGGCTGGGAATGGGAAGGCGAGATCCCGCACCGCTGCTCCCGGATGGGAACACAGAGATGAGAAGCCTCAGGGAGCAGCTGGGCTCCCGGTGGGGAGCTGTGCAGAGCTGAGAGTTCTGGGTCTCAGTTTCCCACACTGCCCCTCTTCAGTCAATGGAAGCACTCCTGGTGAGGATATGTTCCACTGACAGAAGGAGGGTAGTATGGTCATCAGCCACTGCAGTAATTAATGCATACGTCGATTTAAGATTGTAACATAGACATAGCCTCAGGCTTCCTGCTTCTGATATAAGGTATTAAAATAAATTAGATTCTTTAGCTATTTGTTCTTCATACTCCATTTTGACCCTTCTAACTTCTCTACTGCTTATTGCCTGCAGTAATTTATGCTCCTGTTTCTTGGCCTCATGAGGGACAGACTTACAGATTTTGAAGGATTTCTGTTTGGTTCAAATAGCCTCAAAAACTTTGGCCTTCTAGCTATACTGGTTTCCTCCATGCTTCCTGGTTCCTTTTTTATCCAGCAGTATACATATCTTCTGAGATTCCATTACTGTTTTTTCTTAATAGCATCCCAGCCACCTCTAAGGATTTTATTTCACTTTTAGCTTTAGGGCGTTTTTGACTAACCTCATTTTATTGATAATTTCTTTTCTAAAGATAGTCTGTGGATTGTGGAAAGCAATGTCATGTGTCAATATGAGATGTGTTACAGGTGATCCAAAGTCGTTAGCATGTCAGATTTTTCTAGTGTTAAGATGGTCATGGAGTTTTAATAAAAACTAAGTTAAGGAAGGACAGTCTTCTTTTTGCTGCTGCTCCTATAAGGAATTTATAGGTAAAGAAAGGTAAAGTACACATTTTCCTGGAGGCTTTTTAGGTCCATAGAGTCAGGCAGAGTTTGCTCAACCACTATACAATTAACAGTAATACATTCTAATGGAGTTGATCATGGCTGACACACGTGTTTCCTATGAATTGACAGGGTTGTTTTAGCCATTTGTTGCAGTCCATGGAGGGGTGTTAGTGACGGGTCTGGTAAGTCCGATGTCAGCGTGTGCGCTTTCTGCCGGGCTGGGCCCGAGGCACCGGCGCCTGCAACACTTGGAACCAGGCTCAGCAGGCGCCCTTCGGCCGGTGTGCGGTGCTAGGCCGGTATTGGGGCCTGAGGCGCGACAGCCCAGGAACATCAACCCGCCCAAAGGAGAATCTCCGGGCCCGGCCTCAGGCCCCGAACCCTCCGCCCAACACGCTTCGTTTCCTCAACCAAGATGGCGTCCGGGCGCTTAAGTTGAGGGTCGCCTCTACTAATATGGCGGCCGGGCGCTGCTCTGCCACTCCCGGAAGGAGTTGCGCATAGGCACCGCTCACCTGCCTAAGATGGCGGAGGGGATAGCAGAGACGCCACCGCGTCTCCCCGACCTGCTGGAAACGGGCTGGCGGCTCTTGGACGAGGTGGACACCAGTACCGAGCCCTCCTCGGGGGTCCCGGCGGTCCAGGACAAGGTCCGGCGGGGGCTCGACCTCCTGCAGCAGGCAGCCCGCGGCGTAGCGCAGCTCGACCTCTTCAGGTGCGCGGCCGAGCTGCCCTTTCGGGGGGCGGAGGCTTCAGGCTGCGCCCCCCTTTTCCCGGCTCTGCGCCCCCCCCTCCCCTGGGCGCCCGGCCCCGCCTCGCCCCCCCTTTTCCCGGCTCTGCGCCCCCCCCTCCCCTGGGCGCCCGGCCCCGCCTCGCCCCCCCTTTCCCCGGCTCTGTGCCCCCCCCTCCCCTGGGCGCCCGGCCCCGCCTCGCCCCCCCTTTTCCCGGCTCTGCGCCCCCCCCTCCCATGGGCGCCCGGCCCCGCCTCGCCCCCCCTTTTCCCGGCTCTGCGCCCCCCCCTCCCATGGGCGCCCGGCCCCGCCTCGCCCCCCCTTTTCCCGGCTCTGCGCCCCCCCCCTCCCCTGGGCGCCCGGCCCCGCCTCGCCCCCCCTTTTCCCGGCTCTGCGGCCCCCCCCCTCCCCTGGGCGCCCGGCCCCCCCCCTCCCCTGGGCGCCCGGCCCCGCCTCGCCCCCCCCTTTCCCCGGCTCTGCGGGCCCCCCCCCTCCCCTGGGCGCCCGGCCCCGCCTCGCCCCCCCTTTTCCCCGGCTCTGCGGGCCCCCCCTCCCCTGGGCGCCTGCCCCCGCCTCGCCCCCCCTTTTCCCCGGCTCTGCGGGCCCCCCCGCTCCCCTGGGCGCCCGGCCCCGCCTCGCCCCCCCTTTTCCCCGGCTCTGCGGGCCCCCCCCTCCCCTGGGCGCCTGCCCCCGCCTCGCCCCCCCTTTTCCCGGCTCTGCGCCCCCCCCTCCCCTGGGCGCCTGCCCCCGCCTCGCCCCCCCTTTTCCCCGGCTCTGCGGGCCCCCCCCCCTCCCCTGGGCGCCCGGCCCCGCCTCGCCCCCCCTTTTCCCCGGCTCTGCGGGCCCCCCCCCCTCCCCTGGGCGCCCGGCCCCGCCTCGCCCCCCCTTTTCCCCGGCTCTGCGGGCCCCCCCCCTCCCCTGGGCGCCCGGCCCCGCCTCGCCCCCCCCCTTTTCCCCGGCTCTGCGGCCCCCCTCCCCTGGGCAGCTGGCCCCGGGCTCTGCGGACCCGACCAACTAATCGCGCTACCTCGGGCCGCGCACATCGGTGGACGAGCCTGCTGTATGTCGCTTGGGCGGGCCGGGCGGTCAGTGTCGGGGCCTGCTGTCGGTCCTGGGAGCGCAGGTGTAGACAGGCCGCGGGTGTTTGAAGCCCCACATCATCGAACCCTTCCCAGATCTTAAAATGCCCCCGATAGGAAGCAGCTCCCTTACACCGGGCCTCTGGCTGTGGTAGGAACCTGAACTGGTGTCACTAGCAGTGGGAAGGGTTTGCAAAATATCCCTAATAGAGGCAAGATTATGAAGAGTTCGCAGCAGAGCTTTGGTTAGGATCTGGGACTCTCAATGTTCGGATCACTGAATCCCGCTTCTCCGGTAAATACAGTTTCCAAGCAGCGGGTATGCATGAAAATCCCAGATACGCTGTTTGTGGTAGGTGAGAGAGAACTCCTGCTGCCACCTCTGTGGCGGTGTAGTGGTTAAATTTTACAGAATTTGACAAAGCCTTTCAAAGCATGTCAGAACAGAGTTGGCTTTGAGTAGAATTATGAAGTCGAGCAAATATACACATCTTATAAAGTGCAATATTAAAAAAAAATATATGGACATTCTTGATAGAGAAGCAAAAAGCTACATACTAGTTTTATACTGCTTTATTTTTCAGAGCCTGACCCCCTCCCCATCCGCACCCCCCCCCATGGAGAAACTACCCTGGAATGTAGCCACCACCTTGCAGATGAGGGGCGTTGGCTTTCATAGCCCATCAGTTCTGCAACTTGTTCTGTCAGAGGGATTGCTTCATAGTGGCATGAAGTGCTCCATCATCTAAGTGCTAAGCATCCTGCATCTATTTTCTTGCTAGTCCTGTTAGCAAGGATAAAGTTAGAGAATTAAAACTGGCCCCCATTAATCAATGGGCTGGTCCACAACTATTTTAGAAGTGCATAACAATCCATAGAATATGGTGATGCAGAAAGACCTAAACCAGTTGATAAAGAGCATTGTATGTTGTGAGTATTACTGCTCTATCTGGAGCCTTATCTAGGCTAGGATAAAAGCTATGGTGATATAAAATATTAGCTAACACATTTTAAAAACCCATCTTTTATCCTAGTTTAGACAAGACTTCAGAGCTTGCACTCCAGGAGCTGTCTTCAGCTGAGGAAATGTTCCGTCCATCCCTTCTTTTTGGTCCTCCTCCCATTGCAGAGATGTGGAGATTAGTTCTTCCTATACATGCCATAGGTGTGAACCCAATAGGGTAGAGGTACAGGAAGATCTTATTTCTCTTTCAGCCAAAATGAAGACCTGGAGGAGATTGCATCAGCTGACCTGAAGTATCTGCTGTTACCTGCTTTGTTGGGAGCCCTCACCATGAAACAGGTCAATCTTAGCAAGCGTCTGGAGCATGTGCAGAGTGCTCGTGCCCACTTCATGGACTTCCTGAAGCTCTGCAAGAACTACCAGATTGGCAAGTTCCACCTTCCACCAACACCAGAGAGTCCTAATGAAAATGAGCCTACAGAGAGTACTTCCGGGGCTGGCCCAGCTGGCACACAGTCCAGTCTGGTGGCCATGGCATCTGGTAGACAGGCAAAAATTGAAAGGTAGATTCTCTCCCTCCCCACCCCCCTTATTAAAGCAGTTGCAGATACAAAATTAGGGGTGGAAAAGTAGAATATTTCATAGTACAAAATGGTACAGTATGATATTATAGGAATGATTAATATAAAATGGTAAAGAGAATAGCTTGAATTGTAATTAAAGTGAAAAAACAGTTTTTCATCATTCATTTATTAAATAACATGCATTCTAGTTTTCAAGATATTCACCATGGGTGTCATTTAATGCTATTAAGTTCTCCCTGGGCAGGAGAGCCCTTGATTTACTATAGCATTCATTAATAGGCATGTTGATTACAACTTCTATTCAGTAGTTGTAATCACTCGGGTAACTAAGACCCCATCTTGCACAGAGAGGGACCATTTGTGCAGTATTTACCAGATTGGAGCCTAAAGTTGTAAATGAGAGGAAAAGAAATATTACCAGAGGGGTGGCCAAACTTACTGACCCACCAAGCTGCATACAAACGCATGGTCCCAGCCCCAAAGAGTCCATATTCTAAGAGACATGGATTTGGGATGGTAAAATACAGTAGTATCATTTCACTGATCCAGTTGTCTCCAAAGCCTTTTAACTGTGAGAGGAAAAACACCATACACTTATCAAAGTCCTCAGTACTGCTACCTCTTTTTCAGCATCAGCTTTAGTACAACTATTTAAACACTACCTATTTTTCAAATTGTATAATAAGATATAATGAACATATAAGGTCACTTCTTGCTGTGAGACCAAGGTTGTTGGCAACAATATGTATATTAGGGGGAAGAGGCAACATCTCTGTAGATTCTGTTCAAGGGCAAGCTGCAGTTTGTTCTCTGATCTGGGAAGTTGGCTTGATGTCAGCAGTGAGGAATCACGTTGACTTTGATAAAGACAAGCATAGGTCACACAGACTGGGCAAGATTTTATGTGGATTCACCAATACACCTCAGTCCAGATGAATGGCACCTCCTCCTTATATTCCAGGCCTGCATGTTCCCGCCACCTCTTCCTCCTCACCCTCTATCACCCCAAGTGCATGGAGGCCCTCAAAAGTAACTGGTAGGAATGTGGTAGAATTCTAGAGTCTGGGGAGTAGTAATAAAATGTGTGGTGTCCTTGGAGTAACTTATTTGAAGAGCATTGTCCTACTTCAAAGTATAAAGGTTGGCTAGGATGGGGTCACTTCCCTTGTACTGCTCCAGGAGGGAAGTTGGAGGTATGGTCCTTCTGTTTCTTAACATTATGCTTGTCCAGCCCCTCAGTATTGAATTTAGTAAGAGATTCTCCTGAATGATCTGCCCTTCCAACCCCCTTAGTTTCCCTCTCCTTGGTTCTTAATGTTTTATTCTGAGGACCCCAGAAATGATTCCCTAGCCGAGTTTGTTAATCACTAAAACTGGGCCTAAGGGACTAGCCTTAGAAGCATATTTGATTTAAATAATAATCCCATAAAGTAATAAAACAGCTCCCTGTTTTCTAATTCAGGTGTCCTTTTGCACTTTGAACTCAAGGATTCAGACTTTGAAGCCCAGATCTCTGTCTAGCTAGGAATTACTACATCCTATAAAAACAACAAAGAGTCTGGTGGCACCTTAAAGACTAACAGATTTATTTGGGCATAAGCTTTCGTGAGTAAAAACCATGCATCCGAAGAAGTGAGGTTTTTAATCATGAAAGCTTATGCCCAAATAAATCTGTTAGTCTTTAAGGTGCCACCAGACTCTTTGTTGTTTTTGTAGATACAGACTAACACGGCTACCCCCTGATACTTGACTACATCCTATAGGATCCCCTCTGATATCTTTATTTCCTAAGAAGGGCCTAATTAGCTCTCATGTTGGTGGTCTCTCAGCAGGGGCACTAAAGATTTTAGGCCAGGAAGTTCGAGTGCCCCTTTCCTTCAGATGATCCCTCCATTAGGAGTATTGGTTGTGTTGTGTGGGGGAAACTCATTGCCTCTGCCCATGCGCTATCTATTCTATGCATAGGTGGCTTTAGCGCAGCTTCTACCATAATAAAATTTACTTGAGGAAAAACCAAATGACTGGAATATTTTATGCACCATGGGTGGTTTTTTTTTCTATTTGGTTTTTCCACCAGGTACCCATAGTGGCTATTGTTGGAGAAGCTCCTGGGTGTTAAGTACTTCCTGATTTGCAGTTATTCACACATCCTGTCAGCATGACTTTTCTCTTTAAAGAGCTAATTTCTTGAAGATGGCATGGTACCCACTTTAAACTTGTATCTCTGGTTTTCGTTAATGGTCAGCAGGCTTCTTGGCATCTCAGCCAGCCTCTTGTTTGAAATATATCGTATTCAACAGCAAAGTGGAGATACCTGCAGCCAAGGTCTTCTTACCCACACTGCAGCAATGAGCCATCAAAAACTGCCCTCTTGTATATTTTTTTGAGTTCCAAAAATTGTATTAGGCACCTCACAAAGACAGGTGAAGATCCTGTGCTTGCTCCAAAGAGCATATAATCTAAACTTGATCTGACATGTCAAAGAAGGATCATAACCAGTCAAAGTGAAGGGGAGAGGAAAGGGAGACTGTAGCAGAATTCCCTCTTGCATTGTGCTATATGCATGTGACTGTTTTTATATATTCTCAGTAGCCTTACAGGGGAAAGAGAAGGCCTTTAGTCAAGAAGATAAATCCACCTGTTGGATGCTGATTAGTATGGGAAGAGTGTCCCTTGTACTCCATGTTAAGATTCTCAAACTGTAGTTTGTGGGGCACTTTGCTGACGGTCTCCAGAGAGCGGGCTGGCCATAAGGTGCTGACTTGTATTGAAATATATTACTTTACTTTTCCCTTGAAGCCGCTGCTGTAGTGCTGTTGGGATGTGTTCAAATTCTGAACTTCAGAGCTTCTTGTTCCAAAAGGTAATTTCTCTAACAAAGTGTGATCCACCCTATGACAACATCCTGAACTCTCTTTGCTGTACAGTCAGCTGTGTCAAGTACCATCTGTTAAAATGTTGTTTGAAAGAGGCTCCTTAAATGGTCCTATCTCTCTCTCCCTGAGGCAGATATAAGCAGAAGAAGGAAGTGGAGAATAGGTTGGCCTCCATGAAAGCTTTTGTGGAGAGTGGCCAGGCGGAGGAGGAACAGATACGGGAATTCTACGTGCTGCAAATCCAGAAGTGGATCACAACAAGCCTGGACGAAATTGAGAGCATTGACCAGGAAATGGTGATTTTGAGAGGAAGGAATGCACTAAAACAGGTATGAGATTTGGGATATGTCGTGGGGTGTGGGGCTTGTAGGTTTTGTGTACAACAGGGGTTGATGACGGACATTGGTGAGCCTGAAACGAAATGAAAGATTATCAGATGGTTTCAATGGCAGAGCTTAGTGTACTTTCATATGTGAAGTCCTGGGTTAAAATTCTACATAGATCACAAGTGAAATGAATGGAAGGGTCTCTGTTTAATGCCTAATGGATATTTGTCTGTATTAACAAACCAGGCCCAAATTTGGCATGACCTTTTCTAGTTGTGGGCAGTCAAGGCTTGAAACAGCAGAGTATTGCACATCACACTAGAGGTACTTTAAAGACTGCTGGAGCAGGTTTACCCTGTTTCTCTACACTATGCCAGATTATCAGTCCCTCACTCTTAAAATAAAAAATCTGCCACAGTTAAAATAATAATCCAGTGATCTTTTAAGCATGCAGTCTTGGCTTTCAGAATGTTCAGGTGCCATCTGAAAGGAGTGACCCTGTTGAACAGTAAAAGCCCCTTCAGCAAATGCGACATCTGTATCATACAGACTAATGCTGTTTTCAAGAGTTCAAACTTTGTGCTCTTCACTTAAAATGTCTACTGTTTAGAATTAGAAACGCATTAAATGGATATTGCATAAAATATTCCAGCTTTATTTGGGACATAAACTTGTTTTGTGCACTTCAGTGACCTGTCCCTGTAGCACTGTCAACTGGGGTGACAGCGCTCTGCTCAACTGCAGTGCTCTGAGGTGGTAAATTACTGCTCGTGATAGGATTTACTGAGTGGCAGATGTGCCATGTTTGGTCTCTGGGAGAAATAACTGTTCTTGTTTCTTTCCTCCAGGTTAGTCTAGCTCAACTGCAGCTGCCTCATGTTTTATCAGCTTCTTGCTTTCACCCAGGACGGGAGTGCCTGAGGCACAGGGAAGTGACGTCACATGCTGAAGCTCACCTAGGAAGTTTATGGCATAGCATGGGTTAAGGCCGGAACTTGTCAGACTCATGGTATGTCTACAATGCAGCTGGCATGTGATTTGCAGCACCAGTAGATAAGTGCACTTGGTCTGCTCGAGCAAGTATGCTAAAAACAGCAGTGTGGTCATTGCGGGGCAGATGGTGGCTCAGGCTAGCCATCTGAATTTCGACCCAGGTTGATCAGGCGGTCTTGGACTCAGGCAGGAATCCCGTGCTGCTGCCTGTGCCACAACATCCATCCTGCTGTTTTTAGCACACTATCCCAAACTGAGCTAGCACAAGTCCCTCTCTCTTCTCGCTGGGAATCCCATCTCCCAGCTGCAGTGTAGACGTACCCTCAGTACATTTCTCTGACTGCAGAGGTGGCGCTCTTCTCATGCTCTGCACTTGAGGACGTGAAGGGGGATGCAGGGGAGGCTATTCTGAAAGTAAATCTTTTTGCTTTTTGTTTCCTATCTCAAGGCTTCAGCACCTCCTCAGACTTCTCAGCATCCCAGGACTGCAATGAAACCTTTCATTCTCACCCGAGACACCATGCAGGCTAAGTATGTTGCACCATAATAACGTTAGATGCAATCTCTCTCATACAGCTCCATTTTCCAAGAAGTAGTGAGCACAGCGCTGCTTGGAATGTGTTTACAAAAGGCTAAGCTGGGCTCAGGGCATTCTTCCACGTCCAAAGGAAATATTTCTTCAAGACCTCCACCACGTCAGGATGGCTTTTATTGTATGTGGTGGGGTGGGAGCCTGTAAGATACCTCCTCCCACTTTTCCTTTTCTTATTTCCCCTCTACCAGCATGCTCCAATATGCTGTCCTAGCATCTCTGTGGAGTGCACTGATCCAAGAGTACCACCATATATATGCTCTGTTTTCTTTATATTTGGTTAACTGGGAGGAGTTCTCAGCTGGCAAGGCTTCCTTTGCCCCTCTCTGAGCCCTCAAAGTGTCATAGCAGCATCACTGTTGCTACTCAAGCAGAGTGTCTCTTAGCACTTCCTTTACCAATCTAGGGCTTAAAACAGAGCCAAGAAAGGAAAGACGGTTGGTGGCTAGTAGGCAATCTGAGTTGGCCCACTATGCTGCCCTTTGCTTCACCTTTGTTACAGTTCCCTTTTCGTCCTGTGTTTAAAGGAAATTTTACTCCTGCAAACCTTGAAATTTTGGATCTATCCCTAGGAGTGAGGTGCATGTTTGTGCTCAAAGGATCTGGGTAACTCTGTAGTTCGTCAATGTCAGTCTCTAATGTGAAGTGTCAGTGTGTTAGAGCCAGTGAAAGCTGTGACTTCAGAAGCAGTCTGTCCATCAGTCTAATGGCAAACTTAGGAAAAGACTGTCATATAGCCAAAATAAATTCACCTTGATAGTGAAGCATAAGATGTTATCTACTAGAGAGGTCTGCTGTGGTTCTTGAGAAACACATATAACTCCTTAATTATAGCTGTTAACAGGAAGTGCACTGAATGGAGTCAGGATTTTATATTTGTATACCTACCAGTTAATTGTATTGGAAGGAGTATGGTTGCCAGGTTTTTTGTCACCATCTTGTGCCTAAGCTTTTTGCTATGTTCACAGCATGGCCTTTGTTGGGATCTTAGAAATGTGTTTTATTTTGCTAAGTAAAGGACTGGATTCTGAGCTTGGTTCCTAGTTGCTTGGTGTTCTACAGCAAGTATCTAGGGGTGTCGTCCATCCTTATCCTTTGGGGTGAATGGATGCTGCCTCAAGGGTCCTATGAGCTGAGCAGGTCTCTGCCTTTTAGACTTCTGGGATGGTCTCTGTGGATATAAGGTTACTGGAGAGCAAATTGTTGTAGGCTTGAACTCTGTAAATACACTAGTTCCAGTACAAAACATGTTTATGTCCTGCACAGCATTACAGGATAAAGGTAAGGTGTCCCAAAGTAGGTATATGTATCATAACACATATTAGACATTCCTAGCCATTAGTGACTTGAACTGCAACTGCTGAGAATCCCAAATCCTCAGAGAAGGTGTTGATTGCAACTACTTGTGCAGAATAACAGCATATATCCAGAGTTCACAAGTGTGTGTGTGGATTAAGCCATAGTGGCAGACTCCAGAATAGAATAGAAGTAGCTCTCTCCCAGAAGATGTCAACATGCAGTATGCAACCAGTTTGCTGTTTCCCTATTCTTTTTGATAAAGAACCCCACAAGGTCACATTACAGGCTTTGGGACAGAACAAGACGGGAAATGGAGGAAGAGACATTTCTAGACTTATAGCAATATAACTGTAATGTCCAATTTGAGGGGGAAAATTAAAAAAAAAAAAGAGAGAGAGAGAAAAAAGTTTCCAGAGGTTGGTGCTTGCGCCTTGGCTGTTTCTAGTGAGCTTAAATTATCTTGATGGGGCAGTGACACAATACTGCAGGCGCTCTAGGAGATGGAAGGGTATGTGTGTAAAGTTACTAAATGGGAAGACTGTAGAAATGGGAAATCAATGAAAGCATCCAAATCTGTGTTCTGCACTGACTGATATAGTAAATAAAATGGATTGTTGCCAGATCTTCATTATGGTCATTAGATGCAAAAATGAATAAGTCAAATAAATGGAACTGAGCTAAAGGCAGCAGGAGACTGCATCGGTTATACCCTGACTTTGACCAATGAGCCTAATAATGAACAGAAGCAATAAGGATTCAGTAGTCCTGGGATATTTTCAGACCAAGAGCCTGAAGAAAACAAGAGCAGGCTGGAGGGGGGCAAAGTGTATATTGTAGAAAGAGAAACATCTTCAGTGGACTGGAGGAGAGTCTAAATTATTCTCTGGGGAGCAGTTTAAAGCAAGGCTGAGAGTTGTTACATCCTCAGATGTAGGGCAAGCAGTCATGGCCAGAAGCTCTGGAATCAAAAAGCTAAGTCAGAGTAATGTGTTAGTGGAATAGACTCATTGAAAAGGTGGCTGCGGCACTATCCTTGCAGAATCAAGATCAGGGAAGATGAGATGCTGGTGGGAAGGATTCATAAAGTTCTGAGTGATGATCGAAGTGGCCTTGTCTGGCCCTTCTGTCTTTCTGTAGAACTCCAGAACACAGTTCCTTGCTGGGACTTCAGTTAATATAATATAATATATGGAGATATACCTATCTCATAGAACTGGAAGAGACCCTGAAAGGTCATCGAGTCCAGCCCCCTGCCTTTGCTAGCAGGACCAAGTACTGACTTTGCCCCAGATCCCTAAGTGGCCCCCTCAAGGATTGAACTCACAACCCTGGGTTTAGCAGGCCAGTGCTCAAACCACTGAGCTATCCCTCCCCCCTGTTTACAAGAAAACTGAAAGGAGTTTGCTCTGAGGAGGGATAGAGGAATCTCTAATAGTACGGTGGTCAGGATGACCTCGTGGTTCACAAAGGATCCAGAATAAAGACCCTGAATACAAGGATCAGACTATAAATTCTGGCTGTCAAGCCAGTGGAGAAATTAGAATGATTTGTGCTACTTTAACTAGACAACACAGAGATCTTTGCAGGGATGGAATTCTAAGGCATTCTGTTCTAAAGTCCTTAACTATCTTCTGAGGATGTCATTCTGGGGCCAGTCTTGTTAGTTTGATATGTGAATGGACCTAAGCTCATCTTATCATTTTTATAATAATTTGTTTTTCAAGTGCTCCTCATGCAGGAAGATCTCCAATAGCTTTGCAAATTTATTAGCTATCACCACTGAAATGAAGTCACTTTGTGGGGAGAACATCAGCCAGGCAGATGATTTTCTGTGCACTGCAGCATCATAAGGGAAGAGCTTTTTGGTCAATACTAGGTCTAATCCTATCTTTACCAAATGGGCCAAAAGGAGGTTAATATCTGTATAGAACTTACAGGGTCACACTTTCTTTTTATTTTAAATATTCTACTCAACATAACAGGAAAAATAACATAGATGGTACAAATCAGGAGGGTTCATTTAAACAGGCAGACTAAGGACTCTCTTGAATGGGAGGTGAGAATGTGCTTGATAAGTTGGGGCTGCCCTGGAAAGACTGTCGTCTTGGTGTGTTGAGTACCTGCGATATGAGGCCGCAACAGGAGGATTAACTTGACATAGAATGTGCACTGTGTATGTAGCTTTGTTAACTATCTATTTCTTCCTGCAGGGTGTTAGGAGCTGGCTATCCTAGCCTGGCAACTATGACAGTAAATGATTGGTACGAACAGCGCTGTAAACAGGACATCATGCCCGATAAAGGCAAACTCCAGACAACAGCAGGTATGGAGCAGTAAGGAATATGTAAATGGGGGTGCTAATGATCCTAGGAATCACAAACCAGTGTGCATTATTGCAGTGTCAGGAAAATTGGTTGAAACCATTGTAAAACAACCAGATAAACATAATACGATGGAGACAAGCTGAAACATCTTTTGTAAAGGAAAAATCTGATTCTAATTTACTAGTGTTCAGTGAGCTTGTTAACAAAATAGGAACAGACATGCTTTTTGAAAATCCAAATACGCTGTAACCTGTTGTCCTTCAAAGTCTGTCACAAGAGGCTATTAAGAAAACTAAGAAGCAGTAGCATGACAGGCAAAGTATTGTCATGGCTCTGAAACTGGCTGAAACAGAAAACAAAAGGAGGGGGGGAAAAAAAAGTGAAGAATGCAGGGAACTTCAGAGGGACCCAACAAACCTAGCTGAATAAGCAACACGATGGCAGATGAGTGAGAAATGTAAGCTAGTGTACCTCAGAAGGAATCATTTGAACTCATCATGCATAGAACTGGGTTCTTAATTAACTGGAACCACTAAGGAAAGGTATTTGAGTGTCACTGCAGACATCTCAATGAAAACACCTGTTCAATATGCAGCAGCAGTCCAAAAAGCAAACAGTGTTAGGATGTATAAAGAGTTGGGTGGAGAATAATACTGAAAACATATTGCCATAATATAAATCAGGGCACACCTTCTCTTAGATCAGAACTGAACACACTTATTCTATCTTTTTTGAGATGGGCTGACCAGAAATCGAAGGGTCTTTATATGGGCAGCAAAAGTGATGAAAGGTTTTGGAGAGACTTCTATTTGAAGAGGTACACGGTGCAGTTTAGAGAAGAGAGAAATAAAAGGGGATATGATAGTTACTTAAAAACAAAACCCAAGATACAAAGAAAGTAAAGGGTACACAGGGTAAATGGGAGGACCCATTCTCAGAATACAAAAACAGGGAACGCTTAATGAAAGTGAAAGGTAGTCCCAGTCCCAAAGAACTTATCTGTAAATTGGTGAAATGACTAGCACTATGGGGCCCTGGACTGTAGGCACTACTGTAAATGAATTATAAAGTAATATACTAAACTGCCAATGACTTTTTTTTTTTAACATTAACTGCTGGAACTCACTGCCACATCGTCTCTGAAGTAAGAGCCTAACAGGCTTAAACAAAGGATTAGACACTTATATGAATGAGTGTATCCACAGTTATATTTGAGTAGAATAACAGAAAGGATATAAGTATCAGGGGGTAGCCGTGTTAGTCTGTATCTACAAAAACAACAAGGAGTCTGGTGGCACCTTAAAGACTAACAGATTTATTTGGGCATAAGCTTTCGTGGGTAAAAACCCTCACTTCTTCGGACGCATAGAGTGAAAGTTACAGATGCAGGCATTATATACTGACACATGGAGAGCAGGGAGTTACTTCACAAGTGGAGAACCAGTGTTGACAGGGCCAATTCAATCAGGGTGGATGTAGTCCACTCCCAATAATAGATGAGGAGGTGTCAATTCCAGGAGAGGAAAAGCTGCTTCTGTAATGAGCCAGCCACTCCCTGTCCCTATTCAAGCCCAGATTAATGGTGGTAAATTTGCAAATGAATTTTAGTTCTGCTGTTTCTCTTTGAAGTCTGTTTCTGAAGTTTTTTTGTTCAATGATAGTGACTTTTAAATCTGTAATAGAATGACCAGGGAGATTGAAGTGTTCACTTACTGGCTTATGTATGTTACCATTCCTGATGTCCGATTTGTGTCCATTTATTCTTTTGCGGAGGGACTGTCCGGTTTGGCCAATGTACATGGCAGAGGGGCATTGCTGGCACATGATGGCATATATAACACTAGTGGATGTGCAGGTGAATGAGCCCTTGATGGTGTGGCTGATGTGGTTGGGTCCTCTGATGGTGTCGCCAGAGTAGATATGGGGACAGAATAGGCAACGAGGTTTGCTGCAGGGATTGGTTCCTGGGTTGGTGTTTCTGTGGTTTGGTGAGTATTTGCTTCAGGTTGGGGGGTTGTCTGTAAGCGAGGACTGGCCTGCCTCCCAAGGTCTGTGAGAGTGAAGGATTATTTTCCAGGATAGGTTGTAGATCGTGGATAATGCGCTAGAGAGTTTTTAGCTGGGGGCTGTATGTGCTGGCCAGTGGTGTTCTGTTATTGTCCTTGTTGGGCCTGTCCTGTAGTAGGTGATTTCTGGGTACCCGTCTTGCTCTGTCAATCTGTTTCCTCTCTTCCCCAGGTGGGTATTGTAGTTTTACGAATGCTTGATAAAGATTTTGTAGGTGTTTGCCTCTGTCTGAGGGGTTGGAGCAAATTCGGTTGCATCTTAGGGCTTGGCTGTAGACAATGGATCTACAGTGACAATGTGTGATGTCTTGGATGGAAGCATGTAGGTACGTATAGTGGTCAGTAGGTTTCTGGCATAGGGCGGTGTTTATGTGACCATCGCTTATTTGCACTGTAGTATCCAGGAAGCGGATCTCTTGTGTGGACTGGTCCAGGCTGAGGTTGATAGTGGGGTGGAAATTGTTGAAGTCCAGGTGGAATTCTTCAAGGGCCTCCTTTCCATGGGTCCATATGATGAAGATGTCATCAATGTAGCGCAAGTACAGGAGGGGCACTAGGGGATGAGAGCTGAGGAAGCGTTGTTCTAAGTCAGCCATAAAAATGTTGGCATACTGTGGGGCCATGCGGGTACCCATAGCAGTGCCACTGACTTGAAGGTATAAGTTGTCTCCAAATCTGAAGTGGGTGAGGACAAAGTCACAAAGCTCAGCCACCAGGCGTGCTGTGGCCTCATCAGGGATACTGTTCCTGACCGCTTGTAGTCCATCCTCATGTGGAATATTGGTGTAAAGTGCTTCTACATCCATGGTGGCCAGGATGGTGTTTTCAGGAAGAACACCAGGATATAAGCCTTTGTGCTTCAGGGCATAAGTCAACCATTAACTGAGGGGGGTTAGAAAGACACTTTCCCTATGGGTGTGTTTGTTTCATAATTGGCCACTGTGGACTTTCTTGCACCTTTCTCTGAAACAGACAGGCTACCAATCAAGATAAACCATTAGGATGATCCCATATGGCAAGTCCTTTGTTCTTAAAGATCATATTCCAGGAGACATCGCTACAGAGAACTTGACTGGTGATTCTCATTTGTTTCCATTTCACTGTGTGGTAGCTTACTCTTTTTTTGTTTGACCATCAGCAGATCTTTCTGAAGAGGAGCTGCAGAAAGAGCAGCAGGAGAAGAAGGTGGAAGAGGATGATGAGGAAACTCTACAGAAAACTCGAGCCTGGGAGGACTGGAAAGACACACACCCAAGGGGATTTGGCAACCGAAAGAACATGGGCTGACTGTCGAAGGGATGAGTAGAGCAGGAGAGTCTCAACTGAGTGCACTCCATGATATAGCAGGAGTATATAGCTGTACATATGCAGGGTGGTCCTTGGTTTCTGCTGGGGGCTCACCTGTGGAAGGGGAGTGAACAGGACAGTTTGTCTTGATTTACATTAAATATCAGAGAGTGCACTCGTCATGGAGTGATGGTGATGTGGCAAAGCTTCATCAAGTCGGGGGGCCTTTACTTGAGGGATCAGAGCAAAACTTCCCTGATCCTCCTAATCAGAGGGAGTTGTTAAGTGGAAAGTCTATTAATTTGAAAGTGGCTCTTTGTATTGTTGATGGCTGTATTTATTTATTTTCTATTTTTAAAAGAATAAACTTCCTTGTGCTGCTTAATCGGTCACGTAAAGTCTCTTGCTCCTGGCCCCATTCTCTACCCATGTTTCTTTATCATGCTGGTGTACCCTTCCGAGGCCGTGGACAGTATGGGAAGTGAGATTTTAGACAACAATTTGTAGGAGCAAGTTTTCAGTTGAGGCTCTGAAGGGGGAGTTCATAAACATATGATCCTTCTTTTGTGAAGGGCTGTAGTTACAAAGAGGGCCTCCTGTGCAACCAGGAAGTGATGAAGCTGCTTCCAGTGTCGGACATCTTTATTCTTCCCCCGGTGGCTCACAGAAATGCTGTCTTTCTCTGTGAAACAGGCAAGATGTCTCAAGGACACTAGCTTTAAATGATGGTAAAAGACCCAATACCACTACCACAGTAGGGATGTCAGTCTCCAGCACTGCTGCAATCTCCATTTAAATTCAAAATGGAGACTTTGTGTGGCTATAACACTTCTCTAGAGAATTCTCTAGAGAATACAAAAGAACTGCCTGTGTCTTGAGACCCACTTCTGACCAATAACTGAAATAAATGTAAATATCAAGGGGAGACCAGAACTACTTATGGGGCTGCCAGGGGCTAGAATTAAGAAATGAGGTGATATTAAACAGAAATTCTAGGCCGTTCATTGAGACAAGCTGTGTGGTGGAGGCCTCCTTGTTTGGATTGTTTAAAGCTAGTTTAGATAGAATACATAATGTTAAAAAAAAAAAATGCTTTAGGGAATAATAATCCTGTACTGGCTGAGAAGAGGGGATAGATTAGGTAACATAACTGCTGTCACATTTGGCATGGAGTTGCAACTGCAATAGTGACTTTACTGGGTAGGGAATCTAAAAAGAGAAATTGCTTGCCAGCAGCTCTGCACTGTACTGCCCCCTCGCAGGTTTGTCAGGGATCAGTAATGGTTTCTGAACCTGCTCTATAACTGTTCTGCTATTGAAAGCCTTGTTACAACTATTTGGCTTAACAATGTTGACTAAATTTCTTGTCTGCTAACACGGTCAGTCCTGGGTACAGAGCAGGCCATTAGGTATTTGCCACCTCTGGTTTCCAAGGTTCAGCTTGGAATTTCCACCCACAGCCCATTTAATTTCCTGTGTCTGATTACCTTTTTGGGAATGAAGTCTGGTTTTTAAAAAGGCTTAGTACTCATTCTTTATATCTAGTAGTTGGTACCAAAAGTAGCTAGAGTTCTGATCCTGCTTGGCAGAGTCCTGGGTGGAGAGAGGCTCAGTACTGGGTACTGAAATTCAATCTTACAAAAGCAATTTTTTTAGGAGGGAAGATTCTCCATGCTGCTGCTGTCAATGTGGTCAGTGCTGCACCTGGACTTCCCTTATCTCTACACTCAATACAGGAGGCTCTGTACTGTTTTGGCTGACCTAAAAACTCAGAATGGGATCTTAAGAACTAGTTTTAATGAGAAAGTAACCCTGTGCATGGACAAACCCAGTTTGCCAGAGTTGCACATTTGTGTCTTGGAGTCTCTGCTGCAAGCATGTGGCCCATGCACACACAATGAAATTGTTTTGGTCGTAGTGTTTGTTGGGGCTGTATCTGCACTCTAGGTGTCCTCCAGCACCAGGGCATAAAGGATGGAGGAAGCCCAATTGTTCCTTAATTCTTTCTTGCTGCTTGAGACATTGAAACTATCTACTTCCCCTACCCTAGGCAGAAGTGATGCAGGAGTGCCCTAGCACACCAGAAAGGGTAGCCTCACCATCTTCTCCATTAGGACACAGTAGAGACTTATCTCCTGCCCATCCCACATCCCCTCCATTGGGTCTTTCCCTGACTTCCCAGTGTGGAGCTGAGACTGCTCTTAAAACAGAAGATGGCATGTATCTCACAGGGAGCAAGTCCCTGGCACCCTCCTCATTGTCCATCAGTCCAATATCCATATGCTTGAGTCATGGTCCTGGGTTAGGCAGCCACATACTTGCAAGCCAACATTCTTTCCCCCTCTTTTAGGGTTAAATCCTCTTGTCCTAAAAGGCAATATAGATTTCCCAGCCAGGTCAGTTAGTGTAACCATAGCTCCTAGAAAGAGAGGCAAAACAATTGATCCTAGTGGCAATTTTGATGAAGCAGTCAATCCCTCTATGCTAGTGGTTTTCAACCTTTTTTCATTTGCAGGCCCCTACAAAACTTCAAATGGAGGTGTGGACCCCTTTGGAAATCTTAGACATAATCTGTGAACCCCCAGGGGTCAATGGCCCACCGGTTGAAAACCACAGCTCTATGCCTTGTCCAACAAATGACTTCAACGTGTTCCAAGACCTGAAATGTATGGTCAAGACCCTTAACGTTCCACTGGAAGTATTGAAGAGAAGTCACACAAGCCGCTAGATATTCTGCACTCTTCTATACCTGATAGATTCATCATGTCTATTAACAACGGATTGTTAGGGCCTGCAAAGGACAAGAGTGGGATCCATGTGGACAAATACTTGAAAAAGTAACTGTTCTCTCCCTTACAGCAATGGTGGTTCTTCAGCATGGGTTGTCCACATGGATTCCACAACCATTTTTGCTTCTGCTAAGGAGTGCTACACTTCTTCTATCCTGTATTGGCAAAAGAACTGAGGGGTGTTGGGCACACTTCACTCTTTATGCCTTCAGTGTGGAATAAGGCCATGTAAGGTCCAGGAGTTACACCAGTGGCTGCTGCTGGCCAAAATAACCTGATCTCGCATGTATGGGGTGCATGTGCATCAAGAGAAGGATCCATATGGACAAAACCTCTCAAAGAACCACACTTACTGTAAGGTAAGTAAGTGTTCTTTTTGACTGACTCTCAAAGCAGAACACAAAACTCTGTCCCAGTTGTTTAGGCTAGAGCCGCCTAGCATATGCAATGGAAAAACCAAGTTTAAATCTTCACAATGCATGGTGTTGACTTGGTGGAAGATGCTAATTTGTTAAATCTCATCTATAATTACCAGGATTAGATGTAATTTTGAGAAGAGGATCAAAATGCAATACCTTTTCCCAACTTCTTGAGACCCCTGCTAGGAGCCAGTCTTAGCTGGAGGTTCATCTGTATGTACAACCTAGTCCAAGGGAAGCACTGGGCTGCAATAGCTGTGAGGCTAACACCTTGTATTTAGAGGTGGAGACCAATCAGTCTGTAGTGAATATACACTAGTGACCTATAAAAATCTAGAATTCTGACAGTCCTGTGGCACCTTATAGACTAACAGATGTATTGGAGCATAAGCACGAAAGCTTATGCTCCAATACATCTGTTGGTCTATAAGGTGCCACAGGACTCTTAATCTGGATCTGTAAAAAGCAACAAACACGGCTACCCCTCTGATACTAGAAGTCTTACAGACTCGAATCCAAACCAGTCTGTAGCAAATAGAGGGTAAAAAGTAACCTAGTGCTAGCTTTCTTCAGAACTATAGATACAAATTCCAAGCAATCATTAGCAAATGTACAACATGCATACTTTCTCCTTGGTTTGTCAAGTTTCTCTCAACTACCTATCACACAACAGTCTAAAATTCCTCCTCAATTACTCTTTTTTCAGTCCTTATTAAATCCAAAGACAACTTCTGACGCAAGCTGTGGTTTTGGTGCTAGAGCTGCCTCTTTTGGCAATAGATGTTCATGTGCAAAGGCTTGTATTTTTATCAGTGCTTGGGAATGTGACACCAATATTTTCTGTTTCTATTGGTGAACATAGCTTTAGCAGCAGTAATGGTTAAAGTGGCATCCATTCTTCTGAAGTTAGAATTCACCCATTTAGAAGATATTTTCCCCTTTTTTAACAGCAAATGTGGAACTTCTCTTCTTCAGTACTGAAATTCACTCTAATTTACAAAAGCAGATTTTTTTTAGGAGGGAGGATTCTGCATACCTGCAACTTTCTCCATGCTGCTGTTGTCAGTGCTGCACCTGTGAAAACTGGGGAAAAGTGTAAGGCAGAAGAGGAAAAATAAGTATCCAGCTAGGTACTCTAATCGCCTAACCAGCAACAGCTGAACACCTAGCAGGGCACAGCCGAGAGCGAGAACATCCAGTGGCAACCTCATGCAGTGCCTGACCCAGAACGTCTTTCCCCAACTCTGTAGCACTTAACATAGTGTTGCCTGGGAACCTCTTTCAATAACTATGTACTATACCTAGGAGTCCACTCCAGCACCCAGAAGGCAGTAGAAAGATTCCTATTGATTTCAATGGGAGTAGGATCAATCCTGGGATACCACATCCCAGAATTCTGACTCTGGCTTCAGACGGTCTTCTTTCTGCTTCTGTGGTTCTGGTATGACTTCTAGTAAGCCTTGGAGGAGATGGGTGATAGGAAAAGCATTCAGAGTGTCAAGGATGCCTAGGACAAGGAATCGGATCTTCTACGTCAAGGTGTAATCTTTGCTACAGTGAGCAGGAAGGATCCTTTTCCTCTGTGAAGCCTTGACCAATTTGCCAGGTGCATTGTAGAAGGGAGTGAGGCAGTTATGCCTTCTTGAATATATTGGGTATTGGCTACTGGATTTAACGGTCTGAGCCAGTGTGGCAAATGCTACTTTCCTGTAACAAATGGTGATTTGAGTTTGACTTTTTCACGTTTTCAACTTGCCTTTAATTAGAATCCCACCACTAACGTCTGGGCAGTAGTTTGTGACATGCCCAGGAAAGTACCATTTTATGCAGGGGGGAAGACAAACTCAGGCAAGTGTCGTCTGATGAAAATATCCAGCAATGTGTACATTTGTATAAGTGGGTGAAGGGTGCGGGATCCTTTTATGGAAACAGCCACCTGGGACTTTCTGTTAACTCCTTCTCCTTAATACCACAGGGTTTTCTTCTTGCTTTTTCAAATGAAGGGCAGGGTTTGTCCACCACCCCTCCAGTGCGGGCAGTTTACCTTGGGCCTGACAGTGGAGCTTCAAAGCAGTTGGACACACCATCAGTTTCACAGGTTGAGATTTGCAAACCTGCCTTTTAACCTGTGGATCCAAAGTCTGGGAGAGAACTTGTTACCAACATGAAAACAATTATTGCAGCCTATTTCCAAAATCGTAGTGGTAAGAAAATCGCAAAGCGTATTTGAAGTTATTTATAATGCTCTAGATTTGCCAGTTTCTAGTCCATTGATTAGTATTTGTTTTGTTTTAGGCTGTTTAATAAAAGGGGAAGGCTTTTTATAAATATTGTGTAGCAGCAGCAGGGCACAAATCCCTCAAAGTACTCTGCAGGAATGAATTCTCTGAAATTGACATTGCAAAGGGGCATCAGGTAGTTCACCAAAATAGGGGGCTGCAAAGGTGGCAAATTCTCCTTGCCTGAGTGCTAATTCAGACCTGTAGTGCAAATTAAAGGAAAGCATCTAGCAGCTCTTACTCAGGAAAGATTCCCGCTGATTTTAACAGGAGTGAGAGCTGAGTAAAGTGTGTTGGATTTGGCCCTCTGTCAACTAAAGGGCAGAACTGTGGGGTATGAGATTTCTGGGAGATGGTGTGATACATTGGGGAGTCTGTCTGGCCTGCATCAGGGATGAGTGATGGATTTGGCAGAACTTGATTAAACTGCTCTGGGGAAGAAAACTAATGCATTCAAACCCAATGAGAGCTCCCATATTCATTTAATTTCCACTGCCCTGTCCATGATCTGGATTTGTCTCTGGAAGAGATGAACCCCCAGAATTGGATGGGTCTGACACAAATCTGGATTTGGTGGCTTTTCTGTGACCTCCTGTTCCTGGCTTTCCTCTGATCCAGCACAGCAATGTATGCCGGGGGCCCCTCTGTTCTAGCTATGTGGATACGTGTCTTGGGGGTTCTTAAAATTAGAGCACCTGCCAAAGTTATTTTCCCAGCCACGGAAAAGCCAGCTGTGGCTCTGCAACTCTTCTGAGTGCCCTGTGAGCCAGTTGCCTTGTGTCAGGCCTTGGTGGGACGGGCCATTTGGCACATGGAGGCTCTCGCAGCTCAGCCCAAATTCCTCACACAAACACTGAGCCCTTCCGTGGCAAGGGGGGGATGGGTGTGCACATGGAATTTGGAGTCTGACTCCAGTCCAGAGGGGAGGAGGGATAGAAAGCCCCTCACTGTGTTTGCTGTACCATCAGTGGGAGTTAATCGTTCACCAAGGTTAGCTGTCGGGAGGAGAAGTGAAGCAAGTTAGTGCTGTTGAACTCCCTCTTTCGGGAATCAAGGCTGGGGGCAGGGGCGAGGTCCCCTTATCAGTCATTGCAGGACAGGACCATGAGCCTTGCACATCCAGACTCGTTTGTCACTAGTTCAGACGCTCCTGCCTGCTGAGACGCTTTAGACGGGTGCGTACTTGCCCCCTGCTTCCCATGACTCCTAGCTCAGGCTTCCCCAGCACACATCTATAGGAAGGATGGCTACTGCCTGGCATGCAGCAGAGTGACCCCAACCTTGGGCAGAATCTGGCCTCCCTGGGAGTCTGGCCAGCTTTGAAACTTGAATGTTTTGCCGAACTCCTTCCCCATGAGGCTGAACAGGCCCAGGGAGACTCCTCCCCAGGCTCTGGAGGAGGCACCATTCCCCTCAGGATCTTGGAACGGCCTAGGATGTGCTTCATTCACCTAATAGCACACCCTCATCCCCATCCCAGCATGAGTCCCACTGGGCCTTGCCCTCTCTCCCTCTCTGCTCTGAGCTTCACATTCATCTTCTGCACCTGTTGTCAGCCTGGGCTACTGGAGACAGCCACTGAGGAGTCAGCCCTGTGTGTGTATGTGAAAGGGCTTGCAGGTGCGCATGTATGGGGAGTGGGGTGACTATATGTGTTGGTGCGTGGAGTGGTTTGTGCATGTGTGTGTCAGTGCATTTGATGGGGGGGAACTGCGTTTGTGTGCATGCATGTGAAGGTGTAGGTATGCATGGGATTGTGTGTGTTTTTGGGGGGTTGTGTGTTATGGGAAGGGAGAAGAGGCTCATCAGGTAAGTGCAGCATGGCCAGCAGCAGGCTCAGGAAGTGATAGATCACAAGTGCAAACCAAATGGTGTGTGTGCTTTGCAGGGAGCTGTGCCAGCATTCAGGCCGCCCTGCATACTCTGCTCACCGTGCCCTGGCCCTCGCAGTGGGAGTTCCGAGCATGCATCCAGCTCCTCTCAGTTCTACAGTGGGTCCTCAGCTTCTTGCTGATGGGTGAGTAGACTCAGCTGGCAGGAGGGGGCGTGCTGTTCTCCGTCTCTCTCACCAATCAGATTCTGCTGTGGGGTTGTTGAGATTCTGCATTGGGGTCCGTATTATTTGTTACTCTCTATCTCTAGCACCATGATTGTTGATTTCACAAAAATTCAGGACATTGGAAAATCCAGCACTAAGGCCTGAGGGAGCCAGAACAGCAGCCTTCCCCAGGGGAAGGAGGGGTGCAAAGTATCTCTGCTGGTCAGTGGGGGAAGGATTTTCAGATGAGACCTCAGAAAAATACCCCATGACACTTTTCATAAGAGCAGAGGTCTATGTGATCCTGAGCCTAATATCTTTCCCCTCACGGCTGTACAACGTGGTGTGCCCCCTTGGGCTGTCTGCTTCTCTCCTTGCCTTCTGGGGCTGCGTTTAGAGCTTGCTGAAGGACGAAGTGCTTTAGGATAAAGGCCCCTGTTTAGGTGGGGTTAGCAGCATTCAAATTAGGCCTGGCACCAATCCACCTTCTCAGGAGTTGTGTGACACAAAAGGCCTGCTTTTATTTTATTTTTTTTAAAGTGCTGAGCACCCAAAATGAATGTCAGTGGCCCAGAATGTTTATACTTTCTCCTGCTGTGCACCCACCTCCTCCCCGCCCTCCAGAAAAAGCTTCGTCTCTGCCCCACCCTCCCACCCCAATCCACAATCTATCTCCGTATGTGTTTGTACAGTGCTTAGCAGGACAAGGTCCTGATCCTGACTGGGGCCTCCGAGCACAACCACAGATAAAATAGCTCAGAATCCCAAGCAGGAATTCAGCGTACACACACACACTGTTCTCTGTGACAGGAGACGTCCCGTTACCTTAATTATTGTATTCTGCAGAATTCTGTTTTGGAACTGTGACTTGCAAATCAGATCAAGTTAGTGCTTGTTACAGACTAATTGATTTAAAAGGGAAGGGAGGATTAGTGGTAAATGACTTCAGCTTTTCAGGAGACTGAATTTGTAGTTGAGACACGGGACTTGTCTACACTGGCACTAATATGCACCTGAACGAGTTCTACGAATGCGGGATTAGTTTTCCACCATTAGACTCAGTGGTAGGCAGGCTGCATTTTGAGACCTCTGGTCTGCAGATGCACAGTGAGGCACAGTCCCACCACGTGTGGTTACTGCAGTCTAAGCCTCTCATGCTCTTTCCATGTGCTGGAAGTGGCTGTAGTTTGAGTACACGATATACATGGGGGGTCAGAGGGGCTCAGGTTCAGCAGTCTTTCTCATATCTGAAGCTGTTTGGCCAGTCATAGTATCCCCTTTAGAAGCGTCTCCTGCTATCCAGAGCTGATGCTCAGCTTTGGCAGCGTGTCTCTGACCTGGGGAGGCTCCCACACAGGCTGCATCTATACTAGGAAAATTGGAGCCTGTAATTCTCCATCAGAGTGGCTCCAGCATAGACCAGGCTCTTGAGGTTTTACTACTGTGGTGCCTAGACAGGCTGTACAGTTAAAGATGACAGTAGTAAAAAGGCCTGAATCTTGTCTACAACACAGCCTCTTTCCAGGGAGCACCACAGATAATTAATTAGGGCCCCAAATTTTACTAGTGCAGCAAAGCCAGGCTGGCTGTTGTTCTGCCCTTACAGATTCAGCGTGGAGGCTTAATGGGTCTGGATTGGTTGGTCAGTGCTGAAACACAGCCAGTCAGAGAACACACAGCAAATAAGCAGGCATTTTGGCCTACAGCCAAGTGCTGGGAATCAGATATTTTCTGGGGTGGGTGGGAAGATCTGCCCGGTTCTGAATTGGCCCAAAGAGGATGGGATTCACTGTGGGCACTCATCTCATCCCACATTAGAACTGGGGCATTATGGGATGCTGCTGTGAAAACTCAATCTCTAGAGAACAGGAACTGATGGGGTAGGGCATATTTCTACGCAGGGATATGTGAGCTAAACTCTTGCTTGTGATACCCTCAGGAATCGTCTTCCTGTTTCTCCTCGTCTATTTGGTCTTCACCAGTTTCTGGCCAGTTTCTGCTCTATACTTTGCCTGGGTAATCTTTGACTGGGACGCACCGGAGCAAGGTATGGGAAGGTACAGCCTAATTTACTGCGTACATGTATGCATAGCAGGACAGAGGGGAGACAGACTTGCTGGAGGATTCAGATGTCTGAGAGTATGATCTGTATATGTTGGTCTCCAGGCCCAGGTATTTGCTAAATCACACTCGCGCTAAAGGCATTTCCCCAAGAACAAGGGAAATGTGTCCAGAGACACACACAGGGAGTAAACCATAAAGTTTATGGCAGCTTTGTGCAAAGATCTTTGTTTGCTCTTTGCTGTTTTTTTTCCCCCTTCATCTTCCAATATTTGCTTGCTTATTTAATGATCTTTAGTGACTGGCCCTTCCACAACATCTGCTCAGTGTCATGCATGGTTAAAATGTGACTGACAGCACCCGGGCCAGAACTCTGTTTAATTTCATTCTGTTTCTCTGTATTGTAACACCTAGCAACATTTACAGCAGCAGCGGGGATAGTCCAGAAGCACAGACTCCTGCCAGCTGAAATTAAGGAGACTCTCCTTTATCTGTTAGCAATACAGAGCCTATGACATAGTTCTGGGCAGTTGTGATTCCTTCTAGTAGGGCACAAATATGCACAGAGAATCATTACATCAGCTGGGGCATAAGCAGCCAGAGCAGGTAAGATTCCCAGAAGAGCCAGCATTCCATTTACCTCTTCATTTCTCTGGCCTAGTGACCAAGACAAACTACAGAGGTGTAGGAGTTCCCCAAAAGAGTCAGTCTTTCCAGCAATCCCCAGTGTGGCTGTGATGGATGGTCACTGTATGAGGTCTCGTTAGGGACTACACTCTAAAGTTGCAGCAGTCTGTGGTGGTCCCTTGTCATTGCCTGCCTGAATTGGGGCACAGCTATTTTTGCAAAATATCAGAGGGGAAAGCCAGTTAGTTAGTAGTGGGAACTTCTACAAAAGAATAGGTCTGCTGTATGACACTAGAGGGCAGCAGCCCATAATATATCCAGGAGATACTGGCCCTGTGAGAGGATATTCCTAGAGCTGGCTTTTCATGGCAACTTCCAAGGTTTCAAAAGCTGTTTTGTTCCTCGCTGCAATAAAACGACCTTTTGGACAACTGATCTAAAACTGAATTGTGCCAAAATGTCTGTTTTCACATCAGAACACACGTGTCCATCCTAGTGAGTAAGGCGCTGGTCTCGGTGTGGGAGACCCAGGTTCTAATCCTTGCTCTGTGCCTGATTCAGAGCACAGTTTTTCATCCCAGATCACTCTGAATCAGGCAGAGCAGGGTCTTGAGCCTGGGTCTCCCACATCCCAGGGCAATACCCTGGCCATCAGGCTGCACAGTACACTTTCTCCTCCCTCCCCCAATCTTTCCAGTGAAAACTGCACATCTCTGCAAACTGTTACAGCACAAAAATCAGGTAGTCGCCTATGTTCTGACTAGCTCTGGTCTGCTGGGAGGCAGGGGCTAAAAGGGAGAGGAAGTGACCACACTCCCAGTGGAAATGGAGTCTGTCCTCTCAGTGTCTGTGTGAGATCCTTGCCCCCACTCCTACTCCCTCTTGTGTGGTTTGCAGGTGGGAGGAGGTCGGCGTGGGTGCGAAACTGGCCTGTCTGGAAGCATTTCCGAGATTATTTCCCTATTCAGGTAAGCCGTGCTGGGCAGGTGTGCCATGCCTTTGCTATCCATACAGTATGTGCTGAGTGCTGTACTGTAGAATTTCGACTTCCTGCAAACCTCTGGACAAGCTTCTAAGTCTCAGGCATCTCTGTTGGGCCCCTTGTCTGAATAAATCTCTCATGTCTCTCTGTATACGTCCATCCTGCAACCTGACTGGTGGCAGCTTCATGGGTGCCTAGTACATCCACCTGCCCCTGAAATTGCACATGCATTTTTCTGTAGATGCAAGGCCAGACCCTGCATGGAGCTCCCTGTAAAGCCAAGATAAATTTGTTTTAAAAATCGATGGTGGAATTAACGTGACCTGCTCCTACCACCTAGTGGACATTTGAAACAACAGCCACCTTACTCTTCACAGAATCTTTAGGATCACATCCAGTGCAGATGCTTGCCCCCAAATCAAATCTCGGCCCCCACAACATTCAGCAATTCAATAGCTGTTCAGCACAGAGATTTATTTTGGGTGAGGGAGTAACTACTGAGCACAGGTCAGCTCAGGAATGAAAGGAAAGGCTGCTATATGAAGAGAGAGTAGTAAGACTGACTTTTCAGCTTGGAAAAGAGACGATTAAGGGGGGATATGATAGAGGTCTATAAAATCATGACTGGTGTAGAGAAAGTAAATAAGGAAGTGTTATTTACTCCTTCCCATAACACAAGAACTAGGGGTCACCAAATGAAATTAATAGGCAGCAGGTTTAAAACAAACAAAAGGAAGTATTTTTTTCACACAACACACAACCTGTGGAACTCCTTGCCAGGGGATGTTGTGAAGGCCAAGACTATAACAGGGTTCAAAAAAGCACTAGATAAATTCATGGAGGATAGGTCCATCAATGGCTATTAGCCAGGATGGTCAGCGATAGTGTCCCTAGCCTCTGTTTGCCAGAAGCTGAGAATGGGTAACAGGGAATGGATCATTAGATGATTACCTGTTCTGTTCATTCCCTCTGGGGTACTTAGCATTGGCCACTGGTGGAAGACAAGATACTGGGCTAGATGGGGCTTTGGTCTGACCCAGTATGGCTGCTCTTATGTTCTTATGTGTTGATTTGTCCATCTGGGTGTGGGGTGTGCCAGGTGGGGGTTGCCATGTTGGTATTTATCCAGCACTGCCCATCTGCAGTCATGTGTAAAGACCTGTGACCCAACCAGGATCCTCCTTCCCTCTTCCCCCACCAGTCCCTGCCCTCCCCATTGATTGTGTCTTCTCCCTCTAGTTAGTGAAGACTCACAGCCTCCTCCCCGGTCACAATTATATCATTGGCGCACACCCCCATGGGATCCTCTGTGTTGGGGCCTTCTGCAACTTCATCACCGAGTCCACTGGCTTCTCTGAGAAGTTCCCCGGCATCAGACCCTTCCTGGCAACGCTGGCTGGCAACTTCCGGCTGCCTGTCTTCAGGGAGTACCTGATGAGTGGGGGTGAGCATGCTCAGGGAGTGTCCCTCGCACAGGTCCAGAGAATCACACCAGAAGTGTTGCAGATGTGGCTAATACAAGAGACCTAGGAGATCTGAAAATAGCCAGCTCCTCTTTTTTTTTTTTTTTTCTCCTTTCCATCACTGATCACCTGAGTCTCTTCCCTCTGCAGCCTCTGGCCAAAGCCCCTTTCAGATCCTCTGGATACTGAATCTACTGCTGGCGACGACATTCTGTTCTCATGTGCTTCTGTTCTTTTTTTTTTTTTTTTTTTCCCCCCCGAGTCTAAAGCAAATTTTAGTACTTGCCAAAATGTCAGCTTGACATTGCTGCCTGGGCCAGGCTCAGTGCAGTCAGTGGCTCACTGAGATTCTCCCACAATGCTCTGCTACTGCACCTCCATCCTGCCCCACACCCAGCACTACTCCAGCCTGCCCCCCTCCCACTCTGCCATTGCTCCTCTGCCTGGGTTGGGTGATGGAATTCCATGCTGCTAGAAAAGGAAAGACAGGGGAACGCCATAGAGATCAAGTATTTCATGGGCTACATAGGTCTTTCCTAGGGATTGTTCCTTGCACCATCCCTTAGGAAAGCTCAAAGACCTGAGCAACTGTTATCTTTCATGCAGCCCATACATGAAGTGTGCCCTGCTCTACGTCCTCCACTCCCCGAATGCCAATTCCCAGGCTCAGTCACAGAAAATGGCACCACAACAGCATCCCCTGGGAAACTGCATTCTGACTGGCACAGCTGGTGCCTCCCCGGGCTGCCAGCTAACATGGGCGTTCAGGAGCCAGGGTCCAGTGAGTGCCCATTTTGGCCTCAGCTCTGCTGATCCCCTTGGTCTATTGCATCCTCCAGAGCAAGAGACCCCATGGCTCCTGGGTGGACACCAGGTGTCACCCTTATTCCACGTGTTGGGCTCCTGGGCAGGGACATAGGTCTGCCTACAGCACGGGGCTCTGGGCAGGGCTCAGTGCTCCTAACTTTGTGCTGGGGGGAAGGAAAGAATAGCTCCCCTGCACCTTCTGCATGCCTGAGTGGAGGGCACCCGATCATCCACCTGCCCTCATTTGTTGGGATGTTCTCCTCAAATCCTAACTGTAGGCAGGTTTCCAAGCCCCCTAAACTCATTCAGAGATTGGGGCCAGGGGTCTGTCCCCCAAGTCAGCTGGTGAGTCAAGGGGTTCTCAGGTGGGGCAAGAGCTGGTTTCCATTGCAGTTCTCCTCATGCTCCCTTGGTGCTCTTCTCTTTAGGCCTGTGCCCTGTGACACGCCAGGCAATAGGGTACCTGCTCTCTCAGAATGGCAGTGGAAACGCTGTGGCCATCGTAATTGGAGGTGCAGCCGAGTCACTGTCTTGCCAGCCAGGAGTCACCACGTTAATCCTCAAAAACCGCAAAGGCTTTGTTCGGATGGCGCTGCAGCATGGGTGAGTATCATCAGCCAGATGTTGTCCTGAGAGGCCTCCAGTTCGTCTGGTAGCACCTCCAGGAAATTGGGCTGGGGCCAGCCACCCCCAGGACCTGCCAAGCCAGCCACTTGACCAGGAAACAGGGCCTGGCACTCTCCCCTGTTTGGGATCTCCCCAGGCAGCCCATCCCTGGACTACCTTTCAGGAGATAGGATAGTGAGTGTGCCTCAGCTGCTACTTACTGTGGCTCCCAAGGGAGGCTGGTTCAATATGATCAAGTTTGTAGCAGGGCCCCATGGTGCTGAGGTGCAGTAGCGAGCGTAGATCCTGGAACTAGGGGTCCTGGGTGTGTGGCCGCACCCCCTGGCTTGAAGTGGATTCCGTTCTATACAGGGTTTACAGTTTGGTTCAGTGGTGCTCAGCACCCCCACTAGACAAATTGTTCCGCACCCCTGGTAGCGAGTGCTACCCTGGGGGGGGGGGTGCTGACTGCAGAGGGCACTCATGCTACAATGCTTTCTCCCCCAGGGCGCACCTGGTTCCTGCCTTCTCCTTCGGTGAGAACGACCTCTTCCGGCAGGTGGTTTTTGAAGAGGGCAGCTGGTTGAGGGGCATTCAGAAGAGGTTCCAGAAGCTGGTGGGCTTTGCTCCCTGCGTCTTCTATGGACGGGGTTTAACCTCTATCCAATCCCGAGGCTTCCTGCCCTACCCGAAGCCTATCACCACTGTCAGTGAGTATCCCCTTACTCTTTTCCTATGGCTTTGGCTGCTCCAAAAGCCCCGGCACTGGTAGGTGGTGGGGTTTGGTCCTGGTTGTCTAAGCCAGCATTTTTCAAATGTGGATAGAGTGGCCACCTGCGGCCACCAGCGGCTTTTCTTGTGGCCACAGTCTCCTGGGCTGTGATTTGGGGGGAGGGCGGGGCAAGCAGCAGCCCCTCCCCCTCCCCGTTGCTCCTGGATGCACTGCCTTGGTGTTGGATACTAGAGCTGCAAGCAGGGGTTGAGCCCTGCCCCATCTGGAGACAGCTGGGGCACAATGCTGGAGGAGCAGGCAGCTGGTGAGTTCCCGGCTTTGGGATTCACCCCTGGGGTGGTGGGGCAGCAAGCTCTGGCTGTTGGTCTTCGGGCTCCAGCCCTGGGCTCCGGCTGCACAGCTGCAGATCCCAGGCTCTGGCCATGTAGCTTTGGGCTCCATCCCCCAGCCATGGCATTTTGGCTCTGGCTATGGGGCATCAGGCTCTGGCCTCCGACTAACTCCCCCGGCATCCCCCAACCCAATCACCCCTGGCTCCTGCTGGCTCCCCCGACATACTTACTCAGCCCCGGCTTAATTTGTCCCCAGGTTTGTTGGGGCTGAGTAAGTCTGCTGTGAAAAGTGATATTTGTATGTTTGTTAATATCACTTTTAAAAACAGACTTATTAGCTAGCAATAAATAAATTACAATGATTTGAACATGTATATTTATTTGTTTTTCCTGAAGGTAATTAAGTATTTTAGGAAAAAAATTGAGAGTGGCCACCAGCAAGAGTTGGTGGCCGCACTCTGAGGCCACCAAAAATTTGTCCTGAGAACCCCTGGTCTAAGCTGACGGAGGGTTCCACTTGCCATTTGAGTTTGTGGCAGGTGTGGAAGCCAAAAACTCATCATGATGTGAGGAGTGAAATCCAGCAATTGGCAGAGTGGGCCCAGGGAGCTTGTGAACGTGCAGTTGGTGGGTGCTATCCCAGGGCACACTGTGTGCTCTTCCTTCCCTCTCTGCCCCATGCCTGTGGCCAGGTGCTGTTGCTGTCTCTGTGGTACTACTGCCCGTATGTAACCGTTTACTAGGAAGAAAGTTTGGCATTAGCATTCCAAGGCCCAGTTCATTACGAGGGGCAGGGAGTCCTCCCAGCTGTACCAGCTGGTTTATTCCAGGTGCTTAGGATTCACTCTTCCACCCTCTTTCTGGCTCTGGCAGTAGGAGAACCTGTGACGGTGCCCAGGATCAAGGAGCCGAGCCACGAGACGGTGGATCTGTACCATGCTATGTACATCCGCTCCCTGCTCAAACTCTTCAATGACCACAAAGCCAAGTATGGCCTGTCGGAGGCGGACGAGCTGAGGATCTTGTGACTGAGGCCAGAGAGAAGCCAGGGGACTTTGGGCAGCCAAGCCCTAACTCTCAAGGGCTGCCTGCTCTTGGAGGTGGGAATGGCAGCTTACCTGGCAGGATGGAGGCTCTCAGGGACATACTGTTCACCCCAACTACTGCTTGTCCTCTACCCCAGTGCCTTACTCACTTGTCCCCTTGGTGCTGCCCCAGCCTCTGCTTCTGTTTGTTCCCTCCTGAAGATGAATGAAGGAAGGAGGGAGCTCCCTGCTTGTCATATCCCCGCGTTTCCTGTGTGCTTTCTGCTCACTCCCATGGGCAATGCAGTGAGTTGGCTTCCTCAACTCCCAAAGCCCTCTCAGGGAAGGGGAAGGGAGGAGCACAGGAAGGACAGGTGCTGGGGCTTGGAGGAGATGGGGAGTGTGCATGTGAGCAGAGGGACATTGGGGAACCTGTGTGGGGACATTTCTCCTCTGCCCGGACCCTGCTGTCCTGGAGTGAGATGAATAGTAGCTTTGTGCTGCTGCTAATGGAACAGAGGAATGCAACTCTGCAGGCTAAACTCTGCCCAGGGCTCCAACTCTGGCTAAGAAGGAGGGAGGGTGAGATGGATAGAATGGGGGGGGGGGAAATGGAGAGAACGCCCCTGATTGTAACAAATGTGAAAAACAGGGTTCCCAGAGGGGCCTGCAATGCCATGCAGGGTGTGTTGTGAGGGGCAGGGCCCTGAGACTGAGGGTCTCTGAGGAGCTGGCTGCTGACTCAACTCCTTGCCTAAGGAAAGCTGGGCAGCTATAACTCCTTAGGGCCTTGTGTCTGTCCCTTGTGCCCATGTAGAATGGAGCCTCCTGGGAGGGTTTGTCCTTCCATCTGTTTTGCTGGCTAAACGTGTAGCTCAGAAGCGGGCATGTCAGGCTGTTTATCCCCGAAGGGACATGTCATCCCTGCACCGGGTTGGAGAGTTCTCCCTGTGGTGGTTAGCACAGGCAGCTTTGCCTCAGCCTTAGAATTAGGGCAGGGCCATGGCTTCCCTTCCCACAGTGAGGAGGGATGGACAGTCGGGGTTCATGGGAAGCTTGGTGAGACGCTGGCCAGGACATAGCCAGGATGCACAAGATTTTCCCTTTGCATCTCCCCTTCCCAACACATCTTGTTCCCTGCCTGAGCTGTGGCCATCCCTGTGTTTTCCCCATGGCTCCCGTATGTGCCGCCTACCACTTGCTTCACTCGTGGGTCCCAGCCCCACAATTTCTTGTCCTTGTCTCTGTGAGTTGGCAGCAGGAAAGGCCAGTGCATCTGGAGCTGCATGTGGAGAGACACCAGGTCCCAGAACAGCAATAGCAGAGTCTCTGGGGAGACCGCACCTGGGAGATTGCAGTGATTTCTGGGCACCATGTGACCACAAAGAGATTGATCCTAGGAAGGGGATGAGAATAGAGCAAGAAAAACTACCAGGAGCCTGGAGGGAAAGCCTAGAGTGACAAAGTGGGGTGGGCCAAGTCTGCAAACCTGACAAGTGTGTCCTCTGAGGGAGAGCAAGAGGCTAGTTACAAGTAAAGGCAAGTGTAACTAGGAGGTTTGAAGGCAACTGATGAGAAAATACAGACTCTCAGGGATAACTTCCTGTCAGTGAGGTTACTGAGCTTGGGTGTTGTCTCTCCAGGGAAGGGGTGTGAGCCCCAGGACCTGGGGCATTTCAGGCTGGGTCTGACAAAACAGTAGGACTGGACTGTGCTGCAGGGGCCAGTCCTGCTTTGGCTTCAGGGCTGGATGGGACAATCTAATGGGGCTTGTCCACTGAGCTCACCTCAATGATTTTGTGTTGAATACATTTTTATAAATCTCATACTGACATGGCCCACGCTGTGTGAGAAGAAGGCAATTCTGCAGGAGGGGAAGCACCATGCGGTAGTCCATACACATGCATGGTTAGATTCTTGGCACGTATGTATGTATGTGCCTGGACATCCCCCTCCATACCCAGACATGCACACAAACACACACTGTTCCTTACACATGTGAAGGTTCACATACACAGATACATACACCCCTCCGTGCACAAGCTCAGAGCACACACTCCGAAGGGCTTTCAAACACACCTTATTGTTCTTTGGAGAAGGGAGGCCGCTGCATGTTGTTCCAAGGATTCAATAGGATTCAGCCCAAAGGGGTGCACTAGCCCTTCTCTGCTGAAGACCGCTCTCTTGAGCAGTGAACCTGGCTCCTCCTGCAGGTCCTTCCTGTGCTGGTTGAGGGGGCAGCTAGCCTGCTGCTCCCACTATACAAATGACAAAGGGTCTATCACATGCCCCTGTGCATGGTAGCTTAATGGAATGGCAGGGTTGCTCCTGTGGTCACAGCTTCTATTGCTGGGCTCTCTTCCAATTGCCTGGGGCCCTGTAATTCTGCTCTGAACTACCTCAGTGGCTCTCAGCTGTGCTCTGCTGCCATGCCTGGAGGCCCAGAATGTGGGGCTGTGACACCTTATGGGAGCATTGAGTGGAGAGTCCTGGCCTAGCTCTAGGTTCTTTGGGGTGAGAAGATTCTAATGATGCCAGGGGAATGTAACAGGGTTGCTCCCCAGCCAGGAGCTTCTGCACCCAGCCCCTGGTGCTTAGCTCAGGTCCCAGGGGTTAGTGCAGGGGTCGGCAACCTTTCAGAAGGGGTGTGCCAAGTCTTCATTTATTCATTCTAATTTAAGGTTTGGTGTGCCAGTAACACATTTTAAGGTTTTTAAAAGGTCTCTTTCTAGAAGTCTATAATATATAACTAAACTACTGTTATATGTAAAGTAAATAAGGTTTTAAAAATGTTTAAGAAGCTTCATTTAAAATTAAATTAAAATGCAGAGCCCCTGGACCAGTGGCCAGGACCCGGGCAGTGTGAGTGCCACTGAAACTCAGCTTGTATGCCGCCTTCGGCACCCGTGCCATAAGTTGCCTACCCCTGGGTTAGTGTTTTTTTTTCCCAAGCTGAGTGAGTAACATCAGGCAGCTGGTACCAGCGTGGGGAAATCCCAGCATTGAGGCTGGGATTAACCTCCCTGAGGAGCTCGACTCCATAAAACAAAAGCTGCTCTGCTACTGCCATCACTTGTGAGTAAAGCCTCAGCCTGATGCCTGCTGGAGCAGCTGCTGAGGGCGTCCGAGTGGGGAATGTCTGAGGCCACCCGTACTGCAGTATTGGAGGCAAAGTAGTGCATGGATTAGCCCCGCTCATGGGACATGCTGGTACTAAACCCTGGAGGATGCAGATCGGGCACAGCACAGGCAGGTACTGCTTGCCACGGAGTCTGTGAGGAAACAGGGCTGAAAGAGTGGTGGTAATTTCCTCCATTTCCAAAGCTTCCAAAGCAATTTGCATGCCTACAGCCCCACTGAAATTCAGCACCTCTGAGGGGGAGATATCAGCACCCTGCACAGGAGTGAGAGAACCAGGCCAAGAATAAACAGCTAGGAAACTTGTTTCTGGCCTTGGAGAGTATTCAGGGGTAGAGGGCAGCTTCTGCACCTGACCCTCCAGCCTCTGCAAGCAGAGAAGGTGATGGCACAAGACCCATCCGTTAGCTTAAAGCTTTTGCTTCACTGTAGGGAAAGTTGGTGATTGGATAGTGCCCAGTGCTGGGCCCAGGCCAGGGGCATCCTGGTGAGCTGTTCCCTAGGTGTAGATGACAGCAGCTTTGAAAGCAAAGATCACCCATGAGGCCAGGCTAAGTTGTATGAACACAATCCTGTGGGGAGGACAAAATGGGTTGCTTTGCAGCTCCCCTCTCAAATTCCCATTGGCAGAGATAGACATGCACAGGGGCAGGACCCCCTTCCTGCCCTAGCTCTGCTCCCCACAGAAGGCAGGCTGGGCTCATGAATTCTAGAATGTGGAATATCTAATTCATTACAACCTAGTGCATTAGTATCATCCAGCATTATCGCTGGAGCACTTTACACGCTCACCTGTATACTCCCTAGCGGATAGCACCATATGCCCACACAATTAAACAATAGAGCTCTGCAAACATTTCAAAAGTAAATACCAATAAAGGAAACATTCTAAAGAGCTTGTTAACTTCCTATTATAGTGCCTCTATGTACTTTACACTCCCAATTTCCTGGCTTCTTTGCAGAAATGCTAACACATGTGGTGCCAAGTCAGGTCACGCTAGGGACTTGTCGGGGGCTGGGGGAAGCGTTTCACTGGCTTTAGAAATGCTTGCTGGAGTTCGGCTAATATTTGGCAGAGAAAAATGGAACATTAAGTGGTGACTCTTCCTTGCCTCTTGACTCTCACCACGAATCTAAGGGGCATATTTCAGAGGCTGAAATGCCAGAACCTATGTAAACAAGCCCATCCTCAGTTGGGCAAGAGGCACTGAGACATGGTGGGAGTGGGGGTGGATGGTGCTGGGGTGTGTGAAAGCCATTTCAGGTATGATCTGGTGGGGAAAATTAGCAAAAAAGCAGGGGAAATGCCCCCTTCCTACCACAGGCCTTTCTTCTTGAGTCTCAAACCTTTCATTTGAATACTTGAGCCCACTAAGTGCAGATCTAAAGGGACTGGGAAAATTTCCCCAGCAGGAGCAATGTAGGTGTAAAACATGCTGAGCTTGGAGTCTCCATTCAGTACAATACCAACCTCACAAATCATCTAAGACCTGCTTTGGAGGCCCTGGGAAACCACCTGGGCCTTCCCCTTTACAAGACCTATCAGGAGGTAGCAGGTGTGCCCTCAGTTATTTCCCCACTCTGACTGCAATGGAAAACTCACTCTGGCCATTTCCAAGAGTCCTGAGGGGTGAAACTGGCTCTGAACTCTCCTGAAGCCCGAAGGAAATGTGCCAAGCCACTGAGCCCGGGCAGACGTGTCACCTGGCATTCCATCCTTTCTCAGCTTTCAGCAATGGACATGTCATAGCCTGGCTGAGCCAAATGGACCTTCAATGAGGCATTTAAAAGATTCTCATGCATGCCAGTTCTCTCCTGTTTATTGATTTCCTGGTGGCAATAGGGAGGGAAACAGTCCTGGGCCTTAAGAAAATTGCTCAGGAAAACATTTTATTCATGGATCAATTAGTTGCTTTCATGGGCTTCATTGTCCTGGGGGCTCTGCCCACCCTCCAACCACCTGGAGCTAGGAGAGTTGGGAGCAAAGGTGCTGTGGTGCCTTCTCTGTTAGTTAAAGGGTGAGTCATGCCCTCCCATACACAAAGGGACAGAGACATGTAACAGCATGTACAATACACACACAATTCCATGGCCACTCCGCAGGCTTTAACTCTGTGTGCATCCCTACCCCATCACCTGCATCTTGCCAGAGCCAGCCCCAGTCTCTCTTCTGCATTGCTAGAACCAGTGCCCTGAAAGTGCTTCCTTGCCTGCCCTGGCTGCCTTGTCCACTTGCGTCTGAAGCAGGGAATTCGCTACCTGTGAGTCTCTCGTACTCTTCATAAGACAATCCCTCTGGCCTCCTCCATTTCCTTATGGGACGTAGGGGTCTCTTCTCTCTGCACTCCCATTGGCATTACTCTGGGCAGTTCTCCCATGCTGTGACAAGACAGGGAATATCCCTGGCTCTGAGATGGATGTTTGGTCTGTGTGAGGGGTGGAGCATGCTCGGAGAGTGGGAATGTAAACCACCTAGTTCAAAAGCATTCAGAGGTTAAACCTGGTGCCAGAATGTTTGTGTGAGAAGCAGACACAGCACAGTGGGGAAATAATTCACAGAGATTAGGAGGAGATGGAGAAGACCTCCGTTCTGGAGTGAGACTAACCCAGCAACTCTACTGGCTTCCCTAATGCTGGTCCTACATTCTGGCCTAGATGCATACTGGCTCCCCAGGCTCTAGCTCTTTCAATACCCCTTGCTGCATCCATTGTCTGTCAGTTTCACCCCCTTTTCTCAGGCATCATTGATGGAGTAGCTGGCACCTCGGGAGGTGGAGAAGCCATTCTTCTTGAGTTGTGAGACAAGGGCTAGAGTAGATGGGTTCTCAGATTTGGGCATTTTGAGCACAGCCCGACGCAGCCTTCCCCTGTACTTATCCCCAGCCAGGAAGTACAGGATGGGGTCTATGCAGCTGTTGATGCTGGCCAGAGGCCGTGTGATCTTGTAGGTGAAGTTGACAATGTTGAGGGTCCTGCAGTTGGCTTGGAAGAGCCTGGCAGTATAGTACAGTGTCCGTGTGATGTGGAAGGGTAGGAAGCAGATGGCAAAGACTGTGATTACAATGATGATAATCTTGATAGAGCGTTTCTTGTAGAAGGGGATGCTCTGGTTGGAGCTGGATGGGCTGGGTTTCCAAAGCCTCTTAGCCATCAGACTGTAGCACACGACGATCACCAGAAAGGGGATGCCAAAGAGGAGGGCCATGATTGAAGAGCTGTAGTGCACATAGTGGTCAAACTCTTCGGGCTTGGTGGTGTCATGGCAAAGAGTGTTGTTGCCGCTGGTGCTGGTGGTGACAAAGATCAGGTTGGGTATGAGGCAGATGGTGACAATGAACCACGCACCCACGCAGATGAGGCGGGCATGCTTGGTCTTCACCCACCCGAGCGATTGAATGGGGTGGCAGATCCCCACGTAGCGGTGCACGCTGATGCAGGTGAGGAAGAGTATGCTACAGTATAGGTTGGCATAGAAGAGGAAGCGCACAATCTTGCAGAGTCCCTCCCCAAAGGGCCAGTTGTTGCGGTCAGCATAGTAATAGACCAGGGTGGGGAGAGAAAGCACGTACAGAGTGTCTGAGACAGCCAGATTGAACATGTAGGTGGTGGTGGCGTTCCAGGGCCTCATCTTACAGATGAACATCCACAAGGCCCAGGAATTGAGCAGCAGCCCCACCACAAAGACAAACCCATAGGACACGGGCAGCAAGATGAATTTAAACTCCTCATTGAAGATGCAATTCTCCTCACCTTCGCTGGTGGTATTTGCTGTCAGCTGGAAAGCAGGTGTTGGAGTCAACAGAGCAGCTGGGAATGTCCCCACCGAAGTGGCCATTGTCTGAAGCCAATCTCTGAAAAGGCAATAATAAAAACATCTGTTAATCACTGATCTCAGCCGCTGTCAGATATGAAGAACCCAGGAGCCAGATCTTCCTCTCCCAGGCACTCCTGCTGCTTTGATGATCATTTGTGGGGGTTTTCCAATGCCTCCCGCCTTTGGGCCTTTACCCAGCCAAGGAAGATTTGATAACTCCCCTTTCTAAGCCCCCTGAGTGACACAAAGCACCTATGAAACCCTACAAGTATGCGTCAGAAGAAAAGCCTGTTTCTCTCCCTGCCACCCCAAACTCTAGCAGCTACTCAGATAATCCCACTGTTTTCCTAACAATGAGACCTTTGTGAGCCATAGCAGCCCCACACTCGATGCCAGCACAGCCTCTCAAAAATTGATTCAGACTAATTAGCATGTCCTCAATGCTGCTGCAAATCCCAGAGGGGTGATTTACAAAGGAAAGAGTGTAGGGTCACTGGAGTGGAAAGAGTCTCACCTGGAGGCACATTCTGCTCTGGAGAAATCCCTGAGGAGCTGCTAAAGGGGCCTCTTGGAAGAACATTGTCCATCAGCATTGAGAGGGGCCTCAGCTTCCCCCGAATTGGAGGCATTCCCAGTTCCAGAACATTGATCTCTGAGCCACACAGAGAAGAGTCATTATAAAGCTGAGTCTCATCCCAGTGCAGCTGTGAGCTCAGAATCCAGGTGGGATATGTCCCAGGTTGCACATCAACAGCAGGGGCCCAGGAATTGTGTGTGTCTGGCAAATGAATCCCCAGGGCAGGGAAAGAGCCATAAAATGGCTCCACTTGCATCTCAGAATATCTACAGCCCAGAGTCCTGATTCTCCCCTGCAGGAGATGAGTAACTTGCATCCACTAGCTTCATCCCATGGGGGCATCGGGCCCCAGAAGGTTCTGAGTACCTCAGCAGCCCCCAGAATCTCCCTAAAGATTTTGAAATTAGCTCATTTCCCTGCCTGGCATTTTCAGAAAGGCAGCAGCCCGTCACCCAGGGCACCAGCTGCAATGAGGGACCACAGGCAGAAATCAGGAGAAGGCAACTGACAAAACTCACCAAAAGCTCCTAGTGTCACAGAGGACAAAAGTGCAGCTAACTGAAGCAAAGCAGCTGCTCCAGGCAGGCACTGGATGACCTGGGCACACTTGCTTTACCACCATGCCCCAGTGCCCGTTCCACTGTGAAGCCAACAATTGTGTAGCTCCATTAACAAAAGGCCAAAGTCACATCAAGGGCAAGGCCAAAAGGCATAAGCTGGTGAATGGTGTGCTGGGTGACAGGGCCCCCTCCAAGAATAAAGGGTATCTACAGTATTTGGCCTCTCAATCCCAGAGCAGGAGCGCAGGGTAAGCGGTGCCCAGCAGGCCCCAGTGCTCTCAGGATTGCCACTAAGTCTGGGCCACATCCCATCACCAACCAGACTAACATGGCTACCACTCTGAAACCTGAATCTACAGACATCTGCTGGTAATCCCTCTCACAATGGATTGTCCTGAGATCAGCAACCTGCAGAAACCGTCTCTGAAGCCCTGTTGTGAGGGGCAAGCTTCTTGCCAGAAGCTGGGGATGGAGAAAGTATATATTTTGGCTGTAAAGGGCGCTAACTTAGATCTGTCTTTTGCACCAGTGACTGATTGGCTGGTCATTCCCACCACCATTTGCAGCATCAGAGGATTAAATGGATTAAAAATAATCTCACAAAATAACCGTAAACAGGGAATAGTCATCCAATGTGGGTGTTCCTAGCAGGGGCCTGCAGAGCTCTGTTCTTGGCCCTAATGCTATTAAATAGTTTTATCAATAATCCGGAAGAAAAGCTAAAACCACTACTGGTAAAATTTCAGATGACACAAAAATTGGTAAATAATGATGGGGACAGACCAGTTGTCCAGGCTAACCTGGATCGCTCAGTAAGGTGCTATCATTTGAATAATATGCATTTTAATACAGCCAGTTGCAAGTCATATTAGCAACAAAGAATGTAGGTCACATTAAATGATGGAACACAGTACTCTAGAATGCAGTGACACTGACAAGGACTGAAGGGTCATGGTAGGTAACCTGTTTAACATGAGCTCCCAGTGCAATGCTGTAGCAAAAAGGGCAAATATGACCTTAGGGCATACATGTAGGAGTAGGGAGCTGGTATTATCTCTGCATGGGGCAGTAGTCAGACCACTACTAGAATAGTGTGTCCAGTTCTGCTGTCCACTTTTCAAAAGGAATGTTGAAAAATTGTAAAGGGTTCCAAAAAGAGCTAAAAGAATGACTGGAGATCTGGAAAACATGCCTTTGAGCTTCTTAATGCTTTCACTCTATCAAGTTAACCAAAAAAGGTTGAGAGGTGACTTGATCACAGCTATTAGTATCTACATGGGGGGAAAGATTTTTGATAGCAGACAGCTCTTTAATCTAGCAGGAAAAGGCATAATGTAATCCAAAGGTTGGAAGGTGAAGCTAGGTGCATTCACATTAGAAATAAGGTGTGTATTTTTTACAGTGAGGTTAATTAACCACTGGAACACCATCCTTAGGGATGCGGTGAATTCTCCATCACTTGAAGTCTTTAAATCAAGACTGGATCGTTTTCTAACAGACATGTTATGTGCTTGATACAGAGTATATTGGGTATGGTTCTCTGGCCTGTGTTATACTGGGAGTCAGACTAGATTGTCTTAATAATACTTTCTGGTCTTAAAATCTATGACTTAATGAAATTGCTACATTCTTCTCATCAAGAGCATGATGCCCAGAGAAGCTGCATGTGGCTCACAACTGTAGACATGTTCAGAAGAAGACAAGGTGATAGTGCATGGTAGTGGGGATGCTGGTTTACAGTGGTGCAGGGCAGAAGCCTGCAGTAGCCAGACCTCTGTTTATTTTGTTATAGCAACCTCCCATCCTGTTTGTCTCTTTCATCCACCTGTTTTATCCTATCTGACAGTAGATTATGAGCTCTCTGTGGCAAGGACTATCTTCCTCATTACTTGGCTGTACAGTGCCTAGTACAACGGGGCCCTGATCCTTGACTGCGGTTCCTGGACCTACAGTAATAATAATCCTCCAGGTGGACTGGGATGCAGGTGAGACTGACATGCAGAGGGTGCATACGAGACTGCTGTAGGTTTCCACCTGCAGGACATCCAATGCTAGTGTCAATCATATCTCTTGATTGCAGTATTTACTTGTGTTCTAGATGGAACTGGATCTTGAAGCCCAAACTAAACACTCTCTGCAATTCCCCTCCAGCTACCCAAGGTGCAGATTGCTGCACAGGTTTATTACAGAGCTAAATTATATTTAGTATCCTTGGAGAGCAAACGCCTTGAGTTCAGAGGGCAGACAGGCCCTATCAAATATTAACAAATGGAGCTCAGCCAATTCCACTGTAAACAGATGAGAAAAATGGGAAAGTAGGAAAGTCTAACAACCTTCATAGAAGCTGCTGTTACCAGATGCAGGACACTTCTGCAAGCTGTGACTTGGCTTTCCTGTGGGGAATGCTGCAGGATTGTAGCATTGTCTTTGGTTATAACAACTTGCTTGAGAAAACACCAAGGGAAATCCAGACACTACAGGAAATGTTGCTGGGGATTTAGGAGGTGGCCCTTGTCCCTCTGAGTCAGTGCTAAATCAACACCCCACTGTGATGCCAGGTGACTGTGCTGTGGGAGGCATGATATTCCAGAGGAGATGAAATGCTGAACCACCTGTGATACTTTTCACAAGAATGTCAGGTTCTCAGCCCCCTAAGCAGGGCGGGTGCAAGGATGTTTCCCGCCCTAGGCGAAACTTCCACCTTGTGCCCCCCCCCCCCCCCAGCCCTGTGGCAGCTCTCCGCTCTGCCCTAAGGTGCCCCCCCCGCGGCAGCTCCTCACCCCACCCCCCTCCGCCCTGAGGCGCTCCCCCCGCAGCAGCTCTCCCTCTCCACCCTGAGGCACCCCTCCCCACGGCAGCTCCCCCTGCCCAGGGAGCTGTGCGGCAGCTCCCTGCCCCAGCTCACCTCTGCTCTGCCTCCTCCCCGAGCACGCCGTCGCCACTCCACTTCTCCCGCCTCCCAGACTTGCAGCACCAATCAGCTGTTCCCCTGCATGCCGCCCCCCCCCACCCTTACTTGCTGCAGGCGGCCCTCCCCGCACCCCCCCTGCCCCAGCTCCCTCCGCCTAAATGCCGATGACAACCGGGGCGGCCGAAGATCCGGCCGCCGCAGTCACCGCCAAAGGACCCAAAATGCCGCCCCCCAAATGCTAGCGCCCTAGGCGACCGCCTAGGTCACCTAATGGGTTGCATCGGCCCTGCCTCTAAGCTAACTAGTTTACGTAACCTTGTGCCTCCCTAAAATTCCTTTGCAGTTTCTATTGGATCCAGGATTCTTCTTTCTCTCCTCTCCTAAAGTGCCGTAGAATGTTGATATTAATCAGCAATCACTGTGATGAGCGTGATATACATACCCAGTGATCGATTAGATATCTTCAGGTTCATAAATCAGTAGTGCTCTATTGAAGTTAATAGAAATATGCCAGTTTACACCAGCTGAGAATCTGGCCATAGAACCAGCTGCCATGTCCCACCCCAGGGCTCTGTCTGTCAATTCCTTTTTGAATATTCACAAGGTAGAGGCTTCCTTTGAGTGTTTACTGGCTAGAAGATCCTTCTGGGTCAGGTGAAGTTTGATTTATTTTGAAGTGGTGCCCACTTCAACCAGGCAATTGGTTTGGCCGGTGTGTCCCTGCGAAGCATTAAACACTTTCTCTCCTAACTGAAGGGTGGTGTAGATCTGGCTTGCTGCCCAGACAGAAGCTGCTCTATTGAACAGTCCTATACAGAAAGGAAGGAAGAATAAAATGGGGTGAATGGAACAGTGGGGACCAGCCTGTGTCCACTCAGCTGCTAAGGAGCGGTTGGAGTTTTCTTTCTAGTAGTAACCACGTGGAAACCATGGGATTCTCCCAGGCAGTCTCTGGACTCACACATGCAGCCAGACATATGTTGAAGCCTATCTTCAGTCTAGGACTGGATATTGGAGATGTCACCATCATACACTTCCTCATCTAGGCAGAGACCAGAGCCGTTCCACAATGGTAATGAACAACCAAAGCTGGTCCACCGCTGAAGACTCCTGAACTCCCTAGGTTTTCAACTCGCCCTAGGAGAAAAGCCACACAAACACAAGGCCAAAGCACCAATGAGTTAGTACAGTACAATCACCTGTTGTCCACTACCATCGGCACCCAACCCATCCATTTCCCCCACCCCCGACTGACCAAGAAGACACAAGGGTTGACAGATGAACTACAGCAGTTGAGGCACACACGCAGAAAGTTCAAGTTTTGCATCCAGAGATGCAAAAAACATTCTGAATCCCTCAGCCAGCAGCACAAACAACACTTCCAGGACTAGGCCACTGCAGTAACAGAGTCAAAATGAGCCTTCTACTCATCAACAATCAATGCAGCAGAATCAGGGCCATCAGAGCTATTCCATACAGTAAACCAGTTAATCAACTCCGACTGTGTAGCCCAGACTCCAGAGCCAAGCATCGACCATTGTGAAGAACTGTCAGCATACTTCACTGATAAGATCAGCCGAATACCTATGGAGCTAACTGGGACAGGAAATTCCTCCCTGACATGATTTGTATTACCTGCCCCATGGTCTATGACTGAGTCTGGCTTAATCACACAAGCCAAAGCTCAAAAAGCCCTGAAACATATTAGAGCCACAGCCTACGAAACAGATCTATGCCACTTCTGACTGGTACAAGCCAAAGAATAACAAGTCTGCCTACTCCTAATGGAAATAGTCAGTGCCCCTGAGAGATGCACACCTACCAAACTCCTTGGAAAATGCAATAGTTCACCCAGTCGTCAACTATAGCCAACACTTGACCCTGAAGATCTCTCCAGCTACCATCCTGTCTCCAATCTCCCATATCTGGGCAAAATAATTGAGAAAATAGCTCCAACATATGACATCAGCCAACACACTGGATATCTCAAAAAGAAGAACAGGAGTACTTGTGGCACCTTAGAGACTAACAAATTTATTAGAGCATAAGCTTTCGTGGACTACAGCCCACTTCTTCGGATGCATATAGAATGGAACATATAATGAGGAGATATATATACACACATACAGAGAGCATAAACAGGTGGGAGTTGTCTTACTAACTCTGAGAGGCCAATTAATTAAGAGAAAAAAAAAAAAAAAAAAACTTTTGAAGTGATAATCAAGCTAGCCGAGTACAGACAGTGTGATAAGAAGTGTGAGAGTACTTACAAGGGGAGATAGTCAACGTTTGTAATGGCTCAGCCATTCCCAGTCCTTATTCAAACCGGAGTTAATTGTGTCTAGTTTGCATATCAATTCTAGCTCTGCAGTCTCTCTTTGGAGTCTGTTTTTGAAGTTTTTCTGTTGTAATATAGCCACCCGCAGGTCTGTCACTGAATGACCAGACAGGTTAAAGTGTTCTCCCACTGGTTTTTGAGTATTTTGATTCCTGATGTCAGATTTGTGTCCATTAATTCTTTTGCGTAGAGACTGTCCGGTTTGGCCAATGTACATGGCAGAGGGGCATTGCTGGCACATGATGGCATAGATCACATTGGTAGATGTGCAGGTGAACGAGCCCCTGATGGTATGGCTGATGTGATTAGGTCCTATGATGATGTCACTTGAATAGATATGTGGACAGAGTTGGCATCGGGGTTTGTTACAAGGATAGGTTCCTGGGTTAGTGGTTTTGTTCAGTGATGTGTGGTTGCTGGTGAGTATTTGCTTTAGGTTGGGGGGTTGTCTGTAAGCGAGGACAGGTCTGTCTCCCAAGATCTGTGAGAGTAAAGGATCATCTTTCAGGATAGGTTGTAGATCTCTGATGATGCGCTGGAGAGGTTTTAGTTGGGGGCTGAAGGTGACAGCTAGTGGTGTTCTGTTATTTTCTTTGTTGGGCCTGTCTTGTAGGAGGTGACTTCTGGGTACTCGTCTGGCTCTGTCAATCTGTTTTTTCACTTCAGCAGGTGGGTATTGTAGTTTTAAGAATGCTTGATAGAGATCTTGTAGGTGCTTGTCTCTATCCGAGGGATTGGAGCAAATGCGGTTATATCTTAGAGCTTGGCTGTAGACAATGGATCGTGTGGTGTGTCCTGGATGGAAGCTGGAGGCATGTAGGTAAGTGTAGCGGTCAGTAGGTTTCCGGTATAGGGTGGTATTGATGTGACCATCGCTTATTAGCACAGTAGTGTCCAGGAAATGGACCGCTTGTGTGGATTGATCTAGGCTGAGGTTGATGGTGGGATGGAAATTATTGAAATCATGGTGAAATTCCTCAAGGGCTTCTTTTCCATGGGTCCAGATGATGAAGATGTCATCAATGTAGCGCAAGTAGAGTAGGGGCGTTAGGGGACGAGAGCTAAGGAAGCGTTGTTCTAAGTCAGCCATAAAAATGTTGGCATATTGTGGGGCCATGCGGGTACCCATAGCAGTGCCGCTGACTTGAAGGTATATATTGTCCCCAAATGTGAAATAGTTGTGGGTGAGGACAAAATCACAAAGTTCAGCCACCAGGTTAGCTGTGACATTATCAGGGATACTGTTCCTGATAGCTTGTAGTCCATCTTTGTGTGGAATATTGGTGTAGAGGGCTTCTACGTCCATAGTGGCCAGGATGGTGTTTTCTGGAAGATCACCGATGGATTGTAGTTTCCTCAGGAAGTCAGTGGTGTCTCGAAGATAGCTGGGAGTGCTGGTAGCGTAGGGTCTTAGGACAGAGTCTACATAACCAGACAAGCCTGATGTTAGGGTGCCAATGCCTGAGATGATGGGGCGTCCAGGATATCCAGGTTTATGGATCTTGGGTAGCAAATAGAATACCCCTGGTCGGGGTTCTAGGCATGTGTCTGTACGGATTTGTTCCTGTGCTTTGTCAGGGAGTTTTTTTAGCAGATGGTGTAGTTTCTTTAGGTAATCTTCAGTGGGATCAGAGGATAATGGCCTGTAGAATGTGGTGTTAGAGAGCTGTCTAGCAGCCTCCTGGTCATATTCCAATTTATTCATGATGACGACAGCACCTCCTTTGTCAGCCTTTTTGATTATGATGTCAGGGTTGTTTCTGAGGCTGTAGATGGCGTTGTGTTCAGCATGGCTGAGGTTATGTGGCAAGTGATGTTGCTTTTCCACAATTTCAGCCTTTGCACGTCGACGGAAGCAATCTATGTAGAAATCCAGTCTGTTGTTTCGACCGTCCGGAGGAGTCCATGCAGAATCCTTTTTTTTGTAGTGCTGGTAGGGAGGATTCTGTGGGTTAGTATGCTGTTCAGAGGTATGTTGGAAATATTCTTTGAGTCGGAGACGTCGAAAGTAGGATTCTAGGTCACCGCAGAACTGTATCATATTCATGGGTCTGGAGGGACAAAAGGAGAGGCCCCGAGATAGGACAGACTCTTCTGCTGGGCTAAGAGTATAGCTGGAAAGATTAACAATATTGCTGGGTGGGTTAAGGGGGCTACTGTTGTGGCTGCTTGTGGCATGTAGCAGTTTAGATAGTTTAGTGTCCTTTTTCCTTTGTAGAGAGGCAAAGTTTGTCTTGTAAATGGCTTGTCTAGTTTTTGTAAAGTCTATCCATGAGGAAGTTTGTGTGGAAGGTTGGTTTCTTATGAGAGTATCCAGTTCTGAGAGCTCATTCTTAATCTTTCCCTGTTTGCTGTATAGGATGCTGATCAGGTGGTTTCGCAGTTTCTTTGAGAGTGTGTGACACAGTCTCTCAGCATAGTCTGTGTGATATGTAGATTGTAATGGATTTTTTACCTTTAGTCCTTTTGGTATGATGTCCATCTGCTTGCATTTGGAAAGGAAGATGATGTCTGTCTGTATCTGTACGAGTTTTTTCATGAGGTTGATGGATTTCCATTCCATACGGCTAAATGCAGTGACCGCTACACTTACCTACATGCCTCCAGCTTCCATCCAGGACACACCACACGATCCATTGTCTACAGCCAAGCTCTAAGATATAACCGCATTTGCTCCAATCCCTCGGATAGAGACAAGCACCTACAAGATCTCTATCAAGCATTCTTAAAACTACAATACCCACCTGCTGAAGTGAAAAAACAGATTGACAGAGCCAGACGAGTACCCAGAAGTCACCTCCTACAAGACAGGCCCAACAAAGAAAATAACAGAACACCACTAGCTGTCACCTTCAGCCCCCAACTAAAACCTCTCCAGCGCATCATCAGAGATCTACAACCTATCCTGAAAGATGATCCTTTACTCTCACAGATCTTGGGAGACAGACCTGTCCTCGCTTACAGACAACCCCCCAACCTAAAGCAAATACTCACCAGCAACCACACATCACTGAACAAAACCACTAACCCAGGAACCTATCCTTGTAACAAACCCCGATGCCAACTCTGTCCACATATCTATTCAAGTGACATCATCATAGGACCTAATCACATCAGCCATACCATCAGGGGCTCGTTCACCTGCACATCTACCAATGTGATCTATGCCATCATGTGCCAGCAATGCCCCTCTGCCATGTACATTGGCCAAACCGGACAGTCTCTACGCAAAAGAATTAATGGACACAAATCTGACATCAGGAATCAAAATACTCAAAAACCAGTGGGAGAACACTTTAACCTGTCTGGTCATTCAGTGACAGACCTGCGGGTGGCTATATTACAACAGAAAAACTTCAAAAACAGACTCCAAAGAGAGACTGCAGAGCTAGAATTGATATGCAAACTAGACACAATTAACTCCGGTTTGAATAAGGACTGGGAATGGCTGAGCCATTACAAACGTTGACTATCTCCCCTTGTAAGTACTCTCACACTTCTTATCACACTGTCTGTACTCGGCTAGCTTGATTATCACTTCAAAAGTTTTTTTTTTTTTTTTTTTTTTCTCTTAATTAATTGGCCTCTCAGAGTTAGTAAGACAACTCCCACCTGTTTATGCTCTCTGTATGTGTGTATATATATCTCCTCATTATATGTTCCATTCTATATGCATCCGAAGAAGTGGGCTGTAGTCCACGAAAGCTTATGCTCTAATAAATTTGTTAGTCTCTAAGGTGCCACAAGTACTCCTGTTCTTCTTTTTGCGGATACAGACTAACACGGCTGTTACTCTGAAACTGGATATCTCAGAATCAGGGTTCAGCTCAAGGCACAGCACAAAAGTCACTCTAGTTACACTAAAAGACAATCTTCTCATGGTCATGGACACAGGTCAGATCTCCATGCTCACTCTGCTGGACCTCTCTGAAGCCTTGGATACAGTGGACCACAAGGTGCTACTAACACATACCTATGTGACAAAGCTGGAGTAGTCAGCTCAGCATTACAGTAACTCCAATCATTCCTCTCCGACAGACCCAGAGTGTTGATGGGTAGTGGCTCTTCCTCTCCAAAGGCCTCACCTGCTGGGTCCTGTTGGATCCACACTATATATCCCTGCTTCTCTTCACTACTAACATGAGACCACTGGGAGAGAGAGACACACCTCATGGGCTCAGTTGCCAACAGTATGCCAAGGACACAACTGTTTATCTCATCCTCAATTGATGCAACCACTGCCACTACTGAAGTGTCAGAATGCCTACAAGAAATAAGCTCTTGGATGAAGAGCAGCTTATTCAAGCTAAACCTGAGCAAAACCAAAAGGATGCTAGTTGGAAACAGGAAACACTTTGAAGAGCTGGCCAAGATGTTGTCTCCACCTTCCATTGAAGGCATGCAGTCCCCGTTGGTCAGAATGGTACAAAACCTCAGAGTCTTGTTAGATTCCTTGCTAAGCCTGGATAACCAGGCAGTATCAGTTTCCAAAAATGCCTTCTTTCACCTTCAGATTGTTAGGAAACTTAAGCCATTCCCCCTGGACAAGGACCTGTCCATACTAATCGATGCATTTGTCACCTCCAGACTGGGTTACAGTAAATCATTATATCTGAAGCTGAATGTCAAGATGATGCCCAGGCTCCAACTGATACAGAATGTGGCTGCCCGCCTTCTCCATGGCATGTGCTCATGGCAGCCTATCAGGCCTGTGCTCAAGTCCCTCCACTTGCTCCAAGGCAAGTTTAAGGCCTTGGTCCTAATTTTCAAAGAAATTAATGGATCAGCTACAGCGGGGACTGAATTTTGAACTGTGAATCATCATGACAGCTGTACTCCTCTGGAGCAATAAAAATCTCAAAGCCCTGGGCAAAGCACATGAGGGCTGGGGACAATGCATGGAACAGTCTTCCAGAGGTGATCAAGCAAATCCAGAGCCTGACTATCTTGAGGAACCACTGCAAGGTCTTCCTCTTTGAGAAAGCCTTTCCACTCTATGTGGTGCTCACAATATGAACACCCCCTTCTATTTTCAAACCCTTACCCACTACTATCACCCCCCAAAATACAACCCCACACTCTACCCTAAAGAGTTTTGATTCTGAAAAGGGAGGAGTGTGAGAGACTTTATGAAGTCCACTAAGGACTTTGCTATTGTTCATAGAATCATAGAATATCAGGGTTGGAAGGGACCTCAGGAGGTCATCTAGTCCAACTCCCTGCTCAAAGCAGGACCATTCCCCAACTAAATCATCCCAGCCAGAGCTTTGTCAAGCCTGACCTTAAAAACCTCTAAGGAAGGATTTTATTGTTGATTTTATGTGGATGGTACTATAAAACCCTAAGATAAATAGTAACTACTCATTCCTCCTTTAGCACTGGAGGCTGCAGAGAGCCTGAGATAGGAGAAGCAACTATCAGATTCTCAACTGACACATCTTTCTGTGCCAGGGTCTCTCCTTAGTGGACATAACCTGGCAGTAAAATGTCATGACAGCTGGGAGATAGGGAACATTCCACAGCTCCTTATCTCAGAAGATGGAATGATTAACAAATGGAAACCCTGTAAGCTCTGCAATTCACCATGGGGACAGCAACATTATCTCACTGGTGACAGCACCTTAAGGTGTTTAGGATTTCACAGAGTGAAGAAGTGGATGTGTCCTCTTTACAAAACTTCACAGGAAACTCCCCAACATTGCACAATGAGCCTAGTTTCAGGACTGAAGGAATGAGTCACTGAGAATAGCAGGCATGAAATTGCCCTGGGTAATTTGGGGAATCTCCCATATAGAACAGAATAACACAAAGCTCCCCAAGGCTGATACACTCTGCCCTGAACTTAGGTTTGCTGAGCTCTATGTGGTGATGAGACCTCAGCTGTAGAACAAATCTTCCATGAGTGGCTTAGGCTGAGCCTGTTCAGATCTCGGGGCAAAAACCATCTCTTCACTGAGGTCTCCCCTAGGAATGGCATCTCCCTAAGAGAAGAACATTTCCAGGAATGGGAAGAGACAAAGAGCTGCATCATGCAAATGTTAGTTGTTTGACATTTGAATGCTGTGGTGATGGGCCTTATGAATACCGGAGATAGATACCATCTCCTGAAGAGGATGGAGCAGGGCCAGGGCAAGGAGGAAGGTAGGGAAGAGACATTTGGAATCCCTCTGCTCTGGGGCGAGTTCCTCCTTCAAGAAGTGTTACCAATAGTGGCAGAACAAGGCTCCCAAAAGCTCATCTTCTCATAGGGCAGAAGGGTGTGAGACAGACACACCCAATATGACACGTCTGCTGCCAGCTCACAGAGAGGGATCCCGGCTTCTCTCCATGCCCTGTCCAGCTTATCATCAAGGGGCACTCCCCTGCCTCCCCACCCTCACCTCCCTGCTGATGCCCTCCCCTCAGCCCTGCCCCTCCCAGCAATCACTCCTATCAGGTTTGTGCTATCCTGGGGCCAGAGCTCTATATTTGCTCTCACTGTTGACATTGGCTGTGAAACTGACTGGGGAAATGAGAAGAAGCACCCTCCAGATGGGATGCAGGAAGACATTCTCAGGCCAGATGCAGCTTGGAGCAGCTCAGAACAAGAACAGGATTCTGCATCCAGCCAAGAGGATCCTCAGTAGCGGTTCTCCAGGATCCCTCCCAGTCCCAGCTGCTCAGCCTAAAGTGCTCCCAATTTCACAATTTCAGGTGTCCTTGACAGGGCACTGAGGATTCATAGGTTACAAAGCCAGAATTGACTATTGTGATCATCTAGTCTGCATAACACATAGGACTGCCCTGAATTCATTCCTGTTTGAACTAGAGCAAATCTTTTAGAAAAATATCCTATCTTGATTTAGAAATGTCCTCTGATGGAAAATCCATGACAACCCTGGGTAAATAGTTCCAATGCTCAATTACCTTCACTGTTAACAAACTGCATCTTATTTCTAGTCTGAATTTCTCTGGCTTCAACTTCCAGCCCTTGGATCTTGTTGCACCTTTGTCTGCTAGATTGAAGAGCCCTCTATTATCAAACTCCTGTCCCCATCTATACAGAGATATCGGAGCCAAGTCAGTCCCAGAATATTAGAGAAACAAGGTCCATGAGGTAATGTCTTTTATTGGCCCAACTTCCGTTGGTGAGAGAGACAAGTTATTGAGCTTACACTGAACTCTTTTTGAGGGCCCCTGAAAAAGAGCTCTGTGTAAGCTCAAAAACTTCTCTCTCTCACCAACAGAAGTTGGTCTAACAAAAGATATTCTCTTTCCCCATGAAGCTACTTATAGACTGATCAAGTCACCCCTTAACCTTCTGTTTGTTGAGCTAAATAGCTTGAGCACTGGGAGTCTGTTTTAATCATTCCCATGGCTCTTCTCTGAATCTTCTCCAATTTATTAACATCCTTCTTGAACTGACTGTACCAGAACTGGATTCAGTATTCTAGCAGTGATGCCAAATACAGAGGTGATAATAACATCCCTACTTCTACTTGAGGTTTCTGTTTATGCATTCAGTGATCACATTAGCTCTATTGATCATAGTGTTGCACTGGGAGCTTATGTTCAGCTGATTATCCACCAGGACCCCAAGTCCTTTTTCAGAGTCACTGCTACCCAAGATAGCATCTCCCATCCTGTAAGTATGGCCTGCATGTTTTCTTCCTAGATGTAGGACTTTACATGTATAAAAACATATTGTTTGCTTGCGCCCTGCTTATCAAGTGATCTGAATGACCTGCCCCGTTCATTATGTTTTCGGTCAGTTCATTGATAAAAATAGTAAATAGCATAGGGCCAAGAACTGATCCCTGCTGGACCCACTAGAAAACACACCCACGCATTCATGAGTCCCCATTTACAGTTACATTTGAAAACCTGTCAATTAACCAGTTTTTAATGTGTTTAATGTGTGCTGTGTTGATTTTGTGTGATACCATCTCAAATGCCTTACTGAAGTCTGTCTATTACCTCACTGCTATTACCTTTATCAATCCAGTTTGTAATCTCATTCAAAACAAAAATCAAGCATTGGGGGGGAGGGCAGGGTTCAGGTCCCATACACTGCACAGAATGGGATCCTCAGAAACTTCTTCACTGTGGCTTATTGCATCTGAATGTGTCAGTGCTCCTGGCCCTGATACATGGGGAATGCCTACAGTGGAGCTGGAGGTGTAATTTCCAGCTCAGGCAGACATACCCACACTAGCTTTGATCAAGCTAGCACCCTAAAAATAGCAATGTAGCCATGCTGCATGGTCAGCAGGATGATAGCCAACGGAAGGAGCAGTATTGCCAGGTTCTGGAAGGAAATGGGCCCCATCTGCCTAAGAGAAGGGCAGAGCCTATAGCGGGGGAGGTGATGTAAGGGGTAGAACAGTGATGATCCCCAAAAAGATGTTCAATCAGTGTCAGGCAAGCAGCATGGACTCCCTCTCATAAGCAGCCCCTATGCTTCTAACCCACATGCAATGCTGTTAGTGAAGCACCAGCCCCTGCAATGGCCATGCATGCAAATCTACAGTGTCCAAGAAACAGTGAGTGCCACAGCTGATGGAGGCACTAGGGAATGCCCAGTATCAAGGGGGTATGCACTGGCCTCAGCCCTTTGACACAGGAAGGAAATCTCCTCAACTGCAGACTGAGGCTCCAGGCCCTGCCTGTACCCCCACCACCCACTCCTAGCCCTGCTCAGACCCCACTGCCCACTTCAAATACAGTCTGCTGCCCAGTGGCATAACCAGGTTCTAAGAGCAGGGGGAGCAAATATTAAAAAGGTGCCCCCCCCCTTGGCTCCTCCTCTGGTCACTCCCCCTATGGCTCCTCCTCTGGTCGCTCCACGCCCCCCCTGTGGCTGGCTCCTCCGGCCACGCGGCGCCCCCCTCCCCTGGCTCCTCCGGCCGTGCGGGACCCCCACCCCCATGTCTCCTCCGGCCGCGCTGCAGGCTGCCATGTGCTGTGCCCCCACCCTCTCCTCCAGCCGCCCCCTCCCCCGCTCCTCCGGCCGCGCTGCGGGCTGCCATGTACTGTGCCCCCACCCTCTCCTCCAGCCGTCCCCCCCCCCCATGGCTCCTCCGGCTGCGCTGCGGGCTGCCATGTGCTGTGCCCCCCGCCCCGCTCCTCCGGCCGCGCTGCAGGCTGCCATGTGCTGTGCCCCCACCCTCTCCTCCAGCCGTCCGCCCCCCCCCCCGCTCCTCCTGCCGCGCTGCAGGCTGCCATGTGCGAGGCTACGGCTGAGGCTCAGGGATTCCGGCAGCCGGATGGTACAAGCCCCTGCAGGGAATCACTGCGGGGGGCGGAGCAGCGCCAGGGTCTGCCACAAGCTTCCCACCTGCCCCACCACGGTCATCGACGCGCAGCTCCCAGCCGCATCGCTGCGCCGCGCGGGGGGCTTTCCTTCGCCTCCCTGGGGCGCTGCAGCCGGGAGCCGGGCACCATAGCCAGGCTCCCCACCCACCGGCTCGACTCCAGGACGCTGAGACGGCCCCGGAGACTGAGCAGCTTCTCCCTCCCGCCAGCAGCGGCGCAGGCACCGGATACCACCCCGGGGCCCTGCTGCCTGAGCTGGGGAGGGGCCCGAGCGCTAGGGCGCAGCGCCCCCATCTCTCCAAGGCTCAGGGCGCACAGCGCGCAAGCGGCTTTCCGTGCTGAAAGCGCCTCCGAGCCCCCCTCGCTCCTCCGGCCGTGCCGCCCCCTCCCATGGCTCCTCCCGCCGTGCCGCCCACCCTTGCCTGCAGGAGCCCAGCAGCTGGCCTGGCAGGCCAAGCTTCAGAGCGAAGTGTGGGCCCTGCCTGCTGGCGCCTCTTTTGGAAAATGTGCTGAGGGGAAGCGGCTGCTTCCCCTGCACCCCCCTTAGCTACGCTACTGCTGCCGCCCCCTCCCACAACACGCCTTGCCATCTCCCACTGCCCATGTCAAATGTCTTCCACTACCCATCTCCCACTGCCTGCACCAAATGCTTCCTGCTGCCAAGTTTTAAATCAAGACTGGATGTTTTCCTCAAAGACCTGCTCTGGGAATTATTTTGGGGATGTTCTGTGGCATGCACAGTACAGGAGGTCAGACTAGATGATCACAGTGGTCCCTTTTGGCCTTGGAGTCTATGAAACTCCCTTCACCTGCACTCGCTGCTGGAAAAGGATACTGAACCCTACTGTGTGACTTTATTCCAGGTGCCTCCTAGTTTGTATATTTACACAGGCAGTTTAAAAGTGCCAATAAAATGAATGAGCCTGTCAGTAAAGAGCCCAGATTTTCCTTTAGCAGCTCAAAGCTCCTGTCTCCTTCCAATGATATAATTCTCTGTTCTATCTGTGTGACGCACCTTTTCTTGGCAGGAAATTGCAAGGGTGTGTGTCCTAAGCCAGCACTCCGGGGGTTGGAGTGCAGATTGCACTGTATACAGGGATGGGCATTTGGGAGTTGCTGATAGAAAGACAAGCATCTCGGTGATTTAGCAGCTGAGGAACAAACCCAGTCAGGGTTATCCTGTGACCTGGGTAGGGAGTAGGGTGACCAGATGTCCCGATTTTATAGGGACAGTCCCAATATTTGGAGCTTTTTCTTATATAGAGGCCTATTACCCCCCATCCCCTGTCCCAATTTTTCACACTCGCTATCTGGTCACTCTAGTAGGGAGGGGCGCACCTTCATCGTCTTCCACACTCCTCTAGGAAATTGCAAAACTAGGGTTACCATATTTTGTGCCTCCTAATGGAGGACACTCCCGGGGGGGCCGGCCCCGCCCCCAGCCCCGCCCACGCCCCCGCCCCAACTCCGCCCCCTCCCAAAGTCTCCGCCCCCTCCCCTGCTTGAAGCCTGAAGCAGGTAAGGTAAGGTAAGGTAAGGGGCGGGGGAGGGAGAAGGAGGCGCGGCGCGGCCCAGGCTGGCCCCCGGCGGCTCCAGCCTGGGTCGGCTCGGGCCCTGGCCGACCACCCCCGGCGCACCCCCCGGCTCCCAGCCCCGCGGCCCGGCTCCCGGCTCCCCGACCCCGGCCCGGCTCCCAGCCCCGGCCCGGCTCCCGGCTCCCCGACCCCGGCCCGGCTCCCAGCCCCGCGGCCCGGCTCCCGGCTCCCCGACCCCGGCCCGGCTCCCGGCTCCCAGCCCCGCGGCCCGGCTCCCGGCTCCCCGACCCGGCTCCCCGACCCCGGCTCCCGGCTCCCAGCCCCGCGGCCCGGCTCCCGGCTCCCAGCCCCGCGGCCCGGCTCTCCGACCCCGGCCCGGCTCCCGGCTCCCCAACCCCGGCCCGGCTCCCAGCCCCGCGGGCCCGGCTCCCCGACCCCGGCCCGGCTCCCGGCTCCCGGCTCCCCGACCCCGGCCCGGCTCCCAGCCCCGCGGGCCCGGCTCCCCGACCCCGGCCCGGCTCCCAGCCCCGCGGACCCGGCTCCCCGACCCCGGCCCGGCTCCCAGCCCCGCGGGCCCGGCTCCCCGCCCCGCGGGCCCGGCTCCCCGACCCCGGCCCGGCTCCCAGCCCCGCGGCCCGGCTCCCCGACCCCGGCCCGGCTCCCGGCCCGGCTCCCGGCTCCCCGACCCCGGCCCGGCTCCCAGCCCCGCGGCCCGGCTCCCGGCTCCCCGACCCGGCTCCCAGCCCCGCGGCCCGGCTCCCGGCTCCCCGGCCCGGCTCCCGGCTCCCAGCCCCGCGGGCCCGGCTCCCGGCTCCCAGCCCCGCGGGCCCGGCTCCCGGCTCCCAGCCCCGCGGGCCCGGCTCCCGGCTCCCAGCCCCGCGGGCCCGGCTCCCGGCTCCCAGCCCCGCGGGCCGGCTCCCCGACCCCGGCCCGGCTCCCAGCCCCGCGGGCCCGGCTCCCCGACCCCGGCCCGGCTCCCAGCCCCGCGGACCCGGCTCCCCGACCCCGGCCCGGCTCCCAGCCCCGCGGGCCTGGCTCCCCGACCCCGGCCCGGCTCCCAGCCCCGCGGCCCGGCTCCCCGACCCCGGCCCGGCTCCCGGCCCGGCTCCCGGCTCCCCGACCCCGGCCCGGCTCCCGGCCCGGCTCCCGGCTCCCCGACCCCGGCCCGGCTCCCAGCCCCGCGGCCCGGCTCCCGGCTCCCCGACCCCGGCCCGGCTCCCAGCCCCGCGGCCCGGCTCCCCGACCCCGGCCCGGCTCCCGGCTCCCCGACCCCGGCCCGGCTCCCGGCTCCCAGCCCCACGGGCCCGGCTCCCGGCTCCCAGCCCCGCGGGCCCGGCCCCGTGGGCCCGGACCGGCCCGGCACTGCGACTCTGGCCCGGCCTGGCCCCCGGCCCGGCTCCCGGCCGGGCACCATGCCCCCGGCCCCGCACAAAGAGGCCCCGGCCGAGCCTCCCGATTTTCCCGGACATGCCCGGCTTTGGGGGATTTCCCTCCGGACGGGGATTTGAGCCCCCAAAAGCCGGACATGTCCGGGAAAATCCGGACGTATGGTAACCCTAGCAAAACAAGAGAGGAAGTAATGTAAAAGCTTCCTGTGTAAGGCCCCTGGTCTGTAATCACTATGCCACAGTTCTGTCACAAGGGGAGCATGACCCAATTTCTCTCTTTGAGCCTTCCCCTCACAGCAGCAGCAAAAACAGGCACAGTGGGGCCAGGTCCCCAAGGACCTTTCCCTGAAGCTAAAGACACAGCCCAACACTGCCACACACGTCACATGCAGCCTGCTTCTCCCCACAGTGACCCAGTTTCTCAGCCAGGCAGGATGGGAGGTGAGGGCGCTTTCCTTTTCTCTGTCAGCAGAAAGATGCCAGGAGCCAGTGTTCCCACCCAACAGACCCTCATGCAATGGGATGCATGGGGATTTCACCCTTCACATGCCTTTCGGGAGGCAGGAGGGAACCTGTGCAGTCTTTCAAAGATCAGTGCAAGGAGCAAGTCTACCTTACACCAAGGTGGCCATGTAGGGTGAGGAAGAAGGTGAGGGGGTGGCCATGTTGAATTGAGGAGGGGGAGGCCATGTTAGAAGAGGCAAAGAAGGCAGCCATGTTGGGGTGAGGAGGAAGAGATGTGTTGAGTGAGGAGGGAGCCACGTTGGGACATGAGCCGGGGCTCTGCCTGGTGACGCCACACATTGCTCTCGGTGAGTCATTCAGCTATTTCTATTTAACACCCATAAAACTCAGACCCCATCCCTAGAGAAGCTTGGGGACAGCTCCTCTTCAGGGGCAGGAATAGTACCATTGTGGCTTGCCTGCTGAGGTTAGCCCAAACACTGCTGGCCTGGACGTGGGGCCAGTGGGGCTGGGAGGGGATAGCTCAGGACTCCATGCTCGGGAGGGTTCGATTACCCGTGTTTGGACTGTGGTGGTGCCAGAGGCTCCCATCAAGAATCAGGGCCCCACTGTGTTAGGCGCTGTACACACAGATAACAAAAAGATAACCTCAAAGCGGTTACAGTCTGTGTCTGAGCACGTCTTGTGTGGGCCCTGGAGTGAAATTTGTTCCCCTCAAAGTAATTGTCTCCCCAGTCCTGGCCACTGCTCCTTTGTTTTCCCCAGCTGATTTTGTTTTGCTGGTTGCTGGTTCTGGAGTGAACCCCACTCTCCAGGGCAGGACCCTCCCCCACTTGGGTTTATTTGCCTTTCTGAGCCTCTGGTGTTGATAGAAGGTTAGTTTTGTGGCAGCACAACAATTCATCCCAGACCCTAAACACCACAGGATGGCGTAGGGCTCCAATACAGCTAGAGGATCTGGGTTTTCTCCCTCCCCCTCCTTTGTGCAGAAGGGTGACCAGACAGCAAGTGTCAAAAATTGGGATCGGGGTGAGGAGCCTATATAAGAAAAAGACCCAAAAATTGGGACTGTCCCTACAAAATCAAGAACTTTGGTCACCCTAGTGCAGGTTCTTGCAGTACCTCTCCGTGGCCCTTTGGGTCAGGCTGGCCATGTTGCCACAGCTCCCTACAGGAACTCCACAGTCTCCCCGCATGCCCAGCCTCACCTGCTCTCCCTGGTTTCAGGGTCAGTTCCTCAGGTGATGTGTGTCCCTGTGTTGGGCTGGGCCCAAGCTTGATCCCATCCCTGGCCAGCCGGTGTTGCAGTTCCTCCTGGTCACCATACAGCTTTTGTTCTCCCTGGGCACTTGCAAAGTTTCAGGCTTGCTCTTTGAGCAACGTGCTAAGGAGAGGGAGGGCCAGGGGTGGGGAGAGGCGGGGACAGAAGCCAGAGGCTGTCAGTGCCAACTCCCTCCTTCCATTCAGCTCACCAGCTCAATGTGCACTTCTGAGAACACCCCCTCCTGAAGCCTGCCTATCCAAGGGGCACAGACCCAGCCAGAATCCCTGATCTGCAACCTCATCGCTCCCCGCTTATTCATTCCCTTTGCCCTTCCTCTGCCCCATTTCATACACTCTCTTCGCTGCCTCTTGGATTGCCCAACAAACTTTCTGGTCCTTTGTAGATTCACCACACTGTGACACTCCCACTGATTAGACTAGAGTGGGGATACAGGGGCTGGGAAGCTGCAGGGGAAATGGGTGCCCTGACTCAGGTGCCTGCCTGAAAAGAAACTGCACTGCAATGGATGGCAGTGAGAAACTTGTCGGGGGAGGGAAGGAGGAGGAGGGAGTGGAAGTCACTGGCTTTTTGATCCCCCATCACAGGTAGGTGAGCCACCACCCCTCCTTTCAGCTTCCCTGCCTCCCTTTGCCAGCACTACCTTCTCCCAGCCCCAGAAGGGGACCCGCTGGATTCCTGCTGCGGTGAGACAGGGCCAAAGGCTCCTGGTTCAGGAGAAGACTCAGAACCCCTTGCTTTGCTGCGACGGCCCTTGAAGATTGGTTTTACTAATGATGCTCTGCACTGACCCGCTCTCTTGACACCTGCTGTCAAAAGGCACAGCCAGCATTTATGTTGAGCCTTAGCATTCCCTTGTCTGACATTTGGGCCCCAATCCTCCATGCCCTCTCTGCAGCCTCAGATCCCCTGCCTCTCCGTGCTGTCTTGCCTGTGGCATCTGGCCTGGCCATCCCATCACCAGACACCTGGTCATCAAAAAACAAATAGTGCATCATTTTAGAAAATTGAACTGAATAATATGAGATTCCCATTTGTGGGACTAAGGTGCCAGCTGCTTTTCAGCCTCGGCCCTGTGCTACGTTCCTACCCGGTGCTGTACCATACCCCTTGCCTGTGTCACACCCGCTACTCAGCACCACTGCCTGCCCTGTGCTGAGTCCTACCCTACACCACTCCTTTTGGCCAGAATCTTGGAGCCATACTGCCAGTAAGGACAGCCTGAAGTGTTGTTTGTCCCTAGCGTTAGCTAGAGTTGCCCATCTGCAGCAGGACTGAGCGGCAGGTGAGAAACGGGCAGATACAAGGTGTGGGTCACAGCTCTGACTTGGAGCAGCAGGTGACACACGTTGGTGCCCCCTACAGGCTACAGCCTGCCAGGGTTCTGGGGCACCTCACAATACCGTCAGCTTCTGTCCCTGAGCCAGTGAAGGTTGGACACGTGTGGAGCTGACAGGCAGGCCATGTCAGTCTCCCGCCTGTGGCACATTCTCCACAGGAGATATTTCCCCCGCTTGTGAGCACCAGGTTGCAGGGGTTGATATCGGGACAGTGGGGAATTTGATGCAGCGTGCATCACTGGAACCATGTCACTAGGTTCCACCAGGGCCAGGCACGTGCAGGAGCTGGGCAGGGCACAAAGGGCCAAGCCAGCATTTCCCCACCATTTTTTGTACTGGCTATGTCAGTATATAGGAGCTGTAAGGCTGCCATAAGTGCCCTCTAAGCAACCCCTGCTGTACAGAGCAATCAGAGTCAGTGGAGCTGGTGCTAGCTCAGCCCCCAGCACCTCCAGTAGTCCCTGTGTCAGAGCAGCAGGGGCTGTGGCTGCTGCATTCCCACACTCTGGTATTCACAGCTGGCAGAAAAGCCCACAAGCCATTGACAGCTAGGGCAGCCCCTCAGGAACTGTTCTAACCTGTGCTGGCAGCTGTGTCAGCTCCCTGCACCTTACAAGGGTTTCTCCTCCTCCATGGTCCCTGTGCTAAGCTCAGCTCCAGTGCTGCTGAACTGGGCCCAGCGGCCCTGAGTGCCCTCCCACTTAGCCCCACCTGACAGCAGAACTCTGGGGGGGCCTCAGAGGAGTTACTCCTGATTCACACCAGTGCCAGTGAGGCCCGACCTCTCCCAGGGTTATTGCTGGGACAAAGACTAGTGCTGCCACCTACAGGCCAGTCTGAGGAGAGTGCCTTAGAATGGGTATCTGGGGCAAGTGTAGCCAGCAACACTGCCAATCACCCTGCATGTTTCAGCCATGCTATCCCACCCCGGAGTCGGACAGGCTGACGCACAAACATGCCCACATCCGGCTGACATGGCATTGAGTAGAGGCTTGACTAGATGCTCAAAGGAAACCCAAATATTTGCTTAATGTCCACCCTGAAGCTCAGTGTTAAACAATACACAGAGGCTTGTGTGACCTAGGCCCATCTCTATGCATGGGCAGGGCGCAGCTGGACTGCTCTAATATTAAGAAACAGATTGCTCCATGCTGGGAACAGGAAATAACCTGTTGGGACAGAAAGCACCAGCAGCAAATGGACCCAGTGTTTCCTCCCAGACAGCAAAGTCACAATAGCAGAGGGTGTGGGTGTGTGGGGGGGCACATACATCACCTGTGCACACAAGCTCCTCCAGGACAGCCTTCTCCAGTGTGTGTGACACAGACTCACAAGCACCTCTCCCCGCCATGTCTGTCACCAGCCAACACTTGGCTCTGATTAGGAAAGGTTTGGGTGTTGTTGCTCGGGCTGGAGGGGCATAGGCAGAGCTCTGTGGGAAGACCAGGACTAGCAGGAGGGCTGCAGGTCAGGGCTGGGATGGATGTGTTGCTAGAGCTCGCTGGAGGGAAAAGCTTCAACCAGCCTTGTTCATAATTTGCCTGGTTTTAGCCAGCACTATCACCCTTTTCCTGCCTCAAGCACCGACTTCATCCTGTCACCACAGGGTCATAGAATCATAGAATCATAGAATATCAGGGTTGGAAGGGACCTCAAGAGGTCATCTAGTCCAACCCCCTGCTCAAAGCAGGACCAATTCCCAACTAAATCATCCCAGCCAGGGCTTTGTCAAGCCAGGCCTTAAAAACCTCCAACGGAGGAGACTCCAGAAACCAGAGAAACCAGAAAGTGGACTAGATGTTGAGCTTCCTCGCAGCTTTGGGATTTTATTGTTAATTGAAACAGAAAGTGTATCTCACGAGAAACCAGCAATATGGAGCCTATAAAAACTCCATGTGGCAACTGCAGCTAAACACAGTGTGATTGAAGGCACATGGCAGGAGGATGTGGGGTGCTCTGCAAACATCTAGCTGCCATCTAAGGGGCAGAGCAAGCAGCCTTGTTCTCCCACAGAGGGACCAAGTCTCTGCCCCCAAGGGTGGCTGGACTCGGAGAAGCTGTTGTCCATACATAATAAGTGCATTAGACTAGAGTGTTCTCCCCTGTGACGCACTTGGAGGCCCCATGATGCTGCAGCGCTGGGACTCTGTCCTCCATGTGATGTTTTAAGGTTCAGTTCAGACCCTATCGAAATCAAGCCCTTGTGACCAAGCTACAACGCACATCAGGTGTCCAGCACCTGTGTGGGCAGAGACTGGGAGAGGTACCCAGCCAGCCCAGGTTGTAGACTCACCACCCACATCAGCTGTATCAGACTCAACAAGGAAAGTCTCAGCTCCAGTGCGATGTGGCCACATGGACTGTTGCTCCCACCTCCCCTAACTCAGACTGTATCATGCCTCTATGCTGGGTGTAAGTGGAACAAGGCTCAGCATTAGGATCCATGCCCACCAGAGGAGAAGTCAGGCCCTTTCTGTGGCTCAAAAAGGGAAGGAAGAAAAGTTAGTGCTGGAGTCTCAGTAGCTGCTGGGGCTCCCCTGTTACGTTCTGGCTACTCTGAATTCCCAGTCACCCCTCCATGGAACCCGGCTAGACAGTTTGGGGTTGTGGCCAGTTTCACCACAAGGCTAAATGTCCTTTTGGGTCCAGGCCTTTGGCAGAGCCTCAGCCAGACGCACAAGGCATTTCTGAAGCTACCGCCAGGGGAGATTATGCACGATGACATCAGAGTGACAGTGAAGGTTGCAAAGGAAGGCAGCAAGGGGGATATTTCCAATCCAGAGGCTTAGCTCAGTGACCCCAGATCTTGGCCCTGTCCCAGGGACAGAACATCTTCAGCAGCGCTCCACCTCCTGCACCAGGCAGCTGTCCAGAGGAGATTAAAAAGGCACAGAGGAGTCTGAATGCCAGATTCATTATGGGTTTGGTTTCAGACTGGGTCCCTGCTGCAGGCTCCTGGGGCTGCTCTCATGGAGCTTGGCTTGGATGAGCTTCCGATGAGTGGGGCTCAGCACGCCAGCATCCAGCAGGTCCTGGTCAGTGATATTTCTAGACAAGGGAGAGAGGGAGAGCAACTGAGGGAGAAGCCAGCAATGCAATACAAGGCAGGTAGGAAGGGGACTCAACCACCTATGACTATTGGACACGGAAGGACCATGGGACTCCAGAGGTCATCTCCCCTTAGTCTCTGCCCTGCGCTCTGCATCCAGGGCTCAGCTAGGAGGCCCCAACTCTCCTCCTGCCCCACGCTGAACTCAGAGCTCTTGCAGGATGTCCGTGGGGCACACGAGCTGGACTGTGTTATTCCAGTAAGGCACAGTGGTACACATGAGCCAATGAGCCCTCACACACCACTATCCTTACGATACCTGAAGAACTCCAGATCATCCCAGCCATTTTCATACAGCCCCGCCTCATACTGTTCCAGGCCCAAGCGACTCAGCCACCTGCCAACGCTCCGGGGGTGATCACCACTGCCACAGGGCCACTAGGAAAGAAGAACCAGGATATGGCCCAACAGCGTCACGCCAGGGGACTACAAAGCAACGACTCTAGCCCCAGCTCTGCTGAGTCTCCTGAATCCAGTCCTCTTCTATCCCTGCTCATCCCCCATCACAGCTCTGCTAAGGTGCCTCCCTTGTGACCTGCTGTTCCAGCCCCAGGCCTTCCCTGAGCCAGACTGACTGTGGTGCCCAGTGTGGACAAGAGAACTAGGATGGGAGACCCCCAAGCTCGCTGATGCCCAATCAACACATTTACACATAGGTCTCCAGAGACTTGTGCATTAACACCCTCCCTACACCTGGAGCTCCTTCAAGGCCAACACGAAGCCCTCGCCAGGCTTGGGAGTGTCTTGTCTTGGTGCATCATGTCTCCCTGGCACATAAGGCAGCTGGTGCTTTCCAGTGTGGGTTGCCCAGGACATACCTCTCCGGCACGGTTGAGTCGGCGAGTGTCCCGCTGGGACCTTGCCCCCTCCCAGCAGCTCTGCTGTGGTGGCTCCAGTGCACTGCGGGTGTGGCGCAGCAGGTTCTTCCGGCCCTCTGGCTGGCTGGGGCCCAGGCAGCTTCCTCTCTTGGGGGGCTCTGTGTCCACATCACTGAGGCACCAGGCCATGTGCAGGGCAGTGAGGGAACAATCACCTGATGTCTGCGGATCTCTCGTCAGAATGGCTGACTTGGGCCTCTTGTGCCTCCCAATCTGAGAGAGGCTGAGCTGGTGCCCACAGGAGGTGGTCTCGGACACAGGGTAGTGGGGGCTTCTCTGTAGCTGTTCCTTGGAGGAGGAGTAGGCTTGTGCTCCTGTCAGGCTCTGCAGCCTGCGGCATGGAGAATGGCCCGGGTGCCTGTCAGCCTGCGTGTCACTGGCCGGACTGTAAGGAGGCTCAGACAGGCTGGGACACTGTGCCCAGGTGTTGGGGACCCCCTCAAATATGAAATAGGCTGGATTGGTGTAACTGCTGGCTGCATCCGGGAGGCTGAGGGGCCGGCTCCTGAAACACACAACAGTCGAGTGGGTGTTTTTGCCCAGAAAAACAACTCCAACAGATAGATAATCCCAGCACTCTGGGACAAACCCAACCCCAGTTCCTGGCAGAGACAAACTGACAGACATCCCAACACTGCGACAGAGAGACAACCATGGCACTGTGGGGCAGATGGACCGACAATCCTAGAAGACAAACAGACAAGCAGCTATTTCACCCACTCAGAGTGCGCCCTCATTTGGAAACCAAACCAAACAACTCCCATCACGAGCCCTGGACTGGCAGCACTAAGTGTCCTAGCAGATTAATGGCCAAGGTGCGGCATGCTGGCAGTTACCTGACAGCGCGCAGAGTTGGCTTGGAGAGGGTCGGGAAGTCAGACTCCGTCTCGTCGGTCTCAAAGCTGATCCACTCTGCAGAGAACAAAGACTGTAAAGGTTAATGGGAATGCAGCAAAGTGTTTCGACTGAACTGTTAGCCCAAATGGTGGGAACTCCCAGCTGCTCCAGTACCAGCCTCTCCCAGCTGGGAGCTCTAGAGGGAAGGGAGCACAAGGAACGGCAGCAGGGGAACTCCCACTTATTCCAGGCCTGTCCTGTACTGGTGCCTCCTGGGGCAGAAGAGATGGCTGCAGGGGAGCTCCCCATAGCTACTCTGGGTTTTCCCTGGTCCCCAAGCAGGGAACTGGAGCCCATATTTCTGAAGCAACAGCAGTTCAGTGGCATGGCTGTATTACCGTAGAGCCTCTCGCGTGTGCTCCGCCTGTCCTTGGGGACTCGGACCTTCATCCAGCCACGCATGGAGCCCGTTTCTTCACCCCGGTGGAAGAGGAAAGTCTCAAACTGCTGGGCCAGGCTGCCAATCATAGATCTCATGGCAATGCAGCACTCACCTGCCCAGAGAGCACAGCATCACCTCAGAGGGCGGGGCACCCCATGGTCACTCAGGCACCCACCGACAGCAGCTAGCATCCTCCTCCTCCCACACTCTCACGTTCCCATGGAAAAGTACTAGCACCAGGGACTGGCGGATGCCACACCACAATGTGACACCCACCAGGAACATGGAGTTGTTCATATACATAGAGCTAGTGTCCATGGGGGGTGGGGGTAGCCTGTCCTGCCAAAACTCCAGATGTGCCTCTAGTTTCCCAGTAGCTTGGAGAAACCATTTTCTCCTGAGGGAGACAAGACTCAGTCTCCATGGTCACCACATTCAGGCTACAGCACATGTCTTCAGTGAGGCACCAGCCTCTCCTTTCTGGGCCTGCTCTGGTGGTCAGGGCCCTGCACTATCTACAGGCCCCAGGTCCTCCCCCTGAGTCCCAGGGGCAGCAGGGGCTGAAGGACAGTGCCCTGCACTGCTGGGAGAAGACTTGGCTGCTGCCCCTGGGTCTAGTCTCTTGCTCCCTGGTTCAGGAGGGAGCAGGTGAAGCCACAGGGGGACTTGGACCCTTCACTAATGTAGGTGCTCACCCTGATCCCCCTGATCTCCTGCTCTGGGCTGCTCCAGGATACAGGAGCCCTGTAGAAATCACCTTAGCCCTCTGTGGGGTTCATGTGCCATCCTGGCCACTCCCTAACACTCCCCCTTTCCAGAGGAGGTGTTGGACACACACCATATGACTCGCAACTGTCCATGCCCTTGATGCTGAGGAGCAGGTGCTGGTCCAGCAGGTACTCCAGGTCCGACAGGATTGGGCTCAGCTGCACAGGGAGAGACAACAACTCTCAGAAGGTCGGCAAACCGCCAATCCAGCCACACAGCCATGGGACCTGAGCGCTGGGCTTAGGTACAGAGACATCACAGTGACCCCACTGTCCTATAGTACAAGGGCTAAAGCCCCAGTGCTCACCACTGGGTTCACTCTGTGTGCAAAAGAACTTGCTCAGGAGATCAGCCAGGGAAAGGGAGCACCAGGGAGTCAGGGCAGAGGGAGAGGGATGGGTATGCCAGGGAAACAGGGGATGGGGGTGTGTTTCAGAGCCAGTGGGGTGGGAAGTCAGGACCAGAGAAGGGGTGGAGGAGCCAGGGAGTCTAACAAAGTCTACAGGCTGTCACTCCTTATAGTCTGCCTATGTCCTTCTCACTTGCCTCCCCTTTGTTGTGCCAGCCCCTGCCCATGCACATACCCACCAGCCTGCACCCCCCCCACCCCACTGTGCTTACCACTGGCAGCTGTTTAGCTGACCAGCTGAGTTTGAGGAAGCCCGGGATGTCGCTGCTCTGGGAGCTGTTCTCCCCACTCCGCTGAGACTCTGGCAAGAAATCAAGAGAGAGAATTACAAGAGCAAAGCTGTGTCCTGCTGTCAGGGCCGGCTTTAGGCCAATTCCACCAATTCCCCCGAATCGGGCCCCACGCCTAAGAGGGCCCTGCGCCCAGTGGCAGGGCTGCCGGGGTGGGGCAAGTGGCCGAGAATCCCTTCCCTGGCTAGAGGCTCCTTTTTAATTTTTACTCACCTGGCGGCACTCCGGTGGCACTTCGGCGGCGGGTCCTTCACTCGCTCCGCATCTTCGGCAGCACGTCCTTCACTGCCGCCAAAGACCCGGAGCGAGTGAAGGACCCACCGCCAAAGACTAGGAGTGCCGCCTGTTGAGTACAAGCCCCATGTGGTTTTTTATGTGTTTTTTTTCTTTTGTCATCCCTGCCGGGGCCCTGTCAAAACTGTTTGAATCGGGCCCCGCACTTCCTAAAGCCGGCCCTGCCTGCTGCCAACTTACCCACCTCTCTCTCCACCTGGGTATGAGCCTCCCTCCTCTTCCCTGCCAGCTCCAACCTCTCCTAGGCACCAACCACATTGCGATGGGGAAGGGGGGTGAACTCAACCCAGGACAAATCCCAGTTGTTTGTCATTAAATTAATGGAGATATCCTATCTCCTAGAACTGGAAGGGACCTTGCAAGGTCATTGAGTCCAGCCCCCTGCCTTCACTAGCAGGACCAAGTACTGATTTTGCCCCAGATCCCTAAGTGGCCCCCTCAAGGATTGAACTCCCAACCCTGGGTTTAGCAGGCCAATGCTCAAACCACTGAGCTATTCCTCCCTCCCATTGAGATAGAGGTGCCAGCCCCATTGCCCCCAGAAAAAGAATCCCAACACATGAACAGACTGCACGGAGATGACATCACCCACTGCTGAAATGCAGCCACCTCTGAGGTGAGATGTAGCAGCTGCTTATACCACGCACAGCAACAGTGCACAACCATTTAGGACAGGAAGTTTAGAAGAGGCCTAATCCTAGTGAAACTAGAGGTTGTCACAATCTAACCCAAGTGTGACACCAGCGATATACCTCAATCCTTACACAAAATGTCCTGGGATATGCAATGAGCACAAAAGGCCAGAAGCTTGGCTTTCCATCTCACTTGAAAAACAGCAGCCTGGGCCCTGAGCTCAGTACTGATTCTGGGGACAGCACCCCCTTCCGAGGAGCCCTCTGCAGCACAGCGCCCCTTAGCACTGCACTGGGGCATTGGGGTCAGCAAGGACTCGGTGAGGAAAGTCACCTGTGCTGCTCCCTGCAGCACTAGGTTTTCCTTGCTGGTCTCCTTTCCAGGTGCTAGACAGGCTTGGCATGTGGCCAGTAGAGATGCCCAGGCAGCGCTCACCTTCCAGGCAGTAGGAATGGAACTCAATGTAGCACTTGCTGCGGCTGGCTGTTTTCACAATCACCTCGATGCTGTCCCACTCGATGCAGGCCAGGGACTCGGGGCTGGAGCCAGGAGCTGCCAGCACAGAATGGCCAATCAGTGTATGCTGAAGGGGCCCCACCCTGTCGCCAGATCTGACCCCTCAGATGGGCTGTTCTCGTGCTGGCTGATATGACCCCTTGAGGACCTGGGCAGGGTGTCAGATTGCTACTACCCCAAAGGTAGCAGGGAGGGGTCAGTCATAGCTCAGGTCTGTCTGCGGGGTCAGCAAAATGAGTTCCCTGGATCCTATTCCCCAGGCAAAGACTGATCTGTTCATCTCCCCACTAACAATGCTAACCAGCACTGCTGGCTGGTAGCCCTGTGGCGACATGTGTTGGCCCTGAGAACACTGCTGTTTGGAAGTGATGGCAGAACCCCTACTCAGCACATACGGGGCTAGGACTGCAGCACTCCTGCCCTAGATCCACCAGGGGAGCAGGCCCTCCCCACCCTGTCCAGTGGCCAATGGGGGCAGCCTCCTTACCTTTCCTAGGCACGAACTGAGACGTCACTCCCACCTCAAACGTGGCAAAGACGGGCGAGTGGTCACTGGTCACAATGTCATCAGTGCAGCCTGAAACACCCAAGAGGGAGCCCCGTCTGCCACAGAAACCCACTGTTCCATGCACCTGTTCCAGGCTGGGCCTTGGAGGTGCCAGACTAATGGCCTTTGTGCTCCCAAGCAGCCCCCGGGGCTCCACACTCACCATACGAGTTACAGAGCACGTGAGTCTCAGGGCGTGACTTCCATAGGATGCGATCACACCAGGAGGGAACGTTGATTCTCACCTGCAACCAAGAGCAAAGAAGCTTTAGGTGCATGGCTGAGCCTGGTTTGAGCTGCCTGGATTTCCCTGCAGCCTCCCACACTCCCAGCACATCTCCCCTCCCAGCTGAACTAGGGAGGTTACCATCCTGTTTGTTCCCAAGGGCAGGGTACTGATCATCCCAGTGTCACTGAAGGCGTGGGGTCCCCCGCTGCTCACTGTTCAGTGACAGCACAGATCACAGTGTGAGAGAGGCAGGGAGTGTAGGATGAGGCAGTGTGGGCTGAATACAGGGCTGGGAGCCAGGAGCTCTCGAGCCCTAACCCCAGCCCGCCATTGCCTCGCTCTAGACTTCCTTGGTCCAGCTATTCCCTTATGGCCACAGGCAGCCAGCACAAGCCAGAGGAGCTTCAGAGACCCAGCCTGAGAATAGCGGTGGCTCAAAGCCACTGTGTCTTCACCCCTACCCTGAGTGCAACTTAACTGGAAGACAGAATTGAGCCTGCTGGCCCAGTCCTATTCCCTCTCCCAGCCAGGTAGTGCCATGGAGCACCTCACCTGGGACAGTCCCTCATGGGAGCCCTGGCCAGATCCCAGTCCCTTCCTCTCGGGGCCAGACACTCACCCCTGTGGTTTTGAACTTCTGCCAGACATAGCTGTCCCGGGAGCCCCGTTCATATCGGTATGTGGGGGGGAAGGAGATGTCTTCCTCACCTGGAAATGGAACAAACAGGAAGACATGGAGGCGAGACTGCGCCAGGCAGACACTGCCCGCAGAGCCGATGGCAGGGTCAGAGAAACCCAGCCAGATTATTCTGTCAGACTAGAAAGACTTCCTTCTCCTCCACTGACACACACAGATCTACCATTTCCTCTCAGCCCTGAACTTTATCCCTGCTCTTGCTCTGCCAAAGCACTTCCATCCTGGCCTGTAGCCCCTCTGCTATCCAGCCCAGGGCCTCTCCTCAGCACAGGGAACTGTGTACAAACATCCCCTGGGGACTAAGCTGAGCCAACTACCTCACTGAGCTTACCACCTGAGGCTGCGTTTCTTTTGTGCACATCAAGGTTTCTAGCACATTTAGACACTATGTAGCACAGCCCTGGCTGGGAGTGACACTAGACTGTTTATGGCTGGGCTAGGGGACAGAGTGATGGTTTGGATGGGTGAATCTGTGGTGTCTGGGTGTGGGGGGTGTAGCGAAGCTCATTGGCCCATAGCTGTTATCTGCATCATGGCAGGGGTAAAACCCCAACCACAGGGCAAAGCCCCATCCTGGCTGTGCTGTATCTGCTGCTGTTGGAGACCTGGAGGCTCCTGTCTCTCCTGCACATTTTGGCAGCAGTTGTAGAGCTTGTCCTGCCTTAAAGCACTGTTGAACTGTGAGTGCAGGAGGTGGCGATGGGGGCATGGTATACGGGAGCCTTGCTGGGGGTGAGGCAGCAGACAGGCAGGCGGTGCTCTGGGAGGGCAGTGTGGGCTCCCCATCTGTCCCCATCCCACTCACTAAATCGCAGGAACACCTTGTTCTTCTCCCGCTCCAGGGTGAGCTGGTCCACGGCCAGCAGGGCCTCAAACTCCTTTTTGTTCACATGAGCTAAGATATCCTGAGAGGGAAGAGAGAAAGGTCCATAAGCACTAGGATTTGCAGGGCTTTCCTGTACTCTTCCCCCAGCATGGGATCCCACCACAGGAGTCCTCAGAGAAGACAATGAGTCCGTGTTCACATTCCACACCCATCCCCTGCAAGCCTTTGGGGCTGGGCTGGGAGGAGGGACTGAGCTGCCTGCCCCAAGAGTGTTCCCACAGGTGGCCTATTCTCGAGAGCAGCTTTGTGGAGCTCAGCAGCAACCCTGGGCACAGATGGGACCAGTGTCCTACCTGGACTTCCATATCAAGGCGGTAATTGAGGTCTCCAAACCAGAAGAGGTGGGTGAAGCGCAGGGTTAGGTCGAAGCTGCTGAGTCTCTTGTCACCCAGGACCAGAGAGCGCAGAATGTCACTGTAGTTCTGGTTCCGCCTGCACCGGATGAGGGTGGCACAAGGCAGAGAAAATCAGGGAAATCCCCCAGGACTCCATTGCCCTGCAAATCCGCAGAACCCCACTTGCCTCCACAGATCCCACCCTGACCCCTACCTGCCTCCACAAATCCCCCCAGCATCCCATTGCCCCACAAATCAACCTGGGACCCATCTCACCCTGACACCTACCTGCCCCCCACAAGGCCCCCTCTCCCTGTCCTCACAGATTCCCAGCCCCCACTTTCCAATTTGACAGTGATCAAAGTGACACTAACCCCAGCTCCTTCAAGCCAACACCTTGGCCTCTCCCCAGCCCTGCAGTAGGCTGGACAGAGTCCCAGCCCTGCACACATCTACCCCAGCCAGTTGGAAGAGAGCAGTCGTTGGGTGAGCATGTCCAGCCCAGTATCCAGGCTGTATGGCCATGGCAGGGTGGCTGAGATGAAGGCTGACTGTGTCTGAGACAGAGGAAAGACCAGGAAGTAGCTAGTCAATGCAGGAGGTGATGCACTGGCTATGGGGCAGCTGTGCTAGCATCCCCAGCCCCCTGAGGGTCTCATGCAGGCACGGGGGTCAGGAAGCAGCCCGCCAATCACCTGTGTGTCTTCTCACTCCCCGAGGCCAGGTGGCAGTTCACAAAACCAAACGACGTCCCATTGAAAAGGAAAGAGACGCCCACAGCCCCTTTGTTACCTGAGGAAACACACCAGGCCCAGTCAGCCCTCAGCCCTGTGTGTTCCCCTTGCCGGGGGCTCCTCACAGGACCTGGCTGTCCCCGTATGCTCTGATCCCCACTGGGACCTGAGACCTCCTCACTCCCTGGTATGGCGCCCAGAGCACTCCCCTATGCCCAAGATATAACCCACAGAGTACTCCCCAGCTCCCCTCCTCCTGATCCATATACAGACCCCAGACCATTCCTCTGCCCCTTCCCCAGATATGGCCCTGGAACATGTCCCTCCTCCCACCCCAACATGGCTCTTCAAGCACTCCCCTGCCCCCCAGTGTTTTCCCCTCCTCTCCTCCCACTCCAGCCCCCAGATGCCCTTCCCCTTCTGCTGTACCTAGTGTGTTTGCAATTCCTGTTTTCACACTTGACGTGTTCACATGGCTGATCCGGCATTCGTGCTCTGGTTTCACCAGCACCACAATCTTGATGCTCCAGAGGCACTGTAAGGCAACCTGCAATGAGATTGGGGAGGGAGTGAGACCACCCCAAGCAAGAATAGGGGAATGAGAACACACTGTCCTCTTCTAGAAATCACACTGCAATAGGCAACCCTCCAGCAGCTGGGCCAGGTATCCCTGAAGTCTTGTGTACAAACACCCTCTCCCTGGGCCCAATGTCAGGTTTGGGTTTGCTGGGTCTGGCCTGGACAAGACTCCATTAGCTCCCTCCTGGGCTGTGGGCAAGACCTGCTTGAGCTCAGGCTGTGGGGAGATTTCTCAGGCCTGCTTCCCAGCTCTCTGGGCATGACCATGGCCATCCGTGCCACAAGGCCCTGGCTTCAGAGGCCACAGCCTGGAAAATGGCACCACACAGATGAGAGAACGTGTCCTGCCTAGGCAGGCACCAAGGAGGATGGCTAAGAGAGAATTCAATTCAACTGTAGAAATTACTCTCCCAATGGGGAGAGAGGGAGAGAGAACCCAGGGCCATGAGACAGAGAGAAGAGGACACAGGTGAGAGGATGATCTCAGCTTCCCCATCTCCCACTGGAAGCATCTGTGGGTCCCTGAACTGTTCTCCAATCCTTCAGCCAACAGATGGAAAGGGGGATGGTGAAGGAAGCAGAAAAGTGGGGTCAAACAAGCCACCAAAGTGTCTGAGCACCAGGTCTCAACAACAGGCTTGGGGAGGGCATCTTTCCTGCTTGTCAAGGGCTCTGGTGGTGATCTGTTGGATCCCTCTGGCTTTATCTTAGGCAGTTGGTTATGGGTGTAACAGCCCAAGGACAATTTGTTGCTGAGCGATCTACTTCCAATAATAGTTGGATGAAGGTAAGTCTTTCCAATAGACTCTTAACTGAGTGAGTGCTGGCAGGCACCACTCCTTACAAAGCCAGAGAGGGCAGGTAAGGTAAGGAGAGTCAACAGGGACAGGGGATACTAGGGACGTGGGCACTGTCCCTCCCTCAGCATTGCGTGAATGGGGTGGCCTGGGCCCATACCACTCGGAAATCTATGGACATCAAGGTCTTCAGAGAGGCTCGCAGGAACTCCACCCATTCGCGGTCCCCCAGCGAGTTCTCCTGGGTGCCAATAACATAGATGTCATGCGGGATGCCAGCTGTGGTCTCATCCTGAGTCCGTCCCAACCCCCTTGATGTCAGCCATGAAGCCATGGACCTGGGGGGTGGAGCGCTGCCTGGAGGGAAAGGAGAGATGGGATCAGATTGCTACATTTCATTGCCTCCCCACGCCTGCACCAACCCAAGCACATTGGTGGAATATCATGTCCATAAATTGGAACCACGCTGGATGAAGTGGGATTTGGTTACCTCTCATTCTGTGCCAGGACCTGGGGTGGTCTAATAGGTCCCCTGTCAAGGATGGAAAGTACCATGGCAGCTCTTGAGTCCAGCCAAAAGACAGCTTGTTTCTGAGGTTCGCTGACATGTCCCACCACCACTGACCATATATCAGCAGCTCTATTTACTCAGCAAAAATACAAGATGTGGCAGGTGCATCGTGATATTGACCCACCATAGTGCAGACAAGCCCAGGTAAGGCCTGAGGGCGAGGGCTTCTCCAACCTTCTCACCTCACCAGGACTCAATAAGAATCTCAGAACTCCTGGGCATGGCTCCCTTTGGAAATCTGCAGAGATTTCAATTCCAGAACTATCCCTGGATTCACGACAAGAACCCGTGGTCACGCTGGAGGTCTCTGACCTGTCCTTACTCCTTACCCATGTTCCACGTCCCAACATACACAGAAATGAGGTCTGGCTCATCCAGGTTGGAATGCTGGATCTTCATGAGCTGCAGCAGTTGGCAAAAGGCCTCTCGCTTCTGCAAGAGAAGAACACGACTATCTGCTTGGGTCCTGACACAGAAGGCAGAGTTCAAGAGAACACGGCATCTAAGCTGAGCCACAGGCCTGTCCCCACAGAGCTGCAGACTGGTGGTGGTCAATGTTAACTACCAGTCTTCAGTGCAGGGCTCATCTGTATTACTCTGGAGCATCCCTAAAGCCTCATAGTGGTGGACAATCCTGCTTTTAGCTGTAACCCCCATGTCTAGTGATGATCAATGGATGTAATTGTCCTACGACCCACTTCTTAGAAGAAGAGCACAGGAGGAAGGGCCTCCAGGACCACAGTCAAGCTCACATGGGCATCATGGAAAGAGGCAATGAGAATAAAATTTGACAATGGTTGGGCTGTTGGTGTGGCAAGACCACTGTCAGTTGTGCTGACCAGTATTGTCTCATTGTGTCCTAGTTCTCCCCCATCTGTCTATCCGCATCCACCTGTCATCTCTTGTCTTAACTTAATGTGAACTCTTTGGCGCAGGTAATGTCTTTTCATGTTGTGTGGTACAGTGCCTAGTACACTGGAGTTCGGGCACACTATAATAATAAACCTCAGGGATCACAAATCTCTAGGCTCCTGCCAGCTAAGGAGTAGAGGGAGAGGAGGCCCCATGCTCCAGCAGAAAGCAATGGAGCACACTGCAGCCTCACAGGCCAAGCCTCCTTGCTGAATAGTTCAGAGTCTAGGGTTAGTCTGTGATTAGCTCTCTTCAGTGCACCTCCCAGCATAGTATCTAGGTGATGCATATAAGTGCCATGTTCATCAGCCACCTGTAAACACACAGGGCAAAGCAAACAAACAGGGATTCAGGATACTGGCCCCCTCTCTACTGGATACCAGTAAGCTAAGGGCCAGCTCTGCCAACTCACACCAGAGATGGAAACAGTGGTGCCTGAGAGGTCTCTCCCACACCAGCAGAGGGCAGTGTTGCACAGCCACATGAGCATCAGGCTCGGAAGATGGGCTGAAGCCCCTTGTTCCCCTCTCTGGTTTCATGTTCCCCTCTCTGCACGTTCCACCTCCTGGGTGCTGAGGGGAAGCCCTCACCCACCTTTTCAATGATCCCTTTGGGGGCGAACAGAATACCCCCCATGTGTCACTCAAAGAGCTTGCTCTCAGGCCCCTGCGCTTTCCACGCCAACATCCCCTCATTGCCTACATACAGCAGAGCATAAGTGGGTTTCCTACCAGGCAATTCTCAGAGGCCAGGCAGAGAGAGCCTGGATGCCAGCCCACAAACAGGGCTAGTCTGCACCGGGGGCAAATACAGCCCCGTGGTCTGAGGCCTGGCCCTAGTCTTTTGCTGCAGTGAAGCTGGTGGGAGCCCAGACCTTGGGAGGATCCCTTACCCGTGCGTTCTGGAAGATGAAGTCCCTGGTCAGGCTTCTGTGCTGGTCTCTGTCATACACTAGCCTCACTTTGCTCTGCATGCTCTGGTATTTAATCAGCTGCAAGACTGAAGACAGCCACACCAGCAACAGTGAGACACAGAATGGCACAACCCCCAAAAGCACAGCCAATACACCCCTAAGGAAGGGCACTGCTGCTGCCTCTCAGCATGACACAGAGGGGTGTGGATACGGCTGCCCCTCACTCCCCCAGGATGTCACGCTGCAGGAAGGCAGCCAGCACTGAGCTCACCAAGCGGGGCTCCTGTGTGCATCCAGTAGGATCTGGCTTATCCCTCCCATCCTTGGGATAACTGTTCAGCAGATTACCCTGGGTGAAGGAGCCCATCGGCCTGGCTTCAGCCAGGAAGCCTAGTGGTGGTCATGTTCCATTTGTGCACCACAGAGTATTCTTGACCTCTCACTGCTGCTTCTCCCAGGGGTCTACTTCAACAATGGGCCAATTACTCAACAACCTTCCAAGGCCTACTCCAAGTCAATGGACTGAAGGGGTTTCCCCTACTTTTGTCCTGAGAGATGGTCTCCTCTGGAGAGCTGCAGCCCCTCTTTGTGATGGCCATTGTCCCAGACTCCACGTCCACTGTCAGGGAAGCCCTCTGTGTTTTGCCCACTTTCACCTGCAGCACAAGGAACTAGGTTATTGAGGCAGGTGCAACTAGGTTGGGTGCAACTGAGGGCAGGAGCAGGGAATGTATGCCCCTTTATCTCTGTATCTCCCTGGCACATACATTTGGGCCGGGGGCTACCCCTCTCCTGGAGGGGCACTGCTCGCATGGCACCCCGCTGAGCTCACTAGGCAGGTGCTGTAGCTGCATGGAGGCTGGCTTCCTCCACACCCTGTGTCTGAACCCCAATTTATTGTGGCAGGTATAAACCAGCTCTTCTCATGCTAGCTCCCGCTGTCCATTGGAGAATAGGAGAAGGGCAGCCCCACAGACTTCCTGCCCCTCCCCCCAGATTGGCTTTCTCATCTGTCTGAAGGGGAAATCACACCCCATGTTGACTCGCCTACAATCCCACTGCCCAGCTGGCCCACAAGCTGCAGGCCCCACATTATGTAGGGCCCAAGCTAATCATACCCACTCTAGTCTCTGCCTGTGCTGGGAAAGGCCCCATCAAAGCCCCTGAAGGGAGCAGTGCAGTGAAGCTCGCCACACCTAAGCACCTCTCTTACCTCAAAGTTCTGCACAGCCATGGGCTTGGCAGCAGGGGGGTGCGCCACAGCCACACTGGGAAGAGCCAGTTTGTGCTTGGTCACTGTCTCCTGCAGTGTCTTCAGCACCTACAGAGAAGGAGTCAGAGACAGGCAGGTGTTGAGAGACACAGAGAGACCAGCTGTACAAGGGAGAGGGTTCAAATCCAGCTGCCTTTCCAGCAGGCGAACTAGGGTCTAGTGGGAGCAGGAGATTCTAACATGTTGCTGACTGCAGGGCATGGATGGGGCTTCCTGCTAAGCACAACAAGTGACAGGGGGAACTTTGGAATTGGGTCCTGATGAGGTACCACATGCTGTTTTCTCTGTGTCTACACAGATTAAAGTGAAGGCAACACCATCTACTAGTCAGAGGGGAAGACTGGAGCCCTGGGTTCTGTTTCTGGCCCTGCCACTGACTTGCTTGCAATCAGTCACCTCCTCTTTTGGTGCCTGAATTTACCCATCAGCTATTGGCACTATCTGGCATGTATTGACTAGGCAGTGCTGGAGCCATCAGTGTGAAGAACCCAGGCAACAGTCAGCAGAATGTGCTCCCTCCCGCCCAGCGCTCCAATCACCCAGGGAGGGGACAAGGTGAACAGCTCATGTTTGAGAGAGCCATACACAGACTCTGTCAGCTTCGCCATGGAGGCATCCAGAGCAATGGCTTGGCTACAAATCACAATGCCCTGCTCTAGGAAGGAAGCAATGACACAGATCTGTCCCTCATGGCTGTCCCACAGGAGGGCAATGTCACACTGCTTGTGATAGAAACCTCAGGGATCTCAGCAAAAGTGAGCAGGAATTGGGAACCAGGTGACCCAGTGGGCCAGCACAAAGAGCATGGAGACCCAGAGGCAGAGGTTGGTTTGTGAAAGTGTTAAATTGGTAATGTGTGTTGTGAGTAAGGTGGAGAAGGCTGATTGGCTAGAACCTGTTAGGGGTGGGACTAAGGAACTATAAAGCATGCTCCAGGTGGAAGGAATTCCTTTTCCTCCAATTTAATGAGAGGCCTGTGCCCTTCCTGAAGTGGTCTCTAATGTCTGGGAGCTCAACCTCATAGAAACTTGCTCTGTCTGGGAGTTTTAATTTATCCTGGGAGTTTGCTCAAGTTTAAGGAGCTTATTCTAGTCTGGAGAGCTAGGGGACATTAGTAAAGGTTGCAATTAGTAGCTCTTCTACCCTTCATGGGGGAATTTATAAAGGGGTATTTCTTCAGAGGTTTTTGCTATAATTCTTGTAATTTAAGTTGACTTCTTCTAGGATCTTAAATTCTAAACCTGCCTATATTTAATGGAATTCTAACTTCTGCTTTCTTTGCCTTCTTTTTGTAGCTTAATCCATGGCAAATGCACTGTTTATGTGCCATGGCTGCAGTGTGGCAAACTTGTACCCCTGGGCTTCTTTGCAGAGGAATGGTCCCAAGCCCTAGCGATGTGTGCTGAGATTACAAACCCACTAGGCACCTTTTTCTCTAGAGAGGAGAGCAGGTGGTTGACAGTGGAGATCTTGCTGAGGAGCAGTTCAAGGTCTGGATCGCTGGCCAAGAGACCCTGAACAGAAAGAGAGACAAATTCTGATACCTGGTGCTCTTAAAGCAGCAATGACAGATTAAACTGTAGTGGACATGTCCAGAAACCTTGGTGAGTTTCCAGGGTCACTTCAGTACCTATGGAGATTAGAGCTGCATGAATAACTGTTTTTCTCCCCCCAAGTTTGGTAGCTAAACTGAAAAATCTGGAAAAAATCATTGAGTCAAAACTGATTTTTTTTTTCTTATTAAAACACAAAAACATGTTGCTTGGGTCAAACAAAGCATTTTGGAGGTTGATGTGAATTGAGATTTTTTTTTTAACTATTTTGACATTTCTGAAACTTTTAATTTTAGGTATTCTCAGCCTAAACTATTTGCTGAATTTCTGAATAGTTTTGGTGCCCCACAAATGCATTTTTTCAGAAAATTTACTATTTGCCAAACTTAAAAAAAAAAAAAAAAAAGGCTCTCTAATGTAGGGTGACCAGACAGCAAGTGTGAAAAATTGGGATGGGGTGAGGGGTAATAGGCTATATAGGAAAAAGCCCCAAATATTGGGACTGTCCCTATAAAATCGGGACATCTGGTCACCCTACGCTAATGGTTATTAACTACACTTTGGGTCACTAGCAAGGAGTTGGGAAGGTCTGGAGACACTTCTCTATGGAACTAAAACATGCACACACAGTTTAGCACAATTAGCACCTTTGTGCGTAGGTCTGTGCAGGGAGCTGCGGAGCAGGACTGAGGCGCACAGGCAGAGCAGTGAGGGCAGGCTGGGGCTGGAACAGCATGGGGGGCTTTGGCTCAGGACACAGGTCTTCACCCCCAGGCAGATCTTAGAATCATAGAATATTAGGGCTGGAAGAGACCTCAGGAGGCCATCTAGTCCAACCCCCTGCTCAAAGCAGGACCAACACCACCTAAATCATCCCAGCCAGGGCTTTGTCAAGCTGGGCTTTAAAAACCTCTAAGGATGGAGATTCCACCACCTTCCTAGATAACCCATTCCAGTGCTTCACCACCCTCCTAGTGAAATAGCGTTTCCTAATATCCAACCTAGACCTCCCGCACTGCAACTTGAGAGCATTGCTTCTTTGTTCTGTCATCTGCCACCACTGAGAACAGCCTAGCTCCATCCTCTTTGGACCCCCCCCTTCAGGTAGTTGAAGGCTGCTATCAAATCCCATAGATTCATAGATTCATAGGACTGGAAGGGACCTCGATAGGTCATCGAGTCCAGTCCCCTCACTCTTCTCTTCTGCAGACTAAATAACCCGAGTTCCCTCAGCCTTTCCTCATAAGTCATGTGCCCCAGCCCCCTAATCATTTTCGTTGCCCTCCACTGGACTCTCTCCAATTTGTCCACATCCCTTCTGTACTGGGGGGGACCAAAACTGGATACAATACTCCAGGTGTGGCCTCACCAGTGCCGAATAGAGGGGAATAATCACTTCCCTTGATCTGATGGCAATGCTCCTACTAATACAGCCCAATATGCCATTGGCCTTCTTGGCAACAAGGGGGCACTGCTGACCCATATCCAGCTTCTCATTCACTGTAATCCCCAGGTCCTTTTCTGCAGAACTGCTGCTTAGCCAGTCGGTCCCCAGCCTGTAGCCGTGCATGGGATTCTTCCTTCCTAAGTGCAGGACTCTGCACTTGTCCTTGTTAAACCTCATCAACATGCTCTGGGTCAGTCCAGCTGAGGTGTCCCAGACCAGATCCCTGACCTGCCCCATCACTGAAGTATTCTTCCTCTCCCAGGTCCCTGCATTGCAATTTCCAACCTTCACTGTAGCATCTAGCCTGCTGCATCTGAACTCCCTCTGGATTTGAGCTTTAGCACTTGGTTCATGAACATAGGCAGCTGGCTCGGCCTCGCTCCAGGAAAGGAGCATGGTGCCCTCTATGGGTGCAGATATGCAGGAAAACCAAACCCGAACAATGAAATCCCCCATGACCAACTTCCCCCTCCAGGCCAGGCTCAGATGCAGAGACGTGCTGTCGCCTACCATGAGGCTCCCTGCCCTGGGCCAGCACTTTGGGGAAGGGGAGGGCTCACCTGCTCTCTTACGGGGCTCCGAGGGGAAGCTGGAGGGTCAAACACTTTGGCCAGAGTCTCTAAACCAGCCAGCGTGAAGTCAATCTCACTGCAGAGAGAAGAGCACTGAGTGGGGAAGCTCTGTGTGGTCCGAGGAGCCATTCACCAGGACACCCCTGCTGGTCCTATCCCAGGTCCTGATAAGCCACCAATCACATCCATTCAGAGAAGCCGGGCTGGGGGCAGCAATCCCACATCAGGCCCCTCTGTCTTACTGGTGGGGACTGCCATCAGGTGGTGCCACCTGACACCTCAGTGCCAGGAGCAGGTCCTTCCCACCAGAGAGTGCAGCAAACCAGAGACACTTTCAGTGCCGGAGGAGTCTAAGCAGGGCTGGGCCTAAGACTCCACAAAGCTCAGGGGGGGTTGGTATCAGGCCCCTCCCAGAGTCCCAACAGGGACAGTAACTGCCTAAGAAACCCCATCACAGTGCCCTGCAGCTGACTCAAAATGAGGAGGCTGCTGAGGGCTGGATTACAGACGTGCCCTTTCCTGGTTTGCAGGGCTCAGGGAAGTGGTGCAGGAGGCTAGTTCAGCAGCCTCAGGCCGCTAATGTCTGAGCTGGAACCCCTGCTGCCCTGAGCCTTCCAGTCTCCAGAGGTAGCTGAGGCCTGGCTGTGGCATCTTGCCAGGGCCTCCAGATTTAAAGCCTTGTTGCAGGGGGACTCAGCTCTGCGAAGTGGGCGTGCTTTGCAGTTACTTGCTAACACAGCTGCTGTTTAGGCACTTGAATCTGAAGGATGCAGCCACTGAGGGGGAGTGGGAAAGGGGCTGTAATTAGGGCTGAGACCAAGCAAAGGAACAGCATGAGACCTTCGGGGTAGGGATTTCTCGTCTTGTGGATGAGCTCAGCGAACCACACTCCCCCAGCACCCACACAAGAAGAAATGCACACATTTCTCACCGGCTGCAGGACACAGAGCCAAACTAAAAGGGCAAAGCAGCAGGTGCCATCTGTACCCAGCACATACGAGACCCCCTAGGGGAAGGTATTCAAAGCAGCAGATGCCAATTTTACCCAGCAGAGAACAGCCTGCCAGCGTTTAAAGTAGCAGATAGCATCTGTACCCAGCACAGATAAGATGCCCAGAGGAAGGACTGAGAGGGCCGGATATGAGACAGATGTCCTGTCTCTAGAGAAACCTGACGTCCTGTCTCTAGAGAACAGACAGGAAAGAACAACCCAGCCCTGGGACCTCATGGGGCTTTTCTGCCTCTGACTAAGATGAGTCTATCCCCAACCCACTTCCTTTCCCTCCACTGCTCACCTGTGCAGCCCACGGCAGGCAGTCACTAAGGCTGTGCTCAGGTGTTTCAGCTGCAGGTTTCCATTCCTCAGGGCCTCCAGGTCAAGCTGTAAGTGGTGGCTGAGGTACTCAGCCATGAATCCCATGAAATCGCTGGCCGGGCTGCAACAGGTGGGGATGTGTGAGTGTGTGAGTGAATTTCTTATTGAGAGCCCCAGCTACCTGCCCCAGGTTGTGCTGATGCAGGTACTGCCGCTGGCACCACGATGGGGAAAGTCAGCGGATATTGCAGACCTCAGGGAAAAGACAGGGCTGGCTGCCAGTCACCCCGAGCTCTCCAATCTCACTCTCACCATGTGGGGTTGGGTGAGAAGGGGTGTTCTAGTGCCACCTGTGGGCAAAGGCAGGTGCTAGAGGTACAGCTCCCACTGTGTCCTTTAATCAAGCTGTCCAATTCCCCCCCTCACTGCTGTGGCCTCGCCCTTCCCAATGGGACAGTTTCCACTCTCCAGAGCAGGAAGGGAAGCTCTCCTCACACGTGCACTGGTAACTCACTCCAGCAGCCTCTGGACATCCCAAAATATAGGGCTTGCTACCTGCTCTGTGAGGTGTGGAAGTGCCAGGCAGTACCTGCTGTGAACCTGCTCCTGCAGCCTCAGCTGCAGCTGCTGAGATATCTGGGCCTTGTTTGGCTGAGCGGTAACCCACCCACTGGTGCTGCCCGCGATGTTCCCACTGTGAGGCACCAAGCTTGGAGGGTGGCTGGCTCTGCCATCTTCACCATCTGCAAACACAAAGGCACAGCATCTTAAGAGAGAGAAGTAACCAGTTTCTCCTCCCCCAAGCCCACCCCTGATCTCCCCATTGTGTCCAGCATCCTTGCTGGGTCAAGGGGGCGTGGGGTGAGTGGAATGTTACACCCCATTTAAGCCATGACCCCCAGGCACAATTAGGTGCTGGGGAGACTATAATTCACTCTCTTGGGGAGCTGAATGGCCGATCTGCACCCTCCACATCCCCCATTTCATTTCCTTTCCTAGCCCATGGCTTCATCCAGCCCCCCAAATGCTCCCCTCACCACACACGCACCCCCCAGTCCCTCCAGACTCACCAGAGTCCTCATCCACTGGCTCTCTTGCTCTGTTCACAGGGTAGAGCAGTGGGATCACCAGGCCATTGTTGGGCTGCTGGTAGGCCCCTATTAGATCAGTCAGGGTGCGGAAGCATTTGGCTTGGATGCCCTGGATGGTCTAAGGGAAGAAGAAGAATGGCTGTTGCTCTGGCACGTCCCACCCCAGACTCTGGATACCCACGGCATCCTGCAGCCAGCCCAGGAAGGATTCGAAACATACAATATTTCTCTGTTACATGCAGCTAATGAGCCTGACTTGGCTCAGGGTACAATGGAAGACCGGTCCCATCCCAAGGAACTTACACTCCACAAGACCCAGGGGAGCTGGGGAGGGCGCTCACTTAGAACATTAAACAGCCTTAGATTTCTCTCCTCTGCCCTGACATCGTGCTGGGGAGAGAGGGAGTTTGCCTAATGTGGGTCATTGTTCATGGGCATCGCTCTTTAGGAGAGATTTGAGTGAGGAGAGGATGGGGGCTCTGGGACAGGGAGATGATTCCACACACAAGGGGGCAACCTGGCAGCCATTAGACAGATGGGAATGGGAGGAAGACCCAAAGAGGCAGGGAGGCTGGTGCCACTGGCACAAATAAGGGGAGAAGTGGGGACATGCTAAGAGCCAAGGTCTGATCTGAGTGGGTGGAACCGTGCAGGGCTATAAAAGGGAACACCTCTGGGATGGGATGTGATCACTGTTTTCTGAGAGCTGTCACCCAATCCCACACAGCAGTTTAGGACAGGAAGTGAACAAAAATCCTGTATCCAGCAGAAACTGAAGATGGGTCAGAAAGGAAATGGGGAGGAATAGATGTCTCTCTAGAGCCACCCCAGTTATGACAGTAACGTCTAATGCAGGCATGCAACATCAGCATGGAGCGGCCAGCGAGCTGCATTCCCAGGCTGTTGCTGAGCGCAAGGCCGTACCAGAGATGAGTGAGGCTGTGACGCACTGCGTCTGTGCAAAGGAAACACATCCTGTGGGCTCTGAGCACTGCAGGTTCTTACGCTGAAAGGAAACCACAGTGCTAGCTTGTGGCTCCCAGCAGGAAGGGAGGCACATATACCCCCTAGTCCCATCCCCAGATGCTGCCAGTGCTGTGTCCCTCCCGTTTGCAACTGCAGAGTAGAGAGTGAAGGCAGGGCCCTTCCACATCTGCTTCCTGTGCAAACCCCAAATCACACAGCCAACAGGGGATCTCCACACCTAGAGGCCATGGAGAGAGGTGCCTTAAATATACCCGAAGGAGAGAGATTCAAGGGACAGCAATACTAGTGATTGGGCATCTCTGCTATAGCTGCCTCCTTCCCACCTGCAGCCAGTGGACCCCACTCCACCCACCTGCACAGATAGCAGCCCCTCCTCATCGGGCAGGATCCTATAGGTGTGCACGTGTCTCTGGAACCTAGGAGGAAACAGAACAAGGTATCAACACCAGATTTCCACCCTTGTAGGTCTAACAGTCAGGTGGGGCCAGTGATGGTGGGAGGAGCCTTTAGCCTATTAGGAAGGCAGGGAGGGATCACAGCAGCACCCATGAGCTCAGCTATATCTGGATGAATCTGGAAACCAGTTGTTCTCAGGGAAATGAGGGACAATAATACTCCCATTCTCCCAGCTTCTGTCTTGTCTGGGGAGCTTGTAATCTCCCTGAGGCAGGGACTGTCTCTCACCATGTGTATGTGAGTGCTGTCCCTACCCAACGGGGCCACAAAACAAATACCTCATAAGTTTCTCTCCCATTTGGGAGCAGCAGTCAACGATCCCCAGCACTGTGATAAAGGGCCCAATTGGCTCTCAGAGCATTACCCATAATTAGTACCTGGGACAAAGGGAGCAGAGAAATTAAGCTTCTAACCTTGGAAATAAAAATATCACCATAGGCCCTAAGCTGTAGTAATGCCCCCAACCCAGGCCACACAACAGGGAACCCCATTGATGGACGGGTGCCCTGCCCCCATTGAAGCCTGAAGCTAACTTGTCACATGGATAAACATCCTTGTTTGGCCAAAGAACCCCCTACAAGGCCATTGCAGCTGGATACTGGTTCTGACTCAAGCCCTCACTCCTGGTGTGTGAGGGAGGGTTTGAGTGACACATGTCCCTCCCTCCTTCTCAAGTGACAGGCCAAGTACAAAAGGACTTTATGGGCAAAGTTTTCAGGAGAGGCCACTGATTACAGATGCTTCCAATTCTGGGTCTCAGCTGAAGTACAGTGGGCCTGATTTTTCAGAGGCGCTGAGTCCCTGCAGCTCCATTTGGCATCAGCAGAAGCTGTAGATGCTCATGCACAAGCTGTCTCAATTTGGGTATCCAAAATCTGAGCCACCTAAAATTAGCTGCCATTGTTGAAAATAATGAGGAATCCTTGTGGCACCTTAGAGACTAACAAATTTATTTGGACATAAGCTTTTGTGGGCTAGAACCCACTTCATCAGATGCATGGAGTGGAAAATACAGGAGCAGGTATATATATACACAGGACATGAAAAGATGGGAGTTGCCTTACCAAGTCAGTCTAACGAGACAATTCAATTAACAGTAGAATACCAAGGGATGAAAAATCACTTTTGTAGTGGTAATGAGGGTGGCCCATTTCAAACAGTTGACAAGAAGGTGTGAGTAACAGTAAGTGTGAGTAACAGTAGTAAGCTCTAAGATACAACCGCATTTGCTCCAATCCTTCAGACAGAGACAAACACCTACAGCAATAGTTCTCAAAGTTTTGTACTGGTGACCCCTTTCACATAAGAAGTCTCTGAGTGAAACCCCCCCTTATAAATTAAAAACACTTTTTTATATATTTAACACCATTATAAATGTTGGATGCAAAGCAGGGTTTGGGTTGGAGGCTAACAGCTAGGGTGACCAGACAGCAAGTGTGAAAAATCGGGACGGGAGTGGGGGGTAAAGGAGCCTATATAAGAAAAAGACCCAAAAATCGGGACTGTCCCTATAAAATCGGGACATCTGATCACCCTACTGACAGCTCACAACCCCCCATGTAATAACCTTGCGACCCCCTGAGGGGTCTTTGAGAACCCCTGACCTACAGGATCTCTATCAAGCTTTCTTAAAACTACTATACCCACCTGGTGAAGTGAAGAAACAGATTGACAGAGCCAGAAGGGACCCAAAAGTCATCTACTACAGGACAGGCCCAACAAAGAAAGTAACAGAATGTCACTAGCCGTCACCTACAGCCCCCAACTAAAACCTCTCCAGTGCATCATCAAAGATCTACAATCTATCCGGAAGGATGATCCCTTACTCTCACAGACCTTGGGAGACAGGCCAGTCCTCACTTACAGACAGCCCCCAACCTGAAGCAAATACTCACCAGCAACTACACACCACACAATAAAAACACTAACCCAGGAACCAAACCCTGCAACAAACCCTTGTGCCAACTCTGTCCACATATCTATTCAAGGGACACCGTCATAGGACCTAACCACATCAGCCACACCATCAGGGGCTCATTGACCTGCGCATCTACCAATGTGATATATGCCATCATATGCTAGCAATGCCCCTCTGCCATGTACATTGGCTAAACCGGACAGTCTCTACGCAAAAGAATAAATGGACACAAATCTGACATCAGGAATTACAGCGTTCAAAAAACAGAGGGAGGGGCTTCAATCTCCCTGAACACTCAATAACAGACTTAAAAGTGGCAATTCTTCAACAAAAAAACTTCAAAAACAGACTCCAATGTGAAACTGCAGACCTAGAATTAATTTGCAAACCGGACACCATCAAATTAGGCCTGAATAAAGACTGGGAGTAGATGGGTCATTACAAAACTTAATTTGACCATACTAATTTCCCCCTACTGTTACTCACACCTTCTTGTCAACTGTTTGAAATGGGCCACCCTCATTACCACTATAAAAGTGATTTTTTCCTCCCTTGGTATTCTACTGTTAATTGAATTGTCTCGTTAGACTGACTTGGTAAGGCAACTCCCATCTTTTCATGTCCTGTGTATATATATACCTGCTACTGTATTTTCTACTCCATGCATCTGATGAAGTGGGTTCTAGCTCACAAAAGCTTATGTCCAAATAAATTTGTTAGTCTCTATGGTGCCACAAGGACTCCTCGTTGTTTTTGCTGATACAGACTAACACGGCTACCACTCTGATTGTTGAAAATGTGGTTCTGGACATGTCGGGGGCAGGGCTAAGCACCCCTATGACAGCCAGGCCAGAGGCAGCAGACAGTGACCCATGTTGTTTTGCTGAAGAGCCGGACTTCCTGCAGCTCATGTGGCCACTCCTGTTCAAGTGTGAATTAAACTGCCTACAAAAGGACAGCCTAGACCTGGGCTAGTGAGAGGACATCCTTCTCTGGGAGCCCAAACACCCCACAGCTACTCAGAGCCAAGGCAAGGGCTTTGGAGAGAAAAAGTGCTTAGCAGTATCTAAGCCCCTGCAAGTTCGGGGGGTCTGGGCAGCTCATTGGTTAAATCCCCAGCATGCACTGCGCCTCCCACACTCCTCAGGACCATGTGTTTGTAATTTGTACCATGGTCTGGGCCAGGAAAATCATCGGAAATGGAACGGCATCCTTCCAAGACTCTTAAAGGAACAGCATCTTATTCCTGCAGCACCCTGACTACTAGCTGAGCTTTCAGTGAGTTATGCAGACGTGTGACTTGGCTGGGAGTCGGGATCATTGTGGCAGCTCAGTCACTGACACCACAAAGGGACTCCTGTCCACTCAGATCACACCCAGCAATCAATCTCCAGCCAAAGGCTTTAAACCATGTTTAGGTAAATCTGATACAATGTTGTCCTCAGGAATACGAGCAATTGGACAGCACTGGCTAGCCAAATGCAGTGCAGAGCCCTGCTACTACATTCTGATCCAGAGTTGCAGCACCCTGGCTAGTCCAGCCCTGAGCTCCCACACAGATCTGCCAATGCACTCAGCCCTGACCTACCTAGTCCCTGCTACTCCAGTCCTTGCACACATGAACAGCTTGCTCTGTCTGCTAGTGCAAATTTTAAATTGTGGTTACGATCAGAAATGCGACTGTATAAAAATGGCTCCTCCTTACTCACCAGATCTGAGCACCATGCATGTCAGAGTCAGATCTGCTGACTTCAGGGACAAATTGGTTTTCACAATCTTTTACTCCTGTAAAGCCTACAGGAGCCAGTGCAGCTAGAGTAGAGGGAGCTGGCTCAGTGGTAGCTCCTGCATCACCCACACAATTCTTAACTAACTAGCCAATTGCAGAACCTTATTGCTGGTAAGCCAGAAAGAGCCCAGCCCAGCGCAATTCTCCGATCCCAGGGGAGTTTGCAGCGCTGGCTGCTAGAAAAAAAACGACAGCTTTTCACTTCCAAACGGAGCTAGTTTGATCTGCAGTTAAGATACAATGAACATGGGATTCCACATTTGCCATTTGTATACAGGCATGTTTAGAGCAGAGTGCCACTTTAGATTTCAGGGCACTAGTAGGGTCTGGATACCAGGGATCACCGAGCACAGAGTGAATAGAGGGATTACTAGTACGTGGAGCATAGGCGGAATAGGCTGCCCCCATCAAAACTCCACTCTGAGTTACCTGCACATAGTGTCCTCATCAGGGACCTGTCCTTTTTGTGCAGTGCCACGCCTGGGTGAGGACTTAGCAAACACATTCCCATGCCAGGGATGGACATTTAAAGGATCTCTGTGCCCTGGAATCTAAAGAGTTAACTGTGTGCTCTGGCTGCTGCTGAGTTTTGGGGTGACTTTGTTTTTACAGAGAGGGGATTGCACCCGCCTGAGTGACTCACTCCCTCACTCACAGCACTAGCAGGGTCCAGGAGTCTCACACAGTGCGTAGTGGCTCCGCTGGACACCCACATCAGAGGCAGACGCTGCTAGGACGAATGGGGACACAGCTGGGGCAGGCGCTCTGGAGTCTAAGGACCTGATTCTGCTCCTCCTTACACTGATGAATTGAACATGGTGTGAATGGAGAATCACACCCGAGATTCACTGCCTCCGCAGCCACATTTCACAGATCCTGTTCTCAGAGCAGGGCTGCTGGCTTACAAACCAGGCAAAGCCACTTGCACTCCAGGCCCCCTTAGAAACAGGATTTTCCCTTGCATGGGGAAGGGCCGGTGGTGATAGGTATATCTCATTTGCCCACTTCTCAGAAAAGAGGGTTCCCAGGCTACATAGCTCCCAGTGTAGCCAGGACTGTCTTACAGTCAGGCTGTGTAGTTACTTCCACTAGAAAGACTCATGCTTATTCCATTGATACAGCTGCACTGTGATCTAGGGGTTGGAGCATGGGTTAGGAACCAGGGACTCCAGGGGGCTAAACCTAACTCAACCACTGTCTCACTTTGTGCCCTTGGCCAAGTCATTTCACCTCACTGTGCCTAGTTTCCTCATCTGGGGATACAATCCTTACCCACTTGGTTAATGTCTGCGCAGGGCTTTGAAGGCTATCAGCGCTCAGCAATATTATTAGTCACTTCCACAATGAGCAGCCTGGAGACACCATAGCCAGATTCTTACAGCAATGTGCGAGTGTGTGTGCATGTTTACACCATAGGATCAGGTGGCCCATAGTTAGAAAAGGGCATCTCTTTGTCATTATTTCCTATTGACCTCTCCAAGAATGATCCAAGGAGTCTTAGCGCACCATCAGAGACAAAGGGGATTAAAAAGGCTGGCACCAGCCTGAGGTGCAGAGAGATATCTCCAGGAACCATTCACCCAGGTTCAGCCTGCTTCTCACCCTGGGTCTGGGCACTGGGGATTTGGGCCTCAGGGTCAAAGCCTTTTGGCAGAACAAGCAGGTTTGTAAGTGACAGGTGTCAGAACCTGAAAAAGGAAAAGGGACAGAGAGAGACAAAGATGAGAAGTCAGATGGGCACTTACAGCAGGCAAAGGGCGTACGCCCCAGACACGGACTCGCTGTCTCGCACCAGGAAGCACCCATCCTTCCCAGCTTTGGCCAACAAATCCTCAGCCACAACACGACTGATATCCCGGTGATACCAACTTGCTGCTGTCATTCTCTGCACCAGTTGGGCATGGACCGAAAGTTGTCCCCAAAGGCAAGTCCACACTAGGGATCCTGCTGCCACAGAAGCTCTGGGATCAGCACCTGCTGTCAGTGATCAGGCCAGACTAATGGGGTCCAAGCCAGAGGGTTCAGTACAGAGGCAGTAAGAGCTGTTGAGGGGAGAAGGGCTCCCAGCCCTTGGATAAATTAGGGGCTGAAGATCAGAACACAGCTGTGCCAGCTTCAAATCTGCATGTCCTGCATGTGGTCTCTGATTCATCTGTTCCGCCCATTAGGGGACACTGCCTTGGATCTGCACAACCATGCGAACCGAGCCAGGCGGAACCCCCACGAACATTTAACTTGGTCCAAGCAGAGCCAAATGGGGCTGAAGTTTGCTGAGGAGAGTTGATCGTCCAGAACGCTGGTACACTCTTCATCTCAAATCATTCCGATGGGCCTGCCAGATAGGAGAGGGAACGAGCTGGGGAAGGTAAAGACAAAGGGGCCAGTTAGCAATCGCACTTCTGCCGCAGTGACTTCCAGTAACCGTCTACCCCAGGGAGCTGCCAGGCCCCTGCCTGATCTTCGGTTAGGGGCCTATGGTCCCCGTGAGAGCCTGAACAATCTCTGCAGCAGTGAATGTGACCCTATCACAGGATGACAAAGAGACCCATTCTGTACAGGAGTCCAATAAAAGCAATCTCCCTTTAATAGGGATGCTTAGAAGGGGGAGCTGAGTTCCAGCCCGGGATTCCCTGGGACTGTCCTGGGTAGGGTTACCATACGTCCGGATTTTCCCGGACATGTCCGGCTTTTGGGGGCTCAAATCCCCGTCCGGGGGGAAATCCCCAAAAGCCGGGCATGTCCGGGAAAATCGGGAGGGCTGGGTGGTGCTCGGCCGGGGCCGGCGGTGCGGGGCCGGGGGCATGGTGCCGGGCCGGGGTCCGGGCTGGGAGCCGGGCCGGCCGGGCCGGCGGGGAGCCGGGCCGGCCGGGCCCGCGGGGAGCCGGGCCGGCGGGGAGCCGGGCCGTCCGGGCCCGCGGGGAGCCGGGCCGGCGGGGAGCCGGGTCGGCCGGGCCCGCGGGGAGCCGGGCCGGCGGGGAGCCGGGCCGGCCGGGCCCGCGGGGAGCCGGGCCGGCGGGGAGCCGGGCCGGCGGGGAGCCGGGCCGGCCGGGCCCCTGGGGAGCCGGGCTGGCCGGGCCCGCGGGGAGCCGGGCCGGCGGGGAGCCGGGTCGGCCGGGCCGGCGGGGAGCCGGGTCGGCCGGGCCCGCGGGGAGCCGGGTCGGCCGGGCCCGCGGGGAGCCGGGCCGCCGGGGAGCCGGGGTCCGGCAGTGCTGGGCGGGCCGGGGGTGGTGGGCCGGGTCCGGCACCCCAGGGCCCGAGCCGACCCAGGCTGGAGCCGCCGGGGGGGCTAGCCTGGGCTGCGCCTCCTCCCCCCCACACCCTCCTTACCTGCTTCAGGCTTCCCGCGAATCAAATGTTCGCGGGAAGCAGGGGAGGGGGCGGAGACTTTGGGGAGGGGGCGGGGTTGGGGAGGGGGTATGGGCGGGGCTGGGGGCGGGGGCGGGGGCCGTGGAGTGTCCTCCATTTGGAGGTACAGAATATGGTAACCCTAGTCCTGGGGAGCAGGATCTGTGCTACAGTCAGAAGGGGAGGGAGTTCCCTCAGACTGACTGGTCCCATGGCAAAGGGTATCCATGCTGGGATTCCCTGGGGTCTGTCCAGAGAGCAGCCTAAGGACAGGGCCCATTCACTTCATTAGCCAGAACACACCCAGGCAACCTCCATACAGGGATTTTATGACCTCTTCACACATGTGCCCCATCCAGAGCTTGGGCCATTTCTCCGGAGCACACGAAGCCTGTCCCCTGTGCCTGCGGGGCTCTCAGTCACTCCCTGAGGCAACTTAGTCCTGTGCACTTCGGAAAGCCGACTGAGCCCCGCTAGCTGCTGGTAGCTGTGCTGCGTGCTAAATGTCCACTTGATGATTTCAGTTTCCCCCCGAGCCCATGTCTCCCGACTGCACCAGGCATTCACCCCAGCCTGCTGCAGCTCCCTGCGGGACCCCTAGCTACTGCACCAAAGCCGGACACATCCCAGACTAAGCTTGGATGCTTAGCCCAGGCCCCCACAGTCCTCCCCTCAGGAACACCCAGGCCCAGGAAAACTTTCTCCCGTGGCTTTTTACCACTGTCCCGTGGAGCAGGAAAAACAGCATCACCCTGCCTGCTGGATGGGTCCTCCGTCCTTCACCTGGCTATAGCTGGGCCTGGCTCCTCTCCGCACAGTCTGGTTCTCTCGCTTGTGCTCCTCTTCCTTCTTCTCACCACTTTTCTCTCCTCCGAGGCTGTCAGGACCAGCCTCCTCCTTCCCCCTCCCCCAGGTTCAGTCACTCTGCAGCAGGCGCAGCGGCAGCCGCTCTGCTAGAGGAAGCCAGTATTAGTCATGTGGGTGCAGTACTCACATGCTGCCTCCATTCTCACAGCTCCAGTGGCTCAGGATGCAGCCCTGTTTGCAAGGCAGCCCCAGCCCTGTGGGGAGAGGCAGCCAGAGAGCCCCTCGGGGGGCCAGCTGCTGAGTCCTGGCAGTGTCTTAGCCTTTGCTTCACAGAATCCTCGGGGTCAGCAATGGAAACGGGCACGGCCCATTGGAACACCCGGCTCCTCTCCCAGGAGCCAGGGCAGGGTTGTCTCCTGTTGGACATTGTCAAATGCTTTCTTCTGCATAGTTCAGAAGGTCTCAGGCACTGAGGCATCCAGCCCATGCCCTGGGGAGATCACACCACAGCTTGCTGGCTTGAAAGGTTTTCTCACAACCAGTCTACACTTTTCTTTTCATTGGCCATGTCTGCACTACGGGGACTATAGCGGCTTATCTAGGTCACTGTGGCTATGCAGCATAATCCACTGCATAGACGCAGCTTACAGCAATGGAAGGGGTTCTTACATCGCCGTAGGAACACCACCTCCCCGAGCAGTGGTAGCTAGGTTGACAGAAGCACTTTCTCATCAATCTAGCTACGTCTACACTGTGGCTTAGCTCCGCACAGCTACAGCGCTCCCAGCATATAATAAATAAATATATGGAGATATTCCTATCTCATAGAGCTGGAAGGGACTCTGAAAGGTCATTGAGTCCAGCCCCCTGCCTTCACTAGCAGGCCCAAGTAGATTTTGCCCCAGATCCCTAAGTGGCCCCCTCAAAGATTGAACTCATGATCCTGAGTTTAGTAGGCCAATGCTCAAACCACTGAACTATCCCTCCCCCTAGAGACAGTATTGGATTTTTCACACCCCTGAATGCTGGAACTATATCGGCCTAAAGTTTAAGTGTTGACCAGGCTTTTGTTTCATCCTATTTCTCCTCATTTTACCCCCTGGTATCACCCTAAATAAGTACATTCCTTCCTTGGTGTTGACACCCTTCATGTACTCACAGATTGTGAGCATCAGATTTCAGCCACTGTGGTAGCCGATGACCAGAGCCTCCTTTTCCACTGGTGGAACAGTGGGTTATCTGGGAGCAGACTGCACTGCCCTCGTATGGATTCATTATTCACATTTACTTGGTGAATAGTTGCCTTATGTGGATTGATCGCAGCATGCAATACTCAGTATTTGTGATTTCAGTGTCTTGGTTAGTTTTGATTGCTAGAGCATTCATGTGGTATTATTTCCGATCCGTAAGTAGATAAGCATAAGAGAACTTCTGATATGAATACTCACGCCTGTGACTTGGCCAGTTGCTTTCTATGAACATCCAGGCACGTAAAACTTATTGGATCAAATGTTTTCAGGGAGCAAATACAGAGGGGGCATGCAGTGCTTAAGTTGTACTGAAAGAGGTGCTGGGATTCAAGCAATTTTTTTACATTAATAAATGATGCAGCAAGCTCAGAGGTGCTGGGGCTATGAACTGCCAAGCCTAGAGGTGCCGGGACTCAGCCCTGGAAAGCCCTGGCACAAATTAAGCACTGGGGGCATGAGCTTAGCCTTAGTCAGTGAAAAACTCAAGCATATATTCCCAGAGTCTATTTTAGAGCATTCCTCATCAACCCCTCGTGTTCACACTAGGAAAATTACCTCTTGCTGTTGCCAGGTGTCAGCAAAACATTCAGCTGAATGGGTGCTAGTGCGGCTTAACTGCAAATATAGACCAGAGCAAAACCATGGTTAAAATTTGCTCTATGCTCAGCTCCAGCAAGAGGAGCCTGGTTCAGCCACCTCAGGAGTAATGATGGGTTCCTGAGGGGATCACCTTCCAGCCAGAAGGGTGGGTCTGCCCAGCATGGGGCTTTCAAGGGAGATGGGAAAATAAAGGAGAAAATAGGGAATGGCCCCCTCCCCTACAAACCGACCTCACCAAAAGGAATGGAGAACCCAGCAAGCTCTGCCTGGAGCAAACAGCAGAAACAAACAGCTCTGCTGACTGACCTCCAAGGGTCCCATGGGGTAGGACCTGGTCAGTGGGCCAAGCTTCCCACAAGGACTGCTCTGTGACTCTGCCCTTGGGACACGTGCCAAGGGAGGCTGTCCACATGAGAAGAGAAATTCTCAATGTGTTTGGCATCGGCTGTAATCACACTTATGATGGCACCACATCCCCATCCTCTGGGAGTGGGGAGGGAAGACGTGAATGAAGGGCTTTGGGGTCCTCCTGGAATTTGGGTGAGAATGAATGGTGCGGCTCATGGGAATAGGTAGGCAGGGCAGAGCGGCAATACCGCCAGAGCTTCATAGGCTCTTCCCAGCCAGAAATCCTGAGCTTCAGTCAGCGCAGCTATAAATAGGCTGTTAGAGGGAGTCAGTGTGTGTGTGTGTGCGCGCGTGTGCGCAGTGCTGGTGCAGGGAGGTACTCTGCTGTGGCCACTGGCTCCTGAGAGAGAAGCTAATTAGGGTTTTGTTAGGATGATTATCAGCACAGAGTTCAATTAATTACAGATGAGCAACAGCCACCATCTGTCACTGGGGAGGCTGTGGAAAGGTGAGACCGGAAGGGCAAAGAGAGGGTGATGGGTGACAGCCAAGGCCCAGCAGGAGGAGGGGCCCAGGTCTCAGGCCAGGAGAGGTGCCCCTCTGCCTTAGAACCAAGGCCTATGACCCTCCAGCAACATGGGATGCAACAAATCATAAAGCCAGCTCTGCCTCTGAGCCTCTTTAGATCCCTTACTCAGCCCTTTTCTCTGCAGAATTGACACGTGCCTTCAGCACAGGATGACTGTACCTCCCGCGCTTCGTTTTACTGTGACTGCAAGAACCACAGGGACTATGGCTTGGACAGCACTCATCTGCTCAGTCTTCTGTAGTGAGCAAGGCAGAGGTTCTTAGGGCTGAATGAGGAGTATGAGTGAATGTCCTGGTCCCCCGAGGGCAGGCTGGGGGGGGGGGGGGGGGGCTGAAGAGGTCAGGGTGGGGAGCCCTGTGCTAGAGGACCTTGGAAAGCCCAGGAGTGAAGGAAGCTGGGGACTGAGACCTTGAATCTCAGCTGCAGCTGGTGTAGTCCAGAATGTAGGATGCGCAAAGGTGGCTGTGCACCCCCTTCACAGTTCCTGGGTCTGCTGGGGACAGGTTTAGCCTCTGCTGTTAGCTTTACCAGACCCAGCCTGCAATGGTCCCCAAGGAACTCTTTAGCAGCTCAGAGCAGCCATGCCCCATCCTTCCCCAACACACCTTCTCCTTGCTCTGGGCCTACCCCTGAATTGCGGCCCGTGGAGGGCAATTCCGCTGACCCTGCAATCTCCTTTACTCCAGGACTATTCCCAGCAGGGAGAACACAAAGGAAAATCAGGATTCTACAACCATTTACATAAAACTGCAAGATCTGAAGTGGCCAAAGCTTCTTTCCAAGGGTGGCAGCATCATGCTGCTTCCTGTACACTTTGGTTACTGTCACATTTACCCTTTAACATCAGTGGGAGGGTCTGTGGGCTGGTCTGCTGGGAGGTTCCGGAGAACCTTTGCTGCCTGCTTTGTTTTCAGTTGGTGGCTCCCTGGGTTGTGAGCAGCTCCGCTGTGTTTGTGTCTCTGACCCCTTCGGGGCAATGGTGAGGGAGAGACGCTAAAGGCTGATACTAAGTCCTCTGGTGATATAATGTGTGTAAGCAGGACAGGCTGCTCACCAGTTACACAAGCCACCAGGATCAGAAATAGCAATCAATGGACAGCCAGGAGACTAGCTACTTAGGGACTCTTTCCATAGAGTCACAGAGGAAGCTGCCCAGGGACCCTCTCCAATACAGATTTGGCTAGTAGGGGGGTGCTTATCTCCCCTTTTAGACAAGCAGGGGTTATTTAACAGCATTGCACTAATTTGTCAGACCTAAGAGGATGCCCAGATCTGGGAGCAGAGCTTGGTGATTAATGCCACTCACACGCCTTAATCCAGACCAGAGAAGGAAAGACAGTTTGAAGCTTTGAGGGACTTTGGGAAATGACGAGAATCTGAATCAGTCATACAATGGCTCCAGCACAGGAGCTCTGTAGTGTTTATGTAACGATGGGGGATGCATGCACATACAGACACCATGGCTGTCAGCTGGGATCATATTTCGGGCCTTGAGCACCAGAAGTACAGGCTTTTACTGCTTGAGTTAAGGGAGAGCTCCATTAGCTGTGAGACAGTAGTAGGCTGTTCTGTCACTGGAACCAGCTACTATAGGGATACATGATCACACACACACACACCAGTGTATTAAACGCAGGCTCTATTTCAGGGCTGGCCAACCTGTGGCTCTGGAGCCACATGCGGCTCTTCAGAAGTTAATATGCAGCTCCTTGTATAGGCACCGACTCCGGGGCTGGAGCTACAGACACCAACTTTCCAGTGTGCTGAGGGGTGCTCACTGCTCAACCCCTGGCTCTGCCACAGGCCCAGCCCCCACTCCACCCCTTCCCGCCCCCTCCCCTGAGCCTGCTGTGCCCTCGCTCCTCCCCCCTCCCTCCCAGAGCCTCCTGCATGCCACGAAACAGCTGATTGGGAGGTTCTGGGAGGGAGGGGGAGGCGCTGATCGGTGGGGCTGCTGATGGGTGGGAGGCACTGGGAGCAGGACGGGGGAGTGTTGGGGGGCTGCTGATGTATTACTGGTTTCAGAGTAGCAGCCGTGTTAGTCTGTATCCGCAAAAAGAAGAACAGGAGTACTTGTGGCACCTTAGAGACTAACAAATTTATTAGAGCATAAGCTTTCGTGGACTACAGCCCACTTCTCATGTATTACTGTGGCTCTTTGGCAATGTATATTGGTAAATTCTGGCTCCTTCTCAGGCTCAGGTTGGCCACCCCTGTTCTATTTGGAACACAATGTGTTATGCACTGGGTGGGTGGCCACCTCAAAGTGAAAATGTATTGAGGAGAATAACAACATGGGGGCTCTACATTCAGAGCTGGGCTGGGCTGGCCTGTTAAGTGGTGAGAGGGCAGGTATGTTAACACCTTTCCCAAGCTGCCATTTGTGCTCCAGAATCTCAGCTCTCATTTGTCAATAAAGTAAATCTAAAGCTGCTGTGGTTGCATGTGAAAACATGTGAATGGAGTGTAAAGGTTGTAGTGATTTCTGCCTGAGTCTGGAACAATGGCTCTGAGAGGTGTGAACTGGCCCATGCATCTCAATGAGGGGTTAACTCTGATGCCCAGTGAAGATTATTTAAAAGCTAGCATTGTAACTATTCCATTGTTCATTAAAATATGTGGGAAGGGAAAGGTGGGATGTGGGGGAGGAAGGTCTCTAATCTCCACAATCGTCTGGGAGTGGCATCTCATTTTGGCACCATGGTGGATGGCATTTGGGAGATATCAATACTGGCTTTCTCTCCCTGTCAAGGAGCAAAGCCCTGGGAGCCTAGCAGAGTTCAGGAAGGCATTCCAGCCCACCAACGGGGAGCCATGCTCAAGGAGCCCAGTAGAGCCAAGCAAACACCCATAGTCATATTCCAAACATCTACTCAATCTGCAGTGAGTGGTGCCTCATGTGTGTGCAGTTTATTTTGTGGGGTGGGGCTTGGAAGAGTACCATCACCTTTTTTTCACCAACTTGACCCCTGAATTAATATGTTAAAATGTGAGTTTTCCAGGAAGCTTCCAGAGCCCCCTGTCACCATGTTGCTCTCCATAGCTGTGCAAGGCATTGGGGTCTCTAAGACGTCCAGGGTGAGGATGGAGGATAGGATTCAGAGAGGGCAAGCCTCCATTTGAATGCAGAGGAAAGCAGGAGACTTCCAGAGGGAGTTATGGCAAGTTGGTTAAACGCCTTACTACTGGTGTTGGTTGCTGCTGTGATACAGAGCTGACTTTGCAGAACTTTGAAAGTCCCCTGCTTAGCTCTGCATTCCAATGGGGGCTGCATTCCCTGAGACAAGCCTCAGTCTACCTCAGAGTCTCAGAATACCTTCCTGGTGGCTCCACTTTGGCTGTTCATTGCAATGCTATTGCTATAGGCTGCACAATGGTTCCCTCTGCTCTGTGAGTCAGTGTCATAAGTGGGCTCTCTTTATATGTCCCTGCACTTTTCCTGTGGCCTCAGTTGGCTTTTATCATAGCCAAGGGATCAGATGTGCCTCCTGAGTCCTTGTGCCCACTGCTCCCACCCAACCCTGGTGGCACTTCATCCTCTTGTCTGCATCTCCTCTGATGTAGACCTTACACACCCAGAGTTACAGCTCTTCTGAGTGGGAATTGTGCACAGAGGGAGCGAGCAGTGCATTCTCAGAGCCATGTCATCCTCCCCAGTGTAGCCATGTGCCCTGCACAGTATCGCAGGGACTCCCTGCAGGACCAGCACACACACTCCAGAGTAAGAGGATCCGAAAAGGGCAAGACTGACAGCTTCTGTCTTATCATAGATAGAATCATAGAATATCAGGGGTGGAAGGGACCTCAGGAGGTCATCTAGTCCAACCCCCTGCTCAAAGCAGGACCAGTCCCTAGACAGATTTTTACCCCAGTTCCCTAAATGGCCCCCTCAAGGATTGAACTCACAACCCTGGGTTTAGCAGGCCAATGCTCAAACCACTGAGCTATGGGGGTAGGATATGGAGCCCCTATACACACGTCAGACTCTGTTAATGGAGTTGGAGCATGGATCCTCCATACACATTTCACATGCTGTTAATAAGGATAGCAGAGTAAATGGGGCCAACTTCTGATGCAGACCAAACCCTTAATCCTGACCCTACCAGAGGGAGCTAGAGTAGTTTGCGGGGAAGGGACATCACCAGGACCAAAGGAATGGTGAAGAGTTTTCACTGGTTTTATTTTCCGTACAGCCCAACCTTTGTCCTTCCAGACTTACGAAGGATTAGTGCCTCCAAAAGATCAGTGAGTGCACCCTGCCAACCTGCACAGTACCGTCACTGCAGAGACCCTTGTCCTGTGGAGACCCACAATGCTCCAGCTAGCTAGTTAGGGACCTCTCAGCACCCAGAATCAATTTCTGCTCCTATGTTGCATCCCTTTTCCCCCACCCTTTGTCTGCCTTGTCTTAATTATAAGCTCTTTGGGATAGGGGCTGTGTTTTATTATGTTTTTGTACTGCTTCTAGCACAATGGGGTCTTAATCCTCATTGGGAGGCACTATGGCACTAGATAGATAGATAGATAGATAGATAGATAGATAGATAGATAGATAGATAGATAATACCAGCAAGATGTTGTCAGGTTGGATGGATTCCATGGGGTCTGAAAAGATTAGGACTAAGTCTGTCCGTTCTGGCTACTGGATATGCTAAGGGTCTGGAAGAACCTGATGATTGCAAATGCCAAGAAGGGGGAGAGACTATTTATTAATGGGACCAAACTAGGAGGAATGGAACGGAAAATCCAAAAGAAAGTCTGAGAGGCAATCAGGAAGCATTGCCAACCTGTGAGATTGATCAGGCTGTGGAATCATCTCAGAAGAGAAGGGCTGGGAAATGCAGACCTAGAGACATTTAAAACTGGACTGGCAATGCACTAGATGGGACCTAAGTGTTGATACCAATGGATTCAATTCTTTATTGATAAGACATCAGATAACTCAACTCAGTTTATTGAGCATAGATAAATCAGCACAATACAGAAAGGGTTAAATACTTTACCCAATCAGGAGAACAGGCTTGCAGCTTACATCTTCACTGTCCCAAATGGATTACAACTACCTGTTTTTATACCCCACTTGTTTACAACAGATAGAAAATTCTACAGATTCCACTTCATTAATTAAAGCACTTACGCACCTGTTCTGATCTAGTTTCTAATTATTTTGCAGGTCACAAAGATATCTGAAAGCATCTTATACCAATTATCCCTAAAACTAGCACTGTTCATATTTGGCAAGCCTTAACAGAACATACATCTTCTTTTTGTTGGTTCCTATATGTACAAGGAACAGTGTCATACACAGTTTACCTATTAGTACATTTCTACTATAAGCTTAGCATGAATTGAAAAGCATGACAGAAGTATGTTCATAGTTATACAACTTAGCATATGTGATATTGTCTGACATAAGGCTTTTCTCAGGCACTCCTTTTCAGGCACTTCTGGAAACTGGAGCCCCTCCCTCATGGGAAAGGCCCTGTGTAAATTACAGTTCTATTTTATTTTAATTTTTTTAGAAAATTCATGCCAGTGTAAACAGCAAAGTGTTGAATTTTACAGAGTTTTCATGGAATTAATTTTACAACTAAATTTAATCAGTTTCAGGGACAAAAGCTCACAGTTTGGGGGCATTTTCACGATTTCCATGCTCTCCATGAAACTGTGGTTTATACAAGGCCCAACTGATGGGCAAATGGAGAGACTCCCTGCTATCTGAGAACGGAATAACCTCAGATATTGAAACAGCTGGGATGAACTACCTCCAAGACTACTGTTGGGTGGATCTAACATGTCATTAGTCTTTATTACCAGCAGGTGTCACTGTCCTCAATTCAGGAATAAAAATGAGCACACTGTGAGCAACTAGGAAATAGTTAACTCAAGCACCTATACCCACCCTGTCCAAGCCAGCCTCTGCACTATCACAGGTCTGCTCAGTGAGATGGCCTGATACGTTCCCTTATGTCTACACCAGATAGCAAGTGTAAAAAATCGGGAAAGGGTGTGAGGGATAATAGGTGCCTATATAAGAAAAAGCTCCCAAAATTGGGACTGTCAATATAAAATCAGGACATCTGTTCACCCTACTTATGTCTGCACACACTCACGCTCTAACACAGGCATGACAGAGCTGCAGTCACCTATTCAATCCCTTCAGTCTTTTAAGCGAAATGGGACAAGGAAGAGGTCTTTGTATCTGCACCCAGATCAGATTGAGGATAGGGTCTGAAGGTGCACCAGGGTCCGAGTTCAGATTCCATGGCGCAGAAATTGCAGCAGTTATTCTCAAGAGATTTGCCTGCATCTGAACTGGAACCAGAAAATAGGCTTCTTCTGGGTTTGATCCAACCCAGAGCCCAAATGGAGGGGTGGGTTTGGATCTGAGGAAGCTCTTAAGGGGTTCAGATTTGAGGATCCAGTTCCAATCTCGACTTTAAACAGTGTTTGAATGTGGGGGAAGGGGTTCAAGTGGGAGGGATGTGCCCAAAGTTGCTTCTTAGGCATGGTCTACACTTAAAACTTAGATTGACATAGCTACGACACTCTTAAGTGTGAAAAATCCAGACCCTTGAGTGCTGTAGCTATGCCAACCCATCCCCTCTGAGATCCAGATAAGTCAAAGGAACTGGTAGGGAGGTGGCAGAAAAACCCCTCCTGTCACTATAGTCTGCGTCTATGGTTCAGAGTTACAATGGTATAGTCACGACACTGTAGCTATGCCACTATAGCGCCTGTAGTGCAGACATGGCCTAAGGTTGTATACGCTTTGGGCAGTGACTGTCTTTTTGTTCTGTGTTTGTACAGTGCCTAGTACCATGGGGTCCTGGTCCCCGATGGGCTCCTAAGCACTAAAATCATACAAATAATAATAATTATAATAAGAGAAAAAAAGGTGGAAAATGCACTCCTCCTACCCTCCCACTCCAAACCCTGTCTTTCTTCTACACGTTCCCAAGGTATCCATCTGATTAACACTGCTGAACTTTTGCCTTGTTGGATAATAAGATCCTTGGCTGTTGCCAGTTTCTTCCTCTACGTTTGTTCAGTGCCCAGAACAATAGGAACCCAATCCTGGCCGAGGCCTTTGGATGCTACCAAAATGCAAATAAATAACAAAGAATCATAACTGCTTAGACAAAATGTAAATGCTAATTAGAGAGAAATGCTAAGGATAGCTAGAGGAATGTCAGCTAAGGAGAGGTTTCAGAGTAACAGCCGTGTTAGTCTGTATCCGCAAAAAGAAGAACAGGAGTACTTGTGGCACCTTAGAGACTAACAAATTTATTAGAGCATAAGCTTTCGTGGACTACAGCCCACTTATGCATCCGAAGAAGTGGGCTGTAGTCCACGAAAGCTTATGCTCTAATAAATTTGTTAGTCTCTAAGGTGCCACAAGTACTCCTGTTCTTCTTTCAGCTAAGGAGGTTAGGTTGAAACACGATGCGGGGGACGAGGGGGTTTTCATGCACTCACATGGATCGGAGTGACCAGAAGAGAATACGTTGTTTTGTGCTTGCTCAAACAAGCCCACAAAGATTTGGCCGAAAGCTATTATCTCTGAGAGTGCAGATGGGAGTTCAGACTGGAAAGGCCGAATCAGGTGTGTGCATCCCTACACTGATACACATGCTTGCATACACTAGCAAACACACTGTCCTGTGCCTGACTACAGTGGGCTAGTGAAAAGCCTGAGATGTTTCTTCTAGCCGACCTATCCCCCACACCTGGTCCGTAATTCAAAAAAAGAGCCATTGAATACATTAGTTGTTTTAGTCAGGGAAATAAGTTCTTCCCCACTGGATCCAGATAATGGGAAATAAACTGAACTGAACCTCTCGACTGTGGTTCCTTGCATCCTGCCTGGACAATATTCTGACTGATCTATCCACCTTCATTTTCTGTAGTGTTCATGGCCACTGCACCACTGAAAGAAAGCAGGCTTTAAGGGCTATCCTAAGAGCCTGAGTCTCAGGCCAAAACCTGGAGATTAGGCAGCTTTGATACATGCTGAGGGTTCTCCATCCCCGCTCATCACAGGTGCCTGTGTAACTACCACCAAGAACACAGACCTGCCCACTCCTATGGCTGTATCTCTACCCACTACATCTGTGCAGAACAGGTCTCTCAGGAGTGTGCATCCTGTTCCCTGCAAGACTGTCACTAGAAAGGTCACAGTTCATGTGTCCTCCTGACCTTGATGGAAATAGCCAGTGCTAATCTACAGACTAAGCAGCTCTCCTGTGTACAATTACAGGATCACAAGCCCCAGCGATGGGCAACGTGTTCTGACAGATAAAACCCTCCCAGCAGAGGCTGGCTTGACAAAGATGCTTCTTTTCAGCTTACAGAGACCTGAGAGCACAGGTGGGCTTAGGGTGACCAGATGTCCCGATTTTATAGGGACAGTCCCGATTTTGGGGTCTTTTTCTTATATAGGCTCCTATTCCCCCCCACCTCCTGTCCCGATTTTTCACATTTGCTGTCTGGTCACCCTAGGTGGGCTAAGCGTGAGGAGGGGGTACACAGTGATTAAAGGTTGGTGACAGAGTTCATGAGCATCAGAGATCCCTGGCAGCCCTGGGAGATGGGCATAGAGGGGTCCCAGAGGCAAATCTATGAGACCCAGAATCAGAGATCTTTACAGTCCAATATTCCACCTTCCCTACTCCCCTGCTGCTTTTGGGAGTCAGCTACCTTGTGAATGCACCAACCATGAAGCACAATGGCAAAGCAATAAAAATAAATACAAATGCTCATAGGAACCTGAGCCTCAACTATCTACAGTACCGCTGGAGCCCTGCAGGGCTGTCGGAACAGGGTAGCAGAGGCCTAGGAGCGGAAACAGAAACAAAAGCATACTTAAGGCAACCTAGGCCTGGGATTGTGTCTGAGCACAGACCCTGGTGAGCTCATTCATGCACTATACCTTGCACGCACAAATGGTAGCATGTCCGTGCACAAACCCCACTAGTGCTCAGTCAGTCTGTGCTGGATTTGTGTTTGCAGAGGCGTTTGTCCTGCCCATCTTTCAGTGGTGCCTGCGAAGCTGCACAAGCACAAATACAGGCCACATTCTAAAGCACAGGACAAGGACTGCACTTGGAATTGACAAAGTGGCAATAAAGCCCTTGGCCTATAGATTTGGCACTGTTGTCATTTTCCCAGTCTGCCAGACAATACAGTAGTTCTTGATCCTATAGCTTAGTTGTGCTCAGTGTAATGCTTAGTGAATAACATACACGAGCCCCAGAGAATTCAGGTATCAGGCTTACGCTGCTGCACATCTGATGCTGTGCAATCCCACCACAAAAGAGCTGCTTCTGTTACAGATGTTGATGGCTGGGAGGTCTCTTTTCTCATCTCCTAGTAACAGCACCGACATAGCCAGGCACAAATGTTCTTTGCTGCATTCAAAGTCTTCACACATCCCCAGATTTGCTACTTGATCAGATAAACAGAAAGGCTAAACCCTTATCTTCTCCTTAGCAGGTGGAATTTGCAGGGTTTATATTCACCCTGTGGGATTTTTTTGTTCTTGGGTTTTATAAACGCTAAACTGCTCCATAATGGCTGCCTCATAATGGGCACTTCTGGCTGGGTTCTGATAATAGTCCTTGGGATCTGAGCTTCATTCTCAGACCAGAACCCCTCAGTGTAAAAACACATAGTCTTGTGTTGCTGTGAGTGCAGTCACTATCCTGCTGCCAGGTGCAATCACAGGAACTCAACAAATCTCTCCTGGTGGGAGAGGAGACTTTGGCGCACTCTGTATGCAGAGCGATCAGCACATGTTGCAGCGCATTGCAAATTGACAGAAATCACCAATTTTTTTCCCCAAAGAAAACTCATTCCAGGAGGATTTTCTTGCTGAAGGAGGGAAGGAGACTTTGTTGTTGAATTTCTTTTCCTGGGGTTTTAGCTGTGATCAGAGGCTGTTGTAACTCTGAACTCACACTCTGTCAGAGGCCAAAGAGAATGGGCTTCATCTAGTACTTTAGTAAGACCTTCCTCTCTCCCTCCCTCTCCCTTTGGCAAAATATGTCACCCCATTTGACAACTCTGACAGCCTGGGACTGCGCCAGCTGATAGCCAGACAGATAGTGCTGTAGAATATTTCCCATGAATGAGCTCAAGTGGTTCCTGATCTTGCTGCTTCCGGGGGCCTGGCACTCCCTTCACATTGACTGGCAAATCAGATTATGTGCTGGTATTAATATAGCATGATCCAATGGCTGGAAGCTGAAGCTAGACAAATTTAGACTGGAAATAAGGCATAACAGTGGGGGTAATTAACCATTGTAACCGTTTATGAAGGGTCGTGGTGAATTCTCCATCACTGACAATTTTTAAACCAAGGTTGGATGTTTTCCTTAAAGTTCTGCTTTAGGGATTATTTTGGGGACGTTCTCTGGCCTCTGTTATGCAGCAGGTCAGACTAGACTCACAATGGTCCCTTCGGGCCTGGGAATCTATGAATCTATAATCATGTTCAGACGTACATATTGGAGAGGCAGCCTCAAGGGGAGGCTATAGAGTTTGATGAGTGTCTCACACTAAATGTAAAGCAGATTCCAGCAGATTGATAGGGCAGTCTCACCAGGGGGCTCAGGGTGACGCATATGATTAGCATTGAACTTGGCCCTGATCTCACACCTGATCATCCACATTCTCCTGAGCGTCCCACTTCCTCAGGGAGTTGCCTACCTCCCACTTTCCTGTTGGGCTAGCTGGCTCTCTCCTCCTTTGGGCCTCCTGTGCATGAGTCCATCACAGTGCGAAGAGAGCAGGACAGCCAAGCACTGAGCAGCCCTGGAGGAGTCACCTAACCTGAGAAGCTTCTCATCAGGAGAGTGCCTCCTTATCCTGGCAGTAATGGGGACAAGAGAAACCAGAGGGAGACTCTGGAGTTGCAGTAATGAGAAAGGGCAGCCTTGTAGCAACCAGGCAAGTGAGGGTACCAAAGAGGCTTCCCCAGCTCTAAACATAAGTTTGGAAACATCCTTTCATCACATCTTCAATTTGGAATTGGGCACTCTCCGTCTGTTGGCCTGTCTCTCCCTCTCGCTTTTGGGAGCCATAGGATGACACAAGGCCAGCCCTTCTGAGAGAGGCTGGGGAAATTCCTGCTATTTGGCCCAGTCTGTAAAGGCAGAAGGAAGTTGGGAGTGGAGGCTATTTTGTCTCATAAAACAAAGCCACCTTTACTCTTGCAAGAGTTTTCCATTCACAGCAGGAAGCCATTGATTAAAGGCATTGTAATAGGATCAGCTGAGGCCAGCACGTGTTGTTATGAAACCAGTAGGGACATGTGAGCCACATTCTTATAGGAGTATGCTGGCACTGCCATATGGGAGAGATCATTGGCCCAGCTAGTCCCACCTCCTGCCATACCAGAAGAGATGATTGGCTCAGCTAGCCTGATATCCCACCTCCAGCAGCAGACAGCACCTGCTGCTTTAGAAGAAGATGAAAACATATTGATAAATTGGAGAATTGGTCTGAAATCAACAATATGAAATTCAGTAAAGACAAGTGCAAAGTACTGCACTTAGGAAGGAAAAAATCAAAGGTACAACTACAAAATGGGGAATAATTCACTAGGCAGTAGTACTGCTGAAAAGAACCTGGGGATTACAGTGGATCACAGATTGAATATGAGTCAATAATGTGATGCAGCTGCAAAAAAGTGTATTATCATTTTGGAGTGTACGTGTAATGCCGACAGACCCCGGTCGATAACTGGTGTAGCATCTGTTAACCACCTAGTCTGTCTATCACCCACAGGTGTTACCACAGCGTGTGTCTCAGTCTTGAACCCTCTGTCAGAATACACAGAATATCCCTGATTAATGCACTGAGGTACTCAGCACAGAACCAGTGGACATAAATGGCAACACCTCAAACTGAATAGGAGTCACATCCTATTTCTGCCCTAGCTTCTGCAACACACATTTTCTTCCTATGTGTATCACAGAAACAGAGTCTTCAAATTAACAGAGAATCATATTCTTTTGTTCTCCCTTCACCCGCCTCATATTAGTCACATGACCAAAGATTCTCATAGCCCTCTTAATGTCTGCTGTACTATCAACAGGGGACACATCAGTGACCAAAATGGTCTTATAGGGATCTAACCCTAATTGTATATGAGTTTCTATTATCTTAATAATATTAATACAGTGCACAAATTCAATAATGTTCAATAACACCACATTCTTTTATAACTAACTGCAATATTCCTCAAAAGAATTCAGAGGTGAGTTCTGAGCAATCCTCAAGTCCCTGTCTGTTCGAGCACAAATTTGTAACTTTTGTGGGGGCTAGAGTTCACTTCATTTCCCATCTCCAGTGCCTTAAAAAAAACCAACTCCCATAGAAAGTAGCTGGAGACCAGAGTTCAGTCTCTAAGGATTTTCAGCAAGGATTGCACAGGGTCAACCTCCCCATATTCAAGTCCCAAAAGGAACTAAAGAAATGAATTTAATTAAATAACTTTATAAAATCTTATGATAAAGAAACATATAATCTAATTTTTACAGCATAATATGGCTATTTTATAATCCACAGACATTACCTTCACAGTTATACATAAACATAAATAAAGAAAACAAATTAAAATCTGAACAGTTCAGTCCCCACAGAAATACAGTGAGAAGAAACTGAAAGTTCCTAAAAGCTTAGGTTTTGTTCTCCTAAGTCTCAAGTAGCGTCTTCAATCACCAAATCTATACAGTCTGAAGAGTCTAAAACAGTGGTCATCAACTGGTCGTTGCAACCGACTGGTCGATCCTAGAGGATCTTCCAGTCGAGCGTGATCTCCGGCGGCAGTGCAGTGTGGCTGCCACTAAGGCAGACTCCCTGCCTACCCCGGCCCCACGCCACTCCCGGAAGCGGACACTGCAGCCCCACAGCCCCAGGGGCGGTGCCGGTGGCAGGGGACTCCCTCCGTGTGCTGCTCCTGCCTGCAAGCACCACCCTGCAGCTCCCATTGGCTGGGAGAGCTGAGGGGATGGTGCTTGCAGAGAGAGGCAGCGTGCAGAGCCACATGCCCCATTCTCCCCCACTCCCCAGGGGCTGCAGGGACGTGTTGGCCCTTCCAGGAGTGATGTGGGGCCTAGGTAGGCAGGGAGCCTGCCTTAGCCTCACTGCACTTGCCGCCGAGCAGGAGCTACTGGAGGTAAGTGCTGCCTGGCGGGAGGCCACACCCCAACCCCATTCCTGAGCCCCATCCTGAGCGCCAGTACCCCGTACCCCTTCTGCACCCCAAAACCCAGCCCTGACCCCACTCCCAGAGCCAGCATCCTGTACCCCCTTCTGAACCCCAAACCCCAGCCCTGACCCCCCTCCCAGAGCCAGCATCCTGTACCTCCTCCTGCACCCCAAACCCCAGCCCTGACCCCCCTCCAAGAGCCAGCATCCTGTACCTCCTCCTGCACCCCAACACTCTGCCCGAGCCTGGAGCCCCCTCCTGCACCAAACTACCTCCCAGAGCCTGCACCGTGCAACCCCACCCCCTGCCCCAGGCTCAGCCCTGAGCCCCCTCTCACACTGTGAACCCCTTGGCCCCAGCCCAGAGCCCGCACACCTCCTGTACCCCAATCCCCTGCCCCAGCCCGGTGAAAGTGAGTGAGGGTGGGGGAGGAGCAAGCGACTGGGGGGGATGGAGTGAGCAGGGCAGGGCTTTGGGGAAGGGAAGGGGCCTCAGGGAGAGGTCTGGGCCTCAGGGAGAGGGCAGGGTAGATCCTGGGTTGCCCTTAGGGCTGGTCTACACTTGGGGGGGGGGGAATCAATCCAAGATACGCAACTTCAGCTACGTGAAGTCGAAGTATCTTGGATCGAATTACCTGGGGTCCACACGGCGCGGGATCAACGGCCGCGGCTCCCCCATCGACTGCGCTACCGCCGCACGCTCTGGTGGAGTTCCGGAGTCGACGGTGAGCACGTTCGGGGATCAATATATCGCGTCTTAACGAGACGCGATATATCGATCCCGGATAAATCATTGCTACCCGCCGATACAGCGGGTAGTGAAGACGTACCCTTAGATTCAAAAAGTGATCTTGGGCATAAAAAGGTTGGAGACCACTGGTCTAAAACAACATCTTCCCTCCACTTGCTTGTAGGCATTTTCAGTTGGAATCCATGCAGACTTTTCCTCTACTGAAATCACTGCTAGCCAGTCAGCTAACTGATTAACCACTCAGTTAAATGTATAGATTTAAAGAAACCCTGTTACAAGAAAATACAAAACTGAGAAGAGCAAAATAGAAATGACTCTTTCTACCCATTACTACATTTAAAGAAAAGTTAGTGAATCAGACTAGTTGACACAATTTAACTAGAACAGTTTGGCTAACATCAAAACAACATTCAAAGCATACAACTAAAATAGAAGTTATTTTTCCCTCCCAATTTCCCTTTGCTATAATTAGCATTGCCCAGGCTTCTCTGTTAGAGGGTTAACATTAACAATATCACTAACCTGCTGCAAAATGCTTCAGAGTTAGGGACAATAGCCTGCTTTCTGCTTCTGTGTAGGGCTACAGATAGCAACTATGAAAAAACAGGACAGGAGTGGGGGGTAATAGGCGCCTATATAAGAAAAAGTCCCAAAAAACGGGACTGTCCCTTTAAAAACGGGATGTCTGGTCACCCTATTCCTGGGCTCAGCTTCTCCCAACTCACCCAGGGCACATGGCCTTCTGCAAAGCAGCTGCCCGGACAGCTCGCCCTCATGGAGCCTGACCCCAGCAACATGGAACCTATTAGAGCAGACCCAAAACTACCACACCCAATTCCAGAAGCTTCTGGATGTGGAGTGCTTAATCTGCCTAGCAACAATGACCCAGAAGTGTCTTCCGCCTCAAGGCCCTGCAGAGGCTCATTTATGGTGCAGGTAGTCCGGCATGTAGCGTACGGGCCCTCCTGTGCCACTTCTGAGGGCTCCGATAGGACTGGCACCTGCTTTATCTCCATCCGAGAGGTCTTCCGTGAGACTCTCTGGGCTGCCGGTCTTCTACCAGGACCTCCTCTGGACCTGGAAACTGCTCTTGATGACCAGGTCCGTGGCGGCCACCGAGGGGGTGGATCTGCTCGCGGAGCCCCTGCTCCGTGTACAGGTGGCGGAGTCCCCCTCGGTGTGCCAGAGGTTGATCCTGGTAGAAGTCACCAAAGTCGGAGACCTCCTGGACTACGATCGGGGAGACTGGCTGGATCCCTTGACGTTCACTCAGCGCACGGGGCTCTCCAGGCCTCGTACTCTCCGGCACGTATTTCAGGAAGTGAGGGCCCCTAACCACCCACTGCTCAGGGTTTCCTTGACCAGGTCCTGCAAGAGGGCACGCCCCACCCATCCTACACCCCAGGCCCCCTGGACCTTTTCATCGGGCTCCTGCCCCATGGATCTACCTGGTCATTGCACCCCTTTACTGCAAGCCAGCTGCACAAATTGCAGCCAGTTCCATTCCGGACTGCACCAAGGAAACATCTGTACACGCTCATGCTCCACACTCTTCACATCCTCACCCTCGCGTCCCGCCCCAACACGGAGTGGTGGGACCTCCTGCTACCTCTGGAGGGTGAGGGGCCCTGGTGGGCCAGCCTATATTTCACCCTGGTCCTGAGGCTCGCCAGGGACATCAGCTGGCGGCTCCTTCATGGAGCCGTGAGCACGGGCATGTACTTGGCGTGGTTCACTCCCCTCCCAGACACCTGGCCCTTTTGCGGCATGAGGGAGACCCTGGCATGCGTATATCTGGAGTGCACCAGGTTGCAGCCCCTATTCCAGCTCCTCCTAGATATATTATTACGGTTTTGGTTGCACTTTTCCCCTCACCTTCTCATCAATGCACTTCCTATCCATGGCCCCACAAATTCACAGGTCCTCCTTGCCAACCTCCTCCTAGCCCTGGCCAAAATGGCCATCTACAAAACCAGGGAGAGGAGGTTGGCCAACGGGGTTTCCTGCAACTGTGGGGCCTATTTCCGTTCCTCAGTCTGTTCACACATTCGGGCAGAGTTCCTCTGGGCGGCATCCGCTGGCTCCCTTGACACCTTCGAGAAGCAGTGGGCGTTGCCCGGAGTTCTCTGCTCGGTGTTCCCATCTGGTTCCCTTCCTTTAGCCCTGTGACCTCACTCCTGTTCCTGTTATATCTTTAGTTGTCCCCTGCAATTACTTGGAATCCCGGACCTGTGGATCCTACCCCTAGGCTGGGGGGAGGTCCTTTAGCAGTGGGCGGGCTTCTGTCCGCCCACTTCCTGGATCCCAATAGGAACAATGACCCAGACACAACTCACTCCTACCTCCCCCCAATTGGTCTCTTAAAGAGATATCTCCCTATTAGGCACATGGGTTACATATGACCAGGACTGTCATATGGAAGACATAGGAGGTAATTGTCCCACTCTTCTTGGCATTGGCGAGGCCTCTGTTGGAGAACTGTGTCCAATTCTGACCACCACAATTTAGGAAAGATGTGGCCAAACTGGAGAGAGTTCACAGGAGAGCAACAAAAATGATAAAAGGCTTAAAAACCTCACCTCTCAGGAAAGGTTAAAAAACTGGGCATGCTTAATCTTGAGAAAAGACGACTGAGAAGGGACCTGATAAAAGTATTCTGATATGTTAAGGGCTGGTATAAAGAGGACCTGGTCACTTGTTATTCATGACTATTGAAGGTAGGACAAGAAGTAATGGGCTTAATCCACAGCAATTTAGGTTAGATATTAGGAATTTTTTTCTAACAATAAGGACCATTAAATTTTGAAATAGGCTTCCAAGGGAGGTTGTGGAATCTCCATCATTAGAGGTTTTTAAAAACAGGTTGGACAAACACCAGTCAGTGATGGTCTAGTTTTCCTTGGTCCTAGCACAGTGCGGGGGGCTGGACTTCATGACTTCTCAAGGTCCTACATTTCTATGATTCTATGATTGACGAATGCCAGGAAGAAACAAGGACCACAAAGCTTCCCCATTCTAATGTCAGCTCTCTCCCTGGGCTTCCCAGGGCTCCTCGCCACACCTCTCCCTGCTAGTTTCTCAAACCAAGTCTCCTAATGACCTGGTGTGATTTTGCAGCAGTGCAGTGATTGTGGAAACAGGCTCCCAGCATTGTGCAAACTTCAAATGTGCAAGAGCAAAGCATCCATCCTAATTACAGTACCATCATCAGGGTTTAAGCCTGCTCTACCTATCTCTCTAATCTGCCTTCTCAGGGCTCCAGCAGAAGCATTATTTATAGCCCACTCTTACTTACTAAAAGTCCCCCAACTAATAAAGTAATAGGATTCTAGCCTCAAAATACTCCCCCTACAATACGCACACACACACAAATCACATCTCCAGTCAAAGCCCCTCTGGCAAGAGCAGCCTCCAGGGGAGGGACTAACAAGGAGCTATAAGAAGCCTACGAGCAGAGAGCAGAAGCCTCCTAGTAACTTGGCTACAGAAGAAGGGGCTGGAAGAGGAGCTGGGCTCAGTTCACTCATCTCACAGGTAAGACCTCTCTACCTCCCTTTTTCTCAGGCTGGGAGAAGGAGGGGCTGATTCTGTCCCTCCCATCCAGTACTCTGGGGGAAGGTCGCTTACCCTGTGTGGTTACGTTATGAGCTCACTGGGGTAGGGACCCTTCTGGGTCTTGTAAAGTGTTGCGGACCAGTAATGTTAATAATCAATAGCGGCTAGGTAGGTGGGTAGCGTCTTCTGGCCCGCAGGGGGCTAAAAGAGGGCTGCCTGCCTGCTGAGACGCTAAAGAACTTTGCTGACTCCAAGCAGGGAACCCAGGAGCCTGCATGTGGTTGAGCTGGAAACCAGAGAACAAAAGTGTTAATGTATCAGAGTAGGAGATGCCCCATCCTAACCAAGCAATAATATGTCTCCAAATCCCTAGTGCACCCTTCCTCACTGCGGCCTTAGGAGCAATAGGAGGGGACTCAGCTCCTTTCTTCTCTGGCTTCCTCCTTCCACTTTCTTCTTTAATTCCCATCACATCCCACCACCAACATCCTGCCACAGCCCGGCCTTGTCTCCATCTGGGGAATGGATGAGGCCCATAATATCCTCCTCTGCTTCCTCTTTCTCTGGACTCAGGATAATCTGCCTGCCACTGCTCCTGAGGTCTAGCTAGGGCAGGTGCCCAGGGTTTCAGAATCCCAGAGCTTTTCCACAGGGCATTAAAGGCACAGTCTACTGTTAAAATTAATTACCTGTCTCCCAGTGGGGCAGAAGGGGGCTCATCCCTCTTTCCCCCAGAGTTCTGATTTCTTTTTTCTCCTGGATTTCATTTCAATTACACTAAAAAAAGCTCTGCCTACAGTCTGTCCCACTTAGCGTTCTGCCTGGGTTCCTAGCCCACCTGGCTTAAGCAGGGCTATCCAAGTTTAAGATACTGAGCTCATCCCTGCTAAGCTCCCCGCAAATTAGCTGATTACAACTGAGATGTTTACAAGTAAAACTCATTCAGATGATGAGAAGATCTTGAGCATGCCCCTGAGTGCAGGGCGAAGCCAGAATCCACTCCATGTTGGCACAACACTACAGTGCAGGGTTTACCTGAAATTGTCTCTGATGATATGATCACTAAGGCAGTCTATGCTCTCAGACCATTCACTGGGGCAGAGGGAAGGAACCGGAACTGGATATCTATGGTCCCGGGAATTGACATAGGTTTTGCACTCCCCTGGAATGGACTTTGGGACCCTGGCCCTGCACCACTAAAACCATGGAAGTTTTTATGGATTTCAGTAAGAGCAAAAGCAGTCCTCGTAGTAGCTATGTAAAGAGTGAAGAGAAAGATGATGGATGCATGAATGGTGAGAGACAGATCTAGAGGTAGAAGTGGTTAAATATGGAAATGTTCAAAGCGGAATGGTATTTTCATTTCCCACAGGCTGAATTATAGGAAAGCCCACTGTGTAGACTGTGAGCTTTCTGGGGCAGGGACTGTGTCTTCCTGGGTATGTGTATAGTGCTAAGGACTAATGAGCAATGATAGTGGCAATTGTGCTTTCCCATTAAACTGATGTGGGGGTAGAGACAGGAGAAATAATTTCCTATAGCAGCAGTATGAGATGGATCTTACCTGCCCTATTTTTGTGCCTTCTCAGAGTAATAATAATTAACAGTACTTAGCACTTAACTAGCACTTTCCATCCACCGATCTCAAAGCACTTTACAAAGTGCGATCAGCTTATTATCCTCATTTTACAAGGGACAAGCTGCTGAGGAAACTGCGGTGCAGAATGTAAGGACAACAATTTCAGAAGTGGCCCTATTTCTGGCTGATCAGCTTTTGGGCACCCAGTTTAAGACATGCAGGATCTAATTTTCAGAGGTGCTGAGCCCGCACAGCTCCCATTGACTCCAATGGGAGTTACTTGTATCTTGTCAGAAGAGGATAGGACCTAAGGAAGAGACTTCTCTTATGGGGAAAGCCAGCTCTTTGTCCTTGTTCAAAGACCCCTTCGTGGGAGGTTGTATGTAATTAGTGGCTTGAATATGCATTGGTCTTGACTGCGCTAAGCTTGGTTTCCTAGCTCCCTTTATAGAGGGCTGGCAATATAGCAACCAGCAGCTTCCTCCTAATAAGTCATTACAGCAAATTTCTTGCAGATAAGGACTTGCGTAAAATGCTAGCTCCTCTAGTATCTTCATTCATTCATTTCTCTTTCCCAGCCCCGCAGACGCTCACTCAACAGTCACTTACCATCAGGATGGTCCAAAGTGGTTCTTCTGTCACCTTCTAACATCTGTCCTGCCCTACTCATCACTCTCACCTTTTCTGACCCTCATTTTCTTTGCTGCCTTCCAGTGTAACAGAGGAAGAGTTGGATTCTAGGTCTGTTCCCATCTGGGTTATGGGGTATTCTCGAACCACAGTTAAACTTGCATCAGTGGTGCATGCACCTAGCCACGTCCACCAAGTCCTTAGGGAATCAGGAGCAAACCTGGGCTGGGAAACAGAATGCCCTAACCCCCCTCATAGCCTGCTCCTCTGCTGTCCTGAGACGTATGAAAGAACCAGTGAGACCATAGCCTGAGACCCCAGGCTGAAAGAAGGCCCTGGCTTATCCTAATATCATAGTGTCCCATCAAACGTTGGACCTGTCATTGTGAGAACTAGGGCTCCTAGATATCTCACCCTGCTGACCCTAGGCTGTGGAACCAGGGGGCCGCCCAGGCCATGGCCTGGCCACTTTTTGGCTGGGCCAAACCTGAGTGGCACTGGGACCCCACGTGCCAGGTCGCAATGCGCAATGCCACTCACTCAGATTTGGAGGGGGTGGGTGTAGGGCAGGGGTTCTCAAATTGGGAGGTCAGGGGGTCGCAAGCTGTCAGCCTCCACCCCAAACCCCGCTTTGCCTCCAGCATTTATAATGGTGTTAAATATATAAAAAAGTGTTTTTAATTTATAAGCGGGGTTGCACTCAGAGGCTTGTTATGTGAAAGGGGTCACCAGTACAAAAAAGTTTGAGAACTATGGTGTAGAGGCTCATGGGCCAGGGGAGTCAGGCTGCTGGTGGGAGGGGGGCGCCTGAGAGGGGAAGAGGAGGGTCAGGTGGGAGGAGCGCAAATCTATGCTCCCTCCAAACTTTAAAGGGCTCTCTGAAGCCTCTGCTGCTGACTGTTTTCTTTTGCTTCCTTTTGCAGAACCCCTGCTGTGCAACGACTGATTGAAAATGTCAGACAGCTCCAAGTATGTCTTCCTCTTCCTTCTCCCACTATGTATGGGATTGGGGCACTGCAGAGTGCCAACATGCAGCACCCTTCACAGGAAATAGGGGACCCCAAACACACTGGGTTAGCTCGCCCCAGCCCTAGTGGAGGCAGTCCATGCCCTACAGAGATCGGATGGAATGGGGTAAATGCCCATTGTTCTGAAGGCCTCAGCCCCCTCCAGGGACAGTCCTGCAACCAGCCCATGTCGTTCTTTGCTCTCTCTCCATGTGGGACTGGGACGTGCCATCCTCCAGGGATGGGCAGGAGTCTCATGCACGTGTGTTTAGCAGTGGGTGACAGGGACTTTGCCTGGCTTTGGTGGCCCATCCGTCTCTCTGTCATGCATATGCAATGCCATCTGCTGGCATTATGCAAGCTCTCCCACTCTGTATCCAGCCCAGAGCACAGCCTGCGTCTGAGGGAAGCTGGGTGCTTAATGTTAGACTCGATGCAAAGGGAACGTGGGATTATGGTAATTGGAATTGACATTGAAGTCACTATCAGCTCCTTAGCATCAGCCTCCAGCTGGCAAGGATGTCCAAGGCGACTTTAATCCTCCAGAGTCTGGGCCAGGAGCCAGATGGACATAGGACCAGAGGAACTTCCAACCCAGTCAAGTGTCCCAGCTCCTGCCAAAATCAATCCAGTCCAGTGGTCCATTAAGTCCAGTGTCCTGGCCCAAGTAGTGGCCAGTTCTTGATACTTTAAAGGAGGAGGAACCCCACCATCACAAAAACCCGGCCCTTGTGGTAGGTCATATGTGCTGCAGTGTTCATGTGTAGTGGCTAGGCCCAGTGACTATACACCCTGCATCCATCTCATAGATCAAGCAGTTTAACTTTGTTGCTGAAGGTCCCAAGTCCAGTCTCTTTTGATGAGAGCGATGTCTGTATACGTATGCAGCCACATCTATGTACATGGGTGGATTTTCCCCATCCCTGAGCACCTGTTGACCTATGTTTTAAGTGCAGACCAGGCCTGAGTGTTTGGCAACAGTAGCTCCCTGTCCTGTGGAGAAATCCACTCCCCAGTGCCAGCAGCTAGAGACAATTGGGGGAATGCAGCAGCCCTACCTGAGGAACCTGAGACAGGAGCAGGAGCAGTGCCTGACTGGCTGACCATACTCTACAGTGAAGGGATATATACACACAGCCTTCCTAACCCCAGGAGCTGTTCACTAGCTAACACTCTCACATTGCAGTTCCCTGCTTTCCTCCCCAGCCTCTAAAATATAGTCGGTGGCAACAGTATGTCCTCCACCTCTCCCCACCAGGAATATTCTCCTCATGATAGTAGGCAGAGAAATCCACAGCACAAAGAGCTCAGGGCATATGATATCTCCCTTTTCCCCAGCCATTTGAGTTTTCACCAGGCAGAAACAGGCAGGGGCTCAGTATGGGGTCTGACCATGCAAGGGACTGAATCCCCAAAGATCCTGAATTCACATGCCCACTTCTCCGTAGCCAAGAGTTCTGGCTACAGACTCAGCCTCGCTCCCCGACTTCCTCCTAACTACCAGGTGAACTGACTCCCCTTCTCCTCCCTTTCTCTGAACACAGAACTTTGGCAGAGGCCAGCCTGCAGGGACTTGCAATCTTTACCCAGACCTTCCCAACCCCTTTGTGTTTGTTTCCTCTGCAGGGTTTTTAAGAAGACCAGCCCCAATGGGAAGGTAAATACACGCTGAGCTTGGGCACGCCTGGGGGGGCTTCAGAACACAGACACATGTACATTTGTATCCCAGGACACTTTACCTGTTGAACTAAATTGTATCTGATTTATCCAGGCACTACTAAGAGAGACCTGCAGGAACATGTGTGTCAGAGACTCCATACCAGGGGGATTCCCAACCCACCAGGGGTGCATTGTGGGGAATCCCTCCCCTTTCAATCTCTCTCTTGCTCTATTTCTGATACACCTGGCATGGTGCTATCATGGAGCTTTTCAGGAAGAATTTTTTTTTTAAATATAATGAAGTCCCTAAGTAATGATGGCTGTTCTGATAACTTGAATAATCAAGAGATCTCCATTCCCTGATCCCAGCCACAGCTACAAACTTGAAACTTCCACTGATCAAATGAAGAACAACAACCTGTTTCTTTGCCGTTCTTTTTTCTTTTCTCCCCCCTCATGCTGCCTCCAGTTATCCATCTACTTGGGAAAGAGAGATTTCGTGGACCATGTAGATTCTGTGGAACCTGTAGGTGAGTGACGTTATCTTCCCCATCCCATTCTGCAAGCCAGTATCCTCTGCATGTGACACTGCAGCTGATTGCTGTGTAGCTGGTTGTCACATTACAAACAGAGGTTTCATGAGGCCAGATCCTCAGCTGGTGTAAAATGGCTTAGCTCCATATGTTCCAGTGGTCAGTGATTTTCAGTGGGAATAAGCAACAGGAACAAGCGAGACTTGTGAGAAGCAAAAATTCTGGTTTCCTGCAAATATCTGTAACATAAGGCAAAGGTGGGAAAAGCAGAAAATCTAGCCCGTAGGAGCAGGCAGACAGACACGTACTAGCTCTGCTCATGAAAATAGAAATGTGCCCATGACAGCATGAGCAGCTTGCCTGAGTATGTACCCAGGGGGTCAGGCAGGACTGCATATGGAGAAAACTGATCACTATATGGAAATGGTTTCGGAAGTATTTTAGGAAGCGGTAGCAGCTCTTCAACATGCAATTTCCCTATGGGATGAGCTAATGTCTCTGTAGATGGAGAAAGGAGCTACTTTTGTTGACAAAATTTTATGGATAAAGCGCATTTTTAAGTATCAGGGGGTAGCCGTGTTAGTCTGTATCTACAAAAACAACAAGGAGTCTGGTGGCACCTTAAAGACTAACAGATTTATTTGGGCATAAGCTTTTGTGAGTAAAAACCTCACTTCCGAAGAAGTGACGCATTTTTAAAAGGACATTCCCACCATTTGCAGCCCCACCTGTTGCGAAGGCTGAGCTCACCTGCACCTCTTGTGCTTATTTGCAGATGGTATTGTCTTGATTGATCCAGAGTATCTGAAGGATAGAAAAGGTAACTCTCTGCAGCAATAAGAGGCAAATGTTGAGGCTATGATATGCCTTGTGACTGTAGTTAGATTAAAGTGCCTAGTGATCACCAGTCTCCCTATTCAAAGCAACCATTCCTGAGCCAGAGACAAAAGACTGTCTTTGTTTTCTGCTCTTCTCTTCTGTCTTGGGGACTGATTCTGAAGCTACCAGAGGCTTGAAGAAGGATTTCATGGATCTTCCTATCTTTGCACTGGGCTTTAGAGACCCAGCCCTAGATAATTGGGTCAGATTTTTGCCTGCACAAAAAAACTGCTTTTAATTTTGAAAAGTCATTAACATGGTCTCTTCTCTTGTCTCAATCCCGCTCCTCCACCTGCCCTTTCCTTATTTCCATTCCTTCCTTTTGCTCATCTTCTTTTCTCTCTTTCAAATTCCATCTGTCCTGCACTGGCCCCAGTGTATGTGACCCTGACTTGTGCATTCCGCTATGGCCGAGACGACCTGGATGTCATTGGCTTGACCTTCAGGAAGGACCTCTATGTCCTGAGCACTCAGATTTATCCTCCTGTGCCAGAACAGACGCCAACTTCCCTCACTCCTTTGCAGGAAAAGCTGCTGAAGAAGCTGGGCGAGCATGCTTACCCCTTCACTTTCGAGGTAAGAACTTCTCAACACACATGGCTCTTTCCATTCACACCCTCCAGTATCTCTTGCTGTGCAAGCTCTCTGGAGCTGTGAAGCAGTGGCCACTTCTCATGCTCCCCAACAAATGATCCAGGATCAGTGGCAACTAAGTCAAGGAGTTAACTCATGGTAGTATCCTTCTCAGCTACATCAGCTCAAAGGTGCTCCCATATTGCTGGGGGAGCAGTCTTGGGATTTTGTCCCTTGGGTAAGGGGTTGGGGCAGAACAAGCACGAGCATCAACTTGAACAGAAGCTTCCTATGGACAGACATAAAGCCCATGTCATAGACAGTGGCTTAAGAAATTATGAAGAGACTATGGGGCCCCAAATGAGGTGCTACCTTGAGGTGTGTATATGGGTGTGTGTGTGTGTGCATGCGTGTGTGCTTGAAGTTCCTTGCTCCATTTCTGCCTTAGGGTGCTAATCCTCAGGCACACTCCTTATCTGAGCCTATAGCCATGATGGAAAAGGAAACTCACCTGCAGCTACTACCAAAATACCTGCCAGGGACACATCTATCCCACCATAAACCCCAAGCCTCAGGGGACTCCAGCTAGGCCTTTTGCCATCCTGACAGCCCTCAGTACCAGGGATCACTGGTCTGGAGTCAGACATTACAGTGAGTGAGGAGGAACCCGAGCTCTGATCGTGCTGTTCCGCTGGGTTGGGTTTGGTGTTCTTGGTAAAAATTTCCTCTCTCCCACAGATGGCGACCAACTTACCCTGTTCAGTCACTCTCCAGCCAGGACCGGATGATCTTGGAAAGGTGAGCTTGAGTTCTGCGTTTCATACCTATCATTGGTCTGAAAGAAAGACACAGGGTGGTCGGATGAATTAAGAATCTGTCTCCAACAACTTCCCCCAACTTTAGGGCTCCAAAAATCACAGCTGCTTCCATTGTGGTGTCAAGCAAAATGGTACAGCTGTTGGGGGGGCAGCTCTGAGAGGGAGGTAGCACAGCCGCTTCATGCAGAGACAGGGTTTTCAGTGAGGTCGAGGATACACACTGATGTGATGAGGAAGGGAGGTGAATAAATGTAACTATCAGCACTTATTATCCCTGGTGGAAGTTAAGGGGCCCTGTTCCATCCCGAGGCCTATCACAATAACCTTGTAGCCATTTGTGTTTTCCTCAGGCTTGTGGTGTGGACTTTGAGGTCAAAGGATTTTGTGCTGAAAATCTGGAGGAGAAAATTCACAAGAGGTAATTCCAGTGCATCCCTTCTTCCCCCATCACCCTAAAGCAAAAGAACCAAGTTTCTCCCCTCAGGCCAAATCCCTGCAGGAGGGCAGCCCTGGGTTTAGACTTCCAATGGAGGCCACAGGCTTTAGCCTCCATCATCCCTGCCTCATGCTTTTTGATTTAAGGGTGCCAGCCTCTGTTTCCATTTCTAATGCTTCTTAAGAGCAGACTTTGGTTTGCCCATGCACCCTGGGGCAGGGGAATAAAAGTGTTCATCTGTTTAAGCAAACAGACATTTTCCTCCGTTCTTTTAGATCTAGCTGGGGGAGAAGGGTAGGTTATGGGTGGAACCCCCTGGGACAGACCAAATATCTCTGTGCTTACAGGCCTGGCCATTTCTCATCCCTGCAGGAATTCAGTGCGACTGGTGATCCGAAAGGTCCAGTTTGCCCCAGTAAATACGGGCCCAGCACCAAAGTCAGAGACTACCAGGCAATTCATGATGTCTGACAAGCCCCTACACCTCGAGGCCTCCTTGGATAAGGAGGTCTGTATTGAGTCTCTCCCCTGTACTCTTGCAAGTAGGGTCTGTCCCACACAGACTGGGACATGCTGGTCTTTCCAGCTGCTGGAGACTGATTACAGCAGAAATGCTCAGCTGTGAAACTGAGGCTCCAGAAGAGGATCTCGCACCCATTCCAGCCTGCTAACCTATTGTGCCTCTCAGCCTTCCAGCATCCATCATTCATTTGCGAACAAATCTGGGGGCTTCATCCCAGTCTGTACTTTTTAAGACATGCTTTACCCAGGTGTGAATCCTCAGGAGTTTAGTCGGGCTGGAACTTTCTCTTCTATGTCTGTATTTCTAGTGCTTGGAAACAGACCCTCTCCACAGACCCAAGAAGACAAAGGATCCCCTCAGATCTGGGCTGTCCTCTTCTTGGAGAGGAGAGGTCCTGGTGCACATTGCATATGCATTCCCTTGGGTCCCTGCATCCTAACTATTACAGGCCTCTCTTTCCATGGTGCCTCAACTTCTACTTATCTATTTAGGTCCTTACTTTGGTGCCCTTCACCACAGTATCTGGTTACTTCCTTAACTCCTGTTAGCGTGCAGTGTAACCAGATCCATTCTGATTGCAGATCTATTACCACGGAGACCCAATCACTGTCAATATTAATATCAACAACACCACCAACAAGATTGTGAAGAAAATTAAAATATCAGGTGAGAGAGAGCATGGTGCACATCCCCAGGCCTCAGCTTCATTCTTACCTCCTGTGCCCCACATCCTTCCTTTTGCCCTCTGCCCTACACTTTGCTCATGCCCCACACCCTGGGGCAGACCTTTAAAACACCTCTGTGAGAGTCAGGTTCTATAAATAAGTGTGCACATGGGCCCAATAGGCAGGGCCAGCTCTAGCGTTTTTGCCGCCCCCAGCAGCAAAAAGCAAAACAAAAACAAACAAAAAAAGCTGCGACGGCAGCTCTACCGCCACTTCATTCGACGGCAGCAATTCGGCGGCATGTCCTTCGCTCCGAGAGGGAGTGACGGCCCCGCAGCTGAATTGCCGCCAAACGGCCGGATGTGCCGCCTCCCTCTTCATTGGCCGCCTCAGGCACCTGCTTGCTACGCTGGTGCCTGGAGCCGGCCCTGCCAATAGGTGAACTGTGCTGGTTGGGCACAAGGCCAAATGCCTCACCCTCTTTTCTTCCCCACTCTCCCAGGCCCAGAGAGTAAATCCCTGTGCCTGCTTCTCCTCTCACTTGCACCAGTTCTACACCTGTGTAGTTCCACTGACTTCTGTGGGGTTATACCTCCTTTAAACCAATGCATGGGAGGGAAGAACCAGGTTCTCTGTATGGTTTAGGGCTGCGGTTTAGAGACACAATAGTTTCATAGCCATCATAGAGCTCAGACTGCTAGGGGAGGGATGAGATGTAAAACAACGGAGAGGCCAGAAGCCTGCACTACGTGTCATGCTCCAACTTTATCAAAGCTGTAAATTCAGCGGTGGAATGACTAGGAAAATCCTTGGGAAGCCCCCTGATATTCCACTGATTTAAGGAACTACCTCCTGAGATGCTATAGAGCTGCAGTGTCACAGGGGCATGCACAAGGGGGGGGGAAGCAGGAGCATACCCCCCGCTCAATCTCAGCGTGTCTCTACAGCCCAGGGAGGGAAGAAGCAGCAGGGTGGCTGGCTGCCAGCTGAGCTCCTCCTTCCCTGATCCCTGCAGGTGCAGTCTGCTGCTTCTCCTTCCCTGCTGCTGGAATCCCAGGTGTTGTCTCTGCCTCTAGCCCTGACTCACCTCAGTGGGTGCCTGCAAAGCAGGCAGCAGTGCTGGGACTCCAGCACGGGGAAGAAGCAGCAGTGTAAGGGGAGGGGGAGGAGGAGTTCAGCTGGCCGCCAGCCGCCCTGCTGCTTCCTCCCTCCCCAGGGGCATCAGGGACACAGAGAGTGCAGCTGCCAGGGGAGCTGCTGCCATCTTGCTGCTGGGCGTCCCCACCAGGGTGTCCTGAGAAATCTGGAGTGGGGGGTGTCACGCGAACCTTTCATTTGTGTGTGTTTAATGTGCCCCTCCGAAAGTGGTCAAATTTAAATTCCTGCACTTGCCTCTGTATAGAGCCAAGGACAGTGTGTGCAACATTCTATGTGATACGCATGTCATTGCCAGGATAGAATTGTGTTCCCTTTCTCTCTGATCAGTCGAGCAGATCACGGATGTGGTTCTCTATTCGCTGGACAAATATATGAAGAACGTGTGCACAGAAGAGATAATGTAAGTTAGAGGAGGTAGCAACTCATATACCACTGGGCTTGGCTGGCCAATAGAGTGATGGAGAGAGAGAGAGAGTCAAGGAGTGGGAAGAGAAAGATGGGGAAAGAGAGGAGACAGGAAAGATGACATTTCAATGCGGAGCAAGATTATCCAGAGTTCTAATAGTAAATAGGAAAAAAGCAACAGAGCTTTGGAAGGGATATAAACACCCATGCATCAGAGCATAAGCCACTGTCTAACTAATGGGGGCTAGGAGGAAACTTCCCTGGGGACAGATTGTCACACAACTGCCCACAGCAGGGTCCTTGCAACTTTCTCTGGAGCCTCTGGTGCTGGCCACTGTCAGAGACAGGATACTGCATGGACTAGATGGGTCACAGGTCAGATCCAATCTGGCAGTTCCTGTGTAAAAGAAGAGGGATAAAGAAAAGGGGAGGAGGAATAGAAAGGAGAGTGGAAGAGAGAAAAGGAGACATAGAAGCTGGGGGATACAGACAGCAGGCGCGTGTGTGTGTGTTGGGGTGGGAAATAGAGATTCTCCTCTTCCTGGGGCATACAGACAGCAGGGTTGGGGGAAGGGATCAGGTAGTGTGCTGTGACCTTGCTCTGCCCAGACGCATCTGCTCTGGGTCCATAATCACAAGCCGTTCCCTGGTGCAGCAGCAGGCAGCTCAGGATCCTAGCTTTCCAACGGGTTACATGCAATTGTCATTGCCCTGTTCTCTGTTGGGACTTTGTTGGCTGTTCTGAGCTTTCTTCTCTGCATCCCTTTCAGTGAGACTGTGGCTGCCAATTCCACATTCTCCAAAAGCTACACAGTGACTCCCAGCCTATCATCCAACCGTGAGAAGCGTGGCCTGGCACTTGATGGCAAACTCAAACATGAGGACACCAACCTGGCCTCCACCACCGTGTAAGAGAAAGGCCTCCACCCTGCCAACCATGTTCTCCGGCTGATCTCTTTGCTTCTCTTATCAGTCTCTGCCAGACAACCACTTCCCACACACCACTCGCACTTTGTACCATCCAGTGCTGCTTGCCAATACCTAAGTACCCAAACCTTGAGCTGCAGCCTCCACTCCTGCTAGTCCAGTCCTGGGCCCCTACACACTGCTTACGTACCTTGATCCTGTCCTGCCTCAGTCCCTGCAGCTCTGTTTCTAAGACCTTCTTGAGCAGAGACTGTTAATCATGCTGAAGATTTTGTTGAGTTTGTGATGAGGATGCCACACTCACTGATCCATCTTGCAGGTGAGAGGTAAACCCATGGGCCTGACCATGATCTTTAAAAGATCCCATCGCACTTTTTCCAAAAGCAGGTGCATCAGCCCTAGTGTCCTGATAAAATTCCAGCTGAGGTAATTACCATCTACCCCCAGAAATTCCTCCATGCTTTCAGCTACATTAGTCTTCCCTTCCTTTGTGCCATGTGGCTGTGCAGTTAAACAGCTACAGTACTTCCCTCTGCACAAGATGGAGCCCTATGGCAGTCACAGATTATAAGATTTTTGTCATTGTTGTGGTGGCTTAAACTATCTCAGTAGCTGTCATCCTGATCATCAGGCAACAAATTCAGCCCCCTCTGATCACATGGCATCTCATACCAGGTCATCTTCTGACCTCTTTTCTGTGCTTTTTCTTGTAGACTGAGAGCTGGGATGGATAAGGAGGTATTGGGGATCCTGGTGTCCTACAAAGTGAAGGTCAACCTTGTGGTATCCAGAGGAGGGTGAGCATCTCTCTGGTACATAGAGTGTAACTCTTTGGTGTAAGAGTTGTGTGTTTGAACAACACCTAGCATAACAGTGTCCTAGTCCATGACTGGAGTTCCTAGGCACTACCACAATACTACTACAGCTAATCATAATAATACTGACATGTATTGACCAGGGAAATAGCTAATAACTGGATTTCTTAGTTTGCCTTTGGGGCCCCCTCTGTACCCTACAAACACTTAAGCCAGGGGTTCTCAAACTACATTGCACCACGACTCCCTTCTGACAACAAAAATTACTATACAACCCAAGGAGCGAGGGCCAAACCCTGAGCCCGCCCGAGCCCCACTGCCCCAGGTGGACGGGGCCGAAGCCTGAGCCCGTCCAAGTCCCACCGCCCCAGGTGGAGGGGGCCGAAGCCTGAGCCCGCCCGAGCCCCACCGCCCCAGGTGGAGGGGGCCGAAGCCTGAGCCCGCCCGAGCCCCACAGCTCCAGGTGGAGGGGGCCGAAGCCTGAGCCCGTCCGAGCCCCACCGCCCCAGGTGGAGGGGGCTGAAGCCTGAGCCCGCCCGAGCCCCACCGCCCCAGGTGGAGGGGGCCGAAGCCTGAGCCCGCCTGAGCCCCACCGCCCCAGGTGGAGGGGGCCGAAGCCTGAGCCCGCCCGAGCCACATCGGCAGCCAACTGCTCCCTTTCCCCCCAGCACCTTCTGCCCACTGCGAAACAGCTGATCGTGGCAGGCGGGAGGCGCTGGGAGAGAGGAGGAGGAGTTAATCGGAAGGGCCACCAATGGACAGGAGGTGCTGGGGAGGGAAAGGGAGGAGTTGGCTGCTGATGGGTGCTGAGCACCCACTAATTTTTGGAGCACCCACAGAGTCGACGCCTATGCCCAGGTGAGGGGCCTGTAACCTGAGCCCCGCCACACAGGGCTGAAGCTGTCGGGCTCAGGCTTCTGGCTCAGGCTTCGGCCCGGGCCCCAGCAAGTCTAATGCGAGCCCTGGCAACCCCATTAAAATGGCTTCGCGACCCACTTTGGGGTCCTGACCCACAGTTTGAGAACCACTGACTTAAGTCATCCAGGCATTGGGTCATCCACATGGCATCCATTCCTTGGATTCTCAATGATTCCCACCCCTTTGCTCCCAGGTCACATCCTCATTTATACCCCTGCACCTCACTTTATTACCAAACATTCTCTAATGCCCCACATTCTCATAAGCAAACTAGGGAAATGTGGTGGAGATAAAATTCCTATAAGGTGAGTGCAGTACTGGTTAAAGACCATATTCAAAGAAAGAAGTTATCAAAGATTCATTGTCAAACTGGGAGAGCGTATGTAATGGGGTGCCACAGGAGTCAGTTCTAGGTCTAGTACTATTCAGTATTTTCATTTATGATTTGGGTAATGGAGTGGAGAGTATGGGACTCTTGACACATCACCACAGGATACCTGGGTGCCATGACAGCAGGGACCTGTGAAGGGTGTCATTCACCTGCCCAAGATAACTGTGACACGAAATGAAAAGCCTCATTGTCCAGAAGGGGACATTTTCCACTCATTCATTACGTTTGTATTTGTTTTACTGTTCTTTAGCTGAATTCTGTGTTCTTTCTTTCATCCCCACAGCATCCTGGGAGATCTCACTTCAAGGTAAAGAATGAGTCAGTTGACAGGTGTCTATCAGGAATGGTGTCCCTGCTTATGGAGCTTTGTAATCGGATGGTGCACGGGGCCCAGAGACAATGAATCCTCCTTTCACTGTACAGGAATGAATATCAAGCCGCCCCCACAGCTTCACACCTCCAAACACACACACACATGCACACACACTTTCAGACACCTTGCGTGAAGATGTGATTGTCAAGCCCCACACCGCCTGTGTGACACCTTCCTGTGCCCTGCTAGTGGGTGGCTCCTCTTCTCTGGGCTCTTATATTCCCTGCTCAGCCATTAGTGCAATTACCCAGCAGATGACTTGTGCTAAGAGAACTTCACTCAAAGTTGAGGACACAGTGGAGCAAGTAGAAAATCCAAGGCCTTTTCTGACCTGAAGCATGATTTGCAGCCTGACCTCTCTCCAATCCACTCTCTGAGCTGTATTTTGCAGTGCCATTCAGGGAGTTGGATGCTGTTTCTAATGCAGAACACACAGCTGCTCCCCACGCTGTCCTTGTCCCACAAAAGTTAAGGTTACATTTTAACACATATCAGTTTTAATTATGATTTTGATTATCTGATTGTTGCAAAGCATTGTGGGATGTTTCGATGACTGCCAGGGTGCTATAAGCAAGCCTGAGCAGAGACGGCCAGACCTGTACTCATGCCCAATGAAAAGGCCATCAGTTCCGGAGGATTTAACATATTCTGTGCTTTCCCTCACAACTGTCTCTGTGTAATTTTCCCCTTTAAGAGATGTGTGCTTTTCCTTCCAGCGATGTTGGTGTTGAGCTGCCTCTTATTCTGATGCACCCAAAGCCCACTGATGGTAAGTGATCACGCTGGAATACAGTTTTCACTAGGGAAGCAGCAGGGAGGAAACGCATTCACATTTATGAAGGTGTCAGAAACACTAGTGATATCGGTTATCCCTAAGGCCAGGTGAAGCAGTTCAGCTCAGAGAAGACCCAACCCAGATGGCAGCAAACCTCAGAGCCTTTCCAGGGTGGGATCAGTTCATTTGCCCTTTTCTCTGTGGCTCTGTTCCTTCCAACATGGCCAGGCCTGGAAACTCTAACACACCCTGAAAGAGAGAGGCTTGTATTATTCCCTCTCCAAACCGAGCTTCCACACTTTCTGAAACTGACCCATCACTGGGTCAGTTCCCAGGATGTACTGCACAGTGTGCCAATGATGAAAATGGCACGGGCTGTGCTTTCCAAAATCCATTGTTTCCAATGGATTTGGAGTCAGTCAGAGCTGTTCCCACTTACATTTTAGCCATGATCTGTCTATGGCGTGCTGGGGGGGGGCTCCCATAAGTTTGCCACCTCTCCAGATCTTGACAGGACCATCTCGTTTCCTGCAAACTTATCTTGCAGAACACGCAACTACATCATCACACCAGTATGCTGCGTTGTGATGGCACAGACATCACAACTTCATAATGCCATGGGTTTGTAGTGGAGGACAAATTTTTAAGGGTGGTGATCCAATGCTCACCCAAGACTTGAGGCTAATGCTCTGCTGGAGCAAAGGTCCTATTTTGCAATTGCGTGTCTGAGCCACTAAACACAACACATGTAACGGGAGAGCTGTGAACTGTGCTTAATGCTTATTTAGCAGAATTGAGTGGAGTCATTTTATAATAAACACAAAACTCCACAATGTGTGTAGTGTAGTGGAAGATTTGACTTTGTCTTGAGATCTAGACTGAGAAATATTCACAAGATTGTATGGTGTCTCAACCACATGTCTATTACTGATCTTCCACAGTAACTCTGCAGATAAAACACACGACCCCTTTCAGTTATTTGCCCCAGAATATGTCTTTCCAATAGAAATATCCCAGCAGTAAGAACATGTCCTTTTGAAATGCCTGTTTCAGACTAACCTCTGTGTGTGTCTCTCAATCTTTCTCTGCCTCCCCGCGATGTGTTTATAAATGGACTATAGACAAGCCAAGGTAAGGAAAAGGTTTCTCGGCCTCTACACCAACACTTTCTGTAAGAAATCTGTGCTATAAACTCATTGGAGATAGATGCAATACTAAATAACCTGCTCCCATTTCAATATGGAGTCTCCTGTGCTGTGAGTGTCTTGGACCAAAAGATCCATCATAGATCTCAGGCTCAGGCCCCACAAACTTGTGCTCTCTACATCACAACAGACACTATGACATTACAATGTGATGTCACCGCTAAAATGAGCATTGTCACAGCGAGAGGAGAAACCAGAGCTGGGAGAGAGGCATGTTTGCAGCTTAATTTTGTTTATTTTATAGTTTCCTGGCTTTTCTTCTCCTTGCTAAAATCACACTGGCCCCTGTTGTTTCAGATCCAAACTGTGTTGCCTATTTCAATGTTACTTCATTATTTTCTGGAGGGAGTTGCTGTCACCGACTTGGCTCCATAGATACATGCAATGCTCTGTTGCTATGATAGGTGGCCCACTGATGGAGATTTCTGTCCCTTGCTCCAATCAGCACAGCTCAGAACACAGACTACAGCTTTCCCAGTACTGTTGTTTCCTTAGTAATCTCAGCTGGCTCCAGCTCACTTAAGCTTAGTGGCAGCTGGAGGCTGCACTCCAGGCACTGGACTACAGGAAACTGTAACCAAAACAAAATCCAGAATATCCCTAGAGAGAGGGCACTGGCTGAATTCTTAACAGCAATAAATCCTGTAACTACCTTAATTGGTGGAAATTACTAAAGCATCCAAAAACTGTCCCAACAGGACACAAATCCACCAGGATTGTTAGCATTAAATCCTGCTATGTGCCAATGAATTATATATTGAGAGCCAGCCTCATAAGATAAAGTCCTGTGTTGCCCTGGTAATTCTGTTTAGCTCCAGAACACTCTATCCAAAGGACTCTAATGGTGAAATCCCACTTCCCCAGCTGGCAGCAATTTATACTGACCAAAACACCAGGATGGAGTTGCCACGCTTACAAATTTGCCTACTAGGAAATCTCACAATGCCAAATCCATCCCCCACTCCAAAGTCCACCAGCTATGAATTTGATCTGTAGTTACAAGACCATGAAAGACCCATTTTTGTGTCTAGTTATATCCTGCAAGCTGCTGCTGCGGGACACTGGAGAAATGCATGAAAATCAGAACAGTACTTTGGGAACAGGCAGAGTCCAGGAGCTGCCTGTGCCTAGATAAACTACTCACATGTTCTCACAGCAAAGAATGTGCCCTTTATAGCCCCTCTGTGGGCCTAGTCAGGATATTTCAAATTTCTCTTAGGAGCATGGAACCCCCTGATCGGTCCCTTTCCTACCCACTTGCACTTCATGCAGTTTGTCGAATCACTTTGTATTCTTAACATTTTGGAACCTGTTTTGCTGAATTTTCTCCTTTTTTCCTTTGTTCCTTTTTGTGCCTCTTTCTCTGTTTCATGGTGTCATTTTGCATTTCCCTCTTGCAAGGAGGTAATTAATCCTCTTTATGTCTCTCTGTCTCCATTTTTTTTGTTTGTTTTATCATTGTGTAAAACTTTGTCTTCAGAAATCTCTTTAGATGCAGGTTTCCCCCCTCCATACACACACCTAGCTGAGTGTCCTGGGCAGAATTGCATTGCTGCTGCTAGTAAAAGTCTCAGCCACTTGAGTAGTTATTTACTATTTATCAGCACATCTTGTGGATTTCCTTCAGTAAATGTTCCCCACTGCACTGTCCTTATCAGTTAGCACTCCGAGCCTCCTGGGGCCAGGGCTGAAATATGTACTGAAGGCAAAGCACTGTTCCTCAGCAGAACATGTGCATTGAGGAGTCCTGTGAGGCTGGGTGTCAACAGAAAGTGGACATTGTCTCCATGGTCCTGATGATTTGAGCAGGGACTTCACCCTTTTGGGACTTTCACACTGTGACCTTCCCTCCTCTCCCCCCCCGAGGCAGACGATGTGTGAAGTCAACCAAAGTCCCAATTTTGAGACCTTATCATGCTGTCTTCTTCTCTCCAGTGAGGAGGACATTGTGATTGAGGAATTTGCTCGCCAAAAACTCAAGGGGGAGAAAGACGACGAAGATGAGAAGGAGGAAGCTGACAAAGACGAAAGCTAATCTGCTGCCCTGCCCAGCCCAGCCAAAACATGCGGTAGTGACCACTCTAGTGCACATAGATTTTTTAGAGCAGTCCCTGATGTACCAATCTTATATGTGTGGTGTGATACAATCATCATTTGTTAGCAACTGTAACTATTTGAATGCTGTCAAGGAAATGTGTTACATTCTGTTTATGCCACTCACTGGAATGCTGCAAAGTTATGCAATTTCTTTATAAATAAAACTGTATAAACTGAAATGTGCTGGGAATCCATTTATTTTGGCTTTGTTTTTACTCTGATCACTTCCTCACAAGTCATGGAAGAGCTTACAAGCTAGAGGCAAAGTTGGTGCACAAGTCCCTGTGTCTCTTTCACAACAGCACCAGGTAGGTGGACACCACCCCAAGGGAAGGGTCAAGTCTAAAACAAATTGTTTTTTATAAACATGTTATTAAATGAGAATGTTCAGCATATGCTGTATATACTATTCTTGTAATGAGTTCAGATCTGTAACAGCCTTCCAAGGGGAGCAGTGGGGCAAAAAACCTAATTTGTTTCAAGACTGATCTTGATAAGTTTATGGAGGGGATGGTGTGATGAGGTTGCCTAAAATGGCATATGCCACCCATCTGCGACTGCTATTAGCAAATATCTCCAATGGCGAGAGATAGGACCCTAGATGTAGAGTTACTACAGAGAATTCTTTCCCAGCTGTCTGGATGATGGGTCTCACCCACATGCTCAGAGTCTGACTGTCATAACTATAGAGGGAAGGGTAACAGCCCTCCTGTGTACAATACTATAAAATCCCTCCTGGCCAGAGACTCCAAAATCCTTTTACCTGTAAAGGGTTAAGAAGCTCAGGTAACCTGGCTGACACCTGACCCAAAGGACCAATAAGGGGACAAGATACTTTCAAATCTTGGTGGGGGGAAGGCTTTTGTTTGTGCTCTTTGTTTTGGTGGGAGTTTGCTCTTGGGACTAAGAGGGACCAGACATCAATCCATGCTCTCCAAATCTTTCTGAACAAGTCTCTCATATTTCAAACTTGTAAGTACAGCCAGGCAAAGCGTGTTAGTTTTATCTTTGTTTTCTCAACTTGTCAATGTACCTTTTGCTAGGGTGTTTACCTCTGTTTGCTGTAACTTTGAACCTAAGGCTAGAAGGGGGTCCTCTGGGCTCTTTAAGTTTGATTACCCTGAAAAGTTAATTTCCATCCTGATTTTACAGAGATGATGTTGACCTTTTTCTTTAATTAAAAGCCTTTTTTAATAACCTGGTTGATTTTTCCTTGTTTTTAGATCCCAGGGGACTGAGTCTGGATCTACCAGGAGTTGGTGGGAGAAAGGAGGTGGGATGGTTAATTTCTCCTTGTTTTAAGATCCAAGGGGTTGGATCTGTGTTCACCAGGGAGTTGGTGGAAGAGTCTCTCAAGGTTATCCAGGGAAGGGAGTTAGCCCACTGGGAGTGGTGGCAGCGGACCAGATCTAAGCTGGTAGTTAAGCTTAGAAGTTTTCATGCAGGCCCCCATATCTGTACCCTAAAGTTCAGAGTGGGGAAGGAGCCTTGACATTGACTGATCACCATGTTTGAAGTCAGGAAGGGATTTTTCCCCAGGTCAGATTGGCAGAGAACCTGGGGAGGTTTTTTTTGCCTTCCTCTACAGCATGGGGAATGGGTCACTTGCTGGTTTGAACTAGAGTAAACAGCGGATTCTCAGTAACTCAGCCAGAGGTTGTGGGTCTATTGCAGAAATAAGTGGGTGAGGTTCTGTGACCTGCGATGTGGAAGAGGTCAGACTAGATGATCATGAGTGTCCCTTCTGGCCTTAAGGTCTATGAGTCTATGATTTACACACAAAACCCTTTCAAATCTGCCACAGTCCAATGACGTTAGTTTGCCTGCTCTGGAATTAGGTGATGTCATTGGGATTGGCTCTCTCTCCTCTCATCCCAAATGCCCAGCCTGCATCATTTTGTTTATGCAGACCAACATACGGACAGGAGATTGTATTTACTGCACCTGCTCAAGAAGCTGAAGTCGCTGATGGCTGGTGAGGTGCAAAACTGGATCTCACAGGACCTAAAACATGATAAGAGTGAGCTTTGAGGTAATTATGTGCTGACTACACTTCAGCCAGGCCATTTGGCACCAATTGCAGAAGAGGATGGAACCAGCAGGATCATATTTGTCATCCATGTTTAACTGTGATTGTGACAACAGTTGACCAAAACCCCATAACAGCATTACAGTCAATATCTAGTGCTCTGTGGCAAGCAAGATCTAAATTCTGCAACAAGGTTCTTTGGATTTTTCTGAAGGGCGCAGAGACTGGAAACTTTGTGGCAGCTAAATTTAAATGTTAAAAAAGATGTTTAAAATTAAATATGTAAAAGAATAATACAGTCAATAGTATCCACTCTTTTTTATTGTGTTATTAAACTCAATGCATTTTTACCCTTGTTGGTGTCACTAGGCATAGCTACCAGGTAACTCGGGGGGGTGGAAGGCCATAAGTGCCGATGAAACCCCCCTGCTCTGGGTCTAAGTGAGCCAAAGCAACTCCATCTTGTGAACTTTAACCAGCCTCAATGCTAACAGCCTAAAAGCAGAATAGCTTTTTTAGCATACAGCTGCAGTTTCGCTCAAGCTAGCAAAAGCAGTAGTGATAAGGGAGGGGGAGGGGAAAGTCTACTACGTATAAGCCTACGAGGCCAAAGATAAACATTTTCTAACACACCACCATGTAGTGCCTACTGTAACTGCTGTTGGGAAGGGAGGGGTGAAGGGAAAACAAAACAAAAGGCATACACAAACAGCTTGGAATATAAAATGGGAAACTTGCTTATATTTGTTGCGCTTCTGATTTGAAACATGCTGGTCTCCTGAGTGCCTTTTCAAAATCTCGAATAAACATGGTTTGCTTCTCCACCCTGGTGTGTCTATTGGTGCGACGCACACCGGGCAACGAACCCCCTGTTGCCCCCTTGGGCCCTCTGGGCCGGCAACACCCTGGCCCCACATGTTCTGTTTGGATTGACAATGCATAACTTCATCATAGAAGCTATGATAAAAATAAGTTCCGGCAGCTAGAAAGGCATTGCAGTTTGGGAGCTGGACATTTCTGCTAAAATGAACAACAGTGATGTAAACTGTTATATTTAGACTTCAGAGTTAATACTACATTAAGATGAATGGGGCATTTCACACCTCAGACCTACTGCTTGAGTCTGTCTGCAAACTCAGGCAGTTATCATTGCCTCAGTGGCAGTCATGATTTGTCTAGATTAGGGAAATTTACACCAGTGTAACCATATCAATGTAGTTACACCAGAGCAAATTCCTTATGTATTGCATTGATGCAAAAGCGGGCTCGCTTCTATGCAGGTAGGTTTACATTGGAGAAGCTCATTCCGTGTTGCACATGAATACAGGGAGGTTGCATTGGTTTAGTTACATTGGTGCAGCTACATAAGTGTAACAAAAGCCACGTTTAGACAGGACGTCATTTCCTATATTTCAGATTTTCCACTACAACCATGGTTATGTTTACACTAGGAAAATTCAGACCCATAATTTACGACCGGGGTAGAAATGTTGAAAGTACTGTACTAGTGTGTGCAGGACATCAGCATTCTTACTATGTGACCTAAGTATTCAAGGCCCGTGAAGGCTAAAAACCCAGTGTTGTTCTTGCAAATGGAGGCTTATAGTCTACAGTACGTTTGGGCAGGGAAGGGTAGATTCCTGTAATCCATCTGATGGGTGGGCCTGTTATAGGTGGATTAGGGGGAATCCTGGTATCCAGCTGGTGCGGAGCTCCTGGTATAGGTGCATGGGAGGATTTTAGGTAAATATCTGGTGGGGGGGGTATTCCTGTCACAGATGCAATGGGGGATCCCCATTACTCATCTGGTGGAGGGGTTCCTTTTACAAGAACATTGTGTTATCCATCTGGTGGGAGGTCCCTATTATAGGTGCATGGGGGACCCCCTGTTATACATCTAGGGGGTTCCTGTTATAGGTGCATGGGGATCCCCCTTACCTAGGGTTACCATATGTAACAAATAAAAAAAGAGGACCCTCCACGGGGCCCTGGCCCCGCCCATTTCCCCACCCCAAGCCCCGCCCCAACTCCGCCCCTTCTCCGCCCCAACCCCGTCCTAACTCCACCCCCTCCTCCCTCCCACTCCCAGCCACGCGAAAAGGGCTGCCCGAGCGCTACCGGCTTCACGGTTTGCCGGGCAGCCCCCAGACCCTGCGCCCCTGGCTGGCACTTCCCCAGCGCAGCTGAAGCCCGGGAGGGGAAGCGCCCAGCCAGGGGCGCAGGGTCTGGAGGCTGCCGGGCAAACCGTGAAGCCGGTAGCGCTTGGGCTTCGGGCAGCCCCCTTGCCTCCGGACCCTGCGCCCCCGGCTGGGCACTTCCCCTCCCGGGCTCTGGCGGCGCAGGGTCCGGAGGCATGGGGGCTGCCCGAAGCCCGTAGCGCTCGGCTCTTAAACAGAGCCGAAGAGTCAGGGGAGGAGCAGAGCCGCCGCGGCCGGAGGCTCTGCTCCTCCCTTGACTCTTCGGCTCTGTTTAAGAGCCAAGCTGCCCGAGCACTACCGGCTTCGGGCAGCCCCCATGCCTCCGGACCCTGCGCCGCCGGCCGGGCACTTCTCCTCCCCGGCTCCAGCTGCCTCTGTTCCTCCCGTCTCAGACTTCGGCTTTGTTTAAGAGCCAAGCTGCCTGAGCCAGCGCTACCGGCTTCAGGCAGCCCCCCGTGCCTCCGGACCCCAGCCACCGGAGCAGAGCAGCTGGAGCCGGGGAGGAGAAGTGCCTGGCTGGCGGCTGGGGTCCGGAGGCAAGGGGGGTTGCCCGAAGCCGGTAGCGCTGGCTCGGGCAGCTCGGCTCTTAAACAAAGCCGAAGTCTGAGAGGGGAGGACTCGCAGAGCAGCCGCGGGAGGGGAAGTGCACGGACGGTATTTTTCCCGGACATGTTTGGCTTTTTGGCAATTCCCCCAGGACGGGGGTTTGATTGCCGAAAAGCCGGACATGTCTGGGAAAAACCGGACGTATGGTAACCCTACCCTTACCCATCTGGTGGGGGTCCATTACAGGTGCATGGGGGACCCCACCCCCCTTGCCCATCCAGGGCTGGGTGGGGGTAGCTAACAGTCTGGGGGAAGGGTGTTTGAGTAATGCATCTCAAGCATTTACTGTGTTGGGGTGTGAAACTCCCACCCTTGACATCAGCATCAGCGTGCCAAGTGACGTCACATCGGCACACGGTGCCGTCAGACGACAGGAACTGGCAAGCTGGTACGTGAAGACGTCGCTCACGCGCTTGCCTGGATGAGCCCACGGCGCAGGGGGATGACGTTTTCTGTCTCTGCGTCTGCGGAAGTGACGCCCGAAGCGGTGGCGGTGGGTGGATCCCGGAGCGGTGGGAGTTGGGCAGCGTCTCCTTTCCCCAGTCCCGGCTCGGCCTCCCCGCTCCGCCATGTCCGCGCCCGGCAGCGGCGGCGAGTTCGGGAACCCGCTGCGCAAGTTCAAGCTGGTGTTCCTGGGCGAGCAGAGCGGTGAGCGGGGCGGGGCCGGGGCTGGGGTGGGGGCGCCGGGGGCAGGGTGGAGCGAGAGGGGTCCGTGCCTGGGCGGGGGTAAACCCGGGGCGGGAGAGGACTTGGGGGCAGGGTGGGGTCTCTGCCTGCGGCATGGGGGGGGGTCTCTCTGTTACTGAGGGGGGGGGCACTCGGAGCTGGGGGCGGTGGTCCAGGCCTGAGGCGGGGCAGAGCCGGGAGTGGGGGTGCGGTGTGGCCAAGTGGAAGAAACAGACTCAGTGGCTGCATCAGTGGCCCGGGGTGTGGCCCCGTGGGTTTCCGCAGGAGCTGCAATCGGGATGATTTCTAGCCTCTCGGGGCGGGAAGGGCGCTGCTGTCGTCGAGCTGGTGCTCTTCGCAAAAGGCCAGATCCAGATCTTAGCCCAGCTCACCCTTCCTGGTAATGGCTGGCTGTGTCCCTGCCACTGCTGCCCTGAGCTGCTGTGTGGGGTGTCTAGCCAGGCTGTCAGCTCTCCAGTCCTTAGCCATGGATAAGACCTTATCTGCATCGCTGAAAGCTGCTGTTCTGACAATGATATGCTCCTGTCAGCACACTTCTAACATGCTTGGTGACCAGGCACAAGTGCCCCATTCAGATCACCAATGTGGATGGAGGTGTTTGGAGTTATAGTATGAATGTTGCAAATAGTTCTTCTCTTACTCTTCTGCAGTGCACTGGTTGTGATATCCCCACATACACAGTTTCTGCCAGCTCTGTCAAGAACTGGGAGTGGACACCCAGAGAGTAGTGCAACTGAAATGGCTTTAAAAATGGCCTAGTGTGGATGGGGGACAAAACTGCATTGGTTCAAAATATGATTCAGTGTGGACAGTGTAGGCACACTGAACTTTTTATATTAATGGTGGTTCAGTCCCACCAGTTCAGTTGTTCACTGAAAACAGCCCACTGTGTTTGCTTGTTGGCATTATCCAGCTTTGCAAAATTCTGCTCACTCACTTTTGAGCAGGTGAGTTTAAAAAAAGCTCACTTTTTTATCACAGGGTAAGCAAGCAGACTTTTATGTCTTGGCTGGCTAATGTTCATAACATGTGTGAGGTTGCAGTAACATATGTGCACATATAAAGCACTGAGATTACTATTGAGGTACTTAGTGGGAAATTAGTCAGTTTCTCCACAACCTGAAAGCTGCTGGGTTTAGAGTAATTCCACGTTTCTGGGAGCTGCATGTGGAGGGTGTTCTTGAGGGAATCTCCTTCCTTAGAGGGTTTTAAGGTCAGGCTTGACAAAGCCCTGGCTGGGATGATTTAGTTGGGAATTGGCCCTGCTTTGAGCAGGGAGTTGGACTAGATGACCTCCCGAGGTCCCTTCCAACCCTGATATACTATGATAAAGAGATTTCAGGAATCCCACTCTCTGCACTTGTGGGAGAATTGCATTATCTTGATGCATTTCCACTAGACCGGTTGGGGGAGCACCATGCCCAGGTGCAAACAGTCAGAAAAGGCTTTTTCTGTTGCTCTGCTGAAAGCTCACATTTTTGAAGAAGGATGGTCAGTGGTTAGGGCACTAGCCTGATGCTCAGGAGACCACAATTCACAAGCTTCCTGCGTGATCTTTGGGAAGACATTTAGTGTCTCTGCCTCGTCCTCATGTGAAATGAGAATAATAGTGCTTCCCTACTTCACAGAAGGGTTGCAACTCAAGGATAAATATTTAAAGATTGTGGCCCCGCCGCCCTAATTTCCCACCATGGTGAAAACTGAAATTGATAAAAATAGAAAAAAATATTTAAAAATAAACATGGATATTGTCAGTCAATATTATTTAAAAAAATTAAATTCTGTCAAGCGTAATTATGATCCAAGTGCTATAATGTTGTCGTTTCAGATCTGTGTGGACAGAAATTACCATTTCCTAAGTGTTAATAAACTGTAACTAATCATGGTTTGATAACCATATTTTGGTGTAGATAGCTAAAGCACTTATGGTGACTTCTGTCCAGCATTGTAGAACACAATTGCAAAATATGATTATCCCCAAATGTGTTTAAGCAGCTGTTTTTTAGCATAAACTAGGGCTGAAAGTGCAGTGTTAAGAAGCTGTATGAGGGAGCATGGTCCAGCTTGGGAAGGCAGTAGAGGAAGGGTCACTGCAGTGTTGGGCGTTGGGGTGGTAAAGGAGAACATGAGAAAATCAAATGATTGCATAAGGCAAATTCCCCAGTGGTGGTCTGCGGAGTGCTTGGTTGTCCATGGAGAGCTGATTAGTGCTGGCTCCTCCCCCATTCAGCTACTAAACAGTGCTTAAAGAAAGCTAAAAATATATTGTTTTCCTAATGTTACTATCTATGTTGGCAATGGCTGTAGTTTCCACAGATAAGTTAAGCAGTTGTGAATGGATAGGAAGGGATCCATATTAAAATGTGGACCCTGTTATGAAACCACTTGATAGCCCCTGTCAAAAAATTATGCCCTCTTCCCATGAAGGGAAAGAGAGGGTGCTCAGAAGCATTGGTGCAACTGAGAAGAGTAGATACAAGTGAAGAAACAGAGACCCTGATTTCATACCTGGTATAAGCAGGTGCAATTCCCATAGACATCTCAAGGTCAAACTCCATAGTGATGTAAATGGGATATAAATTGCATATTGGTATTAAATAGCATATGTGGTATAGTAGTGTAACATATATCACCACTCTCATCCCTCCCATGCAGTTCCACTTAACCTCTCTCTCTTCCCTCACAACAGAGGCATACTTTATCTAGTTCCTCCCATCTTAAAAAAAAAAAAAACCTTTATCCCAATTGCCTTTGCAGCTACCTCCCCTTCTTCCTTCTGTCTCTAAGCTCTTTGTAAACAGAGCAGTCAATCGCTGTCTAGAGTTGCTTTCCAGTCTGGCTTTCTTTCACAAGAGTGGTTTCAGCAGAGTGCAAGTGGAAGTCTTCAATGATTTATTCCTAGCCAAAGTTCCGAACCAGTACTCCAGCCTCATCCTCCTTGATCTATCAGCCACCTTTGGCATCACAGACCATACTGTTCCTGAAATGTTGTCCTCTCTTAACTTCAGTGACTGTCTTCTCCTGGTTCTCTTCCTACCTCTCATTGCTCCCTCAGCATGTTCTTCAAAGGATTCTCCTCATCCCCCTTTCAGCTAGTTGTGGGGGTTCCACTGGACTCTGTTCTTGGTCCTCTTTTCCATCTCTGGATTGTCTCATCTGCAAACACAAATTCAGCTGCCATCTCTGTGCTTACGACTTGGAAATCATCTTCTTCTCCAGACCTGTCTCCAAACTAAAATTTCAGCCTCTCTCTGACTTCTCATTGTAGCTGTCCAGTCAAAAGCTCAAGGTTAACATAGCTAAAACAGAACTCTTGATCTTCCCTCCCCAATACCTCATTTTTCAATCACTGTGGACAACACCACTGTTCTGTGTACCTCACAGGCCCATAACCTACGCATCATCTTTGACTCAGACCTGTAGCTTCTGCTGATTGTTTCTGATTCGCATCTCTGAGATACAGCCTCTCCTATCCATCCACAAAGCTCTCGTCTTGATTACTGCAATATCTTTTTTGCTGGCCTTGACAAGTGCAAGCATTTACTTCACTTCCTGGTTCAATAGACCACAGAGGTCCTTAGCTGAGCTTAGAATTTACTCCACCTCTTTCTATCAAGGGTATATGTTTTCAGTTGATGGTAAATCCCAGTAAGAGCTCTTAGGTTGCTCGGTATTATTCCTCCATCTTCTTAGATCAACCATGCCACTGGATACCATAAAGATGACCTTCCTGGTGGAGCTTAGCTTGTTTGTCTTCTGTTATCCTACCATTCTGCCCACTGAAGCCATTGAGATTTCAGAGCATTTATTATTTTTGGTTCTTCCATGACTTTCTGCAGTTTCCTGTTAGATCTTCACCACACAAACTTGCCTCACTCATATCCATTCAAAATATTACTGCAAAGTTCACTTTACTAGCCCATTGTTTTGACCATATCATCCCTCTCTTTGCATTTCTTTACTGGTTCCCACTTTTCTATTGCATCGCACATGAGCTATTTGTCTTCATTTTCAAGGCCCTTCACGGCCTGTCCCTACCCTCCCTATCATCTCTCATTCACTATTGAGATGTCGGCTCCTGCCTCTAATCGGCCCATGATACCAACCTACATTACCCACTTGTTAAATTTTCAAACAAGCAGCTTCATGCTTTCTCATGTGCTACCCCTCAGACTTGTGAGGAGCTCCCATAAGTATCGACAGAGCTACCTCATTAACTTTCAAATCCCTCCTTAAAAAATTCCTTGTGTGTGATGCCTACAAAAAATGGTTAGTCTGCTAGTGTGCTGAGGCCACTGCCTATCATGCTATCCAATACTGTCACACTGTTTCTTTGTAATCCACCCCACCTCTGTATCCATTTGCCTCTTAGTTAGATTGTGCACAGTTTGGGGCAGGGACTAGCTCATTGTTCTGTTTGCGCAGAGCCTAATACAGGGGTAGGCAATGTAGGACATGCGTGCTGAAGGCGGCACGCAAGCTGATTTTCAGTAGCACTCTCACTGCCCGGGTCCTGGCCACTGGTCTGGGGGGCTCTGCATTTTAATTTAATTTTAAATGAAGCTTCTTAAACATTTTACTTTACATACAACAATAGTTTAGTTATATATTATAGACTTATAGAAAGAGACCTTCTAAAAACATTAAAATGTATTACTAGCATGCAAAACCTTAAATTAGAGTGAATAAATGAAGACTTGGCACACCACCTCTGAAAGGTTGCCGACCCTTAGCCTAATACAATGGTGTCCTGGTCTGTGACTGGGGCTTTTAGGTGTTACAATACAAATAACTTACACAGATTTGGCACTGTTTTGGGTGAGCAAAATGAATAATTTTTAGATCCCATCAACACTTCAGCTAGAACTAAGTTGAGGACCAGGTTACAGTATACTTAGTAATTAACTAGTACAGTCTTGAAAATATCATGTGACTTGGTTAGGTCTATTCTACACTATATTTTTAACCATGTTGTGACTGGGTTCTTTGTCTAGATATTTTGTAGTATAGACAGTTCCTTACAGGCCAAAGAAGGTTGTAGCAAGAAGAGCAACGAACATTGAGTTTGGAAGCTTTATCATTTGAATTAACAGTGCTTTGTGGGAAGCAGCCTTACTCCTTTTCTACCACTTGAAAGTAATTATTTTTTTCTCTCCTCCTGCAGTTGGGAAGACATCTCTGATCACCAGGTTTATGTATGACAGTTTTGACAATACTTATCAGGTGAGTGGGAGCCCAGTAAATGCTTTTTTATCAAAATATATCAAATTCCTTCATTGTTTGGGAAGAACTGATCTTTCAAGAACTGTGATAAAAGCTACATTAGCCTGGGATTGCATCCCTGACTATCTTGGCTAATAGACATTGATGGACCTATCCTCCATGAATTTATCTAATTTTACTTTGAACCCAGTTATACTTTTGGTCTTCACAACATTCTTTGGCAATGAGATCCTTAGGTTGACTGTGTATTGTGTGAAGAAGTACTTCCTTACGTTTGTTTTTAAACTGGCTGTCTATTAATTTCATTTGGTGACCCTTGGTTCTTGTGGTATGTGAAGTTAGACGCATGACGTTTCACATAGGTAGGTGCTGATATCTCAGTGCCATATGGAGATAGATAAGATGTGGAACCTGTGTAACTCCCCCTCCTTACGGTGGCTACACAGTTCCCTGCCTACATATGAGTTTCCCAGCATGTCAGACTGCCTAGACAAGTCAGTATGAGCATTTTGCTTTCTTCTCAGGGGCTATAAACAGCATAATTGCCCACCATTATGAGTTCTCACACAGCCCATTCTAAGCAAGCACACTTAGTCTTAAGGTGAAAGCATTTCAGAGAAAACATATTAAACAATAAAAGAACCTACACACACCAATAAGCTTTACCAGAGAGAATTCAACTCCCACAAGGGCTCTGGCAGGTGATCAGTTCTTCAAATCCCACCAAGGGTTTTTTCTGTGGTTCATAATAGCTGTTAGCTCAGAACAGGCACTCCCATGAATTTGTAGTTTAGGCTTTGATCTTCAGATTCCAGGAATAGGTAATCTGCAGACAATGGGTTTCTCCTCAGGCCATAGCTTCAATAGGTTGGATCAGGAGGTAGGAATTTGCATTCACCTCCTCCCAAGCATTTCCTAGGAAACCCACTTAATTTTGTCCCAAAAGTTCCTCCTTGTCTGGTACTTTGTTTAAAATAGTCCTTTGACGCTCAGAACGCTTCCCAGGGTTTACATTGGTCACATCTCCTCCCTAAAGAAAGTTATGCAATCCCACAATAAGAGATAAGGTTTGCATGTATACTACAGTGGATTCCAAAGCTACTTAAACTTAATTCAATGAGGTCTTGCAAAGATACTGCAGAAAATTGCTGTATCTATCACACTTTGTAAGACACTCTCTCATGGACAGATTGAGGCGATAAATGCACATGAACAACCTTAATTGGAAGATTTTTGATACTAATAAATATAATACTTTACAAACCAGTATGAGCGGATAAATTTCAGGTTACTAAGACTTTTTTTTTTTTCTTCTTTTCAGGCAACCATTGGAATTGATTTCCTGTCAAAGACAATGTATCTAGAAGACCGCACGGTGAGTGAGGACTCTGTAATTAACCTGGCAAATGCAGTCACAAGAGCAGCAGTTGCCCACGTACACAATGTTTCTACCTGGTTCTTCATGCAATGGCCATTCCTCCAAACCCTACAGCAGCCTTCACAGGGACAGTGTTTAACAGGAGTTGCCAGACCTAGTCAGGCTAGTAATCTGTCTTGCATGGAATCCTGTTTCCTGTTGTACTGGCTCAAACCATTGGTCCTGTTTCTGGTACTTGTGATAATACTTGGTGCTTCAGAGGAAGGTCAAAAAAGCACTATGCAAAATTGGGTCAAGTTCACAAATCCATGTGCTTGGAGAAAAGGGCTGTCTTTGTGTTGTACTTGTTGCTGCTATATCACCGGCATAACATGCTCATTCTCATAAGTGGCTGCAATGCTGCCTTTGGGACTATCAGTATAAATGGATCGAAGTAGACCAGGGTGATTCTGCTCTGTGAAGTCACTGAAGATTTCTGAGGCAAACAAGGTCACTTCTCACAGGACAGGTGGCCAGATAAGTCAGTAACATAATTCTAACCTACAACATTCAGATAACAAACATCTCTCTGAATAAAATCAGAGATGGAAGGAAAATGTTCAGTGAACCAATACAGTTAAGTGTGTAGGCTACATGATGTCCCCTGTGCATAGAGAGGCCCCCTAGATTTCTCTCCCATTCCTTTTGGTATATTTACCTGTTGAATCTCAAATGAGTACTCATCACTGGCTGAGCAGGTGAAACTGGCCTTCCTTTGGAGACAGTCGCTGGTCCTGAGTGATGTGATGCTAACCCTTCTGGTTAGGTGACACTGGGCATGCTGCCTCTGCACCTGATCTTCAAACCAGAGCAACATCCCTCTCTCTGGTCCACTGTGGCAGAGAATGAATTTCCTAACTGCCTTCCTCTCGCATTATTTCCACTGTTAGCTTTCTGGGTCATGTAGGGGGACCACCAGAGGCCATAAAGCCTGTTAAGAGGGCAAAGATGGCAAAATGGGAGATGAAACAGGGGAAAAAATACCTGCTCTCAGGTTATCTGCATGTCTCTTCTCACAGGGCCTTGTAAAATCTAGCACCAGCCAAGTCTGAGACAAGGCTCTGGCTGCCATGCTGGGATAGAACCATGACAGGGCCTTGCTTGCACACTGGCTAATTAACATTTTGGTGCATACTTGGTTTGGTGTGTTGGATGTATCCTCCCTTCAGAGCTATCCTTGTTCCAGATGCTCAAATTCTAAATCCATCCTGCGTTGCCTGTACCAGTGAACAGAAGAAACAACTGTCTGTAGCCCCTAGTGCATGTACTTTTTCATTCTCAAAATCAGCCCTAAGTAAATTGCCAAGAAAAACACTCACGGGCTTTGACTGTGGGAAATAGAACACAAACATGCTGCTTACAACTCTTTGCTTGTCGGGTGGATGAGACACACCAAATTAAATGGAGTGTAAAATCTCATTTACCTTAATGAGTACCCATAACTGTCAGACAGAGCTCCATGTCACGCTACAACCTCAGCCTGGGAGGATGGATGGAACTTCGTCCTTCACCTCTCAGTATTGCTCCTAACAGGCTGAATTCTCAAGTACAAGTTCAAAGCTTTGGGGCTTCATTCTTCTTCATACTATGAATCTTTAACTTGTGTGATCCTGGAATGGAAGAGAGGAATAGGCTGCTGAGGTGTAGAGAGATTTGGCCTGGAACTGAAGCTCCGCTTGCCCTCAGCCATCACAGTGTCTGGGTGCAGTTCCCAAGTCAGCATGATTGGTAGGTTTTTCTAGATTTTTTTTTTTTTTAGGACTTGTGAAAACTGGTCCTACATGGCACAACCTTCATCAAGAGGTAAGGAAGAGCCCAGTTCTATGGCAGCAATATCAACTGTTAGTAAATTATCTTGGGATGGTGTCAAATCTGAGTGAGCACAGAGGGCTTGCAGGTGGTCCTGCTTTTTAGGTTCTCATGTAATGGCTTCCAGTGTCATCTGTTGTATGTATTCCCTTTTTCCACTGTGGGATCCTCTGTTCTGAGCATGACTGATGATGGTAAGCGAGTTTGGAGGGTGTTTGATAACACTATATCAGGAGAGCAGACACTCCAGTTGAATGTGGCTGGGGCCTCACGCATTATCCTACCTTTGTGCTTTAGACCTTATAATGAGATTAAACAAAGTCCCTCTTGGCTCCATAATGAACTAATCTACGACAGGCTCCAGGATGATTAAGTCCTTATTTATTAGGTGTGACTGCATACAGCCATATGTAGGCAGCAAGCATTGTGGATAGCCCTGTCCTGTCTGACTGCCAAAATGTAGTGATACAGATACACATTAATGATTCATCTCTGGTGGATGCTGTTAGAAGTAAAAAGCAACAGAGGGTCCTGTGGCACCTTTGAGACTAACAGAAGTATTGGGAGCATAAGCTTTCGTGGGTAAGAACCTCACTTCTTGCATCTGAAGAAGTGAGGTTCTTACCCACGAAAGCTTATGCTCCCAATACTTCTGTTGGTCTCAAAGGTACCATAGGACCCTCTGTTGCTTTTTACAGATTCAGACTAACACGGCTACCCCTCTGATGCTGTTAGAAGTGATTTTTATGAGGGATGTTTTGGTTTTCCACCGAAATAGGGTGTCTCTTACACCTCAGCAGGTAGAGGTGGAAGCTGAGTGATGGTTCTGCCATGTTAGTTGCGGCCATTGCATGGAAGGGATGGAGAGGTACCTTCATCACTCTTCATTCTTCTGCACTGCATTTTTGTTCCATTTTAACTTTCCTTTGAATGTTTGTTTGCATTATTTTTTGCCTTGCAAAATAGTTTTTCTTTTTATTTCACTTGGGTTTTGGTTTTATTTTGTTTCCATTTTTCCTGCTCTTCCCCTTCCTCTCCCCCCACATTTTTCCATTTCCCAGATCAGGCTGCAGCTGTGGGACACAGCCGGCCAGGAGAGGTTCCGCAGCCTCATTCCCAGCTACATCCGTGACTCTGCTGCAGCTGTCATTGTCTTTGACATTACAAGTAGGTATTGAGCCTGAGGTCCTGCAGGGGCCTTGCTGTTAACAGGTTCCCTCTAAGTGGAGGAGACAGCTCTGTTTTTGGAAGGGGCTCATTTCCATACGAGGTGGGGCTAAGCTCACAACTAGAGCCCTGCAGGTGTTTTGTGGGTGGATCTCCTGCCTCTGGGGGAGGTAGCCGAAGTCTCTTCTTTCCCACTTCCAAAAGTAATTCCATCAAGGCTGCTTAGGGAATTGGGAAATCATTGATTTCTATTTACTCATATCTCAAACCTTAAAGATGACCTACAAAGGGTGTGTACGTGTGCGAATTGGATTTATGCCTTTTTATATCCCTCTGTGTTATTAAAAAAAGGCCTTAAGGGTTTTTCAGAAGCTCTTATCTACTTGTTTTAATGCTAGAACTGTAGGATTTCTCTGGACAAGTAGAGCACTAGAAGGAATTTGACAAAGATACCAAAGAAGGGAAACCTGAGTGGGGGGAGTAACTCTTTTTTTATTTTCAAACTGTCTGAAACTGTATAACACCAACTTAAAAACTGCACAGTGCACATCTGGGTTGTCCAAAGAGCCTTCTAACAAAAAGGGAAAGGCAAGACTTAATATTCCTGGCATTTCTAAAGAATAAACAACTTTGAAGGGAAAACACCCATCATTCAAACTTTCTCTAAATTAAAATGGTCTTGTCTATATGGGAGGTGTAAGCTAAGGGGTGAATTTAAATTAATAGTTGTACTGGTATAACCCCTGGGATAGACACTTATTCCAATATTAAGAGTTCCGTTCCTTGGTTTAGTTTATCACTTGGGAAATCAAAAAGTGATTTATATCTGAAGAAGTGTCCACATGGAGGGTTATACCAGTATATCCATATGGTATAGACTAGAGCTAAGTAAAATAAATAAAAAACACTGCCCCAGTAGTTTTTTCTTAATAGATTCACTTTAATCTAGAGTTTAGGATACAGTAATTCTAACTTCTAAGGTTTTATGGGTGGGGACTTCCTTTATTTTTGTCATGCACTGTGCTGAGTACATAAATATTTAACAAGTAAGATCACTTTTCTGTTTGAATTTCCCCCCAATGATTTGTAGTGGGGACAAGCAATTGAGGTCTCTGTAATTTCCAAGATTACTCCACTTTGCGAATGATTGTCTGAGACTTCCTTCAGGGAAAGGCCTCTGGGGTGGCAGAACATACAAATGTAATGTGCCATAGGGCACCATGCAGGAATTTGAGGGGAAAACGAGGACAAGTCTGCCTTCTGGACATAGACAGGGACATGCTCGGATATACATTGGGAACAGCTCTAGCTGAGGTTGGAGTTTGAGAGACAGGATGTGCACTGTGCCAGTCTGTGATGACATCTGTCCCGGGCTGGATATTGTGAGGGGCATAACATGCTATTCAGCCTGTTCTGCAGCAGGCTATGGGAAGCTTCTAGTTCTGTTTGGACTCGGAGTGAAAGATTGTGCTTATGCAGCCCTGGCCACAAATGAAATGGTGAGAGTTGGGGATAGGAAGGATGTTACAATTGTTTCCCTTATTCTCCCCACACACACTTAAAAAAAAAAAAAGGCGTGCATATATGCAGTCTGTCCCTACAGCAACTTCAGCTTCTCCAAACAACTTAGGCTCCAATAAGTCAAAACCAGGGGTTCTCAAACTGGGGATCAGGCCCCCTCAGGGGGTCGCGAGGTTATTACAGGGGGAGGGGGGTCAACCTCCACCCCAAACCCCATTTTGCTCCAGCATTTATAATAGTGTTAAATTAAAAACGCGCTTTTATACATTTATAAGGGGGGTCGCACTCAGAGGCTTGCTATGTAAAAGGGGTCACCAGTACAATAGTTTGAGAGCCACTGGTCAAAACAGTCTAGCAGGTCAGCAAAGCTGTGGCACTCCATACGACATACTTGGATGCCTGCTGAAACAAGCTGGCAGAGCGGGAGCTCAGCTGGCCTTGGGGGAGTGGTGAGGAATAAATCCAGAATGAGTGCGTGAACCTCTCAGTAACACCTTCTAGATACGGAGGAACATGAGTGGCAGCCGTGTAAGTGAGGCAGCTTAAACTCCATCTTTTTTGGACCCTGCCTGGGTGAATGGGAGGTGGGCAGCAGTGATGTGGGGACCACCATGGAGGTGCATCATGAAGCTAAGGAATGGGCCTAGGGTACAAGTCTCAAACCTGAATCTTGAGGGCTGGTATACAGTGTAGCCTAGGGGCTGGGATTCACTGTTTGGATTTCCTCTGGCACTGGGGGACGCTAGCACAAAGCAATGCCCTTTATAGGAGAGGGAAGGGCACCAAGGAGTCTAACACTTAAAGTTAGACCCCAATGCAACTGAAACCACAGGGCAATGGAGTGGATTCTAGTGCTGGTACCATAGGGGTTTGGAGAGGTGGTCTGCCAAAGCTTCTCCAAGAACAAGTCTCTTCCTAAACAGAATTTGGCAGTCTGCCCTTCTCTTTCCTTAGTAAAAACTGCCACCTTCATCTTATAGCTAGCGTTGGGCACCTGCAAGCTCACTCAACTAATATGCTCTTTCAGGCATAAAAGGGCCACTGTTCCAAACTGCTGAGCAATTAGAATTTGTGAGCACATCTAGCCTGCTCAGATACTCCTACTAGGTCCTTTCTGGGGCTTCCTCTAGCTCACACTAAACATGTTTGATCACTGAAAATGTCAGTAGCAGGCTTTTCTTGCTCTGTCAGACTGTTCAGAGCAGTGCTGCTAGCGGGATGACAGTTGGCAGCATTTTGGGGAGACGGAATGGGAAATCTGAGGTGAAACTACTTGATATATTTTATTAAGCATTTGTTCACTCACCATTGTGGTATCTAGGGGCCTTTTTTGAGCCCTGACACTTCATGTAGGTAGGACACACCTTCCACCAGGCATAATCACCGTTACTTCTTTCTGACCTCCCAAGAACCTGTGGATATGAGGGTGGAGTGGGGGAGGGAGAAATAACATTTTTAAATTGTGGTGTCTCTTGTAGCCCCTTTTGTGCTTTGGATATTCTGACTGAGCTAATATGGCTGCTGTGCTAGAGACCAAACTGTCCTCTTCTTGCCAAGTAACTGGTGCATGTTTCTGCTTTTCATGCTTTTCTGCAAGGGAGCATCGAATGCCATTTGTGGGCTGGGGCTTGCTGCGTGTGCTTTTTTTTTTCTTCCTGAAACCTCTTGACCTAAGCTTACACAAAAATCCCCATTACCCTTTTTTTGGATGCTTGATGCTGAGGAGAATGTAGATGCTATTTCACTACGTGGTCTCCTGAAGAAGTTGTCCCTTGTCTTTGCATTGAGTATAAATTTGAGAATTACACAAGGGGCTCAGATCTGAGATTCTAGCTCCCTAGACTAGGCCCTGGTCTACGGTGGGGGGAGGATCGTTTTAAGTTACGCAACTTCAGCTACGTGAATAATGTAGCTGAAGTCGACTTACTTAGATCAACTTACCGTGGTGTCTTCACCGCGGTGAGTCGACTGCTGCCGCTCCCCCATTGACTCTGCTTGCGCCTTTCATGGCACTAGAGTAGAGGAGTCGACGGGAGAGCGCTCGGGTCGATTATCGTGTCTAGACTACATGCGATAAATGGATCCCCGCTGGATCGATTGCTATCTGGTGGGTAGTGAAGACATACCCTAGGTGTGTTAGGGAAGCAGCATACTCCTCCCTTGGAGGGAATGGTCAACATGGTAGGTTACTTATTGGCCACCTTTCACAATGTTAAATAGTGTTGATGGGTACCAGTGGGTGTCCTTTTTGGTTGGAATGGCAGTAGCCTCAAGGTAGAGCTCATGGGTATGGGGAGCGGAAGGGTGTGAACTTCATGGGACTTCCAAGCACACAGAAGGGGTAATTAAAGTAGGCCTTCTTACAGCCTGAAATAGACAGAACAGCTGGGTTCACTGCTCTTTGCGTGTTCAGGGGGCTGGTCAGCAAGGCAAATATCCAGTTCCCAGACTGAGACCTGTAAACAGTTAGTTCTGGCAAATAGCCTTTTCTCTAAAGGACAGTTTCCTCCTTTCTTCTTTCTCTCTCTCTCTGCTCTTTCTGCTCTCCCTGGCCTGGTACCAGCAGGTTCGGCTACAGCTTTGGGACACAGCAGGCCAGGAGCGGTTCCGCAGCCTCATTCCCAGCTACATCCGCGACTCCACCATTGCTGTGGTAGTCTATGACATTACAAGTGAGTGGTGCTTTGATGTCTCATTGTGTTTGAAATGCTACACTTGAGCGAGGGGCTAGTAAGTGTACAGTCATGAGTTATTACGGAAAGATAACATTAGAAACATAACTGTCTCTTCCCTTCTGGGTGGACAAGAAGCAATCTAAGGATGTCCTCTATGCAGTGCTGGGGGAATTGGCAAAGCATAGGGGTGAAGACACAAGTAGTTTTAGAAGTGTTTCATTATCCCCTTGTTTGAAAGAGCTTCTAGTTAATGTGTTCAATCCTCCTCTCTTCACACAGATCTGAACTCGTTCCAGCAAACCTCCAAGTGGATTGATGATGTGCGAACAGAGAGAGGAAGTGATGTCATCATCATGTTGGTGGGGAATAAAACTGACCTGGCAGACAAGAGGTAATGGAGGGGAATTGGTGACCTTGCCAGTTTGACAGCAAGTGGCTGGTATACTTTTTAAGGGGACCACTAACTGTTCTTAAGCCCAGACTACAATGGCCCTTTGGGGCTTAAGTAGTCAGTGACGAGTGAGATTCCCACTCTCCTTGCTGTTGGTTCCATAACAGATGTAATAGAATGCCCAAGGTGCTTTGTCTTGTTATAAACTGTACAAATCATGTTTAGAACAAAGTCAACTGAAAAAGCTTCTCAGGCCACCAAAACAAGCACCTGCTCCACACTGTTTGGTACAAAACACGCCCCTAATAGGGAGATAAGACTGAAAAAGTAACTTCACAAAAGTCAGGAAATTCTGGTTCCCACAGCAACATTAAATGGGTCTTTGTGCATGGCAAATGTAAGAGACCCTGTCAAGTCTAATTTGGCATCAGATGTAGGTGTATGGAAAACAGATTTTACAAAATCTGAGATCAACAGAGAGGCTTCCTCCAAAACAGAATTCCCTGCAGTAGCACAGCACTACAGTGTTCGGAACCAGCAAATGAAACAAACTCACAATTAACCAAAATGAATCTGGCCACTCAACTGTCCAAAACGAGAGATGTAAAAAGTAAGCTTGACTCTTCAAACTCAGTCAGGTTTACTAATATAAAATGCTACTAGTATGTTAAAGAAAGCAGTTCAGTTTTTGAAAAATATTTTAAATGAGACAGTGCCACTTTAGCATGTGCAGTAGGGTAGTTAGTATCCTAAGGGACCAGAGGCTTGCATTCCTGAATCTCTTAACTTCAGATTCTCATCCTTAATGTTGAATTCAAGCTTATTCCATTGATTGAAATTTACTTTGTATAAAGGACAAAGTGCACTGAGATTCAAATGTCACATAAGTACCATTATGATGGACACAATAGAAATACTGTAGATACAAATAGCTGCTGTGCCTTTATTTCATGGTGTTCATGTATATCACGTGCTAGGCACCTCAGCACATTGTTAGTGAGGGAAAAATTAGACTGCGCAGTATTTTTTTAACTATTAATTTCAAAACTGTTACCTTCAACTGTGTCAAAAGCACTAACTTTACTGAGTTCTGAGTTCCATGGGAAATTTGCTTCAAGTTAACCTATTTGAGTTTAGTGTACAGTAAAAATCTAAGTTGCTGAACTGGGGAAAACACTTGGAACTTTCACAGCCAAATGCAGTCTTACCAAACTAAAACAATTTACCCCAGGCTGCCCACAGATACGTCTGTCTGCTGGGTGAGTTTCAAGCCGTAAGAGGAATTTAAACAGAAATGCTTTGTCAAACGTAATTCTTTCACCGGTGCAGTAGCCATGCTAGAAAAATTGTAAACATTCAGCCAAACACCCTCAGCTGGCTATTTAATTTCCTCTGCTTTGATGTGAGGCTCAACAAGATGTCTGACTATACAACTCTGTTAAAGGGGTATTTTTAATACTTTAGAATTTTTAAATTTGATTTTTATTTTACCATTTCCATGAAGTATAAAAATCATTTTAGAGTTTACTGCGTGCATTCTCTGCTTCCCCCGTTGTGTTGGAGTTGTATAGTGCTCATGTGACATGATACTCAACCTTGCAAGTGCATATTGCTGCCATGAGAGTCTCATTTTCTCTTTGGCCCTTGTCTACCCTTACCGCTTCCCCTTCACTGGGGAGAACATGCCTTGCTGCTGTGTTGAGCTTTCCAGCCCTACTGGGAAGAACATATGCAGTTCTGTTAAACCATCTTGCAGTGAGTTACTAACAGAGGCTAGGCTCCTACACACTATGCCACCTTAGAAGTGGGATACCGACAGATGCTCCGTGTCAACTGAACTAAACCATTGTCATATTTTCTTCATTCCCCTGTAGCTCTACTATAGTTCACTTCTGTTTTCAAAGCTCCTTTCTACTAAGGTTACTTCACAGAGTCTCAGCTTCAGTGGACGCCACCATAAACGATGCCTTACCGCACTTACCAGGAATATGGAAAACTCTTCCCACCCAGGAACAACTTAAACTAGGTTGTAATTAACACACATCAAATGGTCTGGACTGAAAAATCTGGCTGACAGGGATTCCAAGCTGCCTCACTTTGGATCAGCCAGGGAAAGTGACTACTAGATAAAACATGAGAACCATGCTCTATCCACAATAACAGTATGGCCTGAGCAATTAGTACTTTATGTCCTTCCTGGGTGCCCAGAATAATATTAGTCATCTGGCTCTCAGATTTTGGGCTTTCTAATTTTTAGCAAGCTTGTGGAATCTGCCACTCTTGTCTTTTTCCAGCACTGGAAAATACAGTAGGAACCTCATCAGTCACAGGATGACTGATGGGACAGAAGTGTAGGGCATCCTGTGTATGCCAGCTCAACATTTGTACCAGCCCTATCAAAAAAGCCAGAGACTTTGCCATGCTTGCAGTATACCTGTAGTTGGAGTGCATGTGGCATTAGAAATTCCCTCCCAGTGGGGTAATCTAGGTGGTACCAGATGTTTTGTCTAGACTAGGAATTAAAGGTGATGATGTTAAATTGAGCTAGTTAATGTGATCTAACACCTAAAACTCTGGTCAAAGCAAGAACCTGCCTTGTCGTGCCTAGAGTTTTAGGTGTTCAGATCATGTTGGTTAGTTAAAATACTGCATCTCTAATCCTAAACTAAACAAAGCCCTAGTGTCAATCTGAGCCTAGCCATGACTTCTGTGTCTTGATAAAGTCCTCAGGAAACTGTTAGCCCTTTGAGAAGAATCAGGTACTGTCCTCTAAGCTGTAGTATCAAACATGTTTGAAGAGTTGAGCCATTTATTTAATTTGTCATTTTATTTTGTGTAGCCTGTATGTTTTCTTTCCAAGCTAATGTTATTTCAGTTGCTGGTCAGTTCCTTTGTGGTTTATTTTAATTTCTACTACCATTTCTGTCTAGTTTTCCTTTGTTTTGGTTTCTTTTCTGTGATTTGTTCTCATTGCTGTAGACAGGTTTCTATAGAGGAGGGCGAGAGAAAGGCCCAAGAACTGAATGTGATGTATATTGAAACCAGTGCTAAAGCAGGATATAATATGAAACAGGTATGTACAGGTCACTGGTCAGGGATGCTCTTGCAGATGCTTCGCTTCCAAGCAGCAGCTCAGTACTTGCTGTTGAATTTCACCTCCTGCTGGAGCCTTTGAGACCTTCCTATCACCTTACGGAGTTTCCTTCTGTTGACTTGGGGGACTTGCTTTTTGCATGGCTGCACACTGATTCTGTTGCATTAGGTACAGCTGAAGAGGGCCCTTCCTTCCCCCACAAGGAGGCTATGAATGAGACTTAAGTGTGTTGTTACATGAAACTCACCCGGTGCAGACTCATCCTATTGGTTATTATAATCTACATATTCCCTCAGCTGCTCATTTGGATTGGTCCCATCTTAGCTGGAGCATAAGGAGGAGGTAAAGGGAGGGAGGGGCGTAAAGGCTCAGAAGCCCTACGGTCTCCCTTCCTGGACAATACTCTATTAAAATCCTTCACTGAAGAGTGTTTCAGTCACAGAAGTCTCTAACTCATGCCTTCTCTCTCCTGTCTATTCTTCCGTCTCTTGCTCTTTCTTTCCTGTTTGCATCTGTCTGTCCAGGCAAATCACTACGGAGGAAGGTGAGCAGAGAGCCAAAGAGCTGAATGTGATGTTTATTGAGACAAGTGCGAAGACTGGATACAATGTGAAACAGGTAGAGCAGCACTGTGCCCTCAGGATGCAAATTCTGCACTTTCCACTTCACTGTGATCAGGGAGATGAGCTGCTTTATGGGTTTTGTGCTGCATCAGGTCTTCACTTCCCACTTTACCCTCTGCCTCTATATTCCCAGCCTCTGAAATTCTTCCCTTTAGGCAGTCAATGTGTCCTTTAAATAAAGGAGGCTCCCTCTCCTGCCAAGCCAAGGGGGCTCATTCAGGTAGAATGCTAAGGGATCCTGTCAGCAGCTGACGTATCCTGTTCCCAGACCTGTGACACCAACAATACTTGTTGCTAAAGCATGTCAGAGCTTTGGAAACAAAGCACCTGTGTTCCCTTCAAATCACAGCTAAACTAGTGTCTTGTGGAATTTCCTTTCCCAGGTGGTGGTGGTGGTGGTGGTGGTTTCTGCTGGGACAGAATTAAACCTTGTTCCATATTTACTTTTAAGTACACCCAACATCATTGCTGTCAGGAAATTCTTCATCTCTGATTTGCACTAGTCACAACATGCTGCAGGGCAACAGGTTTGGCAGAGAACCTCACACTTGGGTTTGGGGACTTCTCAAACAGTAACTTCATTTTACTCTTTAACTAGATCACTCTGCACTAGTGTAAAATTCTGGGCTTACTCTACTTGATAGCATTGCTTTATTTGCCTAGCAGAAATTTGTAATGCATGAATTTCTGTGATTCTCTAGTGCTGCAAGGTAAGTCCAGCTTTGTGTGTTGTGGCCACAATTACCATCCTGCACCTGAGGCACTATTCGTGATTGTCTGAGGTGGGGAAGGAAGAACATGAATAGATAGCTTTTAAGGACAGGCTCTTTTCTATGTGCAGCACTCAAGTCAGCCCCTCCACTCCTGGCTCACTGCCTCAGAGCTTGGATTTCTTTTAACTTTTAAACACCATGTCCCTAAAATCCTGAGCTCATTCTGGAACAAACTAGATCAGTTTAGTGGTGGATAGCACTATCAGTAACAAAATCAATAACAGCTATGCACAGAAGCAATGGGGTTGGAATGGTAAATTGCTGCCTCTGACTTGCTTCTCTGTTGAGTGAGCGCAGGATTGAATTATTAGCCAGCCTGCTCTTAACATCCTGGCATTTTGTGATGTGTGTGTGGAGCAATGGTCTGGTATATTTTAAAGAAATAAAAAAGCTGAAGCAAAACCTGGCACCAGAAGTGTGCTTTGTAGATATTCAGTAACTTACTAAGCTTGATAAAATATTTGGACTGGGGTTGAATAAAGTCCTTAGAGATATTCTTGTGAGGACTGTTAAATACTGCAGTGCTGGCTAAAATGTGTATATAACTCTTGGCAAAACTATGGCTTTCCAACAGCAGCGCTAGAGAGAAAATTGAGGTTTCTTTTACTTTCTTTGACAAGTTCTGCATTCACCTGTTACTTTGGTTGCTGCCTTTCAGCTTTTCCGCCGTGTGGCTGCTGCCTTACCTGGGATGGACAGCACACCTGAGAAGAGCAAAGAAGACAGTATCCTTGTCTGCTATGCAGTAACTTTCTTATTTCAAGAGTTAGCAAGTTTTCCTTGTTGCCAGGTCTGGCTTGCTGCCCTTGACAGATTGAGGGCAGTCATGGACCTCGATTCAGTTACGTCGCTGCAAAGCATAAGTAACCTTTATATTGCAGTGCTCACTTGCATGTGTAAACTGAGGATCTGCAGCCAAATGGCTTGGCCGCTTCTACCACTGGGGCCAGTATTGAGCTTTTGCTGTTTAGGCCTGGTGTGAAATGGGTTTTGATTTGTAATGATTCAGTATAATCTAATCTTTTCTGATTCTGTATTCTGCAAGCAAGATGGCCTGGGGCGATACAGAGATCCTTTTGACTGGCCTGTCCCCTTCCGAGTGCTGGGTGAAACCAGTCCCCCCACTCTTGTGCATCATGTCTGCTTTTCAGTGTACAGTACATGTTCTGCTAATGCATCTTCCCTTCTCCGGAAGGGTGACTGAGAGGCTATTCAGAATTACAGGAGAGAGAACTGCCAAGTGGGGCTTAGCTAGAACCCATCAAACTCAGCTCCTAAATGATTGTCTTAGACTGAAGGGCAGGAACATAGCCTCTGCCAAAGCAACAGTCCATAGAAATTCATTACTTGCCCATGTATCCAGCTAATGCCCTAACAGCAACTGGTGACTCCATATGTGCACACACCTGATATTATAGCATGGGGTGGAGACCGTCAGTTGTTCTTGAGAAGCATGCTTCATGGGGCTAGGGGTTTGCCATGGGCTATTTATGGAGAAAGACCAGTTCAGATTTATAGTAAAAATGCCCCAAATCCCAGGTCACACTAGTTTAAAGCTACAGGTAGTTGCTAACATGCTGTAGTCAAAATGCTGGCTTCTATCAAGGAGAGTAGGTGCTGTCTTGGGCAGTGCATGCTGATTCAACTGTTATCGCAGCAGCCTTCGTTGTCAGATGTCAAATCTATAGCTGTCACTTCAGTACTTCTTCCTAGCTTCAACCTTCACAAAGGCAGCAGCTCTCTACCAATGCCTTCAGACAGCTGTTGGTTCTGGAGATGTCTGCTTCAAAAAACAAACCTCATAGTTCCTGGCATTGATGCCTATGTACCAAGCCACCTAAGTGGCTGCACTTGTTACCCAGTTCTTAACTGTGGAAACCCCCAACTTTACTCCTGGGTTAGGTAAGGTCTGTGCTTTGTCCTATGTGCTCTACTGGGCTTGAGTTGTATTGTGATGCTTTGCCCATGACCCTGGCCAGGTGGCTTCCTTAACTTGTCTTTTACAGTGATTGACATCAAGCTAGAGAAACCTCCTGAGCAGCCAGTAACGGAGAGCGGCTGTTCCTGCTAAAGTGCCCGTTGTATAGCAACACTTTCCCTGATTGGCCAGTCTCACCGAAGAGCATCACTTCTCATTGGCTAGGCAAACCTACTTTCTGTGAACTGAAGAAACAGCTAATCAATCTACTAAGTCAGCGAGCTCCCTGTTAGCTGGTGGGGAACAGCCCTGGCTGCCCCTCCTATTGCATGGTATGAGCCCTGAGTGCAGAATGAATGTCATGTCGTCCTCTTTTAGTAGTGCACTTTGGCACCACGGTGCCCTTTACTCCATCCCACACCTTGGGCCTATCTGCACAGGTGTCTTTTTCTGTGAATGCAACAAAAAAGCTGCCACGTTAGGGAAAACAAAAATAAAGCTGGGGGTTGGTTCTCCACCTCCCTAATTGCCTTGCATCTTAATCAGTTTTCCTTCCACTCCAGTAATTTTTTCTCTCCCATGCACCACTTCCTTTTTTTATTTTTTTTCCCCTTCAGAGGCTTCTCCTTTAAAACTAGTCACAATTTGTTTTGGCCTTGCCTGTTTTGAAAGTTGGGGGTGATCTGTTCTCCATGTCCTGCTTCCTGCAGAGGTTGCACAGTACAGGCTTCCCAGTCCCTCCCTCCTGTGGTTGGTCTTAGCCAATTCCTGGGTCTTCTCTTTTGAGGTTTGGGAGAAGGAACTTCCCTGCCCTCCTCACTTCCCGCATCAGTGTGAGTGAGAGCTGAGCACTGGCCATTCTACTCCCAATCTGCTCTAGCACAAGCCACTGATCTTGTTTGCTCCCTTTGTCCTGTGGTGGGTAGAATTCCCCAGGATCACTGGCTTCAGTTGGATTCTTTACCCTGGGGAATGCTGTCAGCTGCAGGGGAGGAGGTTAGAAAGACTTGCTGCAGCATTCAGTCTCTGTGGGAGAGCCTGCCTGACTTCATCTGTGGATGACCTGGGCTCTATCTGCAGGCTGCATATGGAATCTAGAGTTTATCCCTAGGATGGCAGTATTAGGACTGGGCATCCCAGGTCCCATTCTGGTTATCTTCACCTGCAGACATATTCCTTTTTCTTGTGGAACATGCACAACCTACTGTCTGCTAGCCAGACATAGGATACAAGCTACACAGTTACTAGTTATGCAGAAATGGGGCTTGCACTGCAGAAGTGACTCAATCCAGTGCCAGCAGCTCCAACCAATGTGGTGGAAGGGCAGCTGAGCATCTTGTATTCCACTAGATTGAATCTGGGTAACAGCAGTTTTATTCTTTTAACTATCTAGTGCAGGGGTCGGCAACCTTTCAGAAGTGGTGTGCCGAGTCTTCATTTATTCACTCTAATTTAAGGTTTCGTGTGCTAGTAATACATTTTAACGTTTTTAGAAGGTCTCTTTCTATAAGTCTATAATATATAACTAAACTATTGTATGTAAAGTAAATAAGGTTTTTAAAATATTTAAGAAGCTTCATTTAAAATTAAATTAAAATGCAGAGCCCCCTGGACCGGAGGCCAGGACCCAGGCAGTGTGAGTGCCACTGAAAAACAGCTGACATGCCACCTTTGGCACACATGCCATAGGTTGCCTACCCCTGCTCTAGTGTGTTGCCTATGAAATAGAACATGGCTACCCTCAACCTTGCAGCTGCCTTTGCTGGAGAACCTCCCCAACCCTGTATGTGGAGAAGATGCTAGGTCATAATGTTCCCAACATTGGGACAAGCAGTAGGGTGGGTTTGTTCCCACCTTCAAAGGAGGGGAAGATGGGATTAAATAAAGGGAAACGTTGCTTTTTGTGGCTGCTTCTGTTCCATTAGCTTGGGTTGAGGGAACATTGCCTAGTGACTCTTATGATCATTTTAAAGGGGATTTTTTTAAAAGTGATTTTTGCCTCTGTGCCCACCCACAACCCTGCTGTGATCAGGCTTGTCCATTGGCTGAGAGGAATGTACATGGAAGAAATGGAGAAATCCTGTTAGATCATCCATTTGACCACCATTTGACTGTGTAGTGGTGTCAGGGTACATCCTAAAGGGAGGGTAGAAACAGTGCAGTAGAACAGGGGCTTGGATGGGGTGCAGCGGCATAAATTGTATTTCCTCTGGTATAATGCCTTGTTGGTCACCACTTCAGCTATGTACTCTTTCTGTGAACCCTGTGGCCCTATCCAGGGAGAGGAATGAAGTATCACTTTTACCTGGATGAACTAACTTGAACGCTGATAGCTGGGATTTCCCTTTTGGGAGCACCCAATTCATGATGCCAGGGCTGGCTCTTCTAGTTGTGTTTACTTAATGGCCATGGGAGTACCCTGCTACTGGTTGTTAAGATAGATACATTTGGTATGTGGTCAGCATTGTCCCTTCCTCTCCATGTGAGTTGACCTGCAGGGAGAAGCTGGGATGTTTTGTTCTTTGTTTCTCCTTCCTATTCTGGAGTGTTCCCTTTTTCCTACCTGAAGCCCTCAGTGGCCTAGTCTGAGTCCTTTAGAACCCATCCCCAGGGTGAAGCCCTGTCCCATACTATGTATATACTCCCTATTGTGTGGGAATTGCTGATGTTCTGTCAGTGTGTCTGTGTCTGCAGTAGAACAGGTTCCGCTCTCCCCTTCTTACAGGCAGACATACCCTGCCACTGTGTTGTATTGTTCTCTCAAGTCACTGGACTTTCTTTTTTGGGGGGGAAGGGGATAGGAGGGGGAGAATAAGTAATCGGGAGGGAAAACCTAGTGAAATAAAATACTTCACTTTCCACTGCCTTCCCTATGAATGTGCATAATAGTGAGTGTGTGTCTCTGGCCCTGCTGTCTTCTAGCTGTTAGCCAAGTAAGTGTGACTATTAATATGAATAGCGACTGTCTGACCACAGCCGTGTATCACACTAAATAAAGTTATTTCACCAACACCTTTTCTATGTTTGTTTTGGGGAGAGGACTGCTGCTGCCACTATTTACTTTACTCAGAGCCCCTGCCCATCAAAGGCCAACACCAATTTATCTGTGGAAGAAACAGGTAACAGGCTGTCCCATCTAAATGCATTCTTCAGCTATAGATGCTCTGTGAAGCTTAAGGGTTGTCTGGGAAATGTCTTCTGGATTCTTTATGCATCTTAAAAAGAACCTACCACTTTGGCCTTTGGGGTTTTTTAGTCACTTGTTCTTCCTGGAAGTTGTACAGTCAGTAATGTACTTAAGTCCTATAACTCTGCTCATTCCGATGAGACACATGCATGCAAAAAGTAAATGACCCAGTTTCATCCACTTTGATGAGAACTATGAAAGAATCCCTCGAAGTTACACAGTTTTAAAGCACTTTACAAACCAATTGTGAACAGAAAGTATTGTACTTTCCAGATGGGGAAGCCAAGGCTCTGAGAGAAAACTACAGTGCCCTCAGATGATGGTGAGTTGGTTATAGGTTTGGGAGTAGGATCCCGGAGTCCTGACCCCTAGCCCCAATACCCATTGTCTCCTGCTGTAACCAGTATGTTCCACTTTTTTGGGAAGATAATTTGTATGTGCCAGTTGCCAAAGGACGGACGAAGGAGGGGCAGAAATGTTTGCTCATTTCCAAGTGACCCCTGATAATCAGAGTAGGGGGGTGCTGCCAACAAGCAATAAGTAACAGGTGCTGCTGCTGGCACTAAGAAGCCTGCTCATCTAATCTAGCTAAGGCCTATCACCTGTCTTCCATCATGCTGTGAAGTCAGATAAGTCAATGAAGAGTGAAAATACAAACAAGAGGAACTTAAAAGTTCTTATGAGGGCCCATGTAAACCGCTAGCTCCCTATGGGGTCTATTGTGTACTTGCAATGAGTGAAACTCACATAAAGAAGGGATTTGTGCAGTAGGAAGTTGGGATTGCTGCAAGGCTGTATACTGTTTAATACATGATACTTTCACTGATATTTCCACTCCTGGGTGAGGGATGTTGCTCCCCTTGGGAAGTTACAGTTGAACAAATGTAACATATTCGGAGATGCTTCTTTACTCTGTTTTTCCAAGACTTGAAGCTGAGTGAGTGATAGGGAGCACTGGAGAATGAATTTCAGTATTACCCCACCAGTGAGGAAAGCATCCCTCTGAACAGCAAAAAACAGACTTTGCATGGCAGACATCCTTTTCAGCCATAGGTCGGGTCCTACCAGTGAATTGCCAGCTCTAGAGTTGCCTGTCATTACATTATAGTCACGAACATGAGAAACTGGGCTTTTCTGTTGGGCATGGAATAGTCTGCATTATGTACAACTAGGATACATCGCTACGTTTGTAAATCCACTTCCTGGATAAGGATGTTGATGGCACTTCAGGGGCCTGTGTGAGATGAGTAGGTGGGCTTAGCATTATAGATAGATAGGAAGGTAGCACTACCTATTAAGGTTGCCTGATACTTCCCATTGTAAGACCCTGTTTTCAGTTGCTTATAACTTTGCCAAACTATAACCATTGGGGCTGAAATTTTCTACGTTGAGTGTCAGGCAGAATTATTTTTCAATTATTTTGGAAATTTCAGCCAAAATAGTTCAGCTGTTTCCAAGAATTAGGGTAAGGAAAACATTTTGGTGATTCCTGCTTTACAAAGCTCTAGTGCTCCTATGCTGTGTAGTAGGGACTGCAAATTTGTCAAAGCGTGGCCTGTGTGTCACTAATGTGCCTTTTGTTGTCACCATGAAAATCCACCCAAATTTGATCAAATTATAAGCCTTTGAAAAATTGCAGTTTGCACATGCTTGGTACAGACTTAGATTTTTAGCAGGTAAGACTCCAATTGCAATAGGCATGCTCCAACCTGAGGTTCAGTGAGATTTTCCCTATAATTGCCGTTCTCAATTGATGCAGACCTGGCTGGGTCCAGGCACACCTACTGAGAGCAGGGAGCCTCTCTCTCTCTCATTGACCCCCCCTCTGCTGGGCTCAGGTGGCAGAGAGGAGGAAATTAACTGATTCAAATATAGAGGGGACAAGAGCCAGAGCTGGGGGAGAGTGGGATGAGGAGTTTGGAGCACTTGCTGGGCAAGAACACTGGGACTGGAATGAGACAGAGACAGAGATGGGCCAGGGATGGAAACGAGACAGGACTGGGCAGAAGTCTGTGCCCATTAGAAGAATGCTCCCTTCCAAAGCCTGAAATAGAACCCAACATTCCCAGGTCAACCATCCCTCTGTTATCAGCAAATATCTGTGAAACCCACTGACAGTGTCCCATTCCCTTCTAGCGCTAGTCAACATAGAGGATGACAGCCTAGTACTGCTATCAGTTCTTTGGTTAGCTCAAATGTCACACGTCTGTGTGGTGGACCTAAAGATTCCAAATGATGCTGATGACCCATGTGGGTGTTAATATGATGCCGCATGATAATTTTTTTTCTTTTTCAGTTTGCTTTTTTAAGTCTAAGAAGTTACCCACAAAAGTATTAAAAGAACATTAGTAAGCTTGCAAAGTCCAGCACTCAAAAGTTAGGAAATGCTTGCGTAACCTTAATTCAGCCCCCTTCTATCTGTGCATCATGATACAATCTAATTACATGATCACATATTATGCTTTCCACAGGAGCCCTGCCTTATTCAGTGCACAGGCTGTTCCTGCTGTGGGGTAAATTAGGATTGTGTAATGAAAGAGACTAGTCTGTAGGACTCATTTATTTGTTGCAGAAGTTGGAAAGTATGTACTTACTGTGGTTGGCAAGAGATAGCAGGCTTAACCCAGCCGTCAGCTGAGTGAGCGTGGCCATGGAACCCAGGCCACAACTAAATACTGGGCACAACAACTGAAATAACAGGGATGGAAGTGAGGTTCAAAGGGCAAAAATCAGAACTGCAAGGGGACACCAAGCAGAGAACCTCCAACAGCGTCCACTACTCCTCAAAGGTGCCTAAAAAGTCAGTGGAACTCTGCTTGGAGATATGACTTAACAAGGGCTTGGAAACAGGCCTCACAGAGCACCCTGCTCCATCCAGCTTCCTCCTTCTGGAGTGATGGATGGCCGTCTTGGCCAGCACCAGGACGAAATTGAGGAGGACATCACGCAGCTTTGTTGCCGTGGATGAGGTGTGCAGCTTTGAGGAGGCACATGGAGAAGTGCAACCCAAACCTTTTACATAGGTTCTGGAGGAGCTGGAAGAGGGGTTGCAATCTGACACACACTAGGTAGATGTGTGTCCAGGGTGTCCTCACTACAGAAAGGACAGGTGTCATGAGATTGTGAGCTCTGTCAGGCAAATGCCCATGCTGATGGATCCTTGGAGGAGCTGTCAACTGCTATCCCCGGCAGTCCATGAACACAGAGTGAGGATCAGGCTGGCCAACCAGGGTTCCTCGCCCTCCTCAGGTGGCAGTAGGCCCATCACTTAGGGTTGGTGTGGGACATGAGCGCAAGGAAGTGGATGGTGTGAAGCATGAGCACGTACAGACATTTTCTGGGCACAGTGTGGAAATGGACCATCTGGCCCTTGTTCAGCCAATTTAGGGGATCGGGGTGTACAGACGCTTGTGGGACAGGGGTCCACTGAGTTCCGGAGGGCCAGGGGGAGCAGAGAGGACCTGCTTGAGAAAAGTGAGAGAAACAGGAGGCAAGGATGGCTTCACTTGGAGCACCCGAGGGGGGAAATGCAGGTGGGCGGCCCATGTGCTGGCTGAGCACCATAGGGTCCACCTAGTCCCTCCATTTGTTGGCCAGGAGGGCTCCAATTCTGGTGGCACTAGCCAGGACCAAACCTCCGGTGCACCAAGGGGGACTCCACCACCTGCACGAAGAAATGGGGTTGTGTAGCAGGGGTTCCATGAGGAGATCTTCCCACTTGGCCGCTAGGGACCTGGTTGCTGAAACTAGCTTCTAGGTCCTGATAAGACAGGCAGCTCAGAGAGGTCTCGCTGGAGACAAAAGAGCTGCTGGTTGTATTGGAGGTGAAGGAGGAAGGCATATATCAGCACACACTATGCCAGCCTACCTGCACTACCACAGTCTCTGCAGGGTCTGAAGGTGGAAGGCGTGGACCTGGCTACAGTTGCATACCAGGGCCTGTCTGCCCTCCCCAAGAGGGAGGCTTAGGACACCTGCAGAGAGCCAGTGCAACCCTGGCTAGAAAAACTCCAGAATCTTCTGCTGGAGGCTGGCCAGGGTCCCTGGGGGTTGGCTCATGGTGTTGAGCTGGTGCCAGAGCATGGACTGGACTAGCTGGTTGATCACCCACATCAGCTCCAGCACCTGAAGGGAAAGGCACTGGAGCAGCCCTGTCCACCTCCACAACCCGTCACACATCCTGGCCTCTAGGTCAATCCAATTCTCCAGCAGGGAGGGACCAATGGCAGTAAAGTGATACCAAGACAGAGCAGTGGACCCTACAGCTGGCACACTATGGGTGGGAGAGAGCTTTCCTGCTACCTGTCTGACTATCAGACCAGCGCTCGACTCAGTTGACCCAGGCAGAGGAGGCTGCCAAATAAATGGCTTGGCATGCCTCCACCCATGCTAGGTCTCCTGGGTCCTTAACCACAAGAAATACGTTGTTGGCATATGCCAGCAGGCCCACCTGCAAATCCAGCTGCTGAAACACCAACCCAGTCATCCTCTTGCAGGGCAGATGGAGGAATGGTTCAATAGCACTGGTATAGAGCTGGCCAGACAGTGGGCAATGGAGGCAATCAGGGCCAAGAGGCCGTGGGAGGCAAGAAACAAACAATGAAGGAAAGGGCCTGGCATGGAACAAACAGCAAAGGTTGGGGCTTGGGCAACCTAGGGAAGGCAGGCAGGCAGGCAAACAGATGGGGCAAGGCAGGGGAGGCAAGTAACAAACAAGGGGGAAGCCCGTAACAAATGGAAGGGGGAATGAACTGCAATGAGAGGGGGACCACACAAGACAGGGGGCTGCAGTGAACTGCAAGGGGAAGGGAACAGGTGAAATGGTGGCGGGGGGGAGCAATAAACTGCAAGTGAGATTGGGGCCTTGTGAGATGGGGGGGGGGGTTTGCAAACCATGAGAGGGAGGGCTGGTGGGTAGACAGGAGGAGGAGGCCCACCAGCCCAATGCAAACTGAGGGGAAAGGAGGTGAGGGGAAGTCCAAGGGGGCATGTGTACTCACATGCGCTTGCAAAATTAGGGTCTCTGCTACAGCAACCGCACCAACAGAGTCACAGGTGTGCCGGGAATGAGGCAAGGGAAGAATAGTGTCATGCTTAAATCAGTTGAATGCTGCCCCTGGGAAATGGATTCTATCCCTGCCACCGCTGCAGAGTTCTTATGTGATGCTGATGCTGGCAAGTCACTTAAACCAAACTTTTCACAAGTTGTCACTAATTGTGTGTTCTTAATTTTCTAGTGCCTGACTTGATACTTGATTTGCAAAAGGGTTGAGCACTCACAATTCCAACTGAAGTCAATGGGCGCTGTGCTTTGAACATATGAAGTGCTATATAGTGCTAAGTACAGTACTTTGAAAAATCAGCTCCTAGGAATCTCAAATTGGGCACCCAAAATAAGTGAGCACCTTTGATCTTAATCTCTTTGTGCCTCACTTCCCCATTTGTAAAAGTGGGATAATACGCACTTGTGAGGTTTGTAAAAATGGATATATTAATAGTTGTGAAGCACTTAGATACTATTGAGGGAAGTGCATAAAAAAAGCCCCAGAGGAAATTTTAAAAATCTGTCTTGTGAGCAGATTTGAATAGTTTGCAGTAAATAAGGCCTGGAGTCACGTATTGAACAATGTGGAGAAAACAAAATATTGAATCAATAAGTGAGCTCTGTGCAATAGCACTGAAATAGGCAGGTTCTTGTAGAAAAAATAGTGATTATGTAACATAATGCATACCTGAAAGGGGGCTGAATTAAGGCTGCACAGAGGGAGGGGTGGTGGGTTGCACAAGCAATCTTAATTCTGGTCTTTTCTGACTACAGAGTACTTGACTTTACAATCTTAAGAATTTTTTTTAGTGTTTTGGGTGTGTTCTTTGTTTTGTTTTTGTAATTAGTTCTTATGAACTGGCCTCCTCCTTGCTCATGCACAGAGGAGAGAACAAGAACTGAAACATTATTCTTTGGCCTTGGCTACACTTAGTTACAGCGCAATAAAGTCACCCACAGCGCTGTAGCTCACTCCCCGTCCACACTGGCAAGGCACGTACAGCGCTGTATCTACGTGGCTACAGCGCTGCTTGTACTCCACCTCCCCAAGAGGAATAAAGAGTATTGCGCTGCCGTTGCTGCGCTGCGGCACCAGTGTGGCCACCCAATGCGCTCTGATTGGCCTCCAGAAGTATTCGGCAGTATCCCACAATGCCTGTTCTAGCCACTCTGCTCATCAGTTCGAACTCTATTGCCCTGGCCTCAGGTGACCAACCATCAGACCCGCCCTTTATATTCCCCGGGAATTTTAAAAATCCCCTTCCTGTTTGCTCAGGCAGGTGTGGAGTGCTATCAGTGAATCTTTCCAGGTGACCATGCCTCCATGCGCCAAACGAGCCCCAGCATGGAGCAAGGGCAAGTTGCTGGACCCCATCAGTGTTTGGGGGGAGGAAGCTGTCCAGTCCCAGGTGCTATCCAGCCATAGGAATTACGATACCTTTGGGCAGATATCAAGGGCCATGATGGAAAGGGGCCATGACCAGGATTGCAGTGCAGGATTAGAGTGAAGGAGCTGCGGAATGCCTACTACAAAGCCCGCGAGGCAAACCGCCACTCCGGTGCTGCCCCCATGAGCTGCAGTTTCTACAAAGAGCTGGACGCGATACTTGGGGGTGACCTCACCTCCACTCCGAGCACCACCATGGACACTTCAGAGCGGGGGGAGGGGGAGGAGGAGGAAAGCGGGAGTGAGGGTGCTGGGGTGGGGGGAGATACCCCAGAATCCCTGGAGGCATGCAGCCAGGAGCTCTTCTCAAGCCAGGAGGAAGGTAGCCAGTCGCAGCAGCCGGTACTTGGTGGAGGATAAACAGAAGAGAGATAGCTCAGTGGTTTGAGCATTGGCCTGATAAACCCAGGGTTGTGAATTTAATCCTTGAGGGGGCCACTTAGGGATCTGGCGCAAAATCAGTACTTGGTCCTGCTAGTGAAGGCAGGTCCCTTCCAGTTCTAGGAGATAGGATATCTCCATTAATTTAATTTAATTTAATTAAAAAAAAAAAAAAAGCAGGTTCCCAGTAAGTGGCTTTTTGTGGGGGGTTGGGGGGGAGTTTTTTTTCGGGAAGGAATTTTTTCGGTGCAGGCTCTTTGGGAGAGGAGGGTTAGGGCTGCATGCATGCATAGATGCGGAATAGCGCATTGATGTGATCTATCACATCGCAGTAATCAGCCTTGGTAATCTCTTTGAAAGTCTCATCCAGAACGTGGGCAATGCGCCTGTGCAGGTTTATTGGGAGAGCCACCGTGGTCCTTGTCCCAGCCAGGCTAACATGTCCGCGCTACTGTGCCGCGAGGGGCGGGGGGACCATTACTGCACACAGGCAAGCTGCATATGGGCCAGAGTGGAAGCCGGATTGCAGTAGAAGACCCTCCTTTGCTTCCCAGGTCACCCTCAGCAGCGAGATATCTTCCAGGATAAACTCCTGTGGAAAATGTTGGGACAGTGTTCAGTGTAGGTGCCCCCTGCAGCTGTTGGCTCTCCCCAAGGCACAGAAACCCGGCTGAGAGACTGCAAAAACTCCGGAAGAGATCGCAAAAAAGCAAAGAAGACATGCTGCACGAAGTGATGCATCAATCAGAGAATCAAAAAGCACAGGAGTGGAGGGAGAGCAAAAGCAGGATCCGCAAGGAAAACGCAGTGCACCGGAAGCAAAGCACGGATCAGCTGATAAGCATCATGGAGCGCCAAGCGGTCTCTCTCCAGGTGGTCATAGCCATGCAGGCAGAGCACTACCGCCCCGCTCGCCCCTGCAGCCCTTGCCCCAAAACTCTTTCCCTTGTGCCCCCATGTCACCTCCAACCCACTTTCCCCAACATCTGGGTTCTTACGCCACCAGCTGCCTCCAACAACTGTATCTTCACCAACCAGCCCTGAGAACTACGACCCTTACCCTCTGCACTCAACCCCCATCACCATGCAGTATAGCCATCCTGAAGTGCAGCACTCATTGCACAGCACTCCAGACAGGACATATGCAAATCTATGATTGTACCGTTCCCCACCCCACCCCCTTGCCCTTTCTGATTCCCAAACAGTTGTGTTTCTTTCAATAAATGAATTTTCTTTTCAATAAATGGATTTTTTGGCTTTGAAAACATTCTTTATTATTGCATAAAGTAAAAGATACCTTAGCCCAGGAAAGAAACAGGCACTGCAAATCAGCTTAGCAAACACAGATTCCTACTGACATTGTAACCACTGCACTTCACTCCCGTGCAGGGCACCAGACATTACTGCTGGTTTTCAGCCTCAAATTGCTCCCTCAAGGCATCCCTAATCCTTGCAGCCCCGTGCTGAGCCCCTCTAATAGCCCTGCTCTCTGGCTGTGCAAATTCAGCCTCCAGGTGTTGAACATCGGAGGTCCATGCCTGACTGAATCTTTCACCCTTCCCAAATAATATGGAGGGTACAGCACGCGGATATAACCGCGGGGATGCTGTTTTCGGCCAAGTCCAGCTTCCCATACAGAGATCGCCCTTTAAACAGCCAAAAGCACAATCCACAGTCATTCGTCACCGGCTCAGCCTATAGTTGAACCATTCCTTGCTGCTGTCAAGGCTCCTTGTGTAGGGTTTCATGAGCCACAGCATTAATGGGTAAGGGGGGTCTCCAAGGATCACAATGGGCATTTTGACTTCCCCTACTGTGATCTTCCGCTCTGGGAAAAAGTCCCGGCCTGTAGCTTCCTGAACAGGCCAGTGTTCCAAAAGATGCGTGCATCATGCACTTTCTGGGCCTGCCTGCATGAATGTCAATAAAACGCCCACGGTGATCCACAAGTGCCTGGAGAACCATAGAGAAATACCCCTCCTGATTAACGTACTCGGATGCTAGGTGGGCTGGTGCCAGAATAGGAATATGCGTCCCATATATCGCTCCTCCACAGTTAGGGAAACTCATTTGTGCAAAGCCATCCACAATATCCTGCACGTTACCTGGAGTCACGGTTCTTCTGAGCAGGATGCGATTAATGGCCCTGCAAACTTGCATCAACCGATTCCAACAGTCGACTTTCCCACTCCAAACTGGTTCGCGACTGATCGGTAGCTGTCTGGAGTTGCTAGCTTCCAGATTGCAATAGCCACCCGCTTCTCCACTGGCAGGGCAGCTCTCAATCTCGTGTCCTTGCGCCGCAGGGTGGGGGAGAGCTCCTCACACAGTCCCATGAAAGTGGCTTTTCTTATCCAAAAGTTCTGCAGCCACTGCTCGTCATCCCAAACTTGCATGACGATGTGATCCCACCACTCAGTGCTTGTTTCCCGAGCCCAAAAGCGGCGTTCCACGGTGCTGAGCATGTCTGTGAATGCAAAAAGCAATTTTGTGTCGTACGCGTTACGCGACTTGCTATCATCGTCGGACTCCTCACTGTCACTTTGGATCTTAAGGAATAGCTCGACTGCCAAATGTGATGTGCTGGCGAGTCTCGTCAGTATACTCCTCAGCAGTTCGGGCTCCATTTCCCGCAGACCGAAACAGAACACAGATCGCGCTGCACAGAAACCGTTGAAAGATGGCGCCAAATGTGGACGGAAACACAGGGATTGCTGGGATGTGAAGCGATGCATCACGGGGCGTTGGGACAGGACCCAGAATGCCCCGCACCCCCCGCACCCTTCCCACAACCAGGGCCAGCTCCAGGGTTTTGGCCGCCCCAAGTAGCCAAACAAACAAACAAACAAAAAGCCGTGATCGCGATCTGCAGCGGCAATTCGGCGGAAGGTCCTTTGCTCCGAGCAGAAGTGAGGGACCATCCGTCGAATTGCCGCCGAACAGCGGGACGTGCCGCCCCTCTCTGAAGTGGCCGCCCCAAGCACCTGCTTGGTAAGCTGGTGCCTGGAGCCGGCCCTGCCCACAACCCATGGCGCCAGAATGGGAAGAGATAGCTGTGGGATAGCTGCCCATAATGCACCGCTCCCAATGCCGCTGCAAGTGCCGCAAATGTGGCCACGACAGTGCACTGGCAGCTGTCAGTGTGGACAGACTGCAGCGCTTTCCCTACTCAGCTGTACGAAGACAGGTTTAACTCACGGCGCTGTACAGCTGCAAGTGTAGTTCTCAAAGCATAAGTAATTCTCCTCTTTAAAGGGGAAGAAGAAAAAGTGTGCTTAACCTGAGAAGTGAAAAGGGTGGGTGAGAAAGCAGCCTGTGACTGAGTCAGAAATGGACAATAAACCCACATAGGCTCCTGGGGTAAAATAGCAAGTACCCGCATAGAGCCCTGTACTAGACCTTGTCTACACTAGAATTTACTTCGGTATAATTTACATCGCTCATCAGGGATGTGAATAATCCACACACCCCTGACCGGCCTAAGCGCCAGTGTTGATCAGCAGAAGAGCTTCTAGCGCAGATGTAACCTGAGATGAACAAAGAACATCTTGTTCTGACTTATTTGCTCTGCAACCCCTTTGATTCCAGTGAGGTTAGATGGGAGTGTAACTTAGGGCAAGATTTAGCCTGTTGTCTGTGTCTTAACTTTGGTGACATCAGTACAGCTTCTCATGTCAACAAGGGTTTTAAACTTAAACTGGGCACCTTCTCTCTTCCCCAGTGGTGGGTAACTCCAGGGCACTGAGTGGAATGAGTCTCACTGGCATGGGGCAGTAGGGGCTGGACTGGTTGTGTGCCAATGCCTAGACGCTGGCCTTAGCCCCAGAGGTGGCTGCATTTCAATCCTGCATGTAGTGATGCCTTTCTAGTACTATTATTCTGCATTTTTTTAAGCTCTGCCAAGGGCACCCCTCCCTAGCGCTGAGTGCCCACTCCCTACATGAAGAGTTACAACACAGACAGCTAAAGCTATTTCATTGCCTTGCTCCAATCAGGCCACCTACTCCCCCATCACTAGAGTGTCTGCAGCTAATGGACATTAGAGATCACAGTCTTGTGGTCCAGCTCCACGCCCTGGTCGTGGTTAGGGTTGCCAGGTGTTTGTTTTTCGACTGGAACACCTGGTCGAAAAGGGACCCTGGCGGCTCTGGTCAGCAGCATTAAAAATCTAGTTGCCGTGTAGCAGGCAGGCTCCCTGCCTGGCTCTTGAGAAGCAGCAACGTGTCCCGTGGGCTCCACATGCTACCTCCCCACGAGCGCTGGCTCCACAGCTTCCATTGGCCGGGAACCGCAGGGGCATCACGGGGAGCCTCCTGGCCGCCTCTCCGACTAGGAGCCAGAGGGACATGCTGCTACTTCCCCGGAGCCGTCTGAGGTCAGCGCTTCTGGAACCTGCATCGCAAGCCCCCAGGTGAGCCCCCACCTGTACTCTGAACACCCCAGCCCAGAGCCCCCTCCTGCACCTCACACCCCTCATCCCCAGCCCTGCCCGAGCCCGCACCCCCAGCTGGAGCACCAACCCCCTGCCCCAGCCCGGGGAAAACGAGCCAGCGAGTGAGGTGAAGAGTGAGTGACGGACAGACGGGGGATGGAGTGAGTGGGGGCCGGGGCCGCGGCCTCGGAGAAGGGGCGGGGCAGGGGGCGGACGGACATGCCACGGGGCGACACAGGCCTGCTCCTCACAGGGCCCCCCGCCCCGGCTGTTCCCTCTAGAGCCAATCCCCACCAGACACTCCATCCCAACAGCCAATCCGAGCCCTCCCCAGCTCCTAGCCACGTGGGGCGCGGCCTGTTTCATACTGTATCTAATTCCGAACCCGCCATTGATTTTTAAAATTTCACCCGTCACGAGGCGGCAGGTGTGTTCCGTGCGGGGACAGTCCAACCAGGAAAAGAAGCCGCGGACGTCGCGGCCAATCAGCGAGTAGGGCGGGGCAGGCGGGGCGCACCTGGCCGGAATCGTTGGCTGATTGGCGGCTGGTTCGACGAAGTGAAGCCAATGAGGAGCAGGGACAAGCTGGGCGAACCTGGTAGGGGCGGGAGCTACTACGCCAACTGCGTATGGGGTGGCGAGCGGGTAGGGCCTTCGCCGGCACCTGTGTTCACCCGTCCGGCGCCTTCTGCTGCTGACCTCGCCGGCTCCCCAACGCCTATGGAGCCTGTGCAGGTGCCCGATGCCGACGCCTTCCGGGCCTTCCGGGCTCAGTGCGAGGCGGAGCAAGGCTGGCAGAGCAGATACAGCCGGGAGGGCGTCGGGGTGTGGGTGCAGCCGCCCCTGCCCTCCGGCCCCGCCGTGCACACGGTCAAGGTGAGCCGGGGGTGGCAGGGCAGGGCACGTTGTGGGGGGCTGGGAGAGGGCACTTGCGGGAGCCTGGCGGCTGCTTTGCGCTGCTGGAGCTCCCCTGGGAGCGGGGCTCACTGTGGGAGTTGTTGGATGGCCTCACGCCCAGATCTGGCACCGCAGGCTCCGCTCACCCTGAGTTTGACTATTTGTAGTCCTGGCTCCCTGTCACAAACTGAGGTCCAATGTAGTCTGGGCCTGGACCCTAAGCGGGGGGAGTCGGGGATCGTGTCACGTGGAGACAGAAATTGGGCACCAGAGGAGTTGCTGGGCTCCTGCCCCAGAAGGTGCTTGCCAGTGCCTGTGCCAGGATTAGAGTAACTGATTAACTCTAAAATATGTAGTGGAGCCTATCTGTGCTAATTGTCACCATCTTGTATGGGCTTTGGTGTCCCTTTTCCCTGGTATTCAATTCACACAGCCCTCGCCTTTGCCATGTGACACATCTGTGACCCAGAGGTACTTGTCACTCCAGTATCTGGGTGCCAGGAATCTGATGTGAACTTCCCAAGAAAGTGGCCAGTGAGATGCATTCATTATTCTTCCTATCCAGTTGTCTGCCCTGGTGATAGCCTTCCCCACAGGAGTCTTCTTTGCCCATGTGGTATAAAACAACATAGTGAGTGGTTGTGGAGTTGCACCAGCCTTGAGACTGCAGTCTGAGTTATGCTTTCTCTGTAAATCATTGACTCATATTGACAAACACCACTGTAAGTGGCTGAAGTCTGGTACAGGGTGATGGGATTGGAACTAGAGGTTCAGCTTCTCTGAACCAGTAACAGGAAAGCTATTCTTTCTGGGATCTCCCAGGCCTGCTATTTGCCCCTGAATTCTGGTCAACCACAAGCCGTTGAGGGGGCCTACTGTGCATCTCCACGCTGGAGTCATCTGTGTAAGATTGGACACCTCCGCTGTCTGCCTGGTTGCTTCTATTTGGAGACTGGAACGTAGTGTCCAGCTCTGACTTATTCTGCTCACCTTCTTCCCTTCTCCATTCTTCGGCACTAACATATGCGGTGGTACCTTAGTTATGGAAGCCTGTGCCATGTGCTTCTTGTTCGTGATTCTGGTTGTTGTGTGGACTGGGATTTGTCTAGTTATGGGATAGGGCTTTTAACACTGATCTGTTTGCGTTTGTCTCTGCTGAATGTTTCAAGGGCAATAAGTATTGTTACTTTGGAATGGATTCTCTGCCCTTATCCCCGTTTTTGATCTTAGGTGAGTTGCTTCCCTCGCTGTTCATCATTTCCCCTCATAGTGGGTTGACATTTGCAAAGTGTTTTGAGTGGAGGGTTCCAGTGATTTGTAAAGGGGTAGTGTTACCCTGTCTGACACCCTTCCCCACAAATGGGAGCCCAGCTGAGAATGAGGAGCTCTTCCCTATACACGGATCAAGTCAGCTACTCCAATCGGTAGTATGGGGGCGGGTGCAGCCAGCCAGTGTCCTGACTGTGGTCCTGCTCCTGCCTGCAGTGCTGCATTGACATCCAAGATGTGCCAGCGGAGACGATGTATGATGTGCTGCATGACATTGAGTATCGCAGGAAGTGGGACACGAACGTCATTGACACACATGACATTGCCCGGCTTGCCACCAATGCTGATGTGGGCTACTACTCCTGTGAGTGATGGCTTGGGGGCTGCTCTGATTGGCTGAGTGCGGCAGGAAGTGTGATCAACCCCAGAGAATTGAAATCCTGACTTAAACAAGTCAAGGAAATGGGATGGGCCCTTCAGTAGGAAGGAGCAAAGACTGAACCCATTCTGTATGCCCTGAATAGATACCATCTGGTCAGCAGTAGGGCAAGCTTCTCACACACCAACATGCCTCAACCCACTGGACTTTCTAACAGGAGAGGGGAGTTCAGTCCCCCGGGTTCATTTCATCCTTGGCATCTCTGTTGAGGCTGCTAACAGAAGAATCAGCTGGGCTCTTAAGAGATGAGGGGAGGCTTTGGTGGCAGGATACAGAGAGATCACTAACCTCACCGAGGGGCAAGTGCAGGCAAGGTAGAAACCCCCTAGTGTGACTGCACTTCCTGCAACTCTTATCACCGGTGAGTTGAAGTGACTTTGCTTCCTTCTTGGCTAGGGAAATGTCCAAAGCCCTTAAAGAACAGAGATGTGGTGACACTGCGATCCTGGCAGGTTGTGGATAAATCTTACATGATCATCAACTTCTCTGTCAAACACCCGGTGAGTCAGGGGGTGGGAAGAGTTTAATTACTTAGTCCCATGCTCCCACGGGAATCTCAATAGTGCTTGCTCAGATGCCTCCTTGATGAATGACTCCACCCCACAGCTACAGTCATGAGCTGGGTGAAGTTTGTCCGGGTTACAAGTTAAATTAATGGAGATATCCCATCTCCTAGAACTGGAAGGGACCTTGAAAGGTCATCGAGTCCAGCCCCCTGCCTTCACTAGCAGGACCAAGTACTGATTTTGCCCCAGATCCCTAAGTGGCCCCCTCAAGGATTGAACTCTAAACCCTGGGTTTAGCAGGCCAATGCTCAAACCACTGAGCTGTCCCTCCCAATCCATTAAGGATGCTCTGAGCAGAATGTGACTCTGGCTCTTCTTAACCTGAGCTAGACTTGTTTATCTACCACCCCTTACTATGCCTTAGAGTGTATGTAGTCCCTGTGTCCCTTTGGATGTGCAGGGACCTTTTATTATTGTGGGATATGTATTGCACAGCTAACGCTTTACAGACCAGGCACGGTGTCTGAGCCTCTAGATTAGTCCCATTGCCCTGTGTGTATAACACCAGGTCTGAGAGAGAGTCCAGGGAAGGTGACAGAGTTTGAGTGTCTGATTTCACCATACAGCAATATCCTCCCCGAAAGGACCTGGTAAGGGCTGTTTCTATCTTGGCGGGATACTTGGTGCAGTCAACTGGACCAAACAGCTGCACCTTGACTTACCTGGCTCAGGTGGACCCCAAAGGTAAGTCTGGCTCTGTATCCCTTGTGGGTGTGCAAGGGGATGAGGCAACTTCAGGTCTAGGTGAACAGAAATTCTACTCCCTTATACAGGGCATAAATTGTATTGCTTTCTTTCCACACATTTCCCTCCTAGGCATCCATCTAGGATCACTTTGCAACATGCCATGGAAATGATCTTGCAGCTTCACAATTGTACCTTGGTGAGGAGCTGGAGCATTGCGTGCAGTTGCAGCCTGGCATAAATGCAGCATTTTTCTGCTATGGCTCACTAATTATTCTGTTTCTCCACCTTTCTTTCTTGTGCATTAGGGAAACTGCCAAAGTGGGTTGTGAATAAAGCTTCCCAGTACCTGGCACCAAGGGTGAGTGAAGGAGCTCCTGAGTAGTGGGTAATAAGGATCAACCATTCCTCATGGTTAGAGGAAAGGGCTGGCAGTTAGTGGAGATCTAACTTGTCCTTCGACTTTCCAGCCCCTCCAACTTCCTGGTACAGGCCTGAGCAGTAGAGAGAATGGGGCATCCTAGGTATCCTTGGATTTGGTACTAAAATGTGCTGTCCTGGTTAGTCCAACTTCTGACAATGACCAACCTCTGATGCATCAGAGAGGTGAAAAACCTGTGCACAATGCTTTGTCTTGGGGTCCCCAGCTTGTGACCACCGGATTCTGCATTCTGAAGTTCAGCATCCTCTGAGCTCTTGGCGTAGTGGGGAAGGCACAGGTCAGGATTGCAGGGCATAACTGTGGGGAACCTATTTGGCATGAGGTGTAGTTGAGACACAAGATTGCAGCATGGGTCAGCATCCTGGGTTCTGTCCCCAGCACTGTCACTGGACTTGGCCAAGGTGTCACATTGACTTTTTGGCTCAGCCTCCATTTCTCCATCTGTAAAATGGGGCTAATAATTGTCTGCCTCCTAGAGGAGAGGCACCTGAAGCACAATGAGATCCTTAGCTGTATTGAAGATACTGATTGCTTATCCAAACAAATGGAAAATGCTCCTGTATGGAACTGTACAGTATTAGTCTCTCCATCCATGCACTCAGGTCTCCCCCTTTTACCTGACTCAGGTAACTGCACAGCACCCACCCTTTCCCAAGCATTAAGTAAATACAAAAATGCAGGGGGTCTGGTAGTGGTCAGATTCTAGGCTGCTTCCATTTTCTTGGTCCCCTTTTCTGCTTTCTTCAGATGCTGAAGAAGATGCATAAGGCCTGCTTGAAATACCCCTCCTGGAAACAGCAGCACAATGTCAGTGTGAAGCCCTGGCTGTATCCTGAGCAGAACGAGCTCCCCACCATGATGCTGTCAGACCTGGCACTCCAGCATGCTGCCTCTCTGGAGAACATTGATGAGAGCAGCCTGTCGGAGGTGAAGGACGAGAGGGGAGACCACAGTGGCTCTGAGAACTGATGCTGCTTGGTTCTCTTCCAGGAGCAACACTGCATTAGACTCTGTTTGGACTCTTCCTGACTGTTTTACATTAAAGGGGGGAAATGTATCTTTATGCCCAGGGTTTGTAGTTCTTCCTGTCATGAGCTAAGAGACCATGTTTAGGTCTCAAGCATATAGGGGTGTCCGTTCCCATCAAGATGGGAACAGAGGACAGTGGCTGCGTGAGGAGCTTGGAGCACCTGGGGCCCATTGTGCTGAGACAGCTATCGCAGTGAGCAGGGTAAATCTTGGGAAGTTATCAGTGACCTCCGATAGGCTGGTATGAATTTCTTCTCCTTCTGCTCGATGATCCTTTCTGTACTATGACAGGTTTCAGAGTAACAGCCGTGTTAGTCTGTATCTGCAAAAAGAACAGGAGTACTTGTGGCACCTTAGAGACTAACAAATTTATTTGAGCATAAGCTTTTGTGGGCTACAGCCCACTTCTTCAGATGCTTAGAATGAAACATGAAGGTTTTTTTATTTTATTTTTATTTAATATATACATACACAACACGTAAAGGTGGAAGTAGCCATACCAACTCTAAGAGGCTAATTAATAAAGATGACCTATTAATTAATTAGCCTCTTAAAGTTGGTATGGCTACTTCCACCTTTTCATGGGGTGTGTGTGTATATATAGATAGATAGATATAGCTAGCTTACTATATGTTCCATTCTATGCATCTGAAGAAGTGGGCTGTAGCCCACGAAAGCTTATGCTCAAATAAATTTGTTAGTCTCTAAGGTGCCACAAGTACTCCTGTCCTTTCTGTACTGTGACCAAGATCTGTTGCTTCATATGAAGGTAAAGATATCCATAATGCATCTGGCCAACTGTGCTGTTGCTCCCAGAAGTGCTAATGCTGCCCCAGTCTGAGAGGTTTTGCCTGTGTATTCTGAGAGCCATTAAGAACTGGTTAGCATTAGACCAAGTACCCTCCTACAGAAACGGGCAACAGGAGTGAGTTTGGGATGGATGGACATCCCTACCTCCTGGGGCACTTCTGGGGAGAGAGGATAAACATGTTTCCCTGTTCAGAGTTCATGTGATGCTCCGTCAGAGCTGAGGAATTCAACGCCAGTGCAGGAGGGAGAAGTGTGCCCCAGAAAGGCCTTGAAGACTTACCCAGGTTTATTGCTGCTGTAACTCGGGATGTCACCCTGTTGCCCCAGGGCTGAACTTGACCCTAGCAAAGCAGGCTTGTATTGAATGGGGTGCTGTAATAGGTAGCTGCAGCAGTGAAGCTGGAAAGGGACTGAGGCAAATAAGTCTCAGGGGAGCAGATTGGCTTTGTTGTCAAGGTGACAGGAAATGGACTTGGAGTGGTAAGAACTGGGCTGCCAAATGAGTAAAAAAAATTAATCACAATTAATCATGAGATTAAAAAAAAGTCATGATTAATTGCATTGTTAAACAATAATAGAATACCTTTTTATTTAAATATTTTTGCCAATAGTTTTGGTTTGGTGGGTATGGAAGAGCACGGTCTTTTTCAGCATAGCACTTTTCAGCCAGCAGCAGCTGTTGTCAGCAGCACTCACTTCTGAGCTGCCAGCAGCAGCAGACAGGTTCCCCCGGTCCCTGGCCTCAGCTCAGTGGTGACCAGCTACATGGGCGAGGGGAAGGGAATACCCCAGCATCGGCCTCCACACCCCCACTCTGCACAGGAGGCTGGCTCCCAGTCAGGAGCAGCTTGGCCAGAGGCAGAGAGGTGGGATCCACAGTGGAGGAGGGCGGCAGGAGATGGGGCACCCTGCCCCAGAGGCATGCAGCAGCACCCCCTGAGCATGGTGCCTTGGGCAGTGGCCCCCTTTGCTCAGCTGGTGCCTCCTTACCTGGCCACCACTGAGTCCCATCTGCAGAGATGTGTGATTAACGCTCATTAAAAAAGTGTTAATTTTTGAGTTTGACAGTTCTAGTGAGAACATAAGAATGGCCATACTGGTCAGACCAGAATCCATCTAGCCCAGTATCCTGTCTTTTGATAGTGGCAGGTTCCAGATGCTTCAGAGGGAGTGAACAGAACAAGGCAGTTTGAGTGATCCATCCCCTGTTGTCTAGTCCCATCTTCTAGCAGTCAGAAGTTTAGGGACATCTAGAGCATGGTAAGGTTGACTGAGTCCTGGAGCTGAGAGGTGTAAAATGGATGGAGCTAGTGCTGCACTTGAGGGTCCTGCTCTTAACAAATAGGATGAGCAGCTTGAATGTTCAGTGAGAATTTTTAGGGTTTGTTTCTGTGGGTTTGTGTTTGTAGTCATCTGTGTGCAGGTAAGTTAGGGACAGCCCATGGGCCTCTGGCCATAGGTCCCTCAGTGATACTGATTGGAGTCTCCTGTTAAGACCCTATGCAAATACACTTGTCTGTGCTGACAGCAGTGCTCAACCCTGCCAGGCCTATTTGCTCACTGCACTCTCCATTCCGCAATACATGGTAGGTGTTGGCTCTGAGAGGCTGGGTGTGGAACTGCTCATTGAACTTTCCCCTGGGATTTTGCCGTCTCAAGCAGGTGACACTGATGAAGCTAGAGAGAAACTAATCTTGACAGTTGTTGGATTTGTGGGGTGTGAGATTGGCTTGTAATGATAACACTGTGTTCCTTCTCCAGGCCAGTGGAACTGTGTCCATGGGTGTGCTATAAAGGCAGGTCAGTATGAGGAAAGGGCCTGGGCCCTGTGCAATACTTTCACCCGTCTCTGCTGTGGAAATGCCTTGGGTTCCTTGTCCCCCGGGCATTATTCCTATTGGCAGCAGCTGGCCTGTAGCAGTGAGGCTGCCAGTTCATGTTAGGTTTTATAGAAGATTGTTACTGAGAACAAGTCATTGTGTTAGTTCTGTCCTTAGTTTTCAACTCTTTATTCCCTGGGTTGAGTCCAAAGCACTGGGGGTGGGGAGAAGACTGGCTAACCCAGGCCTGTAGGTGCAAAAGCTGGGCCTAGAGCTGCTTTTTTCCTGCAGTTTGACCTTTTTTGAAGAGACAGTCCCAGTGTTGCTAACAGCAGTGTTTACTAGAACTTCCAGCAGAAGTGAGACAACACCAGCTGCCACAGGTGGGACTAAGTGGCACATCCGATTCCTTGTCAGAGAAAGTCAAACAGACTCAGTGTTTGGCTTGGCTTGCACTGGGGTTCCCACCTCTGGAACTGAACCAGTAATCACAATGGTGGCAATTGTTAGAAAGTGTCCCTATATGTGCCAAGGGTCCCTTCCAGTGCCTGCAGTTGCAGAAGTTAAGGACAGAGTCTTGCACATAACTTTAGCCTCCAATGCTGATGTCAATTGAGCTATGCTCACTGTACTTCCTCCATGTGTGGGATGGGCGGGTACAATTCATCAGACCACATTCATTTCCTGGGAGGGAATTAAAACGTAGTACAGGAGCCAGACTTCAAAAGTAACTTTATTTTTATTAAGACTTTTAGGTGCCTACAAAGCAATAGAACAAATCCCAGCTCAGGAAGGCAGACCTAGCCCCAGATCCTGTTTGGCAAGAGCAAAGAAGGTTTGAGGATAATGACACCACCCCACTACCGTGCTAGAAGAAGTCAGCTGCTAAGAGGAACTGCAATAAGCTTCCACACATAGGGCATAATGGGTTCTCTTTTGCTTCATAAACAGCCAACATCCAGTTAATTCAGTAGCAGGTTGTGTGACTTGCTTACATGGATGGAATGTGAGGGATGGATGAGTGCAGGTACCTCGCCCTTTACAGCTGGCTGGGAATCTTAATGGGAGAGAATAGTAAAGGGACAAATGGTGTGATAGTGCAAAATGATGGATGTGTCCTCAGTAGATAATGTCCACCACATCATCAGCAGGAAATGCTTAACAATGAAAGCAGCAGTGCTACACAAGGAGCCTAGCAGAACAGTTGTGTGTGTGTTTGGTGCTAGACTACAGCAAGCATGATTTGGAAACTAGTCCCAAGAATTACTCCACCGTTGGGGGTGTTAAATCATGATGGGATACAAGCATATGTCCTAATCTTAAAATCCAGGAAGATGGCTGGACAGACACACAATACTAAAGTTCACTGAAGTTACCTCTTCTCTCTTCCATGGATCCCAACCAACCCATTGCCCTAGAAAGGAGCAGCTGGGGAGGGAGGAAGGATTTCTAGCCATGTCCATAAAAGGGGCTGAACAGTTTGTTCACCTTCTAGAATTTGGGAAGATGGCAGTGTCAGGCTACAGCAAGTGGCCACTGGACAAGAACAACAAGGCAGAGTCAATCTCCTATGCAGTAACTGCTGTGCTACCCCCCTCCCCCCGTTCTCTTACCACAGAGCACTTATTCCTCTTACCGCCCAAGTGCTTCTGTGCTGTGAACAAGGTACAGGGCCTACTTTTAAAGGAAACTCCAGTGGATGGTGAATTGTGCAGAGGCACCTACCTAGGCAATGGCAGACAGCAGCTTGGCTGTGCCTAATGCCAGGTTCTGCCAGCTACTTTCTCCCTCCAACACAGCAAGAAGTAGCTACTTCACTAGTGTTTGTACAATTTTGCAGTGCCTGATGGATAGGGCAAAAGACATTTGAGACCATGTTGGAAAGAGAGCCTGCTCTGTGCTTGGCTTAAAATCAGCACCACAGCCTCATCATCTTGTGCTCTAATTCAGACATGGTGCATGTATACAGACCACCCTCTTTGGCCTCACACCTCATTTTGATGGGCAAGAGCAGCACCCTATAAGGATCTCCTTTAAAAGAAGCAATCACCTACTGGAAAACACACTCACTCCATGGATACAGGTCTGGCTACAGAAGCCACCCTTCATTCCCCAGCATCCTCCATACCCCACTTCTCCATCAACTTGTGCAGTGCCTAAGCCAGAAACTGGAGATTAGAGCCCAGCTCCCTGTCCTGCCACATCCTTGACTCCATGGTGTAAACAGGAATAGGTTGGGTCCATCAGTACAGAGAGCAGAGCTGGGATCTTGTGGGAGCTGAGACCCACAGAGCCAGCAGGATAGTCACACCTCTGCCCGAAGCTGAAACTTGAAGGAAAATCTAGGTTAGTGTTAAATCTCCCCAATGCTGCGGAGAGCAGAGTCTTCCTGCTGTGACCCAATGAACTGCAGGGCAGAGCAGCCATTACTAGAGAGGACCTCATCAGGGACAGTGAACAGTTCTCTCCTTCTGCCTCTGGTAATCTGGAATGGAAAAGCAGGCATTAGTGTGGCTGATGGAGTAGGACACACAGAGAATGGGCTCGGGGTGCTATTTGAATGCAGGCATTGCTCTATATGGAACAATGTCTTGTCAGTAGTAGTGAGGAAATTGCTACTACAGTAAGGGTGACAAGTCTAAGGTCCAGGATCAGCCTGAATACAAGACTCCGAGGACTGCTCTCTAGAATTGATTTTAATGGCATGTTTGTTGGCAGCTTAGCCACTTCATTCCTAAATTCCTTCAGCACTCTTGAAAGTAGAGCAAAATCTAGGGATTTGGTGCCCTTTGATTTGTCAGCTTGTTCTAGCACTTCCCTTTGACACTTCAGTCAAGACACCTGATCTTAACTAAGGTGAGGCACTATCTCACACCACCTTCCATCATGAAGACTGATGTAAAGAAGTCACTTAGCTTCACTGCAGTATCCTCTTCTTTTAGCTACCCCTTTTGATTTCCTGATAGGACTTGTGGGGTTAAACACTCAGGCATCCTACATCTCAGATTTAACGGATATCTTTCTGGTTGTGGCCCTGGCTATTTGCTCTGTTTAATTTCCATCCAATTCAACTGCCATAGTTTGCTTCTCTCTGATGGCCTCATTAGGGTTGGATTTCCATTTTCTGCAGGATACTTGTTTGGCTCCAATAACCTCAAACATGTCATTTGACCACCTGTGTGTTTTCTTACATCTTTGTACCTTGGTTGCTTAGCATGCGGAGTCCTAAGACTTTAAAATTTGCTCCTGTTGATCAGTCTCCTTTTTAAAAAATCTCCATTCTAAAGAGCCACCACTATGTGGCACCTTTCCTCCCCTGAGAAAGTTTAACAATTGCAGCCACTGTTAGTTATTCAAATTATATCTACTGAACCAATTCCTGAGTTAAGACTAATTGCTGCTTGTGTGCTCTAGATCTAGCTGTTCCAAGAACCTGTTTTAAGCTGGTCAGTTGTTTGTTTAAACCTTGCCTTGCTAGGACGTGACCAGTTTATATGCAGGTACTGGATGTCACCCATTTACTGTTTTATTTGACTAGTGTAAAATCTTGAGAGATCAAAGCAGCAATTGTTTCTGATCAGCAGCCTGCTACTCTAATCCTATGTTTGACTCTAGCTTTTTAGTATTTGTTTAGCTGGGGTCAGCACAGTCTCTTGCTAGGATGCAAGGCATCAGGCTTCACCATCAGGATTTCAGAAGCAGCTGAGTCATGGGAGAGGGAACTAACATGCACTTACTGTAGGGGAAGTAACGCACTCGCATGATGATCTCACGGGCAGTCTTGAGGATCTCAACAGCCTGGAAGGGAGTCACTAAGTTAACAGATTGGGCTGGCAGAAATTAGTTCTAAAGAGCCTGCCCCCATGCCACCCCTCAAACCCAGCTAGAGGTTCCAACCCCCAGCACACAACTTGCACTGATTGCTGCTGCTGCTCTAAGTGCAATGCTTTAGCATCCATTCAACTTCTGTGGGTCAGGACTGAACCATAACACATTAAGGAAGGGATGAGGGGCTTCTCCCCTACCCATCCTATAGCAGGCTTGTGATGACCAATTCTGTGCTTTTTCCCTTTTAGGGTTGCTCACTTCTTTAAATCAAGAGCGAGCTCTTACTGAAGAATCTCACAGTAGACAAGGATCATTCTCCTAGTTTATAGGTGGGGAGATGGGAGCTGCCCACGGGCACACTGAGTCAGGAATAGAACTAGGAATAGAGGTCTAGGAGCATGCCTTCTAGACTTGCTCTAGCTAATAGACAAAGCTGTAAAGTAAATGCCATACTGCAGGTTAGTGCAGGCTGGGGTGATGCTGTGAGGGGGCAGGATCAGCTCTCCTCACTGCACATGCCTCCTGCCTCACTTCCCTTAAACCCCTTTCTATGTATCTCAAATCGATACAAGCAGTATATGACCCCTAGCAGCAGCAGGGGGAGCTCTTACCTTGCTGTGCTCAATGTCCTGGAAATCTACATCATTAACTGCCAGGACCTGGTCTCCCTCCTGTAGCCCTGCTCTGTGTGCATCTGAGTCAGGGATCACCTGGAAATGGAAGAGAAAAGATGGTCAAGTCAGTCAAACCAACATATCAGACTATGCAGAGCTACTAGTCCACAGTTCCCTCCCCAAACAGGTCAAGTCAGACCCCCAGAGCTCTATAGTACCACTCAGCCTCTATATTTCCCCTTTGTGGTGTCCACCTCTGCTCCCCTCAAACCAGTAGGGCATGGGGTTTGGGTCAGAACTGAGGTTCATTAGAGCTACAGGGGTAAGGAGTTGGAATCTGATGTGCTATGGTCCAGATTGTCCCCACTTGCTGATCCTTTGGCAGTTGGTAGTTCACAGCAACGGGTGCTAGAGCTCCAGGTAGTGTATAAATCAGCCCCAAATAAGTAAACTCTGCTGGTTTAGCTTGTCCAAAAAGCACTAGACAAAGTGGCAGAGAGAATGGCAAAGGGACTGATGTACCTTGGAAATGAAGATCCCCAGCTGGGAGGCCTTTCCTCCTCGAATGTTGAAGCCCAGCTGTGAGAAGAAAATAGGATTAGTAGTTGAGTGGAATGTGAACAACTGCCAGCTACTGGGACTTCTGCTCCAGTGGCAGCAGGGGAAGGCATTCAGAACCTGCAGCTGTTACCCATGGGTTCAGACAACACCCTGAAGCATTCAGTGTCTCTACTGGCACCTCTATGGCAACCCTTGTATCCCCCTGTAAAGCATCATCCCCATTTTACAGCTGGGGAGTGGAGGTAGAGGTCAGTGGCCCAGTTGGGAATTTAACCCCAAGCTTTTCTCAGTCCCAACCCTGTGCTTCAACCACAAGACATCCACTGCCTGGGGGGATAAGTGTCAGCCATCGCCCAAGAATAGGCCAGCAGAACTCTAATGCCCTGGCCCCCAATTTCAGTTTATTATCTAGGAAACATTTTAACAAGTGATAAAAGTAGGACAGGGAGTCACCCTGGTAACAGGAGCCCCATTCCCAGGGGCAGCAGGTTTGTATAATTTTTAGTGATGCCCAAAATGGGTCCAAGTCTGCCCCTGCAACTGCCTAAGGTTCTGGGAGGGAGTTTGGATGCAGGCTCTGGGCTGGGGCAGGGGGTTGGGAGGGGTGCGATGTGGCTCCTGGGCAGGGGTCTCCTCATGCTGCTGCCTGCAGGCACCACCCCCACAGCTCCCATTGGCCACAGTTCCAATGGCAGAGTTGGGGCGGGGGCAGCGCGCAGAGACACACCCGCACTCCCAGGGGCCGCAGGGATGTGCCAGCCGCTTCCAGGAGTGGTGTGCTGCATGGAGCGAGGGCGGGAAGGAATTTTAAAATCGCTCAGGGACTGGGAGATGCTCTGAGGGAAGCATGCAGGGATGGCGGGAGAGACCAGCCCCTGAACGTTGGTGGAGCCGAGCCCCTGGGCTCTGAATATTTCTGGAGCACAGGCACCACAGGCCCATACAACTCGCTGCCACTGCCTCCAAAATGTCTCCCTTAGCATGTGCAGAAGGATGATATCCTTCTCAGAGTGTGGTGTGGGGTTACCTCCTCCCACCAACATCTCTCTACATGGACTGGTCTCCAAGTAGGACTTTTCACCTCTCAGTGGAATGAGATTGTTGTACAAGGGGCTGGAGAGGTGAGCCTGAACTGATCCTTCACTGCCAACAGCTTCTCTAGGAAGCAGTAGATGAAGACCGTATTTGTGTATGACCCATATCTCCCATCCCCTGAGGCCATGGGGCATATTGTGCCTTAGAGCCCTGGAGTGAAGCAAACCTGCCACAGCAGAACAAGAACCTACTAAAGCAGCAGACTGCACACATTGATGCCAGGCCTCAACCAGCAGTCAACCCTACCTGGGCCTGTAGAAAAGGCTAGTGCCATGCCCTCAGAGTTCTCACCTGAGCCCCAGGAGGCTTCTTCAGCACAATAGTGCGAGGCAGGTACTGGGTCAACTCATTATTGTAGTCAGGGTGGCCAATTCTCTGCAAAATGCAACAACTGCTGTAAGAGACCTGAAAGCAGGGAACATAATCCCCCTAAAGGAGTTTTCTACACCCCAGACAGGAATTCCATGCTATCACTGCTCAAGATGCACTTTTGATACCTATGGTATGCTGCCAAGTAAAAGTGGTGAGGCTGGTGGCCAGCAGGGATTCCTCAAGTCATTGATATCAAGTACTTATGTACAGCTAAAGGAGATCCATCAAAGCCAGCTAACACTCAGCAAGGCTACATTACAGTGTGATCTCATCCCTATTACCATCACCCTTCCCTTCCTCCCCAAAACATACACAGCCATTTGCTTGTTACCCCCACTTGTGTTATTATGTACACTTTTCCAGGAAAGGTCTGTTTTGTCCTATGTTTTTGTACAGCACCCAACACAATGGAGACCTGACCCTGATAGAGCTTGTGTGCGCTACCACACTACAACTAGTGTGACAGCCTTATTCCATCCAAGACAAGCAAGGATCTCTGCTGTCGGATGCAGGCTGTGAGGGGAGGGCAGTGCTAGCCAGAACTCAGCATCACGTTAAACCACTAATTCAATATTAAAGGATGTGTTGAATCAGGGGGTTAGACCAGGGGTGGGCAAACCGTGGGCCATTTTAAGCCAGCCCCCTCTGGCCGGGACGCTGGGTCGGGACCAGACCATGCGGCTTGGCCCTACTCCAGTCGGGGTGCAGGGTTGGGGCCGCACCACGTGACTCAGCCCCACTCCGGCACTCCAGATGGGGTGCAGGGTTGGGGCTGCACCACGCAGTTCCTGGAAGCCATGGCTTGGTCCTGCTCTGGCTCCTACATGCAGGGGCAGTGCCTGCAGATGGGACAGTGTGGAGAGCCACCTGGCCACGCTTCTGCGCAGGAGCCGGAACATGCCACTGCTTCCAGGAGCCGCTTGAGGTAAGCGCCACTTGGCGCCTGCACCCGATTCCTTCTTGCTCTCCAAACCCCTCGATCCCAGCCCGGAGCACCCTTCTGCACCCTAAACTCCTCATCCCCATCCCCACCCCAGAGCCCACACCCCCAATCAGAGCCCTCACTTCCCTCCCACACCCCAATTTTGTGAGCATGGCCCACCATACAATTTCTATTCCCCAATGTGGCCCTCGGGCCAAAAAGTTTGCTCACCCCTGGGTTAGACTCTGATTCTTCCGGGCTTTGACTGGGCCCTAAGCAGACCACATATCTTCTCAGCCAGTTCCTTATAAAAGGCATCATCCCTACCCCAAAAATTAGGCTTTCTGGTCCACCCAGGAAACCCAAAGACCCTGCTGTCTAGCTCAGAGAGCCAGGGCCAAATAAAGTTGTAACCTCAGCATCTCCTTTAATAGGAACAAGGAAACTTCACGGGATATGGCACAATTGCTGTAGATCAATGCAGTCTAGATGGGAGACCTGGGAGGACAGTAGGTCACGTGGTTTCTTTTTCCTCTGAACAGGGGTCCCCAATGCAGTGCCCGAGGGCGCCAGGGCATCTAAGTGCACCCGCGTACTGGCCAGTGGATGAGCATCCGCCGAAATGCCGCCGGCAAGCAGCGTCATCCAGAGGCGCCACTGAAATGTCGCCAATTTTTGGTGGCAACACCTCTGGATGAGGCTGCTTGTCGGCGGCATTTCGGCGGATGCTCCTCCGCTGCCACGGTCCTCCGTGGCTCATCGTCTGGCCAGACGAAAAAGGTTGGGGACCACTGCTCTAGAACACCTTGGCACAGCATCACAAGTTTGAAAGAAATGGCTATGGGTGGAACAGGTTCCTTGCATTAGTCAAGGAGACTGGGTGTGGTGGCCCCAAGCAAGGCAGAGGACTGCCATTTTTACTCAAGGGATGCTCCTGTGATAGCCAGAGCTGGTCAGAAATCTGAGCAAATCAATGCCAAAAAGCCCCAGCAGCTGCTGCAAATAGGAACTCTATGGTAATAAAGGGGGCTGTAACCACTGTATTAAAACAGAAGGGAAGAGGACACCAGGAACACACAGAGGGGCAAGTATCAAAAGATTATTTGGAGAGTTAAAATGTATCCTTTTAAAACAGATTTCTTCTGTCACTAATTAAGCCTGAGATAACTAGCAAAAATAAACTTTATGATCTTGTTTACTTTTTGTGCTTCTTGTTATTTGGATGGAAAGATCAGATTAAGTAGTTTGAGGTTTTAGTGAATTTCACCTTCGAGTTCTATACTAGGCTCAATACTGTGAACACTGCAAAACAAGATTTAAAACAAAACATGGCTTTCACTAAATATTTTATTTCATGGAAGTTTCTAGCAACATTAAGTAGTGGCTTGTAAATTCTAGTTCAGCTTTCTGATTTATAGCAGGCTTAGCTCTTATTTAGGCCCCTGTCCTGCAATGAGTATGGGTGGATCTGTTTTTAATTGAGTTCCATGCAGAAGTCCATCTGCGGTTGTAGGATGAGGACCTTGAATTACAGAGCAGAGCACTGGTGGTCTTAGCCATCTGTAAGGCAGAGCAAGCTGTTGGTGTAAAATGAATTAATATTTAACAAAAATAGTTGATACTTATGTTAAAAAAGGTTACAGACAATTATAATAGCTATTTTCCACCCAATTTGCCTCTCAATCTACCCAACCTGACAAAGGGTTAGTAAATGCTTAGCTCATTTTAAGAGAATCACTGACACCACCTACAGCTGTAAAGGTTTATAAAAGAAGAACAGGAGTACTTGTGGCACCTTAGAGACTAACAAATTTATTAGAGCATAAGCTTTCGTGGACTACAGCCCACTTCTTCGGATGCATATAGAAGAAATTTCTGAAGACTCCCCCAGGTTAAGCCAAGGCGGCTCACCCAGAACCGAGCTCTCAGAGGAACCATCATTCCAGCTGTAACGAGTTTCCCCAGGGCCCAGCACCCCATTTTTCAGAGCGCCGGAAGCCAAGCACTGACCTCGTGGGGAGGGATCCAGGCCGGCGGGTTCTCATAGGCCGGCAGAAAAACGACAGGGTAATCGTCATAGGGGATCCTGCTGTCCATAGCGGGAGCGGCTCTGCGGGGAGAAAGTGCGGCGTCCCGTGAGCGCCTGGACCACTGAACCCCGAGGCCACCCCCACCCCACGGCGCTTCCAGCTGCGGCGGGGCGAGAGCAGGCTACTGGCTGCCCCGCAGTCTCAGCTGATGGGGCCCGTCCCGCCGCACCGATGGCGGAGAAGTCCCCTCCTACAGCGCCCAGGCCCGTAGCTCCGCCAGAGGGAGCCCACCCCGATAACCGCCACCGTCCGGCTTCCTCGCACCGCGCCCACAGCACGATCATGTGACCGAAACCGACCTAGATCATGTGACAAAGCGCGAGTCGATGACGCCATCCCTAGGTGCTGCCCCTGGTTACATGTAGGGAGCGTGTCTCTTTCCGTACGTGGTGACGTATCACGTCGTGGCCCTGCCATTGGCAGGCGGGGCAGGTTTGAATGTTGGCGGTTAAAGCTCCGGGACAAGGAGAAGGACAAGTAAGTGGTGGCCGAAGGTTCAGGCAGGTGACGGTTCTTTCCCGCGGCCCTGGGCTGCTGGCGCCTGTGCGTTGTCACGGGGCCTCCGCGAGGGCCGGTATCTCTTCCCCGGGCGGCCCGGGGGCTCTGCGGCCCGGCCCGGCTTGTTCTCCGGTGGCGGGATCCGAGCTCCCCCGGTTGTTGGCTCGGGGGCCTGGGCTGCCCCCATGGCGTCCCAGTGACCCTCCGAGCGCGGGGCGGGCGGAGCTGGGCAGAGCCTGGCGGCCCAGAGCTGGGCCCGTGTCCCCTGCCGGCTTCCCCACGGGGCCCCGCCTCAGCCCCTCGGGGTTAGAGAAACGGGGGTGCAGCTAGGAGCAGCGCCCGCCTCCCCGGCTTGGCTGAGCCCCGCCCCGCATGATAGGAGCGGGTCCGTCTCTCTGCTGCGAGGCCCCTGCCAGCACCCCGGCCCGCTCGCCATCTCCTCCCGCCCTTGTTCCCCGCCACACAGCTGGAGGCAGTGGAGCCCTATGCCCGCCTCCCTGCCTGGCGCTGGTGCTGCCTGAGTCACCCCAAGCCTGGGCTCTGCTGGCTTCTCTCCAGGAGCGTTTTATGAATGTTATTACGCTTTCTTCGTGGTCGGTTTGTCACGATTCCTCCCGTGGGAAGCTCTGGGGCAGACAGAGCCATGTCTGCTGATGGTATGGCATGATGATGCTCTCTTCCAGAAGGGGCTCGGTTACTATGGTGACTGGACACAGAAACTGAGGCTCAAGGAAGTGAAGGTTGTACAGCACGTCATCATTTTGGGAATAGGGAGGAGAAAAGCTGGTCATCTCTCTCTAGAGCCTCAGGTGACAAAAATGCTTCTTTCCTCCTGTTAAAACTGATATTTTTTATCATTTGTACTATTTTTTTTTCTGAGAAACAACCTCCTTTTCAACTAAATAGCAATCTGCTGCAGACACCTTGTAGCAGATATTGATGAGAGATTGCAGCAAAATCTACAGCAATCCTTGACCAGAAGTGTAGCCACCACCTGCAGCTGAGGAGAGAGAATGGGGTCTTTACTACTCCACATGTTCCCTAGCCTTAGTGTTTTTGGTCTTCCTTGCTAATGTATAGCTCTGTCTGTTGCTGTTCATCCTTTTCCTATGCATTGTCAGAGTGAAATTATCTGATTCTTATTAGTTTCAAGGCTAGCCCTGAAACTCTAAGCAGTCATAAAACCAATCAGGTTGTCATTAGTTACTCTGGTCCTTGGAAAAGCTTTGAGCAGCAGAGGCCTTGGAGGTATGTTTATGTGCTTGGGTAGATGATGCTGCTTCAGGTCACCTATAGCAGGTTTTCTTTACAATTCTGAGGGCTTGCCTACTACAGGTTATAGCAGCATTATGCTGACCTAAGCACCGGTGTGGACAGCACAATGTCAGTGGGAGAGCTTCTCACGCCAACATAGCTACTACCTTTCATGGAGGGGGTTTTATTATGCTGATGGGAGAACTCCCTCCTGTCAGCATAGAGTGTCTTCACCAGATGTACTACGCCACTGTAGTGCTTCTAGTGTAAATGAGCCCTAAGTGTCCTAAAATCTAATTAATTTTTTTTAAGTTAAATGTTAAATTTATGCAGAAACGGCTAGCTTAGGGTTTCTCACTTATATGGGTAAATTTTCTTTGTGCAGTGAATGTGATATAATGGAATCATAGACTCTTTCCAACTTGCCGGTGCAGACTGTGTGGAAGCTAAATGTGTCTTAATGCCCAGAGCGGCTGTCAAGCCTGAGAAAGGAAATCCAGCTGATGATACTTACAGTGAGACACACTGAATTTTATTTCTTTGGTTTTTTTAGGGAAGCTATTGTAATCTGAAATGGTGAAAGAGGATGAGAAAGTCATTCCTGTGCGTGTGGTACTCCGCTGCCGCCCCTTGGTCCCCAAAGAGATCAGTGAGGGATGCCAGATGTGTCTATCCTTTGTGCCTGAAGAGCAACAGGTAAGTAAATGATGTCTTGACTATGAAGGATCAAAATCTTTCACTTACACTAGAATCACTCCATTGAGTCAGTGGTGTTTCTGTAGACTTGTACCATTGTAAATTAGCTGTATTTAATATCAAGTAAATGAACCCATAAACTGCAATGTATGTGTCACTACTTGCTTTCTCATCTTTCCCACAGGTGATTGTAGGCAATGACAAATCCTTCACGTATGATTTTGTGTTTGACCCATCTGCTGAGCAGGAGGAAGTCTTCAATACATCTGTTGCCCCTCTGATACGGGGCATCTTCAAAGGTGAGAGCCTGTTGGGTTGTTCATAGTAACTAAGTGAAATCTCTTTTTAAAGATGCTGTCAACTCTATCAGTTGGGTTCAGGGTGGCATCACAAAGTCAAGTAAAACAGCAAAAGCAGCCAGGAAAGATCACTTGGTTATCCACTTTGATTCCCCCCACCCACCATACCTTTCCAAGTAAACAAAATGCTTCTCTGATTAGGAATCAATTCCAGGCTGCAATGGTGAGTGCTAAATCCTGCCTATTTACTGCTAGCGTGATATTCCACTTGGTAACCAAGATGACTTGTGCAGTCTCACTGAGCTTCAAGGAAAGCAAAAATGGACTGACTGACTGACTTAAAACACCATAGAACATAATGTTCTATGTTAAGATCCATTTGACTGCTTGATCTGCAGTCTGACACTTGATTGTTATATACTTCAACTTTGAGATTGGTTACCGAAGATGTTGGTGGGGAGGGGAAGGTTGACAGAGCAATTAAAAATTGTTTCTGGCATATTTAGTCAGCCATAAAATTAGGTTTAATTAATAAATCTCACCTCATATTTCATAGTCCAGATAAGGCATCTGGTTCTTTTCAGCTTTTTGTTCTTGATTTAGCAGACTATGAATTGTGCATTTATGCTGTGTAAACTGAGAGGGTGAGTGCCAATGCTTCTCTGAATTGGAGATTCTAGCTTCTGAGGACACTTCACACGGAAGCATACTAGGATACTCCAATCTGATAAGGTCTCTTCTTAGATAATCCCATCCTCCTCCTGATTCCAGGCATTCTCTACTTCTTCAGGGTATAATGCTACTGTCTTGGCGTATGGACAGACAGGCTCTGGAAAAACATATTCTATGGGAGGGACTTACACTGCTGATCAAGAGCATGAACCTACTGTTGGGGTCATTCCTCGTGTTATCAAACTGCTCTTTCAGGAAAAAGAACGGAGGCTGGAATGGGAATTCACCCTGAAAGTCTCTTATTTGGAGGTAAAAGCTATTTACAGTTTCAAAATATCTGGAATTAAAAGCAGACTTTGTAATAAAGTGAGGCTTAAATAGGTCAAATTCTTCGGGCAACCAGGCTTATTAAAATCGAAGCCTTAGGTCACACATTATGTTGGAGGCTTGGCTGGGACTGGAACCAGATTCCAGTAGGCTCCTAGTCTTTTTTTCTAATCATAAAGCCTCCTTCTTGTGGTTGTTTAAATAGTCTGGTGTGTTTTTTTTTTTTTTTGTTTTTTTCTTTTGTAACACTCCAGTGAGTAGGGTTGTGGCAGCTGAACCAGGAGAGCTGGTATAAAGGGGGATCTCAAGGACTTTAGAAAGGGACCTATAACTTTCCATGAATGAAAGCCTATGTAGCAGATGGGACTGCATCCTTTTGTCCTCAGTGTGCATATCTGGCTGCTAAGTCTAACCTTATATGCTTGCTACCTGGGACAAGCTCCTAGAATGTTCTGTTGCAATCTATAATGGGGATAGGACTGCTGCACTTCTTCCTAGAGCAGTGGTTCTCAAACTTATTTGATCAATTGAGCGCCCCCCCCCCCGCCCCCTTCTTTGTGTCTGTAGTCGTTTACGCAACGAGTACATATACCATCACACCACTCTGAAGGCAGAGTGGAGAGCAGCAGCGGCTGCTGGCTGGGCACCCAGCTCTGAAGGTAGTGCATGCTAGCAGCACCCAGAAATAAGGGTGGCAATGTGAAAAGTGAGATGTGTCAATATCACTTTTCACAGTAGATTTAGCGCCCCATTGCCACCCTTGCTTCTGCCACTGCAGGGCTGACAGCCAGAGCCCGCCACTCTTGGTGAGGGATTGAGGGGGAGACTAGGGAAGGAGAGCCTGAGCCTGGGTGGCGCAGCTCTGGTTGTCCCCTTTATCCCTGCCTCCCAGGTGTGCACAGCCTTTGGCATGAGCCCCAGCCACCCAGGGCTGACAGCCAGAGCTCTTCCCCACCCCTAAAAAAGCACACAGCTCTCTCCTCTCTTGACACATTCCCACACCTCCCTTGGGAGTCCCACCCCATGGTTTGAGAACCGCTATCCTAGAGAGATTTGCCTCAGATGAGCAAGGAGCATCTCTAGCATCACACTCTTCTCTTTTGGGAATTGGGGTGCTCAGGCTTGTGGAACTTCTGTCATTGAGAAGGCCATGAGGATGGAGAGAGGGGCATATGTAGAAATAGAATGTAATGATAACACAACTCCAACTCACAGGACTGGGGTCAAGTTAAGTCTGCACGTCTTAGTGAGTAAGAGGTGTGCAATGTCTTGCAAAGTTAGCCTGGTTCAGCCTAACCCTGTATTGTCTCTCATGCTCCATGCCCACTTCTCCCTGGACCACTTATTCTGAGTTTCTGTTCAAATACCTTCAGATCTACAATGAGGATATTCTAGACCTGCTGTCCCCATCTAGAGAACGATCTCAAATCAGCATACGGGAGGACCCCAAAGAAGGCATAAAGGTGCGCTGTTCCCACAGAGGTGGGCATGTTGGGGGCTGGGGAAGAGGTCGGAGTCCAGTGTTTCAATCAAACCCAGACACGCTTTTACAGTTCGTAATCTTGCTGTCTTGGACTCTCTCTTGTGCTTCACTCTAGTCTCTGATACAAAAGCATGCTGACTTCCAGCTCTTTTCTAAATTAAATGTCTGGTGATTCTCAAACCTACTCTGTGGTAACTTCATTAGGATCTAGATTTCAGATCACAGCTAATTAAAGCTCTCAGTGAACTGATAACATTAACTCAAACCCTGATTTTATTTAAAGTAACTAACACATTACTGCAGTTCCCGTAGCCAAACTTCCTTGCTGCATGCCTTCTCCCAAACTTAAAAAGAGGAAAGCTACAGCAAAATGGCTATGGCAGGAACTGGCCGTAGATATGAAACTAACCTCTGTCTCGAAGTCCCCCAGAGTAGGCCTGAAGTCCATAGATGGGTTTGGGGTACGGTGTAGGGAAAGCTTGTGCTGCTGTTTCATTCTGCATCTGGTCTATGGATAAATTTAGCTTTTGTCTCCAGGGCTTGTCAGTCATACTTCATTAATATGAAACTCCATTTCCAAATGGTGGGTGGGTTGCTGAGTTCCACGCGTCCAAAAACCTTGGCCATATGTAGTATGTGTTCTAGATGGATGCCTGGAATGGAACAATGGTTGTCATATGCATCTTTGCATGCTGGCACCCTCAGAGGATTTGCTTCTGTATTTTAGATCAGGCATGACTCATGTTAGTGGCAGCATTCTGGACTCATAGGTGGAAATTAGATGTGCTTACTTATAAGCTGTTAATGCAGCTCTTAGTTGGCACAAGTTTGGACCTCTTGGTGAGCATTAATCTTTCTGGTAAAGTCTGTTAGACTACAGCAGAGTGCAAATGTGTTTTCTCCTTACTCTTTTGGTTTGCTAGTTATGGTCACAGTGGCATAGAAGCAGGGACTTGGTCGGAGACATAAAGTACACATCTGTGATGTAGTAAATAAAGGCTGAATATTGGGAGGCAGGGGAAGAAAATGAAATCCAATTCTTTATTCTTGGCATAGATTGTAGGATTAACGGAACGGGATGTGGCATGTGCCCAAGATACCATCCTCTGTCTGGAGCAGGGAAACAATTCCAGAACCGTGGCCTCTACAGCTATGAACTCTCAGTCCTCGCGGTCCCATGCAATCTTCACCATTTCAATCGAACAGAGAAAGAAAAGTGACAAGTAAGAAAGCGATAACTCCTTAGGTAACAGTTCTGATTCAACCCTGTCTCTTGTCAATCTGAGATTTCATACTTGCCTATCAAAAAGTAATCTTTCTAACCATTACTGGTTGACTTGCTCTAGAAAAAGCTGCATCGACGATATACAGTCACTGGACTCTGCTAATTTCAAAAGCTAGTGGCAGTACTTTGATGTGAAATGCACTCTTAAACCCATTCGATCAGCTCTGATGTGAAATCCCCTCCATCCTGCTTGTTGCTCGCATTCTAACTACACGTTAGCTCAGGAATGTAACTTTTCTGTCTTCTGTAGGAACAGCAGCTTTCGCTGCAAGCTACACCTTGTAGATCTTGCTGGCTCCGAAAGGCAAAAGAAAACCAAGGCTGAGGGAGACCGACTAAAGGAAGGTAAGGAAGCACAGTAACTTCAGACAGCTTCAGTAATGCAAGCTTATGCTCTTCACATCTGACATTCCTGGAAAGGACAAAATATAGCACACCACTCTGAAATCTTGACCTTAAAGGTGACACACAAAGGGGAAAAATACTTGTTTTTGCTGGGTTTTGAGGTATAAGGAGAGCTTGAAAGGTCTCTAGTAAAACGTTCTGTTTGGCTTTTATGTCAGGAATATATCCGGCTTTGTCTTCTGGACTCTGAGGGCTGAAGGACTAGCTAGATCATGGCTTCTTAAGTGACTGAAACATATGCCATTGAGGGCGAAGCTTTTTGGTCTGATTATCAAACACTGTGTTATTCGGTTTTTAGCTCAAGTGCATGAAATGCTTTTGAAGAAAAGCTCTCTGAAAGATTCATATACCTTCAGTTTATGGCTGATCTTCCATTGCAAATCTCCAAGGAATCCAGCAAAAACAAAGACCAAAAAAAAAAATATATATATATATATTCTTCTTTTTTTTATCCACTAGAGCAGCGGTTCTCAAACTTATTTGTGTCTTTGTGCACATGCTTCCTCCCCTGCAACTACATATACTACCACTCAGCTCTGAAGGCAGAGTGGAGAGCATGCAGCAGCACAGAAATAAGGGTGGCAATGTAAAAAGTGATATTTGTCAATATAACTTTTCACAGCAGACATAGCACCCCATGGCCTTGCTTCTGCCACCTGACGGCTGATAGCCAGAGCCCTGCTGCCTCCCAGTGACAGACTGGGTGTGGTGGTGGGAAGGAGAGCCCAAGTGCCAAGGCTCTGGCCGTCCTCTTTATCCCCACCTACCAGGTGTGCTGGCCCTTCTGCCTGAGTCCCGGTCACCTGTGGCTGACAGCCAGAGCTCTTTTTTTAAATCCACACATTCCTGAGCCTCCCTTGGGAGGCCTGCCCCATAGTTTGAGAGCTGCTGCATTAGAGGACTCATCCAGTTCTTCCTCTGTAGTCACCTTTTAAAATCAGAACAAGATTCCTAGGGTTGGTGCAGAAGAAGGGGAAACTTGGAGGAACTCATGCTAGCCACTGAAGAGGAGTAGGGCTCTAAGTAGATTTAAAACTGCTATTCACCTTTGATCATAAGGACATTCAATGAGATCCAAAGGCAGCCAATTCAAAACTGATACATGGCTTTTCACACACGACAGAAGATGTTACTGCTACAAGATATTGCTGAGGCCATTAGCTTAGCAGGATTCCAAAAAGCATTCGACATTTAACTTGGATAACAAAATATCTTGTCAGGTTTCAGAGGGGTAGCTGTGTTAGTCTGTATCAGCAAAAACAATGAGGAGTCCTGGTGGCACCTTAGAGACAACTAATGTATTTGGGCATAAAGCTTATGCCCAAATACATTTGTTAGTCTCTAAGGTGCCACAAGAATATCTTTGCTTTTACTATTATAACTCATCAGAGGGGTAGCTGTGTTAGTCTGGATCTGTAAAAAGCGACAGAGTCCTGTGGCACCTTATAGATTAACACGTATTGGAGCATAAGCTTTCGTGGGTGAATACTCACTTCGTCAGACACCTAGTAAAAGCTAAAAATAAACAAGAGCTATGGAAGAAATATAAATCCTCAACTTTGGGGCATAAGACAACCTCTAGTGAGAATTAGGATCAAACTTTCTCTGGAGCAAGTTATTCCATAACTACCCACTGTAGGGTTTCTTCTTCTGAGGCTGTTGATGGTGTTCACAGTCAGAGATGGGCACTGGATTAGATGAGACGTGTTGTCAGTTACTACATTACATTCCTGTGTTCAACTAGCAAAGTATGGGGAAGGAAAATGTGCCTTGTCTTCCACTCTTGCCATCACACTGTAGCTGATGTCAGCATTGACGTTTCTGGGTGGAATGGATCTAAGATATAAGGGTAGAGGTCCAACATGCTAAAACATCACTGCCTGCTATGCTCTTTATGAACCTTTGACTGTACCAAAATAAGCCATCTGCTGCACTCTGATAATGGAGTAGGAGGTGAGAAGGGCAGATACTGTTCATCCTTGGCTCTGGTTTTTAAAAAAAAATCTAAATCTAGTAGGATGAGACTGATGTTCATTAAGTCAGAAATATAGGGCTGGAAGAGACTTCAGTGAGACAAGTCCAGCCCCCTGTACTGAGGCAGGACCAACTAAACCGAGACAGGTATTTGTCCAAACTGTTCTTAACCTTCAGTGAGGGGGATTCCACAACTTCCTTTGGAAGCCTATTCTGGAATTTAATTAGCCTCATAGCTAGTTTCCTAACATCTGACCTAAATCTCTCTTGCTGCAGTTTAAGCCCATTATTTTTTGTCCTACCTTAGTGGACATGGAGAACAATTGATCACCATCCACTTTATAACTGTCTTTAATGTATCCGAAGACTACCATCAGGTCCCTCTTAAGTTTTTTTTTCTCTTTTTCAAGACTAAATGTAACCAGTTTAACCTTTCTCACAGTCAGATTTCCTAAACCATATATCATTCTTCTCCCCCACCCTCCCAGGGGACTCTTTCCAGTTTGTCCACATCTTTCATAAAGTTTTGCACCCAGAATTGAACACAGCACTTCAGCTGAAGCCTCACCAGTGCCAAGGAGAGCAGGACAACAACTGCCCGTGTCTTAATATGACACACCTATTAATACACTTCAGAATTATATTGATCTTTTTTGCAACTGCATCACGTTGCTAGTTCATATTCAATTTGTGATCCCCTAAAACCTTAAGATGCTTCTGCAGTGCTACTGCCTAGTCAGTTATTCCCCCTTTTGTAGCTGTGGATTCCCCCCACCCCTTCCTAAGTGCAGTACTTTGCACTTGTCTTTATTGAATTTCATCTTGTTGATTTCAGACCAATTCTCCAATTGGTCATGGCCATTTCAAATTTTAATCCTGTCTTCCAAAGTGCTTGCATCCCTACCAACCTGTCATCTGCAAATTTAATAAGCATGATCTCCCCTCTAGTAGTCAAGTCATTAATGAGAATACTGAAAGTACCAGATCCAGGTCTGACCCCTGCAGGACCTCACTAGATATACCCTCCCACTGTAATAGCAAATCATTGATAACTACTCTTTGAGTATGGTCTTCCAACCAGCTGTGCACCCATCTTATAGTAATTTCATCTAGACCACATTTCCCCAGTTTGCTTATGAGAGTGTCTTGTGGGACTGTCAAAAAGCCTTATTAAAATAAACATAACATCTACTGCTTCCATTCCCCACAATCCCCTAGGCCATTTACTCTGTCAAAGAAGGAAATTAGGTTAATTTGGCCTGATTTGTTCTTGATAAATCCATGCTGGCTATTCCTTGTAACCCTGTTACCATGTAGATACTTCCAAATTTATTGTTTAATAATATGTTCCAGTACTTCCCAGGTATCCAATTTAGGCTGACTGGTCTATAATTCCCTAGGTCATCTTTGTTCCCCACTTTAAAGATATGTACTGTGTTTGCCCATCTTCAGTCCTCTGGGACCTCCCCCATCCTCCAAGAATCCCCAAAGATAATTGCTAATGGTTTAGAGATTGTCAGCTAGTTCCTTAAGTACCCTAGGATGAATTTCATTAGGCTTTGCTGACTTGAATACATCTAACTTATCTTAATATTCTTTAACCCCATTCTTTCCCTATTTGGGCATATTCAGTTGGAGCAAAGAGCAGGTCTTTAAAGAAGAGTTCCCCAGCCATTCTGACTAGGACAACACCGAAGGTTATTAACCTGCTGTGCTTCATATGGCTCCACATAGCACATCTGTTCTGTAGCCATGATCATATCCTTCTTCATTAAACCTCTTATGCAAACCCGTGGGAAGAAGGCATAGGGTGGGATTTTCTTCTGGGAACTGGAGCTTTCTATGAGGACTAAACCTCTCCATTTTCTACGTTTTGTGGCCTTTGTTGGCAAGTATAGGACATAAACAGTAATAAAGCAAACCTCTCTGTTTGGTTTAGCTCCTACTCACTTTGGATATTGTTTGTTTGTGTGCAGGAATCAACATTAACAGAGGCCTCCTATGCCTGGGGAATGTAATCAGTGCTCTTGGTGATGAAAATAAGAAGGGTGGTTTTGTCCCTTACAGAGACTCCAAGTTAACACGGCTGCTGCAAGGTAAGAGTATAGTTCTTTTCTATAGTTAAAAATAAATATGTAACAAAATAATACGTCAAGGGCTGTGTAACCTTCAGGACAAGTCTTACATTCCTACTGACCAGATATGAATGTATTGTTTGTGCTTTATTCCACAAACCTATGATCCTTAATCCCTCTGTGTTTTTGTTGTCTTATCTTCGACTGCAATTGCTTTGGGGTAGGGGCACAAACAACTCTAACTCTATCCTGCAGTGACACCATAAGGAAAAAAACCATGAGAAACTCTAAACTGCCTTTTTAAAATGCTTTAATCTGGAGGCACAATCACTAGTATCAACAAATCATAACTGAATGGTTACTGCACCATGTCACTACAGGGCAGAGCTAAGATGCTGTGTCCCTTAACAGTACGTTTACACCTTAATATGTGTGGTGGTTTATTTTTTATTTTTATTTCTTAAGTTTAAACTTAACTCTGAATTTTCTGAGTTTATAATGCTTGTTTTTGTGATAAACACATTACAAGAATGTTGTCATTTACCCTAAATTCCTGATCTGGAATCTTTAGTCTTGTCTTCATCTTAATGATACTTTAGTCTGGGAATAAAAAGGAAATAGCTTAATTTACTAAATTAGTTTTTAGTCTTCCTTTTCACAGTACAGTAACTTGCTACATAAAACCATTTTTCATGGTATTTTATATCTTTCAAAACATGGACTGTAAGGTACCATAATCTTCTTAGTAAGAAACCCAGTTGAGTGAGCTGAACTTGAGCAGGGTCACTTGTGCCCTTCTCAGGAGACTTATGGCACAAAGCTGGATAATACATACTCTGCGTGCAAAAGTAATAAGCCATGCTGGGCAGCTCATTGCCAGGGGGAGTATATTTGTTCAGATCATCAAATGCTTCCTTAAATTGAAGAAGAATGAAGTCTGATCTGATGTTTTGGCTGTCCAGAGTATCCATGAAATTCCATCTTTCAGGGGCGCTGATGCAAGCAGAAGTAAGAGTACTTGAAACATTGATATTGGGAACTGTGTAGCTGCTTCACATGAGAATCCCGTCAGGGGCATGTGATGTCAAACACCGGCATTTGGAGTAGAAACAGGAGGCAAAATAGCATATGTGGAAAATGTTCTTTAACTTCAGGGGGGGGAGAAGGAGGTGGAGGTGACATATTTCCGTGGGGCTCTTACTAGTTGTAACCTGGAAAGTTGCTTTTCTTACCAGTGTTTCTTGTAATGGGAGAAATCAGCTATTGGGTATTACATGAATAGCACGTTGGTCAAAACCTCTTGTCTGTGTTGGCTGTTGTGTTTTATGGGCCTGGTGCACTCTTACAGCTCTGGGTTTTCCATCACTAACCCTCTTTGCCATTTTCACTGTCTCAATAATGCTCTGTCCCATTCTGTTTCTATTCAGATTCCTTGGGTGGTAACAGCCACACTCTCATGATTGCGTGTGTGAGCCCAGCAGATTCCAACCTAGAAGAAACCTTAAACACTTTGCGCTATGCTGACAGGGCGAGAAAAATAAAAAACAAACCGATAGTCAACATTGATCCTCAGGCAGCTGAGCTAAATCATCTAAAGCAGCAGGTACTGGACACTTCCCTCCTTCGGCTGGAGGCTGGAAAACATGTGTTGTGCATAGCAAAAGTGAGAAAATCCTCACTGCACCAAATTCACAAAAGAGAAATACACTGAACTCACTTAGTATGGGTCACCTTAAAGAAAATTCTTAAATGTTTCTTTGTCTGTATGGAGTGGCCTCTTCTCTAATGCCACATGCTTCTTGAGATTCTCCACTATAAGTGTGCTGCAATTGGAACATTTCTCTTCTCCACTGTTAGATTGGGCCTTCAAGGTCACACTTCGGTCATGGCCAAGTGTTGGTGTCAACTAAAATTTACATTTCACATGAATTTGTGCACTGGACACACCATAAGAAATGTCACTCCCACCAAAGTGCAGCCATCTCTGGAGTGAAGTATGGCACCTAGTCAACACTACACAGCTATACTGCCCAAGTTTAGGATAGGAAACATAGAAAGGTTCATATGCAATCAATTGTATGCAAATCTAGTTAATCAAATTCTAGTTTGTCTAAAACATAAGGATAATGCTTCCCCCTATTGTCCCTACAAGACTACCAGGAGCTCCTCAGTGAAGATAGTTTATGTGAAAGGCAACATTGTGCCATCAAATAATATTGGAGCATTGGTTCAGGACTGATGAAGAGGGAAAAGCTCCCTCTTCATTATTAATGTTAATTCCTGCAGCTCCAGCTCTTTCTTAGAGATCAGCGTGCTCTGGGCTGATTAAAAGTTGGTTAACTTTTTCTGTTTCCCTCTAGGTACAACAGCTGCAGGTCTTGTTGTTGCAGGCCCATGGAGGGACACTCCCGGTGTCTATCAAGTAAGACCTATAGACTAATGCTTAATGTAACTAGAGGCCTTGATTCCCCACGTCTCCACCTCCCTGGCTGAGACTAGATCTCTTGCACTGAGGCTCTAGACTGCACTTGGTGCTAAGATAGGATCTAATTTTGCCACTCAAGTATCTGTCAAGGCCTCTTTCTCACTCCTTTGACACCCTCACTAAATCTCATTGCACCAATGTTTCACTTCCACGTGCAGCAATACCCTCTGTAAGAATGCAACAGTCTAGCTGTAGTAGAGGAGGCAGGGGGAGGAACTTGATCAATAATGGTAACATTTTAGTAGTGTAAATATCTGCCTTTCAAGAGGTTGCTAACAAACACTATGAGCAACTGACTTTATTTCCCCTCTAGCTTAAAAAGCAAACACTAGCAAATCCAGGGAGGAAATGATGTGTGTATGGGTCTGTTTTAGAGAGTTCATCGACTCCTAAGTGAATGCCATTTCTCGATTTTAACACCAGCCACAGTGATGCTACCTAAATAGTATCCACTTGTCTATGTGATATAGTAACTATTTAACTTTTATAGTGCCTGGAGGTCTTAAATTCAGGATTTGGGTTTTTCCAGTTATTTCCTTCTCTTAAACTGATCCAGCCCCTGTTTGTCATTATTCTGTTGGGAAATGTGCAGAGAACTTAAATCTCACTCCAAAACTTTACTAAAGTTGCAGTTGAGCTGTAGTTGGCCTTGTTTGACTGGCAGCTGCTGGGGTTACCCATAAAACTTGGCTGAGCAGGCCTCTGACCCTGCTTTTTAAATTGAAGGGTAGCATTTTACTGACCATGTATTTCTCAGACACCTTGGATAAAATCCCTTGTACTTCCTCCTTCCTACAGGACACTTCTGCCATATAGTTTCTCAACCCATCACCCGAACTGTACATTAAAAGCAAGCAAAGATTACTTTTCCATCTCCCTAGACTGTACCGGGAGTTTTATCTCTTCCATTTTCTGTCACAGTTCAGGGTGACTCCACCTGCATCTCAGCAAGGACGCCTACCCTCAGGGTTCCAGCTCCCCAGCTGTTGCCTCTCTCAGGCAGAGATGTGTGTCTCTCACCCTTCTGACCAGGGTATTTCCAGGTTGTACGGTTTCCTGCCTTCATTGTGTATTTCCCAGCAAAGACAGTCTGCTTAAACAGACTTACTTGCTTTCTCTAGAGTCTGATACCAGAATGATTGCCACAGATATGTGACTACACGATTCTTTTTAAGCAAGCCTACTTTATTCTTAAGATTAAAAAGCATTAGGGAGAGAACCTATTTAAAAACAAAAGAACCTACAACATATGCTAATAGGGGGTTTGGTAAGCTTAAGGTCATGCCTACATTACAAACTTATGTTGACTCAAGTCATGTTGGCACACAGCTGCTGCAGTTACTACATTGCTTGTTGCATGCATACTTGGCTCCTTCTGTCCAATGGTGTGCATAAGCACACCTGGTAAGTGTACTGATGCAGAGTGCAGTGCTCCATGGGTAGGTATCCTGTTGTACAACTTGCCACCGTTCAGCGCACTGTCTTTTGGGAAGATGCGTGATGGGTCCGAAACAAGTCACACAGGAGTGACTGGGAGCATGGCATCAACGTACCAGTTTGCAATTGTCCGCATCCCATACTTTTTGTGACTTTTGTCAAAAACCTGTGACCCTCCTTGCTGTCTGCCATCTCTGACAGAAGCATGGAGCCTGCACAGCTCAGCACTATTGTCACGAGTGTTGCGAGAACAGGGTATGTGATCCTGGAGTATTTGCAGAGCCACAAGAAAAACTGAATGAGAGGGAACGTGACATTTCCTTGCAGGACAGATTTGCTGTGGAACATAGTGAGAACCAATTCAAGGTTCTTCCCTTGCTCATGAAGTCCTACACCGGCCATCTCAACAGCACCAAGGAATGAATAATCTACCAGCTCAGCAGGTGCAGAATAGCAATTGAATGGGCTTTTGGTTGTTTGAACGGTCATTGGCATTGTTTACTCATAAGATTGGACCTCAGTGAGGAAAAAAATCCCAATAATTAGAGCTGCCTGCTATGTCCTGCATAATATGTGAAGCAAAGTTGGAAAAGTTTCTGCTATGGTGGAGCGAAGAGGTGGAGCAGCTGTCTGCTGAATTTAAGCAACCAGATATATGGGCTATTAGAAGAGCTCAGTGCGACGCTATGTGACTCGGAGGTTTTGAAGACTGTTTTTAACAGAGAGCCAGAGTAGGGTATGGTGGTGTGGGCTGTCCCTGTTCTTTTGTGCTCTGGTAAGAATCATGTGTTGGTTGCTGTACATATAGGAATATAACCTTGTCAATGCACCTATTAATTTTGTTTGTGAATGATCCTATGAGTTGTGTAACAAAAACAAATACATTAAAAACTTAATAAATTAAGAGAACAGAACTTCTGAAGGGGCAAGGCCATTCAGGTCCATTTTGGCTACATACGTACAGCGACCCGTGAAAGTCACAGTTGGTGAATGTAAAGCTGTGATTGTCATTAATGTTCCCTGGGGTGGAACGGAAGGAGTAGTGCAGCAACCCCTGATGCCAGGTGAAATGTTGAGGGGGTGCATATTGAGTTCTCAATGGGCTGCAGAGGGAGACGAGCACAGGATTGTTGAACATGCATGTTCACCACTGTGCAGCACCTGTGTTTTGCTGCCTGAGAAGCCCTAGTGTGTCCTGATGCATCTCCCTCTCCTTTTCCTGCTGGGACTCCTGGGCCTTTCTCCTCTCCGCTCTTTCCTTCTTCAGAATGTCCACAACGTTCATCCTACAGGTTCTGTGCTCACAGTCTGATGCAGCACTAGTTTGCAGGATCTCATTGAACATGTCCGCCCGAGTCCAGTTCTTTTTCCTCCTTATCTGGCTCAGGTGTGGAGCAGGAGACTTTGAAGGCCACAATGGCAGCAGCTGAAGATACAAACCATTATCAGCATGTTCGCTACAGAAAGCAAAACTTAAAATGTTGATCTCACTCTCCTTGCTCCCCTAAAGTTATAAGCACTACATTCTCACTTTTTTGCTTGGGATTGCTTGTGAATGGTGCCAGTCGCATCACCAGCCATGGTCGGTATGGCCTGCTGGAGGATGTGGAAATGAGGAGGGAATTGTTTTGTTGCATGATTCTAGTAGCATAGGGCAATGGCACTGAATACTGGCACCATTTTCCACAGATGGTGACTTTAGCTAGCATCTCACTGCTGAGGGTAACAAAGGCAGAGAACACAGCTGCTGCTTGTGTCCTGAAGCTGCCCAGACCCACATGCTGCTAGCCATGTACTGCAATAGTGTCTGCTGAAGTTATTGCTGAGGGGCATGGGAAAGTGTCCTATTGCGGAGGAAGAAATAAAGCAGCTCTCCCTAGGAATCTTTGGCAGAGTACTCCCATGAAAGTTTCATCATGAGCTCTCAGGAGGATTCAAGGGCCATCCCTATGTACATACATAAACTGCTCTGCATGCCCCCACATAATCCTGGAGGGGAATGAAAAGCAGATAGCAACTCTACCTCTTTTTTTTTTTTTTTGGTTGTACCACTACCTATTCTAGTATGACTAAATTAAGACTGTGTCCTGCTACTTTGAGGGTGCCAGCCTTGTAATTGAAAATAATGGTTCCTTCCCCTGTATCAGGCTTGTCTATGTTGGACTGTGGTGGAATCAAAACAAAAAACCCAGGTCCTGGCTTGCTGCACAGCTGGGTTCCTTGGTTGCCTGTCCCCCATACTCCTCTTCATCCATCATGTCCTCACTGTTCATGGCAGGGACCTGTGACTTGGGCCCCTCAGAGATATCCCCGGTGCTGTGGGGATTGGTGGTGGTGTCTCCATCAATATGGCATGCAGCTTTTCAGAAAAGCAGCAGGTCTGTGGCTTGGCACCAGGTTGATCATTGGCCTCCCTGGCCTTCTGGTATGCCTGCCACTGCTTCTTGGCTTCTCACACATCACTGCTGCTGGTTCCTGTCATACCTCTTCTCCTGCATCCCCTGAGTAATCTGCTCATAGGTGTCAAAATTTTTACGACTGGTCCATAACTGTGCCTGCACAGCCTCTTCTTCCCACAGGCCTAGGATATCCAATATCTCCTGTCTACTCCAGGCATGAGTGCATCTGGAGCAGGTAACCGACATGGTCAGCTGGAGAGTTGCTCTCAACAATGGAGAGCTACTAGGTGTGATCGCCAAGCCCAGCAGTCAGGAAAAGGAATTTCAAAAATTTGCAGGGCTTTAAAGGGGATTGGGGACTTCAGGATCTCTGACTCCTGGGCAGTGGAGTTCACAATGGTGACTAACTAAGTCAGTGTGGAGCATTGTGGGACAGCTGCTAGAGGACATTTAGTGTCGACATAAATAATGCAGTGTCTGCACTTGCATTGTGTTGATTGATTGTCGCTCTATGCTTGTCAGGGAGCTGGTGTGACTATGTTGGCCTATCAGGTTTCTTACAGTGGTGGGAGACCGATTTTAAGTGTAGGCACATGCACAACTAGATTGACATAAACTGCTTTGCATCAACCTAACTGTGTTGTGTAGACTAGGCCTTACGTGTATTTTTGGCAAGAAGAGTCTTTCAACAGCCCCCTGGGGCTTCCTTATAGTTTCCAGTTCATAACTGCTTTAACTGAGAACAAATACCCTCATGACATGTTTAGGCCACCCTTTATAATAATCCAGGAGTTTTTGAGCTGGAGTTTCCAGAAGCAGGTAATTAGAATACAATGGGTGTCTGTCTCCCTCCCTCCCTCGTTCCCTCCCCAAAGGGTGTCTTCAAAGGTTGGGTCTAGAGGGGTAAAACTTGCATTCCCTCCACCTCAAGGTACTTCCTAAGGAAATCTATTTCAAACATATTGTTCCAAAAAGACGTTTTGAACTTCCTCATACCTTCCAAAGATTGCAATAATATTTGTCTTCCTGCTAAAGAAGTTCCATAAAATCTCACAATAATACATAAACACTTTCATTTCCTATACAATGTATCCCACAGGTATTAACCCCAATTCAATAAGGTTTAACTTAATTCAATAAACTTCATTCAGGATATTGTCAGTCTGTGACAGTAAACACCTCATTGGCATTAAAATAATAAATACTTGTCTTAATTAGTATGAAGCCATCAGAGAATCTGCAGTCCCTCATGGAGAAGAACCAGTCCCTGATAGAGGAAAATGAAAAGTTGAGTCGAGGCCTGAGTGAGGCAGCTGGTCAGACAGCCCAGATGTTGGAGAGAATCATCCTGGTAAGGCTAAAATTCTATGTGAAGAGCTTTTAGCTACACGTTACTGTTTCCTAACTGTTGGAAGCTGACCACTAACAGTGTTCTAATGCTATTCAGGAGCATCTGACTCTGGAGGACTAAAGCTGAATTTGAAGGGAACAAAACAGTAGCAATATGATGATAGGCTACAGAATGCATCTGGTTCTGAAGCCTGCAGGTTTTGACTCAAATGTACTAGAACTGGAATAATCTGCTTTGAAAATGCATCACTCACAGGAATATAACACTGAATACCAACTTTTCCATCTCCCAAGTTCTCCCATCGGTCACTGTCGCTCTGTATGTCTTGACCATTTGGAGGCCGTTTGCCCGCAGCGGTTGTACTGCCAAACTTTGCTATTCCAGGGTTAAATAAGTCAAAATGTGTCTTGTATGCCAACTTCTCCCGAAACCTTCTAAGACCCGCTCTTTTGTGGGCTTTGGAGAAAAGTCCAAACTTACTTTCATTTAAAGGGAACTAACCTTCCCTGATTGTACAGAAACCCGTATAGAATCACAGTGCAAGTCACCTTAACAGCAGAATGATGAAGCAGCTATTGCTACAAAGAAGATAGCTGTTTCTTGCTTCTCCTTCTATAATTCAGTATCTAATTGACTTTTCTTTTCTTAGACAGAACAAGAAAATGATAAGATGAATGCCAAACTTGAGGAACTCCGTCAGCATGCTGCGTAAGTCCCATCCAGTTTCATGTGCTGCAGAAGTACCCTGCAACACTGCTCATTTCATTTATTGGCTCTGCATTTGTTATTCCAAAGCCCATCTGTGTGCGGGGAGGGTGAACAGTATGTTGCCAATACCCTATCTACTGAGGGTCAGACATGCAATTGCCAAGCAAAACCAGTGGACTCAGTTGCATGTCTGAATTTTTCAGGTGCAAACTTGATCTGCAGAAGCTGGTAGAGACTCTGGAGGATCAGGAGCTCAAAGAGAACATAGAAGTGATTCGTAATCTGCAGCAAGTGATAGTCCAGTTGCAGGTAAGAACTGACCTAGAAAATGGGAAGATCCCTGTGCCAAATGAGCTTCCTACTGAGAGGAACCCAGTGGTATGGTGCCAGTCTGCTAGGTAGTTGTTTCTTTATAGCCCTGCTAAATAAGACCTCTGCACAGGTGTGTGGCTGTTAAATGGCTTTTGGCAAGTTACTTTAATATAGACTTACTGTTGAAACTTCAAAGCCACAAAATGACCATTTTATGCTCAGATAGCTGCTCACTCCAGATTAGAGTATCCTCAGAAGAATGCTGTGAAGTGAGACTATTGCACAAATTTACAGTCCAAAGACTGGGTAACGCAAGGCGCAAAAAACACTCTTGTAAATTCAGGGCTTTAGCGTCTCTATTTCTATTAAATGGTCGTATTGGAGGGAGCTGGAATTGTTTGAAAATTTCCATGTCCTTGTCTAATATGACTCTTCTATATTCCCCTTCCTAGATGTCCCTCAAAGCTCCAACCACCCCATAAGGAACTGGCTGCTAATTCTGTGTAGTTCAGGAAATGTCTGATAGGGACTAACTTTGCCTAGTCAATTGAGACTCAGTTCAGAAGAGGCATTCACTGCTGCTGTTAAAATGGGATGCCAGTGGCCTCCTCTTCCCAGAGAGGGGAGTTTTTTCAGATCAGAGGGCAGAGTCTAGAGAACCCTTTCCTGCTCTAAATGGACAGCAAGGAGCCCTTGTTAACTGCACTTCTCACTGCTGTACATTAAAGTGCTCTGTTTGCCCTACACAGGATGAAAGTGCTGCCTGTGTGGCAGCATCCATGGAAGCTGTTGCTGAGATGGCAAACTCTGAGCAAGAATCTGACTCTGTAAGTAGTGGGGGGTCTGAGATACTGCAGAGTTTGACTATGTAAATATTCTCATTCACTCAGTAATTGTATCTTTCCCGTTCCCTTATCCCATGTGTTTGGCACTTAGTTACTTCTTACCATCCATCCTTCCTCCTTTACTGTACCCTTTCCTATTTTTTTTTTATTTTTCCCTTCTTAAAATTATGAAGTTATGTAAAAAAAAATTTCGAAACATTTTATATTAATACTGCTGCTTACTTCAGTAGTATTCAACTGTTCTGCTATGTTCAGACTGCCAGTGCAAGCACTGAGGAGCCCCTTGGTATTGGCTTCTTTTGGCTAATAATTGTGACTATATTCCAGCAAGCAGAAACCAGCCAGGACAGCAAGAGATCCCCAGATGCTTTCACCACTCAGCATGCCCTCCGCCAGGCAGAGATGTCCAAAGCACTGATAGAATTAAATAAAGCCCTGGCTCTAAAAGAGGCCTTGGCCAAGAAAATGACCCAGAATGACAGCCAGCTGGAGCCCATTCAGTCCCAATACCAGGTAAACGCTCCTTTCCAGGAAGGCCCATGGAAATATCTGTCCAGTGTTGTCCTCTTCTTCACCCCATATGTGTGCATTTTGTAACGCTAGTTGGGGGGAGGGATTCATCAGGACATGAGCATTCCCTTGGTGGCTCTCATAGTAAGAACTCCATATTGCCTAGAGGTGTGGTATGAGAGGGCAGAGTCCTGTGAAAGAGGCATCTCTGGAATGGTAGTCGTCTAGCTGTAGGTGCCCACAGGTGGCAGAACTATGGTGCCTAAATGTCTGCACGTGGTTCTACTAAGCAGACCGTCCTTGCTTCTTCTGAGCAGGACATTGGCCATTGACTGTTCCATGTAATCCCAGTCTTCCAACTCACTCCTCAGAATTGCACTTCTGCTGTGGGACTGCTTAGCCTCCATGGAACTCAGCCACTGCTGCCATTGAACTGGCTTCCTCTCTCCTATAAGTGCTAGAATCCATCATTTTTGAACCCACTTGACTTATTGATCAAAACATGACTGCCAGACTAAAAGGCTAACTGCAGTGTATATTGATCTGGCTCCTACAGCTGCTGCATGGGGAGGTCTTCTGATCCCTCTGACAACAGAGCAGTTGTCCAACCTATTGAAAGGAAACATGGCTCCCCAAGGCCTTATCTAGCCTTGTCCCTAGCCGCTGGGATTTCAAGACTTGTAACCTAAGCTCTCTGCTCCTGTCTCCGTTCTAGACTAATATCAAGGGCCTGGAGTCGGAGGTGAGCAGCCTGCAAAAAGAGAAGGAAGAGCTGATCCTTGCACTTCACACTGCAAAGAAGGATGTTAACCAAGCAAAGTAAGGCTGGCTAGAAAGGCCAAGTAGATTGGTTCCGATAGATGCTCATTTCTCTAATCAGTGGCACTTGGCCTGGCAAGTAAAGCCCTGCTGGCAATTGCTGCACATACTGACTACTGGAATAAATCATCAAATCCTAAATTCCAAACTGTTGCAATGAATGGGCTTGTCTGCTCCATGACTAATGTCCCAGGTGATAAATCTGCTAGCTCAGCACACTTCAGGTGTTGGGTGTAGTTTTTATCACCACACTGCACAATGAACCAACTTAGGGAATTGCATTCACACCCGTGCCAGATAATGAGGGCTCTGGGGAATCTCTTGTCCAACCTTAACTACTTCATTGAGACAATGAGTATGTTTTGAGGCTGTGGAAGGGTTCATGTTTGGCACTAGGAAGGGGCCTACTGTATCAGGTTTTTACCCTACAGACTGGCATAAAGTGTGAGGGGGAAATATCCTCAACTCTGAATGAGTAAATTTTCAGTTTCTCTTGTAGAGAATCTATTCTGACTTAGTGCATCCTGCTAGGAGTTGAGATGAGGAAGGGGAGGCCCTTGAGACTGAACGCCCAGAACAGGGAGCCAAAGAATCATTCTTAGCCCTGCTACAGACTCTGATCTTAGGTAGTTCTCTCCCTTTTCAGTGACTCAGTTTCCAATCAATAAAACAAGAATAATGAATACTTGATTTGATTTGTTGGGAAGGACTTGTCAGACTTATCTATCTTTAAAGCGTTTTGCCATCTGCTGATTAGAGTATACTCCTGTTTTTCCAAATGGCTTGGAACAACAAGCTGAAACTTTTGAATAACCAGGCATTCAGATAAACAGAAGTACTATTTTGATCTGGGTTCTAGCTTTGGGCTGGGAAGCAAAGGTCTGGATACAGTGGGAGTTGCAGGCTAAAGTCACTCTGGGGAGCTGCTTTACCCAATTGGCTACTGTTGCCATTCTTGGCTATGAGCCAATGAGCTCTGTGTGTCAGCCCCTCTCCTGCACAAGTTGCCTGCCCTGGGCTATGGTCGGACACAGCTCCTCAGTGATGAGTCCAGTGTCAGTGAAATTCCTGCATTAATGGTCACTCGGAAGGGTCGTGTCCTGGACTGCAGGGCTCCATGATGGGAGAGGAGGGTTGACGAGAGATGCCGCTATGGCTATAACTAGTTACAGGCTTCACTTTTGAACTGGGTACAATGCTGCAGCCATGGAACCAGATTGAGTGGATCTGTTGTTGCACTGGTATAGCATGAATTATACTCATTGCTGGATATTACTTAGCGTTAAGAGGTTAATTGAGAAGTTATTAGTGGGCTACCTGGGGGATGCGCTGTGGATTCAGATAACCGAAAATTCTAGTTAACTGGGAGTGTACTGCATTATGGTTCCAGGCTCTACTGGTATGTCTACACTGCCAAAAAAAAAAAAAATCCTGCAGCAGAAAGACTCAGAGCCTGGATCCAATGAATTGGGCTTGCATTATGAACCTAAAATTAGCAGTGAAGACATATTGGGCTTGGATTGGAGCCCAGGCTCTGAAAACTGGTGAAGGAGGGTCTCCCACTGTATCCAGGCCTAGGCTCCAGTCCAAGCATGAGTGTCTTCATTGTTGTTTTTAGCTCCATAGTATGAACCCTGCAAGCTTGAGTCATTTAACCCGGGCTCTGGGACTAGCTGCTGTCCGTCTCTCTTTGGGAGTTTTAAGTTATGTTTGCACTGCAGTCGGCTCTCATTCACCTGAAGGGAACTGATCTCATAGCTGAGATGTTCTTAGCTTGCCCAGGATCAACCATTCTACTTACACCCTGGGAAATAGATTTCTAGTGTGCATCTCCCTTCCATCCTTCTCTTTGGATTGAGTGAGTTGCTGAGAAGCACAACTGGAGTTTCTAAACTCTGCTTTATACAGTGGTCAGGCAATGGGGTGAGTGAGGGACAGCAATTCTGGGTCTGTTTTCACAGTAAGGAGAAGGGGAGTCTATTACTGGAGAACAGCACTACTAGGCATATATTTATAGGGTGATTCTTTGCAGGCTGAGTGAACGACGCAGGAAAAGACTCCAGGAGTTGGAAGGGCAAATGAATGAGCTAAAGAAAAAATTGAATGAACAGTCAAAACTCTTGAAGCTGAAAGAATCTACAGAGCGCACAGTCTCCAAACTGAACCAGGAGATTCGGGTAACTAACACTGCCATATGCAGCCTCTGAGCTCCATCTAATGGAGCAACTTCCAGCCAGAAGACGGTGAAAGCTTCCATTTTATTGGGCTGGCATCACCTTGTATTGCAAGACTCATGTAACTGTAGTTCTGTGACTAGTGCTGCTAATGATGGAGTGGATAGGAGGCTCTTACGATATAAGCATAGGCCTGGGAGTCAAATCTGGCTATACTACTCATTCAGTCCAAGCTTTGGGCAAGTCACTTGACTTTGTTGTAACTTCGTTTCCATGTCTGTAAAATTGAGATGGTTCCCTACACCTTTAAGTGGGGGTTAACAGGATGAAATCATTAGTCTCAAGCACTGACATCCTCAAAAGGCTGGTGCTGCGGGTGGGCAAAGTTTTCGTAATATGTCCTCTTGTCAAGAATACTTGAAAAAACTATGCAAAGTGTAAGTATTGGAGTAACTTTCTCCTGCAGGAAATGAAAAATCAGCGGGTACAGCTGATGCGCCAAATGAAAGAGGATGCTGAGAAATTTAGACAGTGGAAGCAGCAGAAGGACAAGGAAGTGATCCAACTGAAAGAACGGGTAAGTGAGCCATTAATCACCTGGACAGTCACTGCTGGCCATGAGTTAACTTACCTAAGGGGTTGGCTCGACTTACAAATAAACATCTGAAAACATAACATCTCTACAGTGCCTTGAAAATAACAAACCAATAGGTCAAAAAGCCTCTTGTTCCATATATACCTGAGTGGCAGGCTGCCACCTTTCACCAGTTGTGTGTCAAGGGAAGATTGACTATTTGCTTATGTCTGAGGTTCCTTGATCTGCCAGCAGAGTGATCACAACTCAGATCTAAATTAGAAGTAAAAAAATAACACCGCGTTAGTACCTAGGGGTATCTTTACCACAAAATAGAAGTTGGCATCTGCCCTTTCAAGAGCGTATTGAGAATATACCACATGAGCAAATAGTTAAAGCTGTTACTATTACAGTAGTTAATGTAATCAAATCAGGTTGTGGCATTCAGGTCTAATGGGGCTTCTGTGCCTCTGAGTCTTCATGTGTCCTTGTCTCAAGGTGTTGTGAGCAGAACGGTTCTAGCCCCAAAGGATGTAGGAGACCATATTCTAGAGCAGGGGTAGGCAACCTATGGCACGGGTGCCAAAGGCGGCACACGAGCTGATTTTCAGTGGCACTCACACTGCCTGGGTCCTGGCCACTGGTCTGGGGGGCTCTGCATTTTAATTTAATTTTAAATGAAGCTTCTTAAACATGTTTACTTTACATACAACAATAGTTTAGTTATATATTATAGACTTATAGAAAGAGACCTTCTGAAAACATTAAAATGTATTACTGGCATGTGAAACCTTAAATTAGCGTGAATAAATGAAGACTCGGCACATCACTTCTGAAAGGTTGCCGACCCCTGTTCTAGAGCAACAAGGGCCACTTGAATTTTGTCAGCTCAAGGTTACAGTGATTAGTGTTGGTCATAGAGCACATAGGATGTCTGTTTCATGCTCCCCCTGGACTAAACAAGTACACTGTAAAACATGTCTTTATATGACTTGCAACTTTTTGACCTGCCTAGTTTTTCTCTTCAGGATCGCAAGAGGCAGTATGAGCTGCTTAAGCTAGAACGAGACTTCAAGAATCAGGCCAATATCCTCAGGCGCAAAACAGAAGAGGTAAGGAGCGAACATCTGCTCGGGGCTCCTGATCAATCCCCCAAGGTCTGGAAGACATGACTGGAGTTTTGGCAGGGGACAGACCGAACTCTTGATATTCAGGGGAACAGTTTGGGGGTTTGGAGATGAATTGAGGATGTCAGTTCAGAGGGGGTGCATTGTGACTTTCTTTTTCTCTCCCCCTTGAAAAATTTTGGGACTCTGCCTCTTAATTCTCACTGTCTCCTTCCCAAACCCAGTAACTCTTGATTGCACTGTCTGCCCTAGATTCTACCACCTGTTTCAACAATGATGGATAAGCACACTAGCTGGGTCTGCTAAAATGATCACCAATGAGATCACTAATGTTTAAAGTGTTGACATTAGGCTTCAGACTTCTCATTGGCATGAGTGGGTGCAGTTAACACTGTGCAGAGCTTGTCTCAGGCTGTTTGCGGACAGGAGAAAACAGCACTACATCAGTTTACTCTGGGTCCACTTCTTGAAGTTTTTCTTCAACCATAAGGTCTAGAAGCAGAAATGCTTTGACGCAAAAATTCTTTTAAAATGAGAGCTTCAGTTCTGGTACACAACTGCAGTGGGTGTATTCTGGAGACAACTTGGCTGCAGAATCACAGGAAATAATGTACCCAGTATATAGACTCAACAGTAAAAGTGCATTCTAGAGGTGAACCAAGAGGCTTGTAATATGACTAAGACCCTAATTAAGGGGTATGCTCCTCCAGAGGCTATTGACATCAATAATTCCAAAAGCAGATCAGGCAGCTGTTTCCTTCATGCTTAATACTGCCCTGCGTGCAGTGACATCCCATCTGTATCTGCTCTACAAGTGCTCAGTGAAGGAAGAATGGATTCTTATAAATGTAGATATACTACTCCACAGCTAAAGCTAAAAGCAGCAGTGTTTTTGGTTAGCATGTCATTGTGCAGATGCTTTCTGACTGGCTTTCAGCAGCATGGAGTCCTGCACCCAGAGCTGTGAATCACATTAAGCTAAGCAGCCCAATAGTTTCCACTGTGTGAGGGATTCAAGGAGGGGAAATGATTGTATGTGTGGTGGGGTTTTTGCAGGCAGCAGCTGCTAACAAGCGCCTGAAAGATGCTCTACAGAAACAGCGTGAAGTAGTGGATAAACGGAAAGAGAGCCAAAACCGAGGAATGGAAGGAGCTGCTGCTCGAGTAAAAGTGGGTATCAGTATAGTGGTGCACTGCCTGATGCACCTCTTTGAATAATGAGCTAGCACAAAGGTTGCCTGACTAGCTCTCTGATGGAGGCTGGGTTAGATGGGTGGAAAACAGAGAAGGGCCATGGAATTTCCTGTCCTGTATAGGAGTAAATAAGGGCAACATGGTTTATTTGCCCCTAGATATGGAGGACAATTCAGAGGAGGAAGTGAGTGACTGAAGTCCCACAGTTGCGATGTCCAGTAGAGTTTATTACAGGGGTGGGCAAACTTTTTTTGGCCTGAGGACCACATCTGGGTATAGAAAGTGTATGGGGGGCCATGAATGCTAACAAAATTGGGGTTGGGGTGCGGGAGGGGGTGAGGGCTCTGGCTGGGAGTATGGGCTCCAGGGTGGGACCAGAAATAAGGAGTTACGGGTGTGGGAGGGGGCTCTAGGCTGGGGCGGAGGGGGTGCAGGGTGGGGTGAGGGCTCTGGCTGGGGTGCAGGCTCTGGGGTGGGGCTAGTGATGAGGGGCTTGGGGTGTAGGCAGGTGCTCCAGGCTGGGACCAAGGGGTTCGGCGAGAGGGGGATCAGGGCTGGGGTTGGGGCATGGGGTGGTGGTGCTTACCTCAAGCAGCTCTCGGAAGCAGCAGCATGTCCCCCCTCCAGCTCCTACACGGAGGTGTGACCAGGTAGCTCTGCTGCACACTGCTCTGTCTACAGGTGCCACCCCTGCCGCTCCCAATGGCCGTGGTTCCTGGCCAATGGGAGCTGCGGTGGCACTGCTTGGGGCGGGGGCAGCATGTGGAGTGGAGCCCCCTGGCTGCCCCTATGCACAGGAGATAGAGGGGGCACATACCGCTACTTTCGGGAGCCGCACGGAGTGGCCCCTGACCCCGCTCCCCAGTGGGAGCTCAAGGGCCAGATTAAAACCGTTGATGGGCCAGATGCGGGCCATAGTTTGCCCACTCCTGGTTTATTATCTCTGTCCTGTCTTTCTCCAGAGCTGGCTTGCAAATGAAGTGGAGGTTCTTGTTAGTACTGAAGAGGCCCGACGCCACCTCTCTGACCTTCTGGAGGATAGAAAGATCTTGGCCCAGGAACTCCTGCAGCTTAGAGAAAATAGGGAAGCTGGGGAGACTCCACCTCTAAAACTTCGGGTGAGTGACACACAGGGAGTCATAGCTGAGAGCTACACTCACTCTGTCCCCTAACTGCTACACTTGTTCTCTCCTATTTGGGTCTGTGAAGTCCTATGACGAGTAGATTAATGTTTCCACAGCCCCTCTGGCTGATGAAAGGAATAGCAATGAAGAGGTGATTGGAGCACAAGAGGTAGCGGGGATCTGGTTCTTCATGGTTCTATTCCATAAAACAATTAGTCTAGCATCAGTGTCATGAGAGTGGGCCCCAGCCCCATCAAAGGTTTCGTGTACAACCCCTTGTTCAGTTGGGAAGGAGGGTGGTGTTTTAGCTGAGAAGAACTACTTGTAAACATTTTTCCAGGTAATGCAACCCCTATCTTAAGTGTTTAGAGTGTCTAAAGCTCAGACTCAAGCACAGGGTGGGGAAACTTTTTGGCCTGAGGACCACATCTGGGTATAGAAATTGTAGGGTGGGCCATGAATGATCACAAAATTGGAAGTTGGAGTGTGGGAGGGGGTAAGGGCTCCAGCTGGGGGGGGGTGGGCTCTGGGGTGGCGCCAGAAATGAGGAGTTCAGGGTGTAAGAGAGGGCTCCGGGCTGGCCAGGGAGAGGGGGTGTGACCTCTGGGATGGGGCTGGGGAGAGAGGCTTGAGGTGCAGGAGGGTGCTCTGTGCTGAGACCAAAGGGTTCAGAGGACAGGAGGGGGATCAAGGCTGGGGCACGGGGGTTGGGGGAAGAGGCTCAGGGGCACAGGCTCCGGGTGGCACTTACTTCAAGCAGCTCCTGGAAGCAGGGGCAGTCCCCACACTGTGTGCTGCCCCGTCTGCAGGCACTGCCCCCACAGCTCCTGGAAGCAGCGGCATGCCCCCCCTCCCACTCCTACGCGGGCACTTGCCTCTGCAGCTCCATTGGCCGCGGTTCCCGGCCAATGGGAGTTGCAGGGGGGTGGCGCTTGGAGCCCCCTGGCTGCCCCTACGCAGGAGTTCAAGGGCCGGATTAAAAGGTCCGATGGTCCGGACGTGGGCCGTAGTTTGCCCTCCCCTGCTCAAGCACTAGGTTGTTCTCACTCCCCTTCTGCCTCCCCAACCTCAAATTATTTCATAATTATGTCTTGCTGCAATTCTCTTCAGAGACGTACATACTCGGTCGCAGACGTGCAGGCTTCAGAAATAGACCATTCCATCACAAAGCAGATAGAAAGCCTTGAAACAGAGATGGAGCTCAGGTAAGGGAATGTCATGAAGCTTCTAACAGGCAGAATTAGCTCTCATTTTTATAGCACCATCATCCCAAGGTACCCTACACTTTCACCATTGCAGCCATTCTGTGAGACCTGGGAGAAGTAAAGAATAGCAAATAGAACTGACCTGCTCTGTGTAGTTTCAGACAGAATATAGCTATCACGTGAGAATTTCCAAGATACTGGGGCTATGAACGCTATTTATGCAAGAGTGATGTATGTCCATTTTGCTTATCTGAAAGATGTTAGCACAGCACCTACTTGCATGATGCTGAAGCAGTGGCTTGGTACAGATTCAGGAGAATGAATTTTCAGCTGAGTCATCAATGCAGCTTTGCAGCAGACCCTACCACCGTACAAACAATCAACTAACTGAAGCTGCTTTCCATAGTTTTTGTAATGTTTTGGGAATATGACATTACTGTTATCCACGAACTACTCCAAATTCTTTTCCTTGAGCTCAAATGCATGTTTGTTTCCAAAGGAGTGCCCAGATAGCAGATCTGCAGCAGAAGCTATTGGATGCCGACAATGGAGACCGGGTGAAGCAACGCTGGGAAACTATTGCAACTATTCTAGAGGCAAAGTGTGCCCTGAAATACCTAATTGGAGAGGTACATTCTTTCTGCATTGTGGCACACCCATCTGTTTAGGATTGCTGCACTGTATTTATTAGCTATAACCATATCTGCCACAAAGAGCTCATAATCTCAGGTTAGACAAGAATAGAAGGAAGTAACAAATGTGGTGATACATGACAGGGGAAGGGGTTGTGACAAGGGTCATTGGGTGAATAGTGCGTTCATTTTGAAGGTTACATAGATGGTTGTTTTAACAATAGTTGGTTTCCTTGAAGTGGGTTGTATGGGCAGCCTAAAGAGAGGGAAGAGGCATGCTGGATCGGGTCAGAATGAGATTCCTGGCCTGGGGAGTAGCATGGAGGCAAGTCTGGGGGAAAAGACACGTAAGATGCATCTTTGACAAATGGCTTGGGAGGTGAGACGCCATCCTTAAAAAGGAAGAACTTGAATCTGACACAGGAGGTATGGTGGAGCCCATGATGGTGTTCAGGGAAGAGCTGACCATGGTCATGGCTACAAGTGAGCCATGTAACTTTCTGCTGCAGAGTTTTGGAAGGTTAAGAGTGAGGGATGAAGTGTGTAAAGAAAGCCAGAAAGGAGCAAGTTGGATTAGTAAAGGTATGATACGATCAAAGGCTGATTGGGACTTTCAGAAACTGGAAAGATAAGTTGTGGAGAAACAGGAATTTATTAGCAATGTCTACGGTTGGGAAGTGGGAAGATAACTCATTCAGTCTCTGACAAGATGGCTTTAAATTGGCATCGAGACACCCAGCAGGAAAGGTAGGTTTAAAAAAAAAAAATACACAAATTGGACAGAAGTAAATCTTGAAGGCACTGGCCTGGAGACACTAATCAGATCTTTGTGAGCAGATGAGTTTGCCTAGAGGCAGTGAGGGCAGAGGACAAATCTCTGGGGGTACTCTGAGTGTAAGGGAGGAGGGGAAAACAGAAAAAGAGTCCCTGAAGGAGTAGTCGGCAATGAAAAGCACAGTCTATAAAGGTCAGGCAAGGAGTTATTGTCTTTCTATGTGTGGTGGGTAACTTTGAGGGATAACAGAAGAGGCCACTCATAAAGGAAGCATAAATGGAGTGGAGGAGGAGGAAACCAGACTTGTAGAGAATCAAGGGGAGAGTTAAAAACTCAGGGTAGGAGAAGTAGATGTCAAGTCCAAGAAGACTGGAGACAAATGAGGTAAGTGGGATCAAGAGAGATCTGAAGACTGGGGAGACCATGGCATGCCGAAATGCAGAAACAAAGGTAATAGACGATGATGGAGTCATTCTAGTAACTGTTGTCAGTGCTGCCTATTCTGTCTGTTTCCATAGTAAAGTGTGTGTGTGGGGGGGGTACCTGATAATGGCTTTCAAGTGTGTATAGTTTTAAATTTGACTCCAGCACCCTTGTTGCTGATGTCCAGTCCCAATCATATGCTGTGGAGAGTGGCACCCATTTTCCTCAATAGTCTCCTTACTGATGTCTTTCAGCTGGTTTCCTCCAAAGTGGAGGAAAGCAAACTTCACAGCAGCCTGGAACAGAGCAAAGCTAATTGTGCAGATATGCAGAAAATGTTGCTTGAAGAGCGAAACCAGGTGGCAGATATAGAGGCTGAGCTCCAAAGTCAGTTGGTGATGCAGGAGCAGCAACATCAGGAAAAGGTAAAACCCAGGGGTGAAGGAGTACCATGATTAACACTGCATGGCTTCCGTGGGGTTAAACAAATGCCTTGGAGCTGCTCCTAAAGGTCTGCCCATGAAGAAGAGTTAAGGGCGTGGTGCTAGATCCAAGTGCCTCTTTCCTTAAGAGAAAAAGGGTTAAATTAAAATCAATTTGCAACCTGTCTTTAAAAAAAACAAAAATCCCAAAACAAACCCAAACCTATTTTCATGAGGCTTTATTGGCCTCTGGCAGACCTGATATAATTACCCCCTAGGAAGTCTCCCTCATCTGTCTTCTGATCTCCATTTCTAAAGTTTTAGTGGTGCTAAATGGTCTTGCTGAAGTAAAAACAGAACCATTTTATTCAGTTCCATTCAAAGGCACAAACTTACTGCATCTGAACACAAGGTGGGTTTTCAAGTGGGCCCAGACTACTCTCATGCTATGGATGGCAAAGAACTAGCTTATTTGTATCTACAACTATTTGCCTACTAGAGATTGCCCACCACACCATCTCTTCACCTGCCCCAAAACCTCCAGGTCTACTGAGAATGTCAAGACTGCCAGGCATGCCTTAGGGGTTTATCCTTTAAAAGCATTTTTTGTCACTGTCTGCATCCTTTTCATTTATGCTGTGTTAATTTGCCTGTAGGTTCTGTACCTGCTTAGCCAACTGCAGCAGAAAGAAGCAGCAGAGAAGAAGCTGGAGGACTCTCTAACCGAGCATGAGCAACAGCTACTTGAGCGGCTCAAGTTCCAGGTAGATTGGCTGGAGGTGGACTCAGCTGTGGCAGGTTCCCTCTTCATGGAGGGGTCCCCTGGTGCATGAGCATTTTATATGTGGGTGTAACCCCATTGCCCCTGCTGTAGCAATGCCAGCTCCTTGCCACTGGAAGCAGGGCTTCAGAGTGGCTGAGTAACAATGGATATTATTCATGCTGCTCTCCCTCTGTAGACTAGACTTCTTGGAGAAGTTGCTAGTAGATGGCTGGAATATTGGGCCTCTAGTCTGTGTTCATAAATGCTCCTTCCAAAGAAGCAAACTAAGTGACAACAGACTTGTCTCAGACCAGTTCAGCTTCCACAAGCCTAACATCCGCTGCTTTTCTGCATGCTCAGCCAACCAAATGAATACTGAATACTGTTCGCTCCATGCTGAGTGCAGCATCAGTCTGCCTTCAATGATGAAGGGTCTTTCGGGGGGATCCCACAGTGGGAATGTTGAAAGCACCAGCTCCAGGGTGGGCCCTACAGTAGCAAACAGCAGTGGAATACGCTATCCTCTCCCTCAAAGCTACTAGAGTTTTTAGTATAGCAAATTGCTAGGGAAGAAGAGAGTTGGCCAAGCTACTGAAGCAGAGCTTTCCTAGCCTAGCTCCGAGATTTCCCTACCCTTCAGGGACAGGTGTTAAAAGTTGAGAGACTGTAACATGAGAACTGTTGGCCTGTTTGGTAGGATAGAGGAAGTTAATTGACAGTGAGGCTTGTATTCCTCCTGACCTCAAAACTGAAGGTCCAGTCTCCTGTTGGAGAATTGTGGCGCAGAACACTCCTAGGCATTGAGCAAGACCTCCTCCTGACTTGAACAATCTGCTAGCAGTTTAGAAGCAGTTTCTACCTCTCAGACCCTAAATAACCCTACATATTTCATCCTTTTTCTTGTGAATAGGATGAAGAGCTTGAGAAAATGAGGGAACTTTGTGAGAAGAACCAAGAGCTTCTCCAGGAGAATGAATCCCTCAAACAGGTAGGGAAGGGTGTGTGCATAGCCACCTGGCAGCTTATTGGTGGCAAGGTTTGTTAGGTTTGGCTACTTATGATGCAATGAAATTCATCTTCTTTTCTAACAGAAATTAATACTCCACCAAATTGCCAGCGGACAGAAGCTCCGACACATTCAGCAAATGCCGACTCAGTCCCCAGATTCTCCCTTTGATTATATTCCACCCAAGGTAAGCAACTGCCATGTGCTAATTGCCACACTTCTCTGTGGCTGATTGGGCTCTGTATGGATAAAGATACTGGCTAACAAATCTTTCAAACTTCCCTCTTACACCTGAGTTGCTTTATTAGTCTTCTTTGTTCTGAAGACTGGGGTAGATGCATCATCTGCCCTAGGCAGGCCCCAAGGATTCCTCCCATCCTCCTCTTTAGCAAAGAACTAGAATCCTTTTGTACCCGGTTGACACTGTTGCTCCTCTTCTGTCTAAAGGAAGCTGTCACACCTTGTATGTTGATACAGTTTGCCTTGTCCCCACCCTCACAAGCAGGCTGTTTCCTCTGCAGCACTGCCAGCGTTTGCTGAGCCAGGGAGCAAGAAACCAGAAATCAAGTATAACCTATGGCCTGCCAATATGCTAACCACTAGCTGTTGGAAGGAATAATGTGGTGATTTAGGATCACTTGTTATAGCTGTGTAGCAAGGGGGAGTGCACCAAAGTTCTGCAAACTGTTTAAAGATAACAAGCTAAACCAGCTGCTGCTTTGAACTGTTAAGAATCCCTGCCAACCTGATGACTTGGCACCTCCTTGGTCCTGCAGTTCTCTTGGCTGTTCAAGTAAGCTGGGTGTGATATGCTGCTGGGACTCTGGAGTAGTCCAAATTCTGACACATTTGAGGTCTCAAACAATCTAATTTCCATCTGTAGCCAAAGATTCGCCGTCAGACAACTGCAAAACCCCGTGCACAGACACCAGAAATGGATGTGCAAGAGCTGTTCTCTGAATCCGAGGAGTCTGGAGGAGAGATGGAAGATGCAGAGTGGGTGCCGATAAAAGCAGCCAAAGGATCCAAGAAAAGCCTATCAGGGGTATGATCCAGTTACCTTTCTCTGCCTCTGGCTTGGGTTACTAGCTCTGACTGAGGGGACCACTTACCTGTGTCATGATGCTGCCTGGCACGTGCAGAATGAAACACAGCTGAACTGTGGGGTTTGCACTGGCATCCTGAAGCAAAAGCCACTTACTCCAGCAGCACCAGAGGGCATTTAGTTTGGATGGATGGTTTGTCTGTCATCCACCTGAACACTTTAGATAGCAGCAAAAGTAGCAAGTGCTCCAGGGCAGCTATACTTCCTGCGCATCAAAGGAGTTTGTAACTCTCTGAACTGCTATGCTCGTGCATGTGGCCGTTCCAGAGAGAAACGGGCTAGGATTGCAAAGTCCCCCTGCAGACAGTCCCAGCTATCGTGTGGTGCAGAAGAAGCTGCATAGTCAGCTTCTATGTGTACAGGGCTGTTGATCCCATGGGGAGAAGATGGGTATGGAACACTAAGCACTACACATAGAATGGGAAAGGGGGACAGAATAGAAAATAAGTGAGGTAGCGTGGGAGATGATAGAGGCAAAAATATTGATGACACTGGTACCATGCAGCTTTCTCCACAAGCAGTGATGGGTACCAAATGAAGCACATGCATACAACTAAAGAATGGCATTTGGGAGGTAGAGAGATGCGTTAAACTTTGTGGGAACTTCCCTTTCCTTCCTGGTTCCCATAGTGATATCTTGTTCAGGCTCTTGCTCTCCACTAAGATTTTTGAGGGAGAGGCAGCGTGGACGGAGCTTGCATGTGCTGAACACTTTTAAGTCCGTAAGAACCAATGGGCCATTCTAAGCTTGAATTTCCCCTTATGAAGGCTGACTGCCTTCTCCCTCAAATCTTTTTTGAGATACACTCTGACACATCTGCAAGCTACATGCAGGCTCCTCAACTGATCTGAAGGGTGGGGGCCATCCACATTGAAACTGCTGCTTGGCATCAAAGGGAGTTTGTAATTCTGAACTGCTGTGCTCAGACCTCATTTAAAAACTGGGCAGTTTCAGAACAGCCATTGCAGGGGTGAGAGTGGCTGATTGTACTTCACACTTAGAACTTAAAACTGTGCCACAAAACCAATGTAGCCCTTTTACTTCTGAACTGGGATGTGCATTAGCTTTATCTGGGAGAAACTCTCTAGTTTCATGAACTTAGACCTGTGTGTGAGACTGGCTGTTGCTGGCATGTGTAATGGGTACATGGAGAGGTCTCAAGCTTGAATTTGACCTGGTGAGGTGATGAAAGTTATTGTGATGGTGCTGAAACACCAATATTCAGAATGAACATCTACTCTAGGAGATGGCTCAGTGGGTCACATGCATCTCTTTTCTGGGGATAGAGTGGCAGTGAGGTGAGGGTCATGGTAATTTATGCAATTTGGTGTCCAGTACTAGCACTGGTAAAGACCCTCTGACTGCCGGGGAGTATCTAGACTCAGCCCAGCAGCAGTGGAACTGTTATTACCTTGAGTTCTCTTCTCTTAAAAGTGTTCCTGCCGGGGCCGATGTGGAAACAGGCAGTGTGGCTGCAGGAAGCAGAAGCTAGGCTGTACCGCAGGCTGTAACTGTGATGCAACAAAATGTAGAAACCGTGATTCTGGCCTGCTGGTGAGTACTACTGCATTTGGCGCTTGGACCTTGGTGCTGGATGCACCCAACATCTACCCGATAACTTCCATATAATCTAATTGAGAAAGATGAACATGGGCATCCACAAGCTAGTGGTGCCTATGCACCTTGGCAACCTCAGGTCTATCCCTATGTTGGAAACAATTGTAAATGTCACTGCGTATAATCCACCTGGTGCATCTTGCCATGTAACCATGTTAGTAGCTCCACCTGCTTTGCCAGCCTGCAGCATTAAAGTATATGAATGTGGGAGTCTTCCTACTGGTCTCCAGTCTTTGGGGTTAACTTGCTGCAATCTTGCAGATGCTTCTTAGAGGATAGGTAATGGTAGTCCCTTCTGCCTGGTAGCGGACATGAACTTGTGCCTCTGGTCCAAACTGTACAAAAAACTTACTCCACTCCATTTATTCATGGCTTTTTAAAAACAGCCAAAGAGGCACTTAGCTGGTTTTAGCTACCTCACAAACCATCCTGATCACTTATGATTCCAAATAGTAGCCCTATCTGCCTTTTGCATTTGAGTTTGACTAGCAGTCTGATACTGGGAGGCCTCTGCTCCAAACCTCCCACCCTGGTAACCCAGAAAGCAAAATTAGCTGATTTTTTTTGATCCCTTATCACCTTGAAGAACCAGTTGCCTTATAACATGTGCCTTCTAGTGCCCATGCCACTTTCTCTAGAGTTGCTGTTCACAGCGAGGGGAAGTAAAATACTAGGATCCATAAATCTATTTCCTGAATAAGATTTATTGATGGGGCAGCATTGGCCTAGACTAATGTGCATGTCTGTCCCTCAGGATGGTCCTATGAGTGAGAACCAAACAAGAGATTCTGAAGGATCCTTCAAACTGGAAGATCCCACTGAAGTGACTGCTGGGGAGACCTTCTTTGAACCAATATGTATCACTCCAACCAAGAAGGTACAAATCAGAAATGGGGGAGCCTGGGTGGAATTGATTTCCAGCCACTGGCTGCCGTATCTTGTTCATGGCTAGCAGTGGACACTAAATCAGGAGAAAATTCACTGAGACAATTTCTCTGCCTCTTGTTTATCCCTAACCTTCTGAGCAGTCTGGGGGAATTAGACCTTTTTGCTCTCAAATAAGCCATTGACATGTTGGCCCTTTACCTGGCTCAACCTCACCCTCACCCTAATTGATTCCCAGTGTCCTTATGCCAACTAAGTACACTAGATTCTGCTCCCTCACCCAACTTCTTTCTGCCCCATTTTATAAAACTCTTTAGAGTTTTGACATGTAAAGTAAAGAAAATAGAGTAGCTTTTGTGGATTACCATTAGTGACTGGGGAAAGGCAGCTTGCAATTGTGGATGTCTTCCAAGTCTCACGGAGGGTTGGCTGGTTTCTTTGAGTGCTGTGGCAACTCAAGCTAATAGCTTCATTTTCTTACCAGGTCCTGAAAGAGATCGCTGAGCAAGATGTGTTTGTCAAGAAGGCCAACACAGCTGCACTCTTAATCAATGGAGATGTAGAGTCCCAGGAGAACCAATTGCCACTAGTGAAGAAAAAAAAGCGAATGTTGAGTAGTAACACCAGCTTCTTCTCTGGCTGTACCCCCATCAAAGAAGAGGACAACTGAGGGCAAAGGAGACCTACCCGTGACTTTTAATGTTACCATGTTGCACTTCCTTTCCCACCTCAGACACTAACTCTTACATGATTAACAGGATCTATTGCTACAAAATAAAGCTTCAGAAGAAACAAGTCTCAGCTGCTGGCCGTGATATGGGTGTCATGGGACAGCAGCTCTCCGTTGGTTGTTTCTCTAGATCTGCCTGAGCAGATGTTTGCTGTACCAGAACAATGGAAGGAAGAGCTACTTTTTCTTTGGAATATTTAGTGAGCAGAGTAGACTCCTCTAACCCATGCATTCCAGTTGCATCCTGAACTGTGAACAATTTTACCTGCATTGTTCTTAGTCATTTTGAATTGGACCGGTTATTGGCCCCTTTCTTCAAATGCAGAAAAAGGAATTCCTGCCCAAGTTGCCATGTGAGCCCTCATGGTGCTTTTATCTCAGTGAGGCACTGTTTGTAGTCTTAAAACTAGCTGGCACAACAAACTTGTCAGTGGGTGTGCTCCCTCTAGGCCACCGGTGCCTCATTAATGAAATGACTCTCACTAGCCCTTGTGTTTGTGAATATTAGTAATTTTAACCTTTTTTTAATTTTTGTAGCTTTAATAAAGAAGTATGAAAATGCATAAGCTCTCGGTGCATTATGTCCTGAGCGATTCTAACAGCACCTATTCCACAGAGCCTGAGTAACTTCCTAACCCAGGTTGATCTGACTAGACAATGGAGTTTGATCATGTCAGTGGCATAACTGCAACTATCAAAGTTCTTCTCTGACTACATGCTCAATTGTACTGCAATGGATGTAGTTAGTAAAACTTCCAGCAACTGCTCCAACCAAGTACAGGGTTCAATAGCTAATAGTTTTGTGTTCAATAGCTATACTTCACTTTGAAAGAACAGGGAACACACATGGGATTGTCTAACTCTCTTCCTCTTGACCTACAAGGAAAAAGTACTGCCAGCTGTACTTGTTCCTGTTTACTACAGCACACGGGGTTCTTACATTTTCCATCCCAGGAACTAAACTACAGGGCCCTCTGAAGCTGAAGCAGTGCAGCATGTTCTAGCTAATCTAATTAATGCACAGATGGCTCCTTTCCTAGAGGATGACTAGTGACTCAAATAAGCACAGTTCTTCTTTGAGTGATTGCTCCTGTGTATTCCACAGTAGGTGTGCGTACTCGCCACGTGCACCGGTGCCAGAAGTTTTTTCCCTTCGCAGCATCCGTAGTGGGGGAGCACCGCTGCGACCGCTGGAGTGGTGCCGACATATCACACCATAAAGGGGGCTGTATGCTCCCCCCACCCTCAGTTCTTTCTTGCCGCCAGTGAAGGTAGTCGGAACTTGGTGCTCCAGCCTTGGCTGCAGCGTTTATAGCCTTAGTGGTATCCAGTTTCACTGAACTTTCTTGCTGAACTTTCACTAGTGCCTGGCTCGGGGCATGCCCTGTGGCCCAGGCTTCGAGTCGTGCGACTCTTGTCACAACTGTATGCCCAGAAGTGATCCACTCACTCAGTGTCTTCGCTGTCTGGGCAAGGTTCACATTAGTGAGAAGCATAAAATTTGCCGCTCCTTCAAGCTGCGAACTAAGAAGGAGTGTGAGATCCAACTCTGAGCTCTCCTAATGGAGTCGGCATTGGCCCCAGCACCAGCACATCGAGCCAACCCTGCGCCGGGCACCGTGTCTTCAGTGCGTCGCGAAGTGCCTCCGGTGCGCTGTCCTCATTCTGCGCCCAGTACCGCGTCGTCTGTGCACAACAAGGCACCGTTGAGCTGGCACCACTTCCCTTCTAAGAAGCTAGGGAAGACTTGACGGCGCCGGGAGAAAGAATGGGGTGAGGCCAGACCCGCATTGGGCAGCCCACGATCCTCATCAGGACCGAGACCTCTAACTCGGGTGGAGCAGAGTAGTCCAGTACCATCCACATGCGCCTCGCCAGAGGTGAGAATGCCTTTGATGCCGGAGGCAGCTCAGGCCGCATGCGACATCACAACGCTTCCGGTACCGGGAGCACCGCGTCGGTCGGGCTCCCGAGCCCGTGGGAAGCCACTGCTGAGTGCCCATCAACCTTCTCCGGACATCTTGGCACCGTCCCGAGTTGAAGGGCCAAGCTGCGGACCATGGCACGCCTCCACGCCGCGAGCAGGGTCATCTGCGAGCTAGCTTACCTCCTCCACTCCGGGAGACCGTAGGGGAGGCACTAAAAGACGTCATCGCTCCTCTTCGAGCCTTGCACACAGGGACAGGTCTCATCAGCGACGCCACCCATGTTCATACTCCGGCACCCCCTGTGGAAGGCGCCATGCTCGGAGTTCATCACGGGAGTCCTAGGCACTGAGGCGCCGTAGTCTTGGGCGCTGGAGAGAATACAGGGATAACACCCCCGACTCCTACCTGTCTTCCTTCTCCAGGGGCCGTAGACGTCATGTTCGGGACCGCTCCAGCCGTTCATAGGGCACCGTTTGTTTGTCCCAAACCTCCGCTTCGGCACGCAGCCATCCCTCTTCGACTCGCTCGGTGCCACAGGACCAGACAGCCCTCCCAGGCCCCCTCATTTCCCAGGGCCAGGCCGTTCCCTGGCAGGGACAGTGGTGCCAGTGGGCACCATGGCTCCAGGCACTAGCACGGCCGGGACCCCGCTCCGTGGCAGGAGTGTCCCAGGCCCAGCTAACGTCACCACCTTGGCACGGGGATGAGGCAGTGGGCATTGACCCTCCAGCACCAACTCGGGCCCCGGGTCAGGATGTTGAGCTACCGGTACCGCCAGGTACCGATGACACCACGCCACCAACCTCCTCGGCACCGGATGACTCCGTGGCCGCCCTTCCTCCTGTGTCTCCGGCGGATTTCAAGGCCCACCAGGAGCTGCTCAGGAGGGTGGCATCAAACCTCCAGCTCCAGGCCAAGGAAATGGAGGAACCCTCAGCCACATCGTTTAATGTCCTTATCTCCTCAAGGCCGGGATGTATGGCCCTCCCGCTTCATCAAAGGGTGGCCAATGTTACTACTGGCCTTTGGCAAACCCCGCCCTCTCTTGGCCCTATCTCTAAAAAGGCCGAGTGAAAGTACTTTGTGCCTACCAAGGGGGCACAAGTACCTCTACTCCCACCCAACTCCGAACTCTCTAGTAGTGGAGTCCGTGAACCACGGGGAGAGACACGGCCAACCCACTCCCACCCCCAAGGACAAAGACACTCGCAGGCTAGACTCTTTTGGAAGAAAGGTTTATTCGTCTGTGAGTTTTCAGCTCAGAGTGACTAACCACCAGGCACTCTTGAGCAGATATGATTTTAATCTGTGGGGGTCCCTGCCCAAATTCAAGCCCTCTCTCCACAAGAAGGACAGGAAGGAGGTGCGGGTCGATGAAGGTGCAGTGGCGGCTAAAGCGGCGCTTCAGGCCGTCTGCGATGCGGCGGACATGGCTGCCCCTTCCATGGCTGCAGCTGTCTCCATGAGAAGGGCGTCCTGGCTTTCGCTCTCTAGACTATCGGCTGAGTCCTAGTCACTCATGCAGGACCTGCTGTTCGATGGTCGGGCCCTGTTTGCAGATCAAACAGACATGCGTCTGCGTAGGATGAAAGACTCCCGTACCCCCCTACAGACGCTGGGCTCGCATCTCCCGCCGGCCAAGGACAAACCCACTCCTCGCATCTCCTGCCAGCCAAGGACAAACCCACTCCTCCCACCTCCGCTCTACAGGCTCGGGCCAGACATAAGTCCCCGCCTAAGAAACAGCGGGAGCAGAGGCGCAGGTCACAACACCACTCCCCTTCGCCCCTCATCCCAGGCCCACTAAGGCCAGGAGGCCAGGGAAGCAGTGTTTTTGACTACCCCCCCCCCCCCCCCCCCCCCACACACACACACACAGTTAATAAAATTCAGGTTTGTAAATCGTTTACCTACCTTCCATCTGCAATGGTTCCGTATCACTACGGACCGCTGGGTCCTCACCACTCTATCCCTAGGGCCTAAGTGGCAGTTTGTGCCTTCAAATCCTCAGCCACATGACTGCATGCACCTCGGTGGTGCAACATGCCAGGCTCCGGATAAGGCCCCTCCAAATCTGGTTGGCCTCCTAGTTCTTCTAGGCGAGGGACAGCCTGGACAAGGTAGTAGTCCCTGCCGAGCAACATGCGCCGGGTATCCCCTGCTGAGAACCATCTCCCACACGAGATCTAGTGTCGGATGCCTCAGACCTGGGCTGGGGAGCCCACGTGGGAGACTTCAGGACCCAGGGCTTGTGGTCACCCGAGGAACTGACCCTGTACATAAATGTCAGGGAACGCAGAATGGTGTGCCGGGCGTGCATGGCTTTCCCCCAGCGCTTACAAGGGAAGGTGGTCAGAGTCCTCATGGCCAATACCACTGCAATGTATTACATCAACAGGTAAGGGGCCATACGCTCCACGGCCTTATGCCAGGAAGCCCAGCTCCTGTGGGATTTCTGTATAGCCCGCAACATCCTCCTCCAAGCGTTCCACCTGCCAGGCGAGAGCAACACCCTTGCGGATCGCCTGAGCAGGGTGTTCTCACAACTACAGGAGTGGTCCCTACACAGGGAGGTAAAGGAGTGGATCTTCCTACAGCGGGGTACTCCCCAGGTGGACCTGTTCACTGCTCAGAATTGCCTGTGTCCCAGGTTCTGCTCCAGGGTGGGAGAGGGCGAAGGTGCCATGGGGGACGCATTTCTCATCAGGGCCCCTGCTGTATGCCTTCCTGCCTTTCCCCCTCATAGGCAGGGTCCTGCAGAAGGTGAAACCAGAAGGGGCAAGGATTATCTTGATAACCCTGGATTGGGCCCGTCAACACTGCTACGGGACCCTACTGCAACTTTTGGCAGCCCCCCTCGCAGGCTGCCGCTCCGCCCAACCTAGCCCCGCTCCACCTGACAGTTGGGCTGCTCCAGGGCTAGATGCGGAGGAGGGGAGGTGTACCGAGGCTGTTAGACGGGTCCTGCTTGAGAGCAGGAAGCCATCCATACGGCGGTCCTACCTGGCTAAGTGGTATTGGTTCTCCGTATGGGCAAGGGAAAGAGGTTCCTTCCCCACATCTGCTCTGCTCCAGTTGGTCCTGGACTACCTCCTGTCCCTTAGGACCCAAGGGCTGGCCCCCTCTTCGAGCAGGGTGCATCTAGTGGCCATCTCGGCCTTCCACTCTCCGGTGGAGAGACAGTCAGTCTTCTCCCACCACATGACTTCCAGGTTTTTAAAGGGGTTGGATAGAGCGTTCCCTTATGCTAGACCCCCGGTTCCACCTTGGGACCTGAACCTGCTCCTGTCATGCCTCACGGGGGAGCCCTTGGCCACGTGCTCCTGGTCCCACCTATCTAAGAAAGTGGCATTTTTGGTGGCTATCACCTCAGCCCGCAGGGTTTCGAAGCTTAGGGCGCTGACCTCTGAACCCTCGTACACTGTCTTCCATAAGGGGAAGGTCCAGCTTCGCCCACACCTGGCCTTCCTGCCGAAGGTGGTCTCGGCATTTCATATGGACCAGGACATCTTCCTGCCCGTCCTGTATCCTAAGCCCCATTCGTCCAATGAAGAAAGATGCCTACACATGCTAGATGTGCGTAGGGTGCCGGCCTTTTACTTAGACCGAACAAGGCCGTTCTGGAAATCCCCTCAGCTTTTCATTGCTACAGCCGAACGCATGAGAGGGCAACTGGTTTCCACCCAGCGGATCTCCCACTGGATCACCTTGCGCATACGCATGTGTTATGACCTCGCTGGGGTTCCCCCACTTCCTATTGTGAAGGCACATTCGACAAGAGCCCAGGCCTTGTCAGCGGCCTATGTGGCTCATGTCCCTCTTCAGGACATCTGCAGGGCTGCTATGTGGTCCTCTGTCCACACTTTTTCATCACACTATGCAATTGTCTCCCAAGCAAGGGATGATGCTGGATTTGGTAGGGTGGTGCTCCGCCCGGGTAACCCTTAACACTTATCATTTTGAACTCCTACCCACCTCCATCAGGTATAGCTTGGAGTCACCTACTGTGGAATACACAGGAGCAATCACTCGAAGAAGAAAGGACAGTTACCTGCTCCGTAACTGGCATTCTTCGAGACGTGTTGCTCCTCTGTATTCCACATCCCACCCTCCTTCCCCTGTTGGAGTTGTCTGGCAAGAAGAAACTGAGGGTGGGGGGAGCATGCAGCCCCCTTTATGGCACGATATGTCGGCACCACTCTAGGGGTTGCAGCAGTGCTCCCCTACTACGGATGCTGCTAAGGGAAAAAACTTCCAGCACTGGTGCAAGTGGCAAGCACGCACACCTTCTGTGGAATACACAGGAGCAACACATCTTGAACGCATTACAGAACAAGTAACTGTCCTTTATCCTGGGGGGGAGACTATACCTCAAAGGTATAAAGTTGTAAAAGAGGGGATGGCTGTTAACTTCATGAGCCAAAACCCTTCTTCTGCAGGAAGTTCTGCTGTAGTAATTTCACTTCTCATGTTTGTTCAGAGGAGTGAAGTTCTGGAACAGCTTTCCAAGGGCAGGAATGAGGGCAAAAAAACAAACTAGCTTCAAGCCTGAGCTTGAGAAGTTGTTTTTGGGTGGTGTTTTTTTTTAATGGAGGGGATGGTATATTGGGACTGCCTATGTGGCGTGTGACTATCAGTGACAGCCAATAGCAAAAAAAAATCCCCAACTCCTGCAGAACACTAGCTGGGGAGGGCTCTGAGTTACTAACAGAATTATTTTCCCAGGTATCTGCACGTCACATCTTTGTACATTTTGAAATGCTCAGGGTCTTCCTTAAGTGGGGAAAACCTTGACATTTCATCACTACTCTTTTTCCACTTTGGAACTCCACCTTAGGTTGATATGTGAATTTTCAGCTGACTGTACAGTTATTAAAACTGCACTCCAGACACTACTTTCTGGGGGTGATTAGCTTACAGCACTGACTTGTAGAATGCTAGGTAGTTACTGCTGCAACAGGGGCAGGCACTGACAGAACGTTAAATAAAGCAATTTGAATGATCTTCAAGCATTTCCTCTTGCTGCATGTATGCTACTGGCTACTACTACTGAAAGTGGTCAAAGTGGCTTCTTGTACGAGCACTGTTAATAGCTATCTTGTGCATCTACTTATTAATTGCTCCTATGCTGAGACACTCCACTTCATATGGTGTGCCTTGCTCCAAACTAGACAGTGTATTAGGAAAAACATCCCTCCTATTGAGAATCAGCCAAAAAATACACAACTGAAGATGCAGGATCAGTTTCTTTATGTAGTTTATTGGACTGGCACTGTCAACTAGTTCAGCTCTCACAAGTTAGTGCTTGCAGAGTAGCATTTTCTTTCAAGCCATGATCACGTCAATAGCTAAGCTACCAGAAATCTATTTTGTAAAAGCCCCAGTGCTTAGCCATTTTGAAAACAGGGCCTACTCACCTTTAGCTAAAAGGCTCAGTCCACTGACTGTCATATGTCCTGCCACAGTCTTGCTATATTAATTCTCACCACCTCCAATGGTACCCAAACAGTATGAGTTGCACACTCACGGTCTTTAAACAAATCTACTCTACTAACTTTAGCTTAAGAGTAACAAGGTGCATAACCAACTTCTGCTGGTGAGAAAAAAGAAGAGCTCTGTGTAGCTCAAAAGCTTGTCCCTCCATCAACAGCAGTTGGTCTAATACAAGCTATTACCTCGGTTATCCTGAGAACCAATACAGCTACACTCCCGCACATAGCTTAAGAGTAAGCAGTTGCACAGTAACAAAGGTTGGACCATATTCCAGGAAAAAGGGGATCATTTATTTGAAATACTACCTCCTCTTTGCATAAAATAGTACGATCCAACAGTTTTTCACTGGATATAGTGAATATTTTTCAAAGAAAGTTAATACTGACATGACACTTAATAAAACTATTTGCTCATCTGTTTTAAAGCAGAGGCTAAATTTGTTAGTCTGTCTCTTATCCATATGTACATTAGGATCCTGTGAACAGCAGCGAAGTAGGTAGTTAAAAATCAAAGCCACTGACATTATGTACTTCCCTCCTCCCCCTTTTCATCCCCTGCCCATGATGTTCTAAATTCTTTGTAGCAACTCTACCTAGGGATCGCTGCAGACAAGCTTAATAGGCAGCTGCAGCTGAATGAGAGGATATCTAAAAAACAAACATGCAATAAGGTAAATTACGGTATTCCAGATTTGGGGTGGCATGAAAACACTTCACCTAAAGAGATGGATTATTTACTTTAAAAGGAGACATATTAGGAGTAGCAGCTCAGGAGCAGAAAAAGAAGTTCTCAAGAACTAAACCAAGACTTTTTCTGGTTATTTAAAAATTGACACTAACTTCAAACCTAGTTTAAAAAAAAAAAAAAAGTCCTTTCAAATTCTACACCTACCTCTGATTCCTTTTAAAAAATTCTCTTAAGAGACAGTATAGTAAGAAAAGCATCTGGCAGAAACTGCACTCTGCAAAGCTTAAAGCATTTCTACTTGAATTAGAAGAAAGAGTCAAGAGGAGATGGAACAAAGTACATAACTATGGTACAAGACAGAAACCCTGAATAATAATGAACATCATGGTGAGTGAGCACCAAAAGAGATTTTGAATACAGACAAGGTTAAAAAACAGCTTTTATTGCAGCATCGTTCTCCTAGCAATATCATTCTTCTCCTGATTCCATTAACTCTGAATATTTACACATTTTCTGTCACAATTTGTGAACAACATTTTGGCAAGTTCCAACTCGGCATCAGACTCAATATGAATCACACCTCTGAAAAAGTATGGAGACTGGACTGAATCCCTTTACAAATTATCATAATCGTCATCATCTTCATGCTTCCTTTTCAATGGATTTGCCTCACTGGCTGCATTCTGTGATATCATATTTGTAGTAATCAGAATGTTTTTTGATCCAATTAATGAAGGATTAATCAGAACATTCTGAACTGTAGGTGTAGTAGGCGTTGCTGCATTTAAAAGGAAAAGAAAAAGTGTTTATTAGCTGCCAGTGTCATTATACAACTTCAGGTCCTGTATAGAAAGAGCATTTAGTGTTTCATGCTAATAAAAATATAGTTTCCAATTATAGGACATGTAATGTCCCAAAGTAGAAAGTTGTGCTGCATGCTAATATTCCTGTTTATTTTCACTAATGTTCACTGGAGTATCCAACACACAATTGTGGATTTGTCGCAAAGCTTAAATGAAAATTTGCTATATTGTTTCCTTCAGGTTTTGTTAGTATTAGTACTCTGGTTGCTTGTTTTTAAACAGGCTTAGTCCTTAAAGGAAGTTTTTGCTGTTTATGTTTGTTGAAGTAGGATCTATGACAATTTTACTGATAAAGAGATAATTAAGAGAATTTGTAATGGTTTAGTAGCAGAAAGTGAATCAATAGTCAAGTAAGACTAACAATGGCTTTGGTACATTTGTACTGGTTATATTAAGACTAAAGAATTGAAGACCAAAATAAAGTTGAAAAGGCAAGCTTAATTCTGGCATTTCATGGTGCGTGTGTGTGTGCGCGCACGCCTAGGTTTTTAAAAGAGCACATGGAAGAAAAAAATTCCATCATATGGCATCACATTAACCACAGGGGTCATTAATAGGGTTAGAACCTCTAGATCCACCATGCAGATCTCTTGCACCTCAATAAAAGAAAACGAAAATATGTGGTCTTTTTAAGAAGTGATGTAGGTCTCAAGACATCAGTGTTTTGTAACTTATGTTATACCTGATTTGACTGTTGTCTGAGAGGATGGGATTTGTACAGTAAACCTTTGACCTGTCAGCGATACCGGAGTGCCAACTTTTGTTGAAACAGCTACTGTTTGTGCTGAAGGAGTTCCTGAAATACACAATGATTTCATTAGAGGACTCAGTGCAGGTAAATATACAACTCTTTATATTACATAAAATGTCTTCAAAAACTGAACTTGCTACTTTCATATAGAAAAGAGATAATTACTATTAAATAATATCAATATACATTGATATTTCAAACCTAGCTATGATCTAGATCCTAATGATGGCCAGATATTCAGAGTAAGCTGTGTGCAGCAGCATGCATACATTTGGCCACAACACATGCACTCACAGAGGTCGACATGCACAGTTACATGTATATAAATGCACATGCCCAACTTAAATTCTGGTTCAAAATAGCTCAGTCAGTAAAAAATCCGTTTCAATCTATAGTTCAGGGTGTAAGTCCTCCTCAGAATGTAGTTTGCATTTTAAAAAAAGCGATTCAACTAGTTCATTTTTCTCTCCTGAAAAAGTTTCCATTTTATAGAACAGGTCAGAAATACAAGAATGGTATCATCATCCTAGATACTAAATAAAAATGGTCTAGCTTTGGTAATTTAGAGAGAAACTTATTTTCATTTAACTTCCATTGCACTTTTCTAAAAAGCCATTAGGTTGTTAGGATATCAAAGTTCATTGAAATGGTGAGTTGGATATTATCTATTGTTCCTTAAAAACATACTCCAAGATGGTTTTTAACATGTAAGAATATTCTTCAAAATTCAGAACTGTTCCATAGGTTTCGAGTTTTTTCTAAGCAAGGTCAACATGGCAAACCATAACTGAGCTCTCTCTTACCTAATGTAGGCGTGCTAGGTCTACTACTTACAGCACCAACACTTAGTCGGGGTACTGTTATTCTTCCCGCAGAGGAAGAGACCTGTAGAGAGAGAATATATGCATTCAGATTAGAACCACCATTTCAGTGTTAAGAATCATTGATTATTTCTATGATCGCATATGTACGCTCTGCAACATGGAAGAGTAACAAAATATGAACCGGTGATCACGCACAGCCTATTGCAATGCAACACTTATGTCACAGAATTTACCCACTGGGACAGAGTTTCTCAAACTCCTCACACTGTGAGCTACATCCCAGCAGAAATGCCTTATGGAACCACTAATCCACCATGCTTATGCACAAAGTACAAAATCCCTGCCTTTTCAAAAACTTAAGCTGTTTGAGTTATACAAGTGTAAAAGAAATTACATTAAACATTTAATTTTAAACACACCACTTACAGACTAAGGCCTTCTAAACTTTATTTTGGCTCAGGATGAAATTTGTTACCTGCGTAGTGTTTACAAGGGAAGTGTTGCTACAGTTATAGCAGTGTTTTAATATTGTGGTAGCACTAACCAATCATTTATACTGAAACTGCATGGCTAGTTTTGAGTAATACAATAATTTTCAGTACTATTCACTGTATACGTGACCACAAATACTACTATTACATTAATAAGAAGCAATATAATTTATTTTGATTTGCTTTTTCAGTATACTAAGCCCTTGCTTTGGCTCATGCAAAAAGAATCTAACCAAAGGAGAAGTCTTCACTTTAGCAATTTGTTTATCCAGGAAAGCTTTGTTCAGATTCTGTGTCTAATTTTCAATGACTTTCTGCCTTTTACCCAATATTCCAGCTGAGCTGACTGAATGGTCCACCAGGATACACTTAACCTGAAATCCTTTATGCTAACCATTAAACAACACAGCCTCTTACACACAATATTAAAAGGTAACTGGTAGAAAGAATATCTGCCAGAATTAATTTCAATATACTTTAGCACCCAGAGATCTCTATTAGTATGTGCACCTATGTTCGTACCTTGAGAAAAACTGAATAATTTGGGCATCACGTTTAATAAAATGTCATTATCAAACAAAAATCCCATTTGGCTCATAAAACTCTTACCTTTTTTTGCAAGGACTTAAGTCTGTAATTTGGAGCTGTTAAACAGTATCTATCAGGTGGCAGTCTGGGTCCAGAATACGGCTTTATCAATGGCAGTGGGGTCTGATTCTTTTGTCTTGCAATATCTAGCAAAAACTAGGGGGAGGAAAGGGGAAATAGTTATCAATACCCACGTTCTTTTGTTATGTTACGATTCTCTGAATAAGCTTTACTTACATCTCTTGGGGGAGGAGAGGTAAATGATTGATCTGTTCGACATTGGATTGCTAGTCTCACATCATCTGCATCAACACTGGACTTCTTAGCATGACTTGAGTAAATTTTTGCATCTTCCAATATAGTAGTCACATATCCTTTGAAGAACAAAACAGAATATCTCCCCCTGAACATGTCTAAAAAAATAGCAACCTCTTTTCACAAAAATTTAGTAAAAGTTCATGTACTCTACATGTTTTCCAGAAGCTATGCAAGAAAATTATTTCCTGACACATTCCATGACACAAAATATCAATCTGTCTCGTCACAATCAACAATACATTTATTAAGTGTGACAAAAATAAATCCTTAAATACCATCTAGTTTTATTTAGTTCGTCTTTTCCTTCAAAACGTTTTTTTAAAACAATTGTGCTTACTGAAAGGCTAATAGCAATGACTTGTGCAAGACAGTACATGTTTTTCTATCAAACATTTGTTTATGTACATGAAGCCTCGCATGCAATATAGCTCCCACTTGTGCCACAGTTCAGGTCATCTCATCAGCAACATCTGCAAATTGTGCCAAATAACGTGGTGGATTTTTAATATATATATATTTTTTTTTAAATGGCAATGGACTCATTTTTACTTTTGTTCTCATGCTAAGATTGGAGCCAAAAATTCCACAGGTGAAACTGTACAGCAGCAACACACTGCACCACAAATCTTCTAAACATCCCTTTTTTTTCCCCTGTGACATACATTGGAGAGTTAGGAACACGGAAACTGCCACAGTAGATCAGACCAGCAGTCCACCTAGCCCAGTATTTTGTCTACAAGTGTCCAGAACCAGATGCTTCAGACAATGACACAAAATCATCCTGACGGGGGGAGGAGAGATAGCTCAGTGGTTTGAGCATTGGTCTTCTAAACCCAGGGTTGTGAATTCAATCCTTGAGGAGGCCACTTAGAAATCTGGGGCAAAATCAGTACTTGGTCCTGCTAGTGAAGGCAAGGGGCTGGACTCAATGACCTTTCAGGGTCCCATCTAGCTCTATGAGATAGGTATATCGCCATTAAAAAAAAACAAAAAAATATCTCTGCTAATCAGAAATTGATTTAGACCCTGAAAAACAAGGTTTACTATTGTTTCCTAAAGTTTTATTGTCATTACTGATAACTCTGGATACTCTTTCTATCCCTATAAATATCCAATCACCTTCTGAATCTTGATAAGTTCTTGACCACAATGATCTCCCATGGCAATTAATTCTACAACTTAATTACAAGTCATGTGCAAACATCTTTTCTTTTATTGGTTTTCAACTTTCCACTTTTTAATTTATCATAGAATATCAGGGTTGGAAGGGACCTTAGGAGGTCATCTAGTCCAACCCCCTGCTCAAAACAGGACCAATCCCCAGACAGATTTTTACCCCAGTTCCCTAAATGGCCCCCCTCAAGGATTGAACTCACAATCCTGGGTTTAGCAGGTCAATGCAATTTAATTGAACATCCACTTATTCTCCTATGCTAAGACACACAGACAGGCACTCCTGAACTTTCTTCTCTGTACCATTCATTACTGTACATACTTAAACAGTCCCTCTTATTGGTCTCGTTTTCCCAGGCCTTTGATCATCCTAACTGACTTTCTCCGAAGCCCCTCCACTTCTGCAATAGCCTGTGTGAGAGGTGCCCAGTACCGCCTAGGGGAGGTCACACCTGGAAAGGCAGCGCAGCATGTTCTGTATTTAGCACGTTGACAACTTACTGTACGCGAATTCCAACATCTGATTGATAACGCGGGGTTCATACTCCGTGATCCCCATGTCCTTCAGGATCTGGGCCATAACCTGCGATTGGGAAGAGAAACACAGCGTGAGTCCATCAGATCAGGCGCTAACCTCCCCCTGCCAAGGGCGCAAGAGGCTGGGCACACACTGCTTCGGGGCTAGCGCCCCAGCTTCTCAGCGCCCCTTCGCCTGAGCAGCAGCCGAGCACAGGACCCGGCCGGCCGCAGCGAGGACACCCCAAAGCCGCCCCGCCGAGCCCTCCACCCAGCCCGGCCCGCGACGCCCCCACTGGGAGCCCCCAGCTACCTGAGCATCCTTAGGCGCGCTCTTGGGAGACGCCATCTTGCTTTGCTCCATTGCTTCCGGTCAGCTGACCTGCTTATTTCCGGGGCTGCCGCGTGAAGAACCGCCCTCCCTCCCCCTCTAGGTGTGCTACTGAACATGCGCAAGCGCCTCCGCACGTTCCTTTTGGGCATGCGCCGTGGAGCGTCAGGGCTGCAGTAGAACCTGCCTTTCGGCGGTGCCCTGGCGGCTGCGCGTCCCTGGGCGCGCGGTACAGCCAGAAGCCGTGAGGCCGCGGCTCTGTAGGAGCGCCAGGACCCAGCTCCCGGGGTGCAGCGCGAACGCGAGGGTCCAGCCCTGGTGGCGCGCCGGGCTCGGCCGCGGGGGATGCCCCAGGGCGGGCTGAGGGCTCGGGGGGGAACCCCGAGTGCTCGGCTTCGGAAGGAGCCTGGTGGCTGTTTGTAAAGCCAGTCTCATGGTTTCGAGTCACTCCTGACTTTTTTATTGCTGCAGTTGGGCGCTAGTGTTGGCGACCCCAACTGTATAAAAATAACGAGTGGGGCCCTCCAAATCGTACTTAAAAATTAGTAAACGAAGGCTTCATTTGATTTGCCTAATGGTGTCTGAGCCTTTGGCCTGCTCTTGTGTCACATATTAATGTTTTTCTAATAAGGAAAGCTGAGATCCTCACCTAATCACATGCCTCCAGGAGCTGGGGCTTTCAGAAATATATCAACAATCATACAGTTTGTGATAAAAGCACAAGAGTTGGCAGTGCTAGATTACATGAGTTTGGGGGAGCTAGAAGAGGGGCAGGATTCCTACCAAGCAATGAGACGCTTGTACAGACTGTTGTGGGAGAAAATAAAACTGAGCCGGGGTCTGCAAAATAAATAAAACCACAAATAAATGCCTGCCTTCCTTCGTTCTTTTCTCCCACACATGCAAAAGGCAAATATATTGACATAAGAATGGCCATACTGGGTCAGACCAAAGGTCCATCTAGTCCAACAGTGGCCAATGCCAGGTGCCAAATGAACAGAACAGGTAATCATAAGTGATCCATCTCCTGTTGCCCATTCCCAGCTTCTGGTAAATTTGCTAGAAAATAGGCAAAAGTATCATAAAATGGAACAGACAACAGTGATGAATGAAATTCTAAAAGAGAAATTGGGCAAATGTTAAATATGGACCAGGCAAGGGCAATTAATAAGCATTCACTTGAAAAATTAGAAATTAGGCAAAAAGTGATTTTAAAAAAATGTATTCCTATCAGCAAGGGCAATTGTTCAGAAAATGAAGACAAATAAAAAACAATCTTGAGCTAACATGAGATGTCTGCCACCAGCCTGATCACTCTGTGTGTATGGTGTATCTCTAGCCATTGCCTTTTGGCTTTCTCTTTATAGGTCCAAATCTTGCAACTTGATGTGTGTAGGTTTGTGTGGATTCACTTACCTTAGATACTGATCCATCAAATACTTATACATATGCATAAGTTTATGCACAAGAGTAGTCTTGTTGACTTCAGTGGAACCACTCACACATGCAAAGTGAAACATGTTTACAGGATTGAGAATGTTTAGGGCACTTACACATTTTTGCTTTTGGGCCTGATTCAGTAGGAACTATGGACCAAGTTTCACCAGTGGGCTGTAGTCCACGAAAGCTTATGCTCTAATAAATTTGTTAGTCTCTAAGGTGCCACAAGTACTCCTGTTCTTCATCTTGGGAAGGTTACCAATGCCTGACAAAGCCTCTCTGGAGGCATGGGGGCAGAATGGGACCATGTGGACTTTGTCCTCCCTTCTCTACATTACTGTTGAAAGTAGGAGGGAAGGGGAAAATCATTGGGGCTCAGAGGGGAAGTGACTGGGGGCGGGGGGAGGTTGCTACTCCAAGTCACTGTCAAGAGGCAGTGCAATTTGGGGCAGGACCATCTGTGGATGATTCAAGATGGAATAAGTGAGGTCCATGATCAGTCTGGGCTGTTGTGGAGCCTCCCATTCAAGGTGGTGTGGGGATGGGCTGCCCCGGGACAATTTAGGGGCATGTAGTCACTGTGGGTCAAACTCCATTAACCCCTCTATCTACGTCCCAGAACTCTGACACCAGCATTACTATGAAAGGACTGCGAACTGGAAGAACATTGTGCAAACAAGCACAGAATTACTTATATTTTTAAAAGCACATTGTTATTCTGCGGAAGCGGGGAGACGCGTGTAGAAGATAGTGGGCAGCTTCCTTCCTTTCAGGCTAAATGTGGGAACAATTAAATACCCTTTAGTTTAGAAATAGTTGAAACAATAGTTGCCAGTGCCTAAAGCATAGGTTGCATTTAAGGCCATTCAGGAATCTGAACTAACTGTGTGGGCAGAGGAGTTTCACTAGGGGCTGAATGTAAGTACAGGGCAGGGGATTGAATTGATTACATCTGTGTGTTTGTGATAGAAGGCAGAAGCACCACAGGAGCATGCAAGGAAGCCTTAGACAAAGCCAGAGAAGCGCTCATACTTGACCCTGAGAAAAGCCTAGAGGGGGAATTTTTGGGTGGAGTGCTGGCTGGAAAGGGGGTTGGACCTGTGAGGAAATAAACTGTCTCCTGCCATTTGATTTCTACTGTGGTCAGGGAAACAACGACATACGTGACACTTTCATCAGTTTCTCCTAATGACAACAACCCACTAAACCCCAATTTTAGTTAACCACTCAGGTCAAAAGGGGTAGCAATATTTCCCTACAAAACTATGATTTGCGGCTCCAAACTTTTCCTATCTGACAGCCTGGCCAGGAACCCAAGGCCCACACCTAATATGCAGGCAATAGAGAAGACTGCCACCCTCTTCTCTTGCTATGGAGTCAGGCTCTGTGGCAATGACAAATCCTAGCATGCCTGGTTCCATTACTAGCTCAGTGGATTTAAGCGGAGCAGGCAGCTCTCTATATTAAAGATGAGGGACGCCATGCACACCATTGTGGCGCTCTGCACAGAGCCACCTCTCTCACAGAATTTGCAGACCCTTAATTTTATTAATTATTTAATTACTCATGTATTAATTTAACAAGAAAGCAAGCAAGAACCACCATTATTTATCTTATAATTTTCCATGAAAGTCACCTTTACCACTTACATTATGTACAAGCTGTGGAAAATGATGTGAGTGGTACAAAAAGAGAGGCTGTATCCTGGAGACAGCATGAATATTGTATAATGTAGCTCTTGCTGTCTGTTCATTTATACACTAAAGCAAACATGTGTGTGAAATTTAGAGGCCCACAGCACAAGTTGAAGCCGCAGTCTCCTGGGAAGCATAGATAATGGTGCTGAACAGGAAGAAGGGTTGGGGACATATTTCCCCTAAATGGAATGCATTATCAATTTCCCCCTTTCAGTGTGCTTTTTTCTTTACTTTGAGGAAGACATTTTCCTATTAGACGACTGGCTGAATGTCTCATTTCTGTACTCTCTTAAGTACTTATTTGACCCCATTACTGTAGCATCTGAGCAACTCACAACAGCCCTATAAGGTAGGGAAGTACTATTATCCCCATATCTGGGGAATAACTGGCTGGCTATGCAGTAGTACTGCAGAAAAAGATCTGGGGGTTAGAGTGGATCACAAATGGAATATGACACAACCATGTGATGCAACTACGAAAAAGGCTAATATCATTTTGGGTTGTATTAACAGATGTATGATAACACAGGGGAGGTAATTGTCCCAGTCTGTTCAGCATTGATGAGGCCTCAGTTGAAATACTACAGTATCTCCAGTTCTGGGCACCATACTTTAGGCAACGTGGCCAAATTGGAGAGAGCCCGGGGAGAGCAACAAAAATGATAAAAGAGTGAGGGTGGACCTATTAACTATCTTCACCTACGTTAAGGGCTGTTGTAAAGAGGACAGTGATCAATTGTTCTCCACAGCACTGAATGCAGGACAAAAAGTAATCAGTTTAATCTGCAGTGAAGTAGATTTAGGTTAGAGTTTTAGGAAAAACTTTCTAACTTTAAGGCTAGTTAAGTATTAGAATAGGCTTCTGAGGGAGGTAGTTGAATCTCTGTGACTGGAGTTTTTTTTTTAAGAACAAGTTAGACAAACAGCTGTCTGGGAAAGTCTAGGTTTACTCTGATGTATCTCACCACAGGAGCTGGATTAATTGACCTTACAAGGTCCCTTCCAGCCTTATGATTCTCAGGGTACATCTACACTACAGGGGGGAGTCGATTTAAGATACGCAAATTCAGCTACGTGAATAGCGTAGCTGAATTCGACGTATCGCAGCCGACTTACCCCGCTGTGAGGACGGCGGCAAAATCGACTTCTGCGGCTTTCTGTCGGCGGCGCTTACTCCCACCTCCGCTGGTGGAGTAAGAGCGTCGATTCGGGGATCGATTGTCGCGTCCCGACGGGATGCGATAAATCGATCCCTGAGAGGTCGATTTCTACCCACCGATTCAGGCGGGTAGTGTAGACCTAGCCTTACAGAGGGGCGTGAGGCACAGACAGACTAGTTAACTAGCCTGAGGTCACACAGGCTAGCCTGTAGCCAGGTAAGGACTTGAACACAGTTGGTCTCCAATGTTCCAGGTGAGCATATTAACCACTGGATCACTTGTCTTCACTGCGTTACAGCAGTACATGATATTTCATTACTAGTACTGGCAACAGCTGTAAATGTTGAAATTAAATGTTGAGGGGTGTTTATTTGTAACAACTATATAGGAGAAAATGCAGCTGTACTGAAGGCATTGCTTTACATTTTTGTGTTCATAATCTCACGACATGAGTATTAGCAGCAAAAGCCACATCCTGATCTTATTGCTGTTACCCTCATCCTTTTTTCCCCCTCCCAGCCAGTGTTTGAAACCATCAACTCCCATTTACATCAATGTAACAACTCCCAATTATTTCAGGGGAAGCAGGATTAAGCCCATAGGCCTTGGCTACACTGGCAATTCACAGCGCTGCACTTGCTGCGCTCAGGGGTGTGAACCCCCCCCCCCCCCGAGCGCAGCGCTGTAAAGCACCAGTGTAATCAGCGCCTGCAGCGCTGCACGCTCACTCGCAGCACTGCAAGCTATTCCCCTCGGAGAGGTGGAGTACTTGCAGCGCTGCGAGAGAGCTCTCGCAGCGCTGAATCCGCGAGTGTAGCCAAGGCCTAAGTTCCTGATCGTGCAAACTGATCTGCAGTTAGATCCCTGGGCTCATGTCATTTCATCCTCTGCACTAGCTGAAAGCATACTGGCACTCAGCCTTACAACATTCTGCCTTGATGACAGTTTTTTGCTATGGAATGTATTCTTGACATTGAAAACCAAGTTAAAGCAAGGAACTGAACTCCAGAGAATGTGGATTAGCATGAACATTGCTGAAGAAATCCTTGGAAGGTAGAGAGGAAGGAATTTAAGTTATCATCAAGAGTCAAAACACTCAGGTGTGGTCATCATTTTAATTTCAATGCAAAACAAATGGTCTCATATGTGCTAATGATGTGTGACTTTTCACAGCATGGAAACAACCACCTGATGAGCAACCACACCAATGCAGCTCTACTATCCATCTGGCTCTCCCATCACCTCCTTAACCTCTTACAGACACTCCTCCACTGGAGCTCCAAGGAGGGAGGAGTGCTCCATGCCCAGATTTTTGCGTGGAAATCAGCATGGGAGATGGTACAACTAGGAGCTGTTGTTTTAAGTTTGTCAGTGAAAATGTCTATCAGTATCTGTCCTCTGCATCAGTGGTGCAAGTAGAAATAATTTCTTGATGGTACTGCACTCATGGGAGGGACATAAGGAGGGGCACATGACCTCCCCTCCTTCATGTGACTCCTCCCCGCCCCGCCCTCAGCCCAGGGCCCCCACGCTCTCCCCAACCCCCCTGCTTAACTACTCACTTTCCCCCTACATATGTAGTATTCAGTCAGTTTATATGGAATATGGGAGTTGGGTGAGGAGCCATTTCAGCATATGTATGACTTATTAAAAGACAAATTTTAAGTAGGACTGTATCCTAAACTGCTTTATGGTATTGTACCCAATCATTGCATTTCAATGGGGGATTCAACTTCCTTTATAAGAACAGATTCCTGAAACTCTTACCAGTCCACAAAAGTGGTCCATAGGCATGCAAATAGTCCCATTGTCTTCAATGGGATTGATCAAATGATTAAGGGTTTTCAGAGTTAGGTTCCAAGTCTGGAAATTGTCCTGGATGAAACTGACAATGCCTCAGCTGTCAGCTCAGAAGGAGTTTCTTTCAAATAAAGGTGGGCAGATGTGTGATAAGTCCTATCTCCATTGCTAAGATGAGGAACATATTTTCAGCAAAGTTCTTGGCAGATTCTTGAGGCAGCTGGTTTAAGGCCATCAGTGTCTGGGATTATAATCTTTACTTATAGTTCTCTCACCCACAAAGCTGGGAAATGAGGCATTTGTTTTCTATGTTTTGCTGCTCCAATTCCAGTTAACAAAATGCATGTTAGACTAGTTTGGCTGCAAAGAAGAATGGATGTCATGGATAATTCAGACCAATGGAGAGAAACAGAATAAAAAAGACAGTTTAAATGCCTTCCGTCTCCCCCACTTCCCCGCTCCCCTCTTGAGGACTCCTCAACAATGTAACAGCACAACACATATGCTAACAAACTTAAACAAAGCCTTTGTTTAAGTTTTTTAACATATGTATTTTGCTGTTAAAGCCATTTAAAGAATTAATGCCCTCCCTAGCTGTGTTCTGCTCCTGGGGGGGAAGGGGAGGAAGCTAGCCCCAAGTCTTTCTGGTACCCTGTACCTGCTAAAAATCTCTTGCCGGTACTGCATACTAGAGGGTACCACCCTACTTGCACTCCTTCCTCTTCTTGTCCTATAGGGGTAAGGGCACTGCAGTCTAGTCTCATGTGGGGCACAAGAAGTTCCAGAGCCAGCCCAGTATCCAATACATGCCAGCATTAGTTCTGGATGAAAAGAGAATGCAGCTGCTGAGATTCTTTGGGTTGCTGCATTATATCATTATAGTCCAAGAAATTTAAATTTCATGAGTCTTAGTATATTACACAAAAACATCCTGCTAGGATGAGAGGAAAGACAACAAAGGCTATAGACAACAAAATGAAATTCAACAAAGACAAATATAAGGTGTTACACTTAGGGAAGAAAAACCAAATGCATAAATATATACTGGGGGATAACTGGCTTGGCAGCAGCACTGCTGAGAAGGATCTAGGAATTGTGGTGGATCAGAACCTCAACATGAGTCAGCAATGCGATGCTGTTGCCAAAAAAGCACATGCAATTTTAGGTTGCATTAACAGAGGCATAGCATGCAGGTCATGGAAAATGATAGTACCACGCTACAGGTCGTTGATTAGGCCTCAGCTGGAGTAGCACGTCCAGTTTTGGTCACCAATGTATCGAAAAGATGTGGAGAAACTGGAAAGGTTGATCAAAGGGATGATCATAAGGCAAACCATATGAACAAAGGCTGAAGGAACTGGGTATGTTTAGTTTGGAAAAGAAGAGTTTAAGGGGGGACATGATAGTGATCTTCAAGTACTTGAAAGGCTGCCATAAAAAAGATGGAGAAAAGTTGTTCTCTCTTGCCACAGGGGGCAGGACAAGAGGCAATGGGTTCAAACTACAGCATTAGAGATTTAGATTAAATCTCAGGCAAAACTTCTTAACAGTAAAACAATGGAACAGACTGCCAAGGGAAGTCATGGAACTGCCGTCACTGGAGGCTTTTAAAAGGGGTCTGGATAGCCATCTGTCTTGGATGGTTTAGGCACAACAAATCCTGCATCTTGGTAGGGGGTTAGACTAGCTGATCCCTGTGATCCCTTCTGACCCTATGATTCTAAAGGTTAATCCCAGACACTGAACTAAACCAGCATGTTTCTGGCAGGAAAGGGGGATCTATTCTACCAAAAACGGAGCAGTTTTTACATGGCCTCAGACAATGGATTAAATCAAAAGCAGACAAAATCAGGGCATCTGCCATGTTGCCATTCACTCCTGACATACTGTATAAGAAGGCAGGGCCGGCTCCAGGCACCAGCGCAGGAAGCAGGTGCTTGGGGCAGCCAATGGAAAGGGGCGGCACGTCTGGGTCTTCGGCGGCAATTTAGCGACGGGTCCCTCAGTACCCTCTCAGGGAGAAGGACCCACCGCCGAATTGCCGCTGAAGAATGAAGTGGCACGGTAGAGCAGCTGCCAAAGTGCCGCCGATCACAGCTTTATTTTTTTTTTTTTTTCGCTGCTTGGGGCGGCAAAAAAGCTGGAGCCGGCCCTGTAAGAAGGAAATATATTGCTGACAGCTTATGAGCAAGGACTGATAGCATGCATCTTGTACTGGTGAAAGGGGCTACATTAACAACCCTGGAAACTGAAGTCCTCTGTTTATCCAAAGACAGTGGGAGGGCAATTCTGTTATGGAAAGACAATTTTTAAACATTCACAATTCACAACTGGGACAGAGCTTGGGAATGTTTTTCACAATGTAGCTATTGGTCCACTGGGACAGAGACCACGAACTCCTTCTACATAAGCAACCAACCATCCCTCAGATGATACCTTTTGCTTCCTAAGGCTTGATCTGGATTCAGACTGATTACCTAGACAGGAAGGGTGGAGATTAGCCATTACCCACGCAGTCCTCCTTTTATAAATGAATGTGTTTGGCTAACTTGGAGGTACTGTAAGTAGTGGAAGAAGAAAAGAACATTCAAAGTGTATAGCGCTGATCAGTTAGTGAACACCGTCCAGTCAGCACAACGCTACAGTCAAAAGTTCACTTTTTGGAACACAAGTTGTTCCTTGTCCAATAAGATGCTCCAGTCTTAGCAGTGTTGATAATGCTGCTTTGCGCAGGATTTAGGGTGGCTTGTTTTTAGAACTCCTATTCACAGGAGGCTGTAGATGCAGCATAAGAAGTGAGGGCTTTGGGGACAGATTTTTAAAGGTGCCGAAAACCTAGTAGGGTTTTCAATAGTGCCCTGCCTAACACTCATTGATTTAAAAGGACATTTGGTGCCCAAACCCAGATCCTCAAAGCTATTTAGGCATCTAACTCCCATTGAAAGCAGTGGAAGTTAGGTGCCTATCTACACTTTTGAAAATCCCACGAGTTGCCTATATGCATCTGTAGGCACCTAAACTCCTGCTGAAGTCACACTGGAATGCTTCCTGTAAGCAAACCCACAGCTCTGCACTTTTAAGAAATTAGCCATGCTGGACATGCACCTTTCAACCCAAATACTGAACTATTGTGCAGTACATTTCAATAGCCCACCTTGAATAGGCGTTAGGACAAGAACAAATCAAAAACAGCAAAACTATGAAGGAAATGAACATAACAGAGTTATTCTCTTCTGTGATCCCTGTTTCCTTGCTCACTGATCTTGAATTTATGGGGAATATAGGAGTTCCCTCAGATTACTCAGTGAAGCACCCTGTTTTCATATGGAGCGTACTATAGCTCTGATATTTAGCATAATGGCTCTCTTCTAGCTGTGAAGAATGAAATCCCTTTCAAAGTCTCCGTGAGTCAGCCACTAATGGCTTCCTTTATGTTTTGTACAGCTCTACCAACACCTCCCCACCCCAATCATTTAGTAAATAAATTACTGATCCTTTCTGAAGTTAAAAGTAAATCAAAGTGACACTGTCTCATTTTTTAAACTGATGTCCAAACAAATGTGTTTCCACATAACTTGATTATCTTATTAAGACACGTTCAGTCCAGACCTCTCACCCTGCAGCATATGTTGTGAAGGAGATGTAGGGGAAAAGGCCCTAAATAAACATAGCAGTTCTATATACAGGCCAATGGAAAATTACATAATTATCCTGAGTGGTCATTAAGTTTCCAGTATCAAAGAGCTCTTTAACCTGCCTGTTAGCTACGACTACTTTCCACAAGTTAGGGAGAAAAATAGAGTGAAGCCTAAGTATTTAATGATGTGTCATTAACTGTATGTAGATGGAAGAGGAGGAAGATAGATTATTATAAAAGTCTGTGTAATGTCCATGCTCCACAGGAAGTGCACTAAAAGATCAAAGTACCCAAAATGCTCTCCTCAGAAATTGTGACACATGTCAGACGTCTACACTTGGCTGGGGACTTGCTAGTAAAAAGAACGTTTTGCTCAGATTCTGTGTCATTAAAATTGATGTTCCATATTGCAAATGAAGCTTACCTTTTCTCTGCCTCTGGCAAAGACCACCTGTAAATCCAACTGCTTTGGAGGGTTCTTTAGAAAGGAGCGCTTCTTTGTCAAGAAAGTGTCTGAACTTTTGTAACTTGCAAATTCTTAAATTCTGGCAAACTTTCGCAGAGGTAAACAATGCCTTTCTCAGTCCATGTCTCGCTGCCTGTTAAGATGGATTGTATCTATTTGCATCCACATTGGCTCCATCTTTCAAGAAATACCCTTGGTGGAATTGTCAAGATACAAATGCTATTTTGAAGCAGGGTAAAGCAAACGTACATTTTTACTGTTTTCAATTTTTTTTTTAAATTCCAAAATGTTTGGTATAATAAGCAATAGCCACTCTCTCGCAACAGACCAGTGGCTATTTCCATATTCAGTTATATCCAACCAATATTTTGATGATAATTATTTTGAGTTTGTGTTTTAAAATTGATCTTTAAAGGAGATGACGAGGCGCCTGATATCACTCTGATGATATCAAATGATCTGCAGCCAACACTACCATTTCTTTTGAGACCAGACATGGATTCCTTCTCAAATTACAGCTATTTCCAAAATGATACAGACTACTATGAAGAGCAGTCTTTTTCTTTATTTGACATTCATGTCCTGGTGCCTGTGACTATAATTTCCAGCATCATGTTTTTCTTGGGTATCACTGGGAATTTGCTAACACTATTAATTTTCAAAAGATACAAGGAAATGAGAACTACAGTTAACATGTATTTATCCAGCATGGCGTTGTCTGACATTCTGATTTTCCTTGGTCTGCCTTCTGATTTGTACAGGATTTGGAAATACAAACCATACATATTTGGGGATTTTCTCTGCAAATTTTTATTTTATCTCAGTGAAACCTGCACATACTGCACCATCTTGCACATCACCACTTTGAGTGTCGAGCGGTATTTTGCAATATGCTTTCCTTTGAAAGCCAAAACGACAATCACTAAATGCAGGGTGAAAAGGATCATCCTTTCTTTATGGGTGTGGGCTCTCCTGACTGCCAGCCCAATTCTGTTCCTGTTTGGTGTGGAACACCGCAATGGAAGCCTGCCTGATGAAGCCAAGGAGTGCAATTACATAGAACGCTCAGCCCGCACAGGACTTTTAGAAACAATGACTTGGGTTTCAACCATTTATTTTTTCCTACCAGTGCTTTGCCTGACTCTGCTCTATGGACTCATCTGTGGAAAGCTTTGGCGAACCAGGCACAAGCTGAGAGGACCTCAGGCCGCAAGCAGAGAAAAGTACCACAAACAAACTGTCAAAATGCTAGGTAAGGATCTGGCTTGAAACCAGGCTAAACAGCTACATTTTATATCACACTAGGCCAGACACAAAGAAAAGGTGGAAAGAGGGAGGTGAGACAGAAAAGGCAAGGAAGGGCCCTTACAGATTGAAGGTTAGTACATTTTACTTCATTTAGTCACGTTCATGGGTTTTACGGAGATACAGGCCCCAATTTGAATTGTGTGTAGGTTGGTCGTGTGCACAGTTAAACTCATAGCTTGCTCTGGACTGATGCAAAGTCAGAATAGCAGCAAAAAGAAATGTATGATGTTGCTGTGACTTTTTTTTTTTTTAAAAAGCAAATCTGATCAAGTTTGATTTGTGTGTGTCAGGAGGGGCCTGCACTTAGCAGTCATGGTCTGACAAGTAGTTTTTCAAGCCAGCCACTCTCACTTCTCCCACAGAAAGTTTCATGTGTTTTAGCAATTAAACTTTGGGCCACAATCTGAACAAAATCATGTGTCCAGGCCTAGTTAAACATTGGCTTTATTTCCGCTTAAATCATGTTTAACATTTTAGTAGACTCATTACAGAACCCACTGGTCAGCATGTGGCGTGTGATCCTCTGTGGTTCAGGAACAAGGGCTAGGAGTCTGAACTAGGGTGACCAGACAGCAAATGTGAAAAATCGGGACAGAGGGTGGGGGTAATAGGAGCCTATATAAGAAAAAGACCCAAAAATCAGGACTGTCCCTATAAAATCGGGACATCTGGTCACCCTAGTCTGAAACCACAGCAGCATTTCCTACTTTAGTTCCAGCTGTAGTGACTCATCCTTTTAGCTCTGAAGGTCTCTGGTTCAATCCTGTGTCACAACTAAGATAGCAGTCATCACAATTTGATAAAACAAAGGATTTATTTGGGTCAACAACATTTAAAGCTTCACTGAGCCTGTTCGCTCATCTCAGATGAGCAAAATACCCATTGCTTGTTGCTGTCAGCAAAATTCAGTGGGTGCAGGTACCAACTGTCTGTGCTCGCAGTGGAGGTAAAAGCATTGATGGCCCTGGCCTCAGTCTGTTCACAGATCCTTTATCATCATGACTGAGGTAGATTTCAGGATAACAATCTAACAGCAAGAAACAACGCTGAAGTACCAATGCTTCTGAAACCTAGCCTGGTTTTGTTCCTTTCTTGTTACTGTACTACATACATTTAAAGGGTCTTTTATTTGAACCCTGGACACAACACTGCAGCAGGAAAACAAATCCCCAGTGCTTATATCTACCTGCCAACATGAAGCAAAAATGGCTGCACAAGTCAGGTGGTAGCATGTTACGGTACATATTAATGTAGTAGTCTGAGGTTTCAGCCACAATGTAGTTTAAAGAGACAGAACAAACAGTGCTTCAAAATGACTGTACTAAAATATATTCTTCCTTTTTAGCAGTCGTAGTCCTGGCCTTCGTGCTGTGTTGGCTACCATTCCACATCGGCCGAATCCTCTTTGCCCAGACCACAACCATCCTGTATGACATCACTCAGTACTTCAATCTCATCGCCATGCTTCTCTTTTACCTTGGAGCATCTATAAACCCAATACTTTACAATGTCATGTCACAAAAATACAGAAAAGCAACGAGCAAAATTCTGAACTACAGTCAAGTCTGGCAATCCAGAAACTTCACAAGGAGCGAAAGGACTTCTTTTGAAGGTACAGAAGTCAGTTCTGTCATGTAAACGGTGCAGCACTGACAAATAGTGTCCTGTACAGCTAAACTATAGCTGTCCACTATGCTTGTGAACTATGTTAATATCAAGCCAGGGCACTGGTGCATGTTGTAGGTGAAGGGGGGATTTTAATCACTCTCGGGATGGAAAAAGCTTGCTGCTTCCATCTGTGCGCACAAAATTCTCCATTAACCAGTGTCACTCCTTCTGCTTCAGGGTGATGTCACTAGTATTTCCTGCAATGTTTATAAAATTTTAGCAATGTCAGGATCAAGTCAAAACTATATGCAGAAGCCAGTAATGACTCACTCTTGAGTGCCAATGGCTTCAGTCAATTGCCTTGCAATGTGTGTCTATGCCGTTCCAACTAGCCACAAAACTGTCATCCGCTAGTGGATTTGTCCTAAACCCTACAAGATCACAGCTTTTGGTTATGGTTGATACAGAATCTATTCAACGTCCTCATTCAAGTTCTTAGCATTTGTTTGATGTATGAAAACTAATCAAAACAGACAAGCTGGATTGAATGAATCTACCTTTGTTCTCTTCATTTTAATATATTTAATAACTGGGCAAACCTTAAAGGGAAGGGAAAGAAAAATATTAAGATGTTACAATTGTGAAAGCTGCATGTCCGTTACAAAGGGAAGCAAAAAAGTAAGCTGCAGACTGGGGAAGGGAGGGAGAGGCAGAGCAAGTTACTTGCTCAACTTCCACAAGGAGTTTGTGACACAGAGGGATGGAACCCAACTCTCATGCTAGTTCCTTAACCTCAAGGCCATCCTCAAGGAGGGTTAATGAAATTATATTGTTTGGACAGCCAGATTACTGCACTTGCATTAAAGGCAAAGGATTTCGATGAGTAGAGAAAGGATGGAATTTATTTCAAGCTTAATTTTCCCTGGTGGAAATCAAGGTTATGTCCAAGCAATCAAGCAATCCTGCCTTTGTTGCTCTGTCACCGTTTCATGAGAAATTGTTTGTGTTGTTCTGACAGAGCACAACAACTTGCTACACATCACTTCACACACCACCAGAGTGGTGCTATATCACATCACTCAATGCTGCTTTCCTTTTCAAAATGTTGATCTCAATGAGACCATTTTCAATCACTACTTTTAGTCATACATGCTGCTTCTCATCTGAATAACTAGAAATGGAGTTATAAAGAATAGTACACAGTGGTTCCAAAGGATGGAATCCATCAGCTTATAGCAAACAGAACAGCATCACCAAGTTCACTCATTTCATTAGTAGATTGTAAGATTTATTTTTTGCCCTTAATGCATTGCCTGTAATCTTGCATAGGAAAAAGGGGTGGGAAGGTTCATTTTATAAGGAATAATAGGATATATTCTCCACTAGATGGAGCACTGTGAAATCAAAGCAGTGGAAATTCCATTGCAATTGGCCAAAAACAGTTTGAGGGAAAGGAAGTGAGCCAATCTGGTATAATCCCATCTCCTTTCCTGGACATATCGTGGCTGGGCAGAGCCAGGGAACAGTTGATCTACACAATTTCAGTGAGTTTCTTTTAGGTGATTCCCTGGATGACCCCATTGGAATTAACTACTGGAGTCCCGCTCTTTCCACTGCACTGGAGGTGGGGAGGGGAACAAATGGCAGCACAATCCCCAATAGAGGAGGGCACAGAAGGACTGGTAGTTGCCTATGGAACTTGGGAAATCTGTGCTGTGGGAGAACTACATCCCCTCCACAAACCTCCTCCCACATGGAGATATCCCCTTTGGAACTGCACAAGTTTCATCTCGGAACTTCCTGAGCACCTTTCTCACCTGTAGGTTTAAGATGATATAGCCCATTGATGCTACAAAGCAACTTAATTCCATGTTGCTGTTTCCTTCATCCTAAACCACATATTACACAGATGATCGGATTGCTCCAGAAGGAAGTTATTTTCTTATTCACAAATTAAATACACAAATATATATAATCAAATTTGAAAACTTGTATTTTTTATTGGCTGTATTAAATATATTATCTATTTCATAGTTACAATTTAGTAATACAATGCATGGCAGCTTTAACATAAGTTTGAAATATCTCAAAATTACAATGCAAAAAAATGAAGGTATCTAATATGTTAATGCCTCTAGGGTACATCAATCTGGAATGTATAACAGTCAATATAAAATCTACATTACACTATACTTTCCAGTATATTTCCTGGAAATATGAACATTTTGTGGCAATTCAGAAGCATTTTATTTTAATTTTCTAGGAAGTCATGATTTGGGTTAATATTTATTCTGAAAGCCTACTTTATTTTAAAAATATGTCAGAAATGCTATTGCCAAATAACTCAGTAAATGATTTGCTCTGTCTAAGAGTTAAAGAAAAAATCCTTTGGCAAAAGAAATTTGCTGAAGGCAGTCTATTGTTTTCTAAAAGTAAAATATGAAAGGAAATAAAGAAGGCATATTTGTAAACTTCGGCAAACTAAAGACACTAATATCTGTATAAAACTCTTTCCAACACTGAAGAGAGACTTCCATGATATAAATGATTAACTTAAAGTTCTGCTACAAGTAGAACAATACATTCAAACATACATTTTCCAGGATTTTTTAATCAAAATAAATAGAGTACAAAATGAAGAGTATATTTTTGAAAAGGTTAATTTCAGATTGCACCATAGATCTGCTTTTAAGAATATTAACTGATACTATGTCATAATTTAGGATTTCCACATTTGAAATGCAACAAAATGCCTCAAACTAACTTATTAACAGCCATAGGAGAAACATCCTTAAGATGTTTTATTCTTTGAAAGAATTAGCCTGTACTCAACAGTACTATCCCACATGCAAGTGCACTGCCCCGATGTACATGAAATGTAGCTGTAGCATTTGCAAAATATGTTAAATCTGTAACTCTATGGCATGTTCTTTTAATGCCAAAATAATTAAGATGACCCATTCGGAAACAAATGTCTAAATTTGTGGCTTCCAGCTTTCAAAACAGTTGATGTAAAGAAAATAGCTGTCAGACTTATCTTCAGATATCTAAAGAATATGTTTGACAAGGAACAGTCATATGTAGTGCATAGTATCCACCAAAAATATTCCTCAAAACACAGTCAGAATGCATGACAAGTTTTGGAAAAGTTACATAGCAAACTGAAAATTCTCACCACCACCACAATGGAATGTGAACTGCCACCATTGTGATAGCAATTAATTTAAAACATTGTATAAATGTTACCTAAAAATATTTCATGTATAGTTTGATAATTCAGATAAGGATAGAAGAGCATCCAAAAGCAGTTTGAACTTTTTTATTTTTAGGTTAAGAATAGTACAAAAACATTTGCTCAGTTTGAGCCAATAGTGAAACATTTATCATAAATGCACTCTCTCTCCTTAAAGACAAATCTGTGCCTTCTCTGAAAATGCTGAAAAGATTTAATCAGACGCACAGGAAATTACTGTTCTCTCAGGCACTGAGAATGAAAATGTGGATTGGGCCAACAGTTATTTACCAACTGCTGAAAGCATTTAATTCAGAAATGTAAAGTACAAAAGAGGACCAATTTGCAATATTACATACAAATGCAATCACTCTGTTTGTACACTACATCCCTCTAGCATTTTTAATTAAAATTATAAAAATGCTGGCACCTGTGTACTTTAACACTTGAAATATTAATGACTGAACCCCAAACATTAAAATAACTGTAAAGTAGTAATATCGTATTTTGTTTTTCTTCTACAGTATGTTAAATGTGGTTTGCTCTAGCAATGTTCTGCAGTACAGTACTGTTCTAAGCTCAAGCATTTTTGCTGCTGTATTTCATGTATACCAAACTATAATACTTGATTAAAAATTGCTGATCCACTACCACTTGCCTAGTTGTGCTTCAAAAGACTTTATATAAAGCCTTTTCTCTAACTGGCCAAAGGGCCTAGGCTTTGATATTGAGAAAGACTGTGGGGGGAGGAGGGGTAGGGGGGTGGAAGGCAGTTTTTTGCTGTTTTATTAACACCTAACCCTGATTACAGAGGACCCAGGATTACCCTTTCTATTGCAGTTGTGTGTTCTTTACTTAGAAAGGTTCTGCCAACGCAGTCTCAATGTCAGTCAGCAGCAAAGATGGAAATGTGTGTGTCACTTATACAATCATTTCCAGCTAGGATATTATTTAGAATTAACCAACATAAATACCCAGAATAACGGTCATAAAAAGCTGAATAACGACTAGGCTTTAAACAAAACCAATCTACTTGATTACAAAGTACTGAATAACAAAAGCAAACAAAATAGCAACCATTGCAAACCCCACAAGAAGAACAAAAGCAAACTGCTCGTCACTTAACGTCTTCTTAATCTTTGCAAATTTAGCTGTAGAATCAGTACACTGTGGAACCAACTCTTGTTTTTGAGATGAGAATACTGTACTGGGACTGTAAGGTCCATACAGTTCTTGCAATCCAGTAGAATCTGGATACTGGCGTCCAGCACAGACTCTGAACCGATATTCACAGTTTGTCTGAAAGTTTGTGAAACGGAATGAAGTCTCTGATCCCTTGTATACCTAAATAATAAAGAGAGCGAACAAATTGCTCATCTATTTCACTTTCCCAATATCTAGCAATAGACAATAGGCAGTGCAACCAGAGCAGGCCTGCAAGGGTCTGGGAAGCCTTCCTCACCCATCCAATTTGAGGGCCCTAGAAATAAAAGAATCTCTGCTTTTATTTCTAAAGAGTTTCCTAGCGAACAGTCTTTAAAATGTAAAAGAGAAGTAGGAGTGAAAACTTGCCCGTGATGTTCCCCTAAAGATGACAAATTATTTGCCATCCTTGCAAGCCTGGCCTCTGAAAAAACTACAGCTATAGGATAGTGCCGACAGTCCATCCTAAAGGAAGAAAGCACCTGCCCCAGAGATTACAATTTAAGATAAGCAACAAATGAAGTGCTGGGGATAGATAGGGAGATAAAACGTAGTTATCCCTCACCCACATAAACATCAAATCCCCAACTGTTCTTTAACCTTGCCTTTACTATTTGGTTCATTTCATAGTACAAGTGGGGTTTGGGAGGAGATTATGGCAGTGGTTTTACAAATCCATTCTGACAGAGTGCTCCTACCTAAGGGGTAGAGTACAAGAAAGCACAAAGTTGTTTGCAGAAAAAGTGGGCAGACAAGTAACGAGGGACAGCCAGGCTGGCAATACTGGGATAAGGAGAGGGGCCAGATTTGTGAAGGGCCTGTTAGATTGGCATGTATGCTAAAGAATCTCATTAACCTTCTCCCAAATAATGGGGCTGCTCCTGTGCATGGTGGTACACTCAGGTCGATAGGAAGTTCTTTACATGTGAGATGGAACAGAAACAATTCTAGCTTTTTGAAAATTACCCTGTTCAAAACCTACTTGAGGTTTTCAGTGACATAAGGCATTCAACATTTGCAATGGTATCAAAAGCTTTGTGCATGACAGTGATACATGAAGATAGGCATAAAAATTGGAAAGATCCTTTTGAGACTGCGCTGCCCCAGCTGTAATTGTTAAAACGGTTCACAATAGTTTAATAGTTTGAGGCAGTTTGTTCAAAAATAAAAAGGCAACCAGACTTTTCCAGGTTTAATATCCACACGAGGGAGGATGGTTTATAGAGCCTGGTTTTAGTAGTGGTCAAGAAAGTGTGCACAAGAGGGCTAGGCAGTCTAAAAACCAAGAGTCTCAAGTCTGTCATCTCAGAATTGGTACTTACCAACCACTACTTTCACAACTGTGCAAACAGAACTCGTCATGTTCCACCACCTCCCTCTGGGGAAAAACCCCGTATCATTTCTGGCTAACTTCCTAGGTTAATACACTACTTGAATTCTGTGCCTCTTATGGTCTCATTAAAAATTTATAAATTAGAGTAGGGGATTCAAATTTATTACTTTGAGCGCGTTCAATTTGAAGAAAGCTGAGCAAAATCAATATGTATTAGAACAATTTAAAATCTAATCAGCCTAAGGCCATGTCTTATGTCGGCAAAACGCATGTTGCTCAGGGATGTGAAAAAAACACACCCGAGTGACATACATTTCGCTGGCATAAGCGTTAGTGTGCACAGCGCTATGTCGGCCGGAGAGCTGCTTCCGCCACTCATTGAGATGGCTTTATGTCGTCAGCATAGAGCAACTACATGAGCGATCTTACAGCAACACAGTTGCATTGATGCCGCTGTAAGCGGCTTTAGTAACATTCAGAGACTTGATTAGCTTAAAAAAAAAAAATTGTTAGAATAATTTTTTAAAAAATAGCAAATGAAATTTTAAAGTTACCTGATCAACCTCTCTCCCACTGGCAAGCTGAAGAATGTAAACAATGGAATCTCTTTTCATTGATTGTAAAGGCTCCCAGGTGATTTCACAGATGTTTTCTCCCACCTGATTTACTTTGGGTGCTGGGGAAAAAAAAAAAAAAGAATCCACACACAACCTTTCAAAAAAATTTAGAAAAACCTATTTTTTCATGGTTAACCTGAAACCACTGTAAACCCTTTTTTACATGACTAAGGACATGGCTTTAGTAACCCAGCCACCCCACTAATGAAGACGTGATTCTGAATGGGGCTGTTAACAGGCTCAGGATGGGTATTCAATTTTGTGGTAGTCGGATCTCTGTTAAAAAGTAATTCTATCCTAAAGTATCTTGGTAAAGATTGAATATGGAAGCCCATTATGCTGTGTGTCCATTTTTCCACATACAAAACTTGTTTATAATTTGGTAGCAAAAGTTTTTTTCCATCTGTTAGCCCCAAAATTGAGGCTGGGTCAGGATTCTTTCCATTTTGCATATCTCACCAATGAAAGGTTTTGCAGGCCAAATATGCTCTCCGAGACTGTGCAACTCTGTTGCAAGACTTGAGGGGGATGCAAAGGTGCTTCTGAAAACATAATTTGGCCTGAACAATCTTTACTCACTGGTGATGTGCCAGACTGGGTTTACACCTGCAGAATGTTTCGTCCCAGTAGGAGAATTCCTAGCTGGCCAAATACAGTCACAGTATCCAGCAAATCTGCACTGCCTGTGTTTGACAAAGGGGTTAGATAGGGGAGAGAATCGGTTTTTAATATCAAACATAAAAACAGCCATACTGGGTCAGACAAAGGTCCATCTAGCCCAGTATTCTGTCTTCCGACAGTGGCCAATACCAAGTGCTTCAGAGGGAATGAACAGAACCAGTATGCTATTGTTTTTTTATACACTAGAATTACAACAACTCTTAGAATGCTGTATGATGAATGCTCACCTTTAAGAGATGCTGGTGGAGATTTGGTTGTAGTGAAAGCATAAACTTCAGAAAACTCCCCTTCTCCAGCATCATTGTATGCCTGGATTTTAAAATAGTATGTAGTGGATTCACTGAGTCGCTGCACCTTGTATGTATGACAAGGTCCACTATAAACAGTAACAAATCTAAAAAAAAAAATTTTTTTTTTTTACAAATGTGTACATGTTTAAATATTAACAAATTTGTTTGTGTAGTTCTAACACTGAAAAGTGTGTGAAGGGTGAAAGACATTTGTTTGTAAAATTTTGTACAAAAATTGTGACTTTTACCTTAAGTTTGTTACACAAGTGTTAGACCAAACAGACCTCTTTTATTGCAATAAACAGCTCATTATGTGTATTAGTGTTATTCACAACAACAACACTGAGTTGTCAGCACCAGGGGGTGCCAATGCATTTTCCCCGCCCCCACTCATTTTATGGGATCTATCATTAAATCTAAAGATTTGCACTAGGCCGGAACATTACACAGGAGGTTTGTTACTCATGGTTAGTCAGGCACTTTCTTTCCCAACCTCTCAAGTTTTTAAGTTAGAGGAATTGAGAACTTCTGGGGGGAAAAAAAGGTTCATTCGCTTTTATAATCTTAGGTCAAAAAGGAATTGTTCACCCTATTTGTCGGTTACATACACTAAACCTTTAAATTTAGAACAGATATTTTTTAAATACAGAAAACTGACAATATACTTATAGGTTAATGTATTACATTATTACAATGTAACAACTCAACTTTCTTAATCTTTGAATAAAAGATGTTATGCAAGTGGTAAGTATTAATTTCTCATGTCATACAATGAATCAGATACACCCAATTTAGCTTTTCCACTGGAAAATGAAACTGAATATCCGATTCCACCATGAGAGTTCTAAGGAAACATACAAATGCAATTTAGACAGCAAATGGGCTTAACGCTTATAGTCTTGATTATCTTTCCAGTTTTGTCATCCAATAAACTATATCCACTAACAAAAGTGAGGAAACGAATAGTTTTATGATATACATCAGACCCATTAACTAGATAAGATCACAGTGGACTACAAAATAGGACATGAAGCTGTAAAACATTAGCAGGCTTCTGAATGTTCCAAATTGTACAGTAATGATCTCACCTGCCAAACTTATCCTCCATCTGCAAGTTGAACTGTGTAGGATTGGTAATTAAAGCTCTACTAGGACCTTCACCCCATTTCAGTTTAAGGCTCTGGTAGCTGAAGACCACACATTCAAGATGAGGCGGGTCAGGAGGTAGTGGTTTTGTTTTGGCTTTAATGGAATGACTGAAAGGACCAACTCCAAAGTTGTTTATGGCCTGTATTCTAATTCTTCAAGTGAGAGAGGGGGGAAAAAAGGTTGGTTGTTAATTTACAACTACTAGGTTAAATAATGTACTAAAAAAGACTTTTACTGATTGTAAATTTCAATTACTGATGTATTGAAATAATCTTATACAAGCCCCTAATAACATTCTGCAATGAAGCAAAATCTCAATTGTCATCTGCAAAGAACCAAACACCACAAAAGTTATAAAGCTACAGTTAGAGATTTCAGAGTTGATTTAAAAAAAAAATGGTTTAAGAGTTAAGATCTCTTTCAAGTTGAGCTAATATCTGGAATACAAGTGAGACAAATACTACAAGGTTTTCAGTGGGATTTTGCATAGAATAATCCTAAATAATACTGAGAAATACTGCAGAATGGAAGCACAGTTGCTGCTGTTCATGAAGGTAAACTGTGCAAGTTACAATTTTTTAAGAGTTCAGAGTTAAAGCAGGTTATGGTGTAATCTTAAAACACAAAGCAAGGGAAAAAAAACGGTTACTCACCTTTGTAACACTTGTTCTTCGAGATGTGTTGCTCATATCCATTCCAATTAGGTGTGCGCGCGCCACATGCACAATCGTCGGAGAATTTTCTACGCTAGCAACACCCGGTGGGTCGGCTGTGGAGCGCCCTGGAGTGGCGCCTTCATGGCGCTGGATATATACCCCAGCCGACCCAGCGCCCCCTCAGTTCCTTCTTGCCGGCTACTCCGACAGTGGGGAAGGGGGGCGGGTTTGGAATGGATATGAGCAACACATCTTGAAGAACAACAGTTACAAAGTTGAGTAACAGTTTTTTCTTCAAGTGCTTGCTCATATCGATTCGAATTAGGTGACCACCAACCCTTACCTAGGCGGTGGGGTCGGAGTGAGACATCGCTGTGTGCAAAACCGCTGATCCGAATGCAGCATCATCTCTGGACTGCTGTACAAGCGCATAGTGAGCAGCGAAGGTGTGGACCGATGACCAAACCGCTACTCTACAAATGTCCTGGATCGGGACATGAGCCAGGAAGGCAGTTGAGGAGGCTTGGGCCCTCGTGGAGTGGGCAGTGAGGTGCGGCGTCGGGGCACCGGCCAGGTTGTAGCAAGCACGAATGCAGGACGTGATCCAAGACGAGAGACGTTGCGAGGAGACCGGTAAGTCTTTCATCCCGTCGGCCACTGCAACGAAGAGTTGCGTCGTCTTCCTAAACGGTTTTGTATGCTCAATATAGAAAGCAAGGGCCCTGCATACGTCTAAGGAGTGCATACGCTGGTCTTGACGGGTGGCGTGTGGCTTAGGATGGAAGACCGGGAGAAATATATCTTGGTTCACTTGAAAAGCTGACACCACCTTGGGAAGAAAGGCAGGGTGGGGGCGAAGCTGCACCTTGTCTTTATGGAAGACTGTGTATGGAGGCTCAGACGTGAGCGCCCTGATTTCAGAAACACACCTTGCTGAAGTGATGGCTACAAGGAAGGTTGTTTTCCAAGATAGGTAAAGGATTGAGCAGGTAGCCAATGGCTTGAATGGGGGCCCTGTGAGCTTGGAGAGAACCAGGTTAAGATCCCACGCCAGAACGGGTTGGCGCTGCTGTGCGTATAGCCGGTCTAAGCCCTTGAGGAATCTGACGATCATCGGGTTAGAGAAGACTGAAGAAGCGTGTTCTCCTGGGTGGAACGCCGAGATAGCTGCCAGGTGAACTCTGACCGAAGATATTGCCAAGCCCTGCTGTTTTAGGGATAGGAGATATTCAAGTATAAGAGGAAGACACGCCTGCAAGGGGGGTGCGGCCCGGTGCTCGCACCAACAGGAGAACCATTTCCACTTGGCTAAGTAAGTGGTCCGTGTAGAGGGCTTTCTACTTCCCAGCAGAATCTGTTGCACTCGATGTGAGCATCGTAGCTCTGTTCGATTCAGCCATGGAGAATCCATGCTGTAAGGTGGAGCAATTGCAGGTCGGGGTGACAGATCCCCTACACCGGGGTCTGGGGCCTGCGTGGGTGTCTGCACTGGAGCCTCCATGCCCCCTGGGGGAGGACGGGAGATGGCCTCAGGAACCCTGGGCTCAGAGTGTGCCGAGCGAGAGGCCGCTGGTGGAGCCCCTTGAGC